>NW_024467419.1:1202500-1802500 GCF_001561935.1 Penicillium griseofulvum
TGAATCTTATTTTAAAAAGAAAAAGACCATATTAACAAATCATAACAAATCATAAAAATGGTTCATAACATTCAACCATACTCCAAGGTTTTTGTTCAAATTCGACTGAGTCATAAAGCCGCTTGCCACGCTGTCTTTGCACCCCATCCTGACCAATCTTGGCCAATCCACGCGCGGCTGTTCTGTGATCCACTATCATTCCCATTATTCCACCGATTATCTCGATGTTGATTGGTTGTATATTGCGATCGGCACTGGTTGGAGTTGCCTGCAGCCTTCCAGATGGAGCTGGGGAACCTCGGGTGTAGGTTCAACTCATATGACCTCAAACTTAGGCTGAAAACAAAGAATGTTTCGGGCTTCATAGATTTCTTCAAATATCTGTTAGATATGTAGGGCAGCCAAGTGGCAAATATATGCATTTTGTATGTTGGAGTAATATTTAGTAACCCTAAGTTGAGACCTCTAGGGCTTGGGGGAACAAAATTAATAAAAAAGGTTTCATAGCGTATAGCAAATGTACTCGAACATCCTAAGCTGTACAGAGTACATGTACAATATACAAACTATCTAGAAATGTGCAAGCACCTCTCCCAATACCTCTACCAGCCCCCGTACTTCGGCCGCTGTCCTGATTAGTTATCGAACAAATCCCAAAAGGATACCCACTCACCGGTGTTATAGTGCAGTAAACTGACCCGCACCACCCCATCCTCCACATCCTCCAATCCGCACACGTCGGCCAGTAGCCGGTGGCTGTACATATGACCACTGCGGAACCCAAAGGCCGATCGACGCTCAACCTCCTCCACAAGGCGCTGACTACCCACTCCCTGCACAACAAAGCTAATAACCGACACGCGGAGCTCCTTGCTGGCCGAAACCTCACCGATAACATCAATCCGGCTATTAGAACTCAAGAATTCCAGTAGAATCTGTTGCAGTCGCTCCTCATGCTCGGCCATCTGCGCCCAAGTTGTACCAGGGTCAGTGCCAAAATACTCCACAACATGGGGAATACTCTGTGTAAGCTCGTGATTAGCCGACGCCAGATTGAGCTTCAGGTCTAGCGTATCGGTGGGCTTGAAGAAGTGCCCTAGTGACTGGATCTGGTCGTGAACGCGTGATGAGGCATATAATTGCGCCAGATGTGGTCCATACACCTTGTACCAGGAGAATGCCTAGTGGGGGGCAGATCAGCAACCAGTCATGCAAAGGCTTGGGTTGAAACTTACGTAGAAATCCACGTCTAATGTTTTAACGTCGACCTGACGATGGGGGGCTAGGGCTACTCCGTCCACACACAGCAGGGTCTGTATTGATCGGGTGAGTAAGTGCATAGAGAACGATAGATGTTATTGTTACTCACGCGAGGATGGGCATGGACAACGTCTGCAATCTTTCGGATCGGACTGATTGTACCAGTGATATTGGAAGCATGGGGACATGCTACGAGTCTGGTCTTATCGGAAAGCAGGGACTTCAACTCAGCTGGATCGCACACTGGGTTCTTTGGGTTGGAAGCTGCCCACCACTTTACAGTCAGGCCCAACCTCGCTGCGATATGGACCCACGGGGAAGTATTGGCCTCATGGTTAAGTTTGGATAGGACCAGTTCATCACCGGGTTGGAATTCAAGTGCCGTAGAGAGATTGTGCAGTAGCTGGGTGGTTGAGATACCAATGCTGATCTGTTTCGGATTTCATGTGTTAGCACCCGACGTTTGGCAATGTTTATACTTCTTGGGAAGTGCCATGGATTAAAGTGCAGATACCTCCTCAGGCGCAGCATTGATGAATCCAGCAGCCACCTTGTATGCATTATCGTACGCATTAGTCGAAATCTGAGAGACTTTATAGCTAGCTCCGAGCTGGACATTCGTGTTCAGCAAGTAAGAACGGATGCTATAGCTGCGTCAGTATACATCGATATTCAATGCGATTAGACTAACGAGTCGGCCACGGTATCGAGAACTTGACTTCCACCTGTAGTTTAACAATTAGATCAGATCTCAAGTTTAATGGGGCTATGAAGATGGAGGTCCATCTCACCAGCGTTGTCCATATACACCTGCTCCTGCTGCAGTGCAGGGAAGCGAGAGCGGGCTGCGGAAACATCGAGAGTAGAGGCCATATTGAATATTATCAGATTCGCTTGATATGACTAGATGATAGATGTACTATTACGCTCGAAATACGAAAGATGTATGCCAACCTGATTGTCAGCCCGGCTGAGAGGGGTAAACAGTGGAGCTATTACGGATTTGCTCCGGTCTCAAATTAAATATGTACGTTGTACTTTAGTTGTATTTTGTCTCGATGATCCAAGCTATCAGACATGCCAACTCTACATCATAGAGCTTGCGATCGACGGATATATGAACAGAAGGAGTAAGTCGCTTTCACTCAACGGCAGAAACAACCACATAGTCTGCAGTATCATCCCTCCATATATAGAAACCAGCATTTCGCTAGAACTGTCTAGATAGACACCCTCTCCTAAAGAAACTATATACAACAGCCCTACGCGTAGCCGTGACATGGAAAACATGAATTAAACGCGAAGATTTTGCTTCCATCGGGTATATGTATGAAATCCAAACCCAACAAAACAACCCGCAAAACACAAACCCCAAAAGCACCACATAGCTGTATTCCCAAGAACAATAATTCCACTACCGGGAGCGCGACGCCGCCGCAGGCCCTCCACCTGGCGAAGCATCATGTACCACACATAGCAAGTACTTTCGATCTGGCACAACCACGATCTCATGTTTCTTCGTGCGCATTCGAAGCAGCTTCACTTCCCCATCCTCATCCCGATCCTCACCATCATCCCGGTCTTCCTCCCGGCCCTCGTTCCCGTAGTCGTAGTTAACATCCCAATGAGCGTCGCTGGGTCGCTGCACAGTGAGGGTTGGTCGTGATAGCGAGACACCGAGCGCCTCGGCACTAGAGACATATGCGAAAATGTGGGCAGCTAGTGTTTCGGCTTGCGAGGGTTGGTAGGGCTGTGACACGGCGGGTTGGGTAGGGGATGGGTCTGTGGATTGGGCGAGAGAGTTTTGATCGGTTGTAGATGGGGTATTATGTGCGGTGCGAGAGGCGTTTTCTTCAGTCTGTGCTAGTTGTCCTGTGCTTTGGATGATGGATCCATCTTTGCGGGAGAGGATCAAGGTGGATTGCACGCCTGGGCGGGAGGTGAGATGTGAGAGCAGTGCGGTGACATGCTGAGGGACTTGCTGTGTGCGCTGGGTTTGTTAGAATAGTTGAGCATATTTGGAGAGGTTATATTTACTTGTCCTGAGTTCGCCATGATTGGGGGGTTCCGCGGGGAATGTGAAGAGTGTTGGTATGTGGTGTGGGTGGTTATGGTTAGGGGTTAGACGAGCAATAAGGACTTCTTGCCTTTGCAATTGCTGTTTCCGCTATGTACTTCTCTTCAGCCAGAATGGTTGAAGCACATGGAGCTCAAGAAGTTGACTGCTTGGGCGTCTCCAAAACAAATGACTAAGCATTGGGATGGGCACAAAAACATCTAACTATGGATAGGTGAAATCCTCCTGCAAAGATCTTTACGCTCTTCACTTACTGGCACAATGATAAAAGCTCAATTCAAAGCTCCACCCCGGTTTTCAAAGATCTGCCAAATAGTTTCAATTATATGGGAGCTTCAAACGGTGCACTATGATCGCGACTCAGAATTGTATAGATGCAATTTATTGTTGCATGCAGGGATATACAGCGTAACATTCAATAAAATATATATATATGAAAAAAAAGTGTCAAAGGTACGACAGAATGGTATCATAGAGAAATAAGCAAGGATAGACAGGGCCTAGATATGTAGAAATGGAAAACAAAAGAAAACAGAAAGCATCGCAAGCCAATAAGTAACATCGTTCCGACAGAAGCAATGAAGATGTAAAAAAGGATATAAGAAAAAAAAAAGGATCGTTATCTATCGTTTGCGAGAAATTCGAGCTCCAGTGAAACTGGACTTGTCCGACAGCCAACCAGACTCAATGTCTTCGATCATGTTGTCCAGCTGTTTGACGTTTGCCCGCGTATCTCGGTGAGAGCTAGAGGGCTCAAAACCGCTGTGTTGACTGCTGCGAGAAGAGCTGACCCAGCTGTCAGGTCGTGACGTATGACGCCCAGAATATTGGCGGGAGAAGGGAGTGTGTGAGAAGCCCGATGACATGTTCGGGTCAACGTTGAGAGATTCGAGAGGATTCTTAACTCCGGCATTGAGCGCTGCCATAAGAGCGGCTTGTAGAATTTGGTTCTGGCGTTCCAGATTCGCGACCCGGTCCTCGAGGTAGTGATCCATTTGAGGAGGGCCGCGGGTGTTTTGACTGCTTTGAGACTCCCTTGATCTGTGTGTTGATTGGGAGTATTGTGATTGAGGGGATGTAGTCCTCTCAAGACTGTGGATGCTGCGGCATTGGGGTGTGATAGGGCGCGTACCACTAGGATAACGAAGTCGACTGTTGGATGCCAGCCGTGGATCCATTGTCTCATATCCTCGGCGCACTGGCTGAATGCGCTGGTATTTGTCGGACTCCCGGTGCGAGTGTTTGGCGTTTACCCCTGGGCCAAAGACCTCTTCGTCTGATGATGGAAGTGGAGACTCAGAGCGAGATTCAAGGCGACTTTCTTCGTATGTTTCGGGGAAACTCTCATGTCGAAGGCTGCTCCTTGAGCTGTCACTCCGGGATATGGTCGAACCTCGGTAGGACCCTGGTGCAGTATATTTGCGTTGGGTAACCTTTCGCCCAGGAGGAGGTGGTGGGAGGTGAGAAGGCGGAGCTGATGGGAGTGATGCAGTGGGTGGAGGCGATGGCAGGCCAAATGGAAGATCCTTTCGATTGACTTGGGAATTGATATGAAGCACCTTTGGAACAGTACGTTTGTCATTGGGCTCTTCAGGGATAGTGTGTCCTAGTACAGGAGAGTCGGCCAGAGGCTGTCCCTCTGAACCCTCTGCATCAAATTGGCTTGAAGGGCTTTTGTGGAGTTTTTGCGCTCGAGGGATGCCCACGCTTGAAAAACGGCCCCTCGGAGTGCAATGTTCCGGGGTTGGCTGGTAGTGTTCCGAGAGCGAAGTCGTAAACAAGCTTTCTTCGTCGTCGGCCATTGACCCGCCAGCGACGCTGCCAACAGTGGATGCCGGGGGCGACTCAACAGCACAAGAAATGTCCACAGTGGATTCGGTCCGCTGGTCTTCGCCAAGTTTTGGCGAAGGAGAAGGCAGAGTAGAGGATGATGACCTTGATCCAATCCCTCGAATAGAGCGAGCGTTGGCCTCTGCAATACTCGGCGAGGATTTTCTAGATCTGGGCAGTGAGGGCAAAGGCCGTGTAGGCGCCGGGAGAGGGAATGCCTTCAGCGTTCCCATAGACAACGAGCGCCGCCGAGATTTGGTCTCATCTTGCGATGTAGAATCCTTAGGGGCTTGTTCCACAGATGGTGCCGCTACAGGAGGTGTCGAACAAGGTACAGGGGCATCTGAGCACTGTGGCTCTGCCTCGCTAATCGGAACATCTATTGGACCATCCGATGGTTTCTTTGGTTCATCTGGAACATCAGATACGTTGTCGGAAGATCGAGTCCGTGAGCTGGATGCCGGAGATGCGGGAGATGCTGTGGTATTTTCGATCATTTGGTACCGAGGAATTGATGAATTTCGAAGTGCACCCATGCTAGATTTGCGAGGAGGTGCAACGTTGGGGAAAAGTTTCAAGGTGGGCGACAATGGTGTCGCATTGCGAAGACTAGATTGGTCTGATGGAGTTCGCTTCTGGCTATCAATAGACAGTCTAGATGACTCTGTCGCATTAACACTCAAGGATGCGTTGACGGTAACTCTTGGGACAGGGCTGGCATGGGTATTTTGCTCTACGGAGGTAGATGGCCGTCTGATTTGCTCATCAATTGAGGCTTTCCTATAGGAATGACTGGTAGAAGCCATTGAGGAAGTCGGTCGGGTGATGTCTTGACTGGGACGTGCCCTTGGACTTAGCATCGAGTTACCTGATGACGATTCGGAGGAGGCGTGCTCATTTGGCTGATACGGTGGCGGCATAGAATCGTCGAAATCGGAAGCGAATGTAACCGCGATGTCGACCATTGAGCCAAAGTCATCAAGATCCAAAGAGGCCAAGCGACGTCTTGCCTCAGTTGATCGCCTGTTGGCATCAACTTTGGCTTGCAGCCATGGCTGTCCAATGGTTTCCACATCTTTCTTTGATTTGGACAGAGTTCGAGAGATAGATGGTGACAGGCTTTCTTTTGATCGCTTTGCTTCCTTTTGTTCCTTCGACTCAATTGGTAAACGATCCGGAATAATAAATCCTCCCCTTGTTAGTGCTTCAATTTGGCGTTGTTGCTCTTCTTGCTTCGACCGGGAGGAGGATGGTTCCTTCTTTTGGCGATGAGCAAATTGCAGCAGGCGACGATGGAATGGCTTTGGATCCTGCTTTGCATCTGACTTCGATTCCGCTTTCGATTCTGCCTTAGATTCTGCCCTCGATGGTACAGGCGAAATAGGAACCGGGAGTGCAGTTGGACTCGAGGGAGTTTGAGAGGGAGCTCGAGAGTGGGGCTGAGATGGAGGCTGAGATGGAGGCGGGGTCTGGGCTGGAATATTCTGACTCTGGAAGAACCGAACCATGTCCACTAGGCTTTCATTTCTACCAGCTCTTTCGGCCGTACCTGCTGATCGCGCTTCAGGTCGTGGAGTACTGGCGTCTCTAGACCTGGGGGTGACTAGAGGCCTAGGTGGAGGCGCAGTCTTTGTGGTCGTCATGTTGGAGAGCTTGCGTTTTGAAGGAGGATCAGGTCGATAAGTCCGAACGATTGGGCTTGGTGCACAGTCATATAATAAATCACACTGATTCATAGGGAGATGGACCACCAATTAATGGCTGGCTTTGCAATCCGGCCCGGGTCGGCATAAAAGTCCACAGGTAAAGCAATAGATGCTATACTTTCCAAGTTAGAGAGACGAACCGAGTCATTATCTCGGAAGCGTGACATGCTCACCTGTTCAATAGGGCCAACGCGATTGGGGCCTGTATATGAATGAGAAATATGATATGTCGACGTAAATTGACACCACTATGTACAGGGGGCGTCGATATGTACAAAGTCGACAAGGGTTGGCGATGTGTGGCGTTTTGGATGAAAATCGAAACAGAAATTGACAGTGCAAGGCCGGGGAGAAGGGAGTTTAATAGTATTCTAAGTGAGCTATCGCATCCTTACTTGGGGATCCTCAAACGCAGGAGTAGACCGGGGACCCTCGGGAACCTGGAAAGGCACAGATAGGTTGAGGCTAAAATGGTAGCACAAATCCGACGAATAGGTCCTGTAATGAAAACAGGTTCATCCAAGCAAGGTCCTGTGGATAACCTTTCATCGCACAAGAGATGTGGCACTCGCGATGTATAGTTTGGCGGGAAAGAAATATGATACATCAATAAAGGCAAACCCAGTGCCACCAATGCACCTGCATGTTGCCGTTTAGGACTCGGTCCTTTTGTGCATTGTGCCTATTGTAGTAGGGACAATTCTGGCAGTCCAATCGTCAATTGAACTGTTATCACCCAATTGGCGTTTTTTTTTTCTCCCCTTAGACATTAATGTAAGGGGGGGAGTCCTGGCGAGGAGAATAACGTCAGGCTGCGCCCTGTACTCTTGTACTCCGCACTGGATGTGAGCTATCAAATCCGGCAGAACTAACAAACCTGTTCATGTCAAACAGATGAATTGGCGTGATCTTTCCGATTAAAGCAAGAGTTTAGATCGGAGCTATACAGATCCAAGTTTTGAGGAATCCGGGTAAGGACAGATGGGAAGGGGAAAAAAGTACAGATCGAGAGATGAGAGGGTGATAGCTCACAGTCAAAACCTTGAACTATTGAAAATAAAGTCAATATGATGACATAAATAAATTGACGGACATGTCAATGTATGTCGATATGCACCCCATACCAGTCACACATAGGGCATAACCATTTAGCCCTAGAATTTACCTCACTACGGAGTACTCCGTACAGAGTAACGTCAATCTATATCGGCATAATATAAAGAGAAAGATGTATGATCAACTATCTGTATATTTTCAAGAAAATACGACTGATAACCTACTTCGTACGAATACATACTACCTACATATGTAAATTCTCATTATTCTCCCCTTGCCTTGATATCCAACTTATTACCTAAATAGGAAGTACGTAGCACAGTTTACAATTTTCCTGCATTAATCTCCGAAATAACGCTCTTCTTCACATCTGCAATATTTAGCTTCGTCCTCCATTTCCCTCAAAATAAAATCGAAACAATCACAGACTCATTTCCCCTCTTTGTATGCAAAGATACCCACTTTCAAGACCAGGAAACTAGATGTGAAGAGACAAGTCAACCACATATACTCTCTCTGTAGCATTTCACTCAAGGCCTATGTACTTTTAGCCTTTGAGCCGAAGTCGATCACGATACGCCATACATGTACACCTGACAATTTAATGTTTAATAATACGCAGACATTTGATATTTGAGAGTTTGCGAAGCAATAGAAAATCCAGTTCTCTGTTCCAATATCCTCCCTCGGATCACCCGTAGAAGCATACATAGAACTGATAATAATTGCAATAATTGCCCAACCCCAGAACACCTAAAAAGTCAATTTCTAAATAAAAAAATTCCACAACGTTATTTTGCTGTTCTTCTTTGCTGATCTTCTGGCTCTATGGGGATGAATGAAAATCGATGTTCCACGAAAGCTTATATAAAGTTCCAGCTTAAGGCTTTGGCTCAAAGCCTTGGTATTGTATATATCTTGCTGCTGCAAGCCCTGCAAGGGCACAAAGTCCACCACTCTGAAGGCCATGCCGAGTCTATTCGGCGCGCTGGTTGCAGTGCTCGCAGGGTGAGATCGTCTGTGTAAATGCAGACGCCGTACTCCGTATTGATGTCCGAGCTGGCTTGAATGGGATGCGTGGTCCGCTGGTGGCTGTATACGTAAAGTCCGCATAGAAGCTCTAGGCCATATCCTAGGTCACGGTACCATTCTATTGGATGGATTTGGGTTTGCTCATAAACCTTGGCTGAACAACTCATGGGCCCGGTCCATACGCAATTGCTTCTTTTAACACCTTGCTGACCCCGGATGATGCACGGCCCAGCTCACCACCTTCCTCTCTGGCACCCTTGAGTCCACGCTCGATTGGTGCCTGGAAACGAGTCGAGAACACGCGGTACCTGTCTTCACGGGTTTCGTACATCTCTCCTTCCTCGTCGCGCGGCTTTCCAAACAAATTCAGATATGCGAATGGCGTAGATGAGTCTGAGATCATGTGCTGGGCGGTCTGAGAAAGAGGGAATGGCCAGTCGGTACTCTCATCTTCACCGGACATCTCGCTGTCGACACCGCCGATATAAGGTTTTCCGATTCCCGCATCCAAAAACATCGCCAGAGCCCCAAGCGTTTTGACCATGGGCTTGCCCTGGCTGCCGGCCTTCCCAAATGAAGCCCGGGTCGAGGACCACTGTGATGACTCTTCGGTGTGCCAGCTCAACACAGACAAGAAGCAGTTGAGCGTTTTGATCCATCCTCCTGCGCACGAAACTGTTGCTTCGCCCGCTACCTCGACCATCCATGATAGAATCTCCACAGCAGAACTGCGGATATCCGCTCCAAGATGGGTCATTCCTGCGCGGACGTAGGGAAGGAGTTGTGCCACATGGTCCTCGATATCGCCGGGCGGCAGGGCCCGCAAGAGCTTAAGCAGCTGGGTCCGTACGCTGTTGCTTCCATCGAGGATGAGTGGGAGCAGAGATGGTAGAATGACGCTGACTGGTTGTGGCAAAGGTGAATTTACTGGTCGAGAGGATATTGTGGTAGTCAGGTAAGCGAGCGAGTCGCGTCGTTGGGTGTCGGACTTGACATTGAGGAGAGATAAGTTATGCGTAAATGTGGCATTTGAAGTCGGTGCATTAAGGTGGAGGGATTGTTGTGTTAGGACGATTGCTGGTAATTGTGAGCATAATAATATGTCAAGCAGCCAAAAAGATGCACATACACTTTGATTTGAAACTCGTATCAGTGTAGTTGTCGGGCTTCGCTTTGGTTTTTCCAACCCTAAGTTTAGGTTTCTTCAAAGGGTTAGCGGGTCGAACAAAAGAAACAAATGTTTGCGGTTCTAACCTGGAAATCCTTTTGCTTATCCTTCTTCCTTTTAGAACTGGAACCCATGGCTGCAAAGTCAATTGATTGTTGAAGATGGATGGTTGCCAATGATTCTTTTTTTGCTCTGATTATCACACGTGATTTATCAGTTGATGCCTGAGGTGGTTAATTTCCTAAACGGGAAGTATATTGTGATAAATATTTCTTTTCCGTACAAACTTAAGGTGTTTGCAATGATGCTACAGTATTTTGTCTCATTGACTAAGCTAGCTATATTATGTCTGTATGAAAACAAAATTCGATATAACCTTGATACAAACAAGGTCGATATTTCCGAGTATACATATCCAACTCGATGCGGATCCACTCAATATATATTCGGCATATATTCACCAGAAACCAAAAAAGAAAAAGAACGACATAATCAAAACACCTAATGGATATATAAACATCTCAATTCCATTCTATATAACAACCCTTTCCAACCAACTTCCCAGAGAAATCCATTTATTCCGCACCTGAATCATCACATTAGCACCAAAGAACGAAACCACCATATCGCAAACTAACCACGAGACCCACCCCCTAGCGCCTTAGAAACCGTCTCCTGCGCCGATTGCAACAGAGGCCTATCCCTCTCCAACCCATAGTCCCGTTCTTCTCTCGGACCACCCTGCCCAAATTCCCAGATATTATTGGCTGTATCGGACAAGCGACGAGAAGTTGCCTTCGTATCCCCTGCAGCGCAATCATTTGAATATTTAGCTTGTACCCAAGAAACAATAGACGAGAAACAATAGATAAGAAATAACATGGTGTTTCACACCATATCAAACATCATTCATCCTGTAAAGGTAACGCACTATCATAGTCGGAAATACGCACCGGGTTGGAGCTGTTCGGCTATCTGCTCGCGTGCATGACTCGCAGATTCATGGACGCGACCGAATACCCTATCTGTAGTATTTGTTTTTGTGGTGAAAGGTTCGGAGGCTTCTGGTATGTATAAGTTGGGTTCCGTATGACGGAAATCCATAGCTACTTACCGCCTGTGTTAGACATATTGCCCTGTGGAAATGAATCAGCTTTGTCATATTAATATCAAGAGAGGTTCCATACTGCCTTCCCGCTATTGGTGTTACTTTGATTGTTGGCTTAATACACTGCAAGAGTTAGGTTTGTATAGCGTGAAGGTAAGTTATTACAGGGAACTCAAGGAGTTATCGCCTTATTCGTTCACATGACGTGGATTGCTTCCCCGGCTTAATGTCCGGGGATAAAGTTAGTTGTGATGTCATTCTTCGGTCAGCCTGCAGTTGATGGAAGATGGCACGTAGGGCTCAATTACGCTCACAGGTGATAAGCTCAGATGAATTGGAGAAAATCATGATCATATTGAATTCCATGTCTAAAAGTAATCACGCAAGGATACCAAGATCCATTAATCAAAGCCTGCTCAGCAGCGCAAGAAATCCAAGAATAGAGTAAATAATATCAAAAAACAGGAGAGAGATGCGCACTTCTGCCCGGCTCCGAGCTGCAAAACAAAGGAAACATAAAAGCAAACATAAAAGCGAAAAACATCATAGGCAGCTCGGGTCCCGGACAGACGCGGTTGTATCAATCAAATCAACAAAAAAAGCACACGTGACGTATAGTAATCAGGAAAATATGGGAGTAATAAAGGCACGACCGAGGACATAAGTCGTGTAATACGTGAGATTATAGTGGCAGTAGCCGCGTCACACATGAACAAAACTCAGTAAAAGAAAAAGGGTCATGTAGTAGAGGCCAACTACAGACTCATTGTCAGCCACTCCCATTCCTGGCTCGCACCCTGTCCACCAGCGATACTGTGGTTCGCTGGATTTGCGGCAGCAGGTGGTGCCATCGCCGGAGCTAACGGTACGACTTTGGATCGGCTCGTAGGAGCGGCTGACTTGGGGCTGTCGTCGGGATCTGGGTCGGATCCAATCGGCGCTTTCTCGAGTCTGCGCTGCCGTCTGGGTGCTACTTGCACACCGGCACGAGCCTGAGCGACGCCAGCCGGGGGACCAGACTTGGGCGGAGCAGCGGCAATTGGCACAACACCGGGCTTGCCCAATGTGTTGGATCCAGTCATCGAGGGGGGTGACTCGGAAGTGTTGATGCGGGATGAAATCGATGTGGATGGGGCATGCTGAATAGAATTTTTGCGGGAAGATTTCTTAGATGACCGAGAAGTACCAACAGCAAGGGTATTGGCGCTGCTGCGGTTCCGCTTCTTGATCACATCGGTCTTGAGCGAAAGGGGGCGGACAACACCATGGAGTTTCAGGAACAGGCCACATGCATTGCACAGGGGCTGGCCCTCTGGATTGCGTCTCCAGAGAGGAGTGGTTTGAGTGAAACAGTTGGTACAGGTGGTCGGTCCCGCGTTCGGGTCACCATTTTTCGACCCACCAGGGCTGCCTGGTCGGGACGGCACCGCACTACTCAGACCGGACTCTGGAGGAGTGCTAGGCGAGGGGTGGTTTGTCGGAGGCCCGCTGGCTGAGCCATTCAAGCTCTGACGGAGCAGTGCAGCAGCATTGGGGGTCGATGCTGTGCGAGGGACCTTTCCGTAGCGACGAGGATCCTGGTTCTGATTGCGAACATCGCTGACCGAAGCAACGGATCCGTGCCCACGGCCAAGAGTGCCTCCCTGGTTCCATTCAGGCGGGCCATCCATCATGTCTGTGGATCCTATCGTAACATGCTTGCGGTGCTGAGCACTGAAGCCTGGTAGCGACTGTACTGACCCGGGGAAACCTCCATCCCAATGAAGACCGGCGCTCATATCACCAGACTCATCCATCGAGGCAAAGTCATTTGGCATAGTCATGCCCCCGCGTTCAAAGTTGCCATCGTCATCCTCATTGTCCGAATCTCCACCAAATGTGAACATGCTGGTGGCAGGCGCAGTTGTGGAGAACTCGCCATGGCCAAGCACCTGTGAAGGGTTGACATGCTGCGGTTGTGGCACCGAGAATCCAGAAACATGAGTGGTTGGTGGCCCTGTAACTGCGTTCCCTTGGTGAGAATCGCCGTTCATGTTGTACATATAACGCGGCTGTAGAGATGCAGACAGGTTCGACTGGCGCTGCTGGATATAGTTAGGAATGCGGCGCTGGGAGTGGGATTCAGCGGAGGGCGCATCAGAAAAGAATATCGATTGCTCCCCTTCATAAATCGGTTGCGGGGTCGACACAGTAGACTGGTAGCCAGAAGGCGGGGGAGAGAAGAACTCGGTTGAGTTAAGTGACGAGGCGAGCGGCGTTTGAGAATATAGACTCGAGAAAGGATTTCCTGCAGTCATTGGAGACTCTGACGGCGAAAAATGGAAATTTTGCTGATAAGGCCCGGCTGAGTTGATCCCGTGGTCTTCGTTTAAGCCATACGTATCCAACCCGTAGGGAATGTTAGAGTGCGTGTGGTGGTGCTGAGGTCTGCGCGGGCCCACCGTGCCATTTCCGGGAAGAGCAAAGGCAGAAGGTGGGTGATCGAGTGAGTAATCTGGCAGTGCCGCTGACAATTCCGAGTGCTGCGCCAGCATAGCGTTGGACACCGGGGGAACCTGGGGCGAGGCCTCGGCAGGGCGCTTGCGGGTCGGAACAGAAAGACCAGCGAAGAACTGGCGCTCGTCGACGCTTGTTTTGCGGACCCGACGGGCGACATACCCAAACTCGGAGTTTGTTCGCTGATCCTGGGGTGGGTGGGGGAACGAGGCGGCGGTCGACTGTTCCATCATTGCATCCTTGCGCGATTTAATAGGAATTGACCCAGTCGGCGTTGCTGTGAATTGTCGATCGGCAGAAGGGTGTGAGGGGTGTTCAGCGGGCGAATCAAAGGGAATAATGAAGTCATCCAGATTCATTGCATCTGAAGTGCCATCAAGGTTCATATCGTGCGAAAGATCGGGCCCAGCGGAGGATACTTGGTCGGATATGCGCATCTGCGCGATGCCGCTTGGTGCCGGGCTTACAGTTTCCGAGGCACTGTTTGGACACCAGAAAATCAGCTATGTGCTTCAAGAATTCGCAGGAGTATTTCTTACCGAGCCTGTTGCTCCCGTTCCTGCTGCTCCCGTTCCTTGCGCTTAAGGTTCATGGCCATCATTCGCCATGTCAGATTCTCCATGCGTTCTTGGTTAGGCAACTGAGACTTTGTCCTGGTATATAGCTTCCAAATCTGAGCCGCCAATGGATCCTTTCTTTGCATCTCATCGGGGCTTTCGCCACGCGGTGCACCGTTCGTCCATTCAGGAAAGATGGAGTTGCCGAGGACGCCATCATTGGCGTTGGAAGAACCGGAGGGACTGAACGGAGAGTCAAAGGTAAAGTCGTCGGACATCATATGAGAGTCGGCGTCGAAGCCGGGGAAGGCCATAGACTGGGATGGCCGGGCTCCCCCGTGCCCTCCATGGTGTATCCCCTCCATAATCTCCGATGGAGAGGGTTTCGATGAGAGGGGGAAGGTAATTCAAATAGAGACGTGGGGGGGGGATGGCAAAAAAAGGTGGGTTGGATTGAAATTCCCCCGTACCCGCCGTAAACGAGACCCTTGCCGGAAGTTGATGATCGAATGCAGCCAAGCGAGAGACGATTGGCAGGATTCAGCCAACGACCAGGGTCTGTCAAGGCAAAACGCCTATTAGCACGGAACGGATCTTATAATAATAATATATGGTAATAAGATAATTACGCTGACGACTGGGATGAGAGAAACGCACGATGGATCTGTAGACCACCACCCAGCCTCGACGCCTCTTGGGATTTCCTGAGTCGTGGAGGGGGGGCTAGACCCTCCAAACGCTCATGCCCCGAAAAGATATATCCTTTGATGGAAGAGAAAGTCCTCCCCGAGAACAAAAGGAAAAAGAATAAAGTGGCAGAGATGAATAAAAAAGATGGAGGGGAGAGAATGGAATTGTGTGGGACGGGAGTGTTACTGCCGACCACGCAACCAAGTTGTATAAGTTAGAAATCAATGTACTTCTGTATAATGAAATTGAACAAAAGAACAAAATAAAAGAAAGAGGAAAAGAGAAATAATATGATGTCTAAAGGAGAGAGTAGAGCAATAGTGAAGAAGAGTAGGTACCTGTAATCTATGTAATTTATATGTAACAGAACGTACCAGTATGATTCTTGTCACAGGAAAACGACCGATTTACGGCGCTTCGCTCGACTCCCAAATTTATGTGCCACTCCCGTCTTCTTAAAAAGCCATGGGGTTTTTTTTCTTTAATTTTTCTTATATTTGGACTTTATTTCCTTCTCCAATCAACTGTTATGTATTTACATACATCTGGTCTAGAAGGTCTTTCTTTCTTTCTCTTGCATATTCGCACGGTCCCAATCTCATGTCACATATCATCTGAGGTCAAGTACATGACCGGCATCTCAAATATCGGCCCGAATGTTTTCAAACCCCCGTACTAAAGTTGAAACTAATGTATGTACATACATTGCCAGACCCTCTCCGGTGAGTCGGGGCCGCGGTCTAAACGCAGGTACTATCATAATGGCCAGTTGGATACTATCGGAAAAGCTTGTGAAAAGAGAAAACATGGCACTCCCAAAGATATCACATTCCTTAGTGTGTCCCCGAAGGAAGTCCAGATGCAGGCTAAGTGGGGACTGTTCGTTAGTGGTGGAGTACAACTCCCGGTCCAGTCAGAGAGGTCTGAATAGGCTGAAAGCGAACAAAGGCATTCTTTCTTCTCAGGATCTCGATTTCCTTGCTCTGAGATGTTTCAAATCACCGAGGGGCTGTCTGTGGGATATCCGGGAAGAATTGCAGGCGTAAGGAGAGAAAAAAAGCCCAATCAAATATGTTGATATCGAAGTGTATAGTCCATACTCTTAGCGCAACGTAGCGGGGCGGAATGATAGTAAACCGAGCAACGGATGGATCCTCAAAGATAAGGAAACATTCTATGGGTCTTCTTTTCCTTCTTTTCTTTTTTTTTCGAGAGAAAAATAACAAGGGAATTGTGTTTTTCACGGATTGAGTAGTTATTTCCGTATGCACATATTCAATAAGCGCGATATAGAATATAAAATCAATATCTTCCAATAATCTGGAGACTCACCGAGAGGCTCAGAAGGAGTGAAAAAAAAGATTCCTATATTACCCGAAAACAGTACCAGCCGTGTATGAAGGAGACATACAAAATGGCCTGTAACGGAATTTCCCCGATCATCGCCCCCAAACAAGTTAAGGTACCTAAAAAGGCAACCAACAACTTCGCAAATCAACGATCGCATTGGCATTCTGGAGATAATTCTCCTTTCGCGGGGGATTATAGGTGGACATCCGTACCGGTGAATATCCCTGCTCTTTCGTAGGTTTGCCACCGCTAAGGCGGGGTTAAGGGACAACTCCGGCCTTCAACAGTCGCATATTCCGTGTCATTTTGATATCCCCGGGAGAATGGTTGACTCATGTGGGGACGACCCGGATCGGACAGGCACGCGAGGCCTAAATGAGTAGATGATGTTCTCTCCCAATAACGGTGTAGGGGTAGCTCTATGGCATCAAATATGTTGTATATTTTTTTTGGCCCTACGACCCACAAGTCCCAAGATAAGAAAAAGTTGATACAAATGTATATTTGTAGAGTGTAATTAGCCGTGGTCAGATAGACTGCAGATCGGTGGAACTTTCGACCTTATCTCTTTGTTAGCATAAAGTACGGAGTACATAAGAAGGTCATACGTGTTTCTAATCATATTTCCAATCCATAAGTGGGGGAAATAACTGTCTCAGGCACCCGGATCAACCCGATTATGATTCTTGTATGTCGCGGGGGAAAGCACTGGGCATTTCCCATCGCATACGGGTGGGTCGTGGCGTCCTGCACATTCAGCCCATGCTGACTGGTACTTTGGTCATCTTCTTTCGAGGGGTTGTACAGTGTTTTTTTTTTTTTTGCGGTTCTTGCGGTTACGCGAATATATCGAAGGTCAAGGCATTTGATTTCATATGAAGAAGCTTTTTCCCAACAGTGAAGAGCGTGGAGACAGAGAGAGACTGACACTGCGCATATGTAACAGGCATTCCGTTTTAGGTGAACCGAGTTGACATTGAGATTGACCGAGCTGACACCGAAGTGAAGCCGAAGTCAAAAAGGAAATGCCAGGGACACGGCAGTATATATACTTTGTACTCAGCAACCCGAGAATATTGACGCCTTGCCGTGTGGTTATCTACCAAGACCGTCTCGATAAGACGTGACGCTACCTAAGGGGCCAAAGAATGTGCTCACTGATATCGCAACCAACAGGGAGAATCATAGGTATCTTGGCCGAAAAATTCGACCTGCAGAGAGAGATAAGACCCCTGACACAGACCAGAAGAACCTTCCAGGGTTTGAACGATGCGTTGTCATTGGATATACCCCCTACACCGCCATCATATTGCGACTCTGCTATCTCCAGATTTCAACCCCAGAGTATTCCTTCCACCGGATCTCCGGGGGATCCTCCAATGCGGCCCCGGGGATCCCGGGAGCCAATTTACTTGTAAACGGACAATGGACCTTATCTCCTGGTTTAATCCTGTGAGATAAAGACTATATCGCCGATGTGACTGATCTTCGAGATATCCGGATTGTCTCACTCAAATATGGGATCAGATCATTGGTGCAATCTGGGGATATCAACACTCACGCAACGCTATTAGCAGATCACGCAAGGGAAGATCAAAGATGACAATCCCCATCCCAAATGCGCTGATTTATTTAGCCAATCTCTTCTTGATTCTTCATGCAAGGTCCCTATCAAGTCGGATTCGCGAAGTCATTGATGTACAAATCAATGCTGGCTAATTGTTATCAGAACTTCGGTGGTTTTCTATCTGCTTATTATCTATCTAGCTATCTCCAGAGCTGTGTCAAGCATTTGTTATCACAAACTCAAATGGGCTTGATTCGAGAGAGTCAATTGGCATTTATGTTCTTATATCTAGGGCCATAAATCGTCCTCACGGGGGCAATGCTCTTCATAGGTATTGGGCATTTGATTGGCTTCTCTCGACGAACCAATAGTTTGACTTGACCTTTGTACGATTTTCCGGTTTTGGAGCAGGAAAGATCCCGGACCAATAGAGCCTCACATATTGTTCAATTCTTTGCATGTGAGATATCATGCATCGCTCAATTCATGTCGGACCTAGCTTTGCTCCTACTATTTGATACAAGCGAATGCATTCTTCGGAGTACTCCGTGTTATTATTATGTGACTAGCAATTATGCTTTGATAAAACAAGGATGCAATGGACATGTACAATTCGGCGAATAGGAAGGAAACTCACATATCATATCTACAGTAGAGCTCTTTGAGTACATTGAGGGTAGACGAATAAGAACCCTAAGAGAAAGCTGGCTTAGCTGAGGTATTCTCAACGATAAATATGCAATTCAGACATTGTATAATATGTACAAATGAAGTATGCATCTCTAGCACATCAGGCACGTGCCTCGAAGAGCTAGAGATAAGATCGTAGCCCAAGAAATAGCACAAAGTAAACAAGAACACTCTAATTCATAGCAACAAGGTATCATAGCAACAAAGTATAGCAACCCTTCAATTGTTATGCTATCTTGGTGAGCTGGTCGATATCTTCCCGCATGCAGGGGTCTCATCTTATGACACAAAAGCGACAGAGACGAGAAGGGTATCATGTATGACAAGATAACGCATAAATCGTCCATGAAAATAAAGGGGAATGAAAGAAAAAAAAAGTCTATATGGCCCAAAGAAAAGCTCCAACATGTATGAGGTAAACACTCCACGACAACCACCACAAAAAAAAAAAAAGCACACCGGGGGAGAAATGCCACCAAATGAGATAAACGCAAAAACCCGGGATAGAGCCCGAGGATATAGAAAAGATGGGACTATGCCATAGAAAAAGAAACAACGATGGGGAAAAGCCACCCAAAAACCCTTGCGCCCGCTAATGACCAGCTGCAAAGCAGACCCGCCACGGTATATGAGGATGAGGTGAAAATAGAAATGCGAAGGGGGTAAAAGTATGTGAATGTGCCACGGGGTATTAGAAAAGAAACAGGCCGTCTAGGAATGTGATGTGCAACGTGATGAAAAGACTCGAAAATGCGAATAGGACATGGCAGAGATAGAAGGAAAAGCGGTTCATGGGTTCGGTGACCGTGACGGGCCTGGGTGTCCCATCGGAGCAGGATTGGGCGGGTATGCGTGCGGAACTGGGTCGGCGTACATAGGATAAGGCACCACGCCCATTGCAGACATGGCGCTCATATCCTGCCATTGCGGGTAATTCATTCCGGGAGGGTATGAGACTGATCCTGGAGTCTGCATTTCGGGCGTTCCTGGCGAGCCTTGGCCCATGGCACTCAGTGATTGCGCGGGTGTTGTCATTCTCCGTTTGAGCTCTGGAGGCATGTGATGAAATTGATTAGGGTATGATGAGCCTATTTCCTGTCCTGGATAGCTCATAGTTCGTGGCGGTGGCGGCGGGACCTGCCAGACTGTTCCGTCGGGCTGCATGGCATATGCAGGTGTCTGGCCCATCGGCTGGCCTCCCATTGATGAGGCTGCAGATATCGGCGAGGCGGGTGGTAGGCCTGACGTGATGCTTCCGGGATTCCATACGTTGGGTGACATATTCATCATCTGGCCTTTTGCGGCTGCCATCGTATTCAACAGCTGCGGGTCCGCTATTGTCGTAAATTCGTCCCATGCCACCCCAGCATCCATCGGTTGATGCCCAGCAAAGTCTCCTGGTCCCATGGGTCGGTCTAGTTCGGATCAGTCAGTCAATGGATGCGCCTTGATTGCAGTGCAGAGATGATCTGCTAGACATAGACCTACCTGGCGTTAGACCCATGTTGGCTTGAACCATTCCGACATTGTACGTTGACATGTCCGCGGACGAGGTGTTCATTGGCATAGGCTGGTATGGGTAGAAAGTCTCGGCGGGATCGGGCATCAAATTAGGCGGAGAGGAAGCAACTGGCGTGGTGTTTGAGCGTTCGGTAGAGGGAGTCTCCAATCTCGAGCTTGGTCGTGATTTCTTTTCAATCGGTGGTTGCTGGTCCACCGGGAAAAACTGACAGTCCTTTCGCAGTCGAATACAGTTCTCACATCGTCCTTCCGTATCGTCTGGCGCTACGAGACATCGGATCTTTCGTCGTCGACAGTGCACTGGAAAAGTATAAGTAAGATGACCACATGCGGGATATGCCACTCTGGAAAGGAGGGGTTATTTTTTTTTAAACAAAATCTCCTGATCGACAGAATTTCACACAGAAACGGAGAAAGGCAACACGCAAAAGGACGATGGGTGCTTAGGATTGTATTACTGACCACATGCGACAGAGGTTCGATGATATCCTAACTTATTGCGCTTTTTATCATTTGCGTCCATGGCGCTTTGTGAATTTCCTGATGCCATATCGACAGCTGCGGGCATAGCTCCCACGAGCACGGTTCTGTTGTAACGGTTGAAGGTGCATCAAAAGCCCTGGCAAAGCGAAAGGCGTGCTTTGCGAAGCAGCCGGTTGAGAGTACGTCGAGGGGTGATCAAAGGTAAATGCGACAAGGATCTGCACAAGGCCATACAGATACAGAAGACTCCAGAGAATGACGCTTCAATTCTCGGGGCTCCGATCCACATGCGCCACACTGGACCAGGTATGATATTGCGCACGTTTCAGAGGATGTTTGGTATGTCAGGGTCTGTCTCAAAGTATATAGGTGTTGCAAATGGTCGAGAATAGATTGGGATTCGGAGTCCCCAAATAAATCCAGTAATTGCGAATTAATCAATGATAAATTATGGTGATTAAGTTGGATTGCCGGGGGGATTTGGGGGGGTTTAGGGCCTAGAAGTGGCCAGCAAGAAACCACCTTAGGAGTCAAAATAATAAAAAGAAATTAGTAAGAAAAGGGAAATGGGAAAAAAGAAAAGAAAATAGAGTATTCAAAGGAGTGAATATGAAGTGAACGGTGTGAAGAGAAGGAAGAGCAGATCGAAGATGGTAGGTATAGTCCAGGTCGAAGCTAATCGCGGGGTGAAACGCCCAAATGTCTTTTGTTTTATTTATTTTTATTTTATTTTTTTGGGAGAGAGAAATTTTTTTAGATTTAATTTAATTTTCAAGTATGTATATCACGTACGTGGAAGTGGCTACTAACACGGATGTATCGACTTAGCCCTCAAATGCAGGTCATTGTCAATGGATGATCATTTCAGGGGGGGAGAACTTCCCTCTTAATTTACTATAGTGTACTCCGTATAGATTTTTACTATTGAATAGAGGTTATTTCTTATTTTCTACATTTTTCTTCTAATTTTTTCTACATTTTTTTACCTTAGGGTTTTCCAAAAAAAGGAACTGTTGTCACCATTAGATTGGTTCTGATATGATTAGGTAACTTGCCAATGCCCCTGATTGCGTACTATAGACCCGGTTCTTATGAAGTAGAAACGAGGAACCATGGTCTGGGAGCGCTGACAACAGTGGGGAGTGGATGTTCCAAGGTCTTACTAGTTAGGTTTAGGGCCATAACTGTCAATCATTGATGAACTGGGGAATACTTCCTTCAAGTCCAAACTAGGTGATTGGTGACGCGAGTTTAGGTCGGCTCTCAGAACCAATAAGATTGTTGATTTGAGGGTCCATTTTAAAAAGAACCTTCTTTCGGTTATTTCCAAGGCTGATCCCTAGAAACCTTGAGGGCTTCTCGAAGGGGAGTTTTGCAGTTCGATCTAAGCGATATTGGACCACATGGCCTTCTGGAAAGATTAGAAAGACTACTCCGTAATAATCTGAAACGAACCATTTTAATTTGTGCTAAAAACAGATCCAGGGTCCACGACCAAAGTGTATCAGGTTACTGTTTTAAATCCTTCTTGTAGTTTGTTTAATATGTTCTAAAAAAAAAAAAAAAGAAATATCATTTGGATTTTGCCCCTTTTTTTTCGTTCAATTTCTATTTGACTGGCAAATTTATCCAGAATAAGAAAACAGTCAAATCCATGGAAATAGTGGAGTTGTCCAATCAATGTTTTAGATCCAATGTACCCTGAGATGTCCCTACATATATAATATACAGTAGGATGTTTCAACATTCTCTATAGGAAATTCCTAGAGACACATACGTGGCCTTACTATAAAATATCTTGTACTTTAGAAACCAATCGGTATACATTAGAGAATACACAGCCCTGAACTACACCCAAGTAGGATAACCGTCCGAAAGCTTTTAAAAGGTAGCAAATAATTTAAAATATACAACATAGGAAACAAAATGCGAAGTGCAACAAACTCAGAGTGGACACAAGGTTTAATTAAGGATCATCTCGACTGCTGGTAGCGCGTTACAGATTAGTCTTGGCATTCGTTTGGGGCTCATTCGGGGGTTTTCTTTTTTGTTGTACTTAAGGGTACTTAAGAAAAAGCGCGGGGAATCACTTATTCTCTACTACAATGTAAGTACTCTGTACATGTTTTAAAAAAAAGGGGGTTAACTTCCGGTTAAACTGAAGAACGTGTCAAATATCGCTTAATAATGTTAAGTGTACTGTGGATGATCTTCGTACTGTATGCCCTGTGTATCACGTCAAGGTCAACGCCACCGATCACCGTCTCTCGTGCCTCTCCAAGCCACTTTACAAGAATTCAATATATGCACAATAGATGCTGAAATCTTCGAAGTCGATATTTCCACCGCTCTTTTGCGACACTATACGAAGTAACATTGTACATACTCCCTCGCTATGGCCCCACAACTCAGCACACACAAGTCGAAGATCGACAAGCACGGATCTTGAGAAATGCACATGGGCCAATACTATTGGATCACACAATAGACTCTTTGGAGCTGGGGTGTGCAGCTAAGCAATAAGCACATGTATCGTGACGCGGCAAATGTTGCGATAGATCTCGCAGTTGCATACGAGGCAACCGACTCATCCGAATCTCCGTAATAGCAACATACGTTGTCTCCAACAGGCAACATCATGTAGAAAAGTGCCTCGGTATTTTAAGAAGCCCCAACGGGCGTCGTCATTGTCGATCGAGAATTGTTTAAAACTGAAACAGGGTCCAGGGTTGAGCCAGATCTGGTTGATCTAGGCCAAGAATATATCCATGTGGGTGGAGTGGAAGAATGTCTAAAATGTCGGCTAATTACCGTCTACTTCACTAGTCTATTTAGGTAGTTAATACATATTTGTATTGTAGCGAGGTTTATCGACAAATTATAACTATTCCCTTCTGAGATTAGTGCACAAAAGCTCTTTTCTTTTCCCCTGCCAAACCCCCCCAACTGCCGAGCTCCGCAGTGGCGTGCATGTACGGAGTATACGCTATGAGATACGCTATATACGCTATGTACGCTACGAGAAGATACTACAAGCTACTACTCCGTACCTTTGGGCAACTGCATATCCGAGGTTTTAAGGTCTATCGTGTATACTTTCGGGGGGTGATGCTATTTCGGAATGTCCCCGTCTCTAAATTCTAAGTCTCAAGGCTTAATCCAATATGCACATGCAAATGCAAAAATATGATCTAATATGTAAGAGGCCCTGCAGATGATATAATGCCTTGTAGGGTACATTTTGATATACAATTAGGGTTTTAACCTCTTTCTCTTTCTCTACAATATATATAGTAACAACATCCATATCATAAATTAAATGAGATCGGAGATCTCCCCTGTGGGCCATTCAATGCAGGGACCTCACTGGTCACTCAGCTTTGGTCCGGTTGTTTCACCATCTTCGGGGCCCTTGACTCCATTCGGCTCCCTCAAGGGGGTCACCCTTTTTAACCTGCAACCTGCCTTACGCGTCCTCCCAAGAAAAAACTCCCTTTTGCCCCTATCATGATTCGAGATTTTAATTTTTTAATTTTTTCGAAGAAGAGGAAGGTGGTATTTACTATCTGATGGCGCAGGAAGGCGTTTCCCCCACTCTCAACAGCCATTTTCTACGGCTTCTCCGGAGAGTTGAAGCCACAGACTTTTCCAATTCGAAAAAGGGGCCAATATCCGCCTTTCCATATTGTACTGAGAATGCAAATTGCGCGATTATGCTCTCATGTTTCGGGGCTCCGCCGAATTCGGCCTGAAGTAGAAAGACAACTTTCAATTTGAAATTGTCTCATTCGCTTACTCGTACCACAACCATTGCGTCAATGGCTCTCGCTTGCCTGATTGAACATGCAACACAACATGTCACACGAGTTCCCCCGGACCGACTTATGATCGCATGGCACCCGACAGCAGCACACCATGCCCGAGCGAACGTTTCTCTGTCTCGGTTGCCCCGCGCATCAATGACAATAATCTCCGGCGCTTGATCTGCGCTTTGCGATAGTGGTGGTGCTGGTGTATTGGAAAGGGAATCCAACGAAACATATTTGTATCGATAAGAGATGTGCAGAGGGTGGCCTGGTAGACGGGTATACTTGGACACGTGTCTCGTAGGTTGTGTTTCATCTTTCTCGCGGTCGGACTTGTGAGATGCGACCCCCAACGGTGGACAGCATTCATGGGCGGAGATAAAGCGCACATTATACTTGAGGGGGAAACAAACCGTAGTTGAGACTCCAGTATGTGCGTCTGCGATCGAGAACGTCATGGATGGCTCAGCGGGTGTAATACCGTATCCGTTGGGTCCGTAATCATTGACAGACAGAGTCAACCCTTCGATATTGACTTCGGTTGTACTTGGCTCTTGAGTATCTACTGGGAGTGTAAAAGCCTCCGCTGTGAGGTCTCCCGTGCCTAGCGGTGTCGATTCCATGGAAAGCTTGGCTCCATGCTTGATTCGAGGTCTGCTCGAGATCCGCGGAACCTCTTCAACTGCGAGTTCAAGCCATCCACGTTTGAATATTTCCCCCGTATTCACATCCCGGGGCATCATGTCGCTGCTGATCCACCCCATGCATGTCTTAGCTCCCGCTGAACAAGACAAGACACGTCCGACAACGCATGCTTTGCTCCACCAACTCCGTCCGCCATAAACGAATCCTCCGTAAAGGTTAGCAATTGAGCCTAGTTGGGCAAGGGCGTCTGCGTCATTCTCAAGGAGCGTCGCCATGAGAAGGTGACTGATACCCTCACCGGGTATCACGAACCCGGATAGCCAGGAGCGCGAGATCCAGCCTAAAGTTTTAGACCGTGGATCGCCAGAACTACAAAGCTTGACACGGCGGCGGCTGGGGCTTTGTGTGTACATATCCTCCTTGGCCAGTAACATCTCCTTGGATATTTTTTCCTGTCCCCAGCTGTCATCGACAACCAAGCGTGGTAGAACCGGATTGTTAAGGTCTCCAAGTTTGAGCTCCATGGTAGCTTTCAGCGCATCCAGTTTTGGCCATCCAAGGTTTTCTGCGAAGACATACAGACCCTCGAGCTGCAGTCGAACGTGAGAAGAGCTCAATTCACAGTCCCAGGCAGACTGTAAATCTGGAATAGGAGGCGAGCTGCTACGTCGAGTGATGCTGTCCAACAATGTAAAACGACGACTTTTCTCAGGCGACTTCGTGCTTGAGGATTTCGACCGTGGGCCACCAGGAGATGCTGGTTGTGGCGGCGGGCAAGTGATATCCAGACTATTAAGGAAACGGCGAACAACAATCAAATCCCAGTTCAGCTTTCCTTCTCGCAATCTCTCGAAATGTCGAAGCTCAGGGATCGTGATGTGACCACCGTGCGGATCATACAACATGCCAACTCGAACGAACGCATCCAAGCGAAGAAGCAACTCAGCAGAGAGGAGCAGTTGGATGAGCAACCACTTTCGCTCCATCCCGGAACTAATCAAAATATCCCCTGACACCTTATCGTTACTTGAATCGGGTTCCAGACAGTCCCCGTCGCAGTGCAGGGATGCCTCCCATAGGACCTGCCCTGCGCGAAAGCGCCACTCGGGGAGACTGAAATTGATCCAAGCTCCTGGGGTGGCCAGCACAAGTGACAGGGTTTTGATCTGGGATTTGACACTTTGCGGATGGCGTTCAATCAACTCATTTGGAGGATGGGGGTGAAGAGAATGTGTGTGTAAACCATCGTGCAACTCGCGTGGACTTTCAATATCCAGAATTGTCTTCGTCGACCCCTCTGTGAGTATTTCACGTCGGACGTTGCGCAGATGTTCTAAGCGTTGCACGAGATATCGAAGGTTGATATCTCGTACTCCAATACGTTTCCAGGCCTCTGGACCTTCACAGATGAGTGTATGACGATCGAATACGACACCACTTTGACATTGTGAATATGGTTTGTGGTAACCCTCCATTAAACCGAATGCCACGGTTGCCCCCATGTTTGAGAGTTGCTGTATAGATGGAAGGGTCTTCGGTTTTTCGGGGACGTATCGAATCGCATCAGCAACCGATAATTCAAGAAAGTGGCGGAAACCGACGGTGCCGGGTTCTTTGCCGTTGTTTGATAGCATGTTGGGTACTTCGAAGATTCCGACGTCAAACGTTGCCCTGTTCACGGCGCCTGTTCGGCGCCGCCAGTCAGCCACTTGGATCGGAACTCCACCTTTGACAGCCCAGTCGTCTGGGACTGGTAGATGGGCGTGAAGTGTGCTCAGAGTAAAGGAAGCATGGGGCAATGCCTTGCGATCCCACATGTGTTGGATTATTGGGTTCTGCTCATCCCAGGGGAAGATCACCTGGGGATACCATCGGCCATGCTTGCCTTTCTCTAGAAGAAAGTGAGGCGCCCCAGATAGCAATGCCTTGATATCTTTCGGTGTGAGGTATGATTTCTCTGGGGGTCCGGGGTTGGAATCAGGTGAATGGTCTTTCAATTTACACGCCATATCCAATCTAGATTCGAGAAGATCTTGAAGATTTTGAGGTTGCCTCGGCTCGCCGTGTTCTTCTGGTGTGGGAGAGTCGCGTGTAGGGGAGCCACGGGGATCTTTGGTACCCTGTTGTCGGCTACTACAATCTGGTCGTGATTTGGGCGGCGTGCTCGCTTCAATTGAACCTGACTTTTCTTTTTCCTTTTTCATCGTGAGCTAGCGTTCTAACGACGATGTAGATATTCTTACTTGTCTTGTTGGAGAAGGTGTGTCTAAGTTGCCGCTCTGTCTTCGAAATAGACTTCGGAACCTCCCGTTGGGTTGGTCATCTTGGTGGTGGCCGGGAATATGAGGATGCAATGGTGATGATGGCTTGGGTGTCTCGGATTTATGAGTAGTAGATGCTGGATCTGGGGAACCATCTGCACGGCGTCGGCCAAATAGGAAAGACATTGGAACCCATGAGGATGCAATTATTGCATCTCCTGAAAAAAAAAGTATGCTCTTATAAACTAAAAAATAAGAAGGAATAAGGAATAAGGAATATAGGCACTATATGCGGAGTGCTGATCTCGGCCCTCTCGGCTTGTGACGTGACCCTATAAACGGCAATGCGGCAAGTGGGCGACGGCGAGACCGAGTTTTTCCCGTAAATGCACAGATTATATTGGCGAGAACTGATAATGAGAAATAGATTGTAAAAAATAGAGAATTGAGGAGGTTAAGGAGGCTAAGGTGGACTTTAGAAAGTGATGACGTATGGACAAGAGCGGCGAGCATATGGATGGCCTGTCTTCCATCTTTTAAAACAAAACAGGAGAGAATAATTTTGTGTATGTGTATACTTTTCAACATCTAA
This sequence comes from Penicillium griseofulvum, assembly GCF_001561935.1. Taxonomy (NCBI): domain Eukaryota; kingdom Fungi; phylum Ascomycota; class Eurotiomycetes; order Eurotiales; family Aspergillaceae; genus Penicillium; species Penicillium griseofulvum. Next base: position 1,230,396 of record NW_024467419.1, read on the forward strand.
TCTTAATAAGAAAAGAATGACATAAACAACGCTCTTCAAAGTTAGACATAGCTACGATTTATCCTAGCTAGACATACCTTGGAAGGAAGCTATGTGTACATAGGAGGTTTTGGTTTGTCCACGTAGGACTGATCATTCTCTCATTCTCTCGTTAGGAAATCTAGTTCTCATAGTATCATCAAGCCTCCGCGATAAGGTGCTCCTTGTTAATTGTGCCTTTCGGGTTTGTCTACGCGTGCTGGTGCAGGAATTCAAGAACGGTCTTATATCCGCGCTCGTACTCCTTGCGCACCTCGGTGTTCTCCAAGTCCGATCGCGCAGCCATCCAACCGTGGATCTGAGATGAGAAAGTCTCAACGTGCTTGGGAACCTTCAAGTTGGCCTCAAAGTTCTTGACGTCCTGGACAGGCTCGTCTCCCGAAGCGAGCATCGCCATGGGGATGTTTACAACCTTTGCATCATTGGGATCGACCATAGCTGGGTGGCACTGCACGGCCGCCTTGAATAGCTTGTTATCAGCGCCGGAGGACAAGCAGGCAATCTTACCGCCCCAGCAGTAGCCCAGGATCGACCAGGATTGGAAATTGCCGCCAGGAGCTAGCTTGTTGCCTTCGGCGACGACATTGGGGATCTTGGAAAGGGTCTTGGGTGGGACAGCCTTGGTCGAGAAGAAGTTGCCGAGCTTCTCCTTGTGTTCCTGGGTGGTGGGCGGGTACCACGAGATGTCGGCAGGGCTACCTTCAAAGAAGTCGGGCATGAACACGCGGTATTTTTGGTCGGTCGAGGTGGCGAGGATGTCGGCACCTTGGACAGTTTGGTCGAAGAAGCCGAAGATGTCTGTAGATCACGCAATGGTATCAGTTGATGGTCGGATTGTATTTCGTGTGGGGAGATGAGTGACTGACCATAGATGACCAGGATAGCCTTAGTGGCCGATTCTGGGCCAGTGACGTCTAGAAGTCATCTTGTTAGCTCAATCCATCAGAACTGGGCGAAATAGGAACTCACAGGTCTTCATGCCATTGATGGTTTTGTATTCTCCCTTGGGCTGGTAGCCCTTGGATACAACAGGGGGAATTCTATGCATAGTCAGCGACCCCTAATTTTGAGACATCACAGAATGCAATGGGATCACGAACGAGCAACAGGCCTTGCTGATTCCAGACATAGTTGCAGAGAAGCGATGGAGGGGAGGTGTGCTGAAGCGGGGTTTGGTTGCGAGAAACGGTCTTGGTAATGTCAGAAATGACCTGTATTGCAATTGGAGTTAGGAGTAGAGAACATACAAGCAATTGAATTCTGGAATTCTAAATTAAAGGTAAGGTTGAAGAAGAGAAAAGGGGAAAAGGTGTACCCCGCCGTTCGACGTCATCGGAGCAACACTCGGCAGTTCGATATTAGGAGATGCAACCCGCAAGGAAACCTCCAATTTAGACCTGTCTTATTGCTTGGCTTAATTTCCGAAACTGCTGTCATTTTTGAGGTAATCTATATGAAAATATATTTCCGAATTTGGCCATAGCCGAGGTTTCTATCTTTTATATAAACACAGTAGCGCAAATCATAAGAAAATCCGTGTTACTTTATGCAGTAAAATAATCGAAAGCTGGGGTAGCCTGTAGGGAAAGACTCACAGGGTTATCGTTTCCAGTAAACTAGAAGTATCACAGCCATCGGGTCTTGATGAGACCTCATTTATGCACTCAAAGGTTTCACAGAGACTGTCACACCAGAAACCTATATGAGACGGGAGCTCAAGGTAAGGAAAGTTGAATCGATTATGCATAAATAGAGCACGATGCAAGAGAAAGTTGACGTCTCGTCTTAATTTTTTACAGGCAATACAATGCAAGCAGACCCGAATCTCGCCGCAAGGGAGGATCTAACAGCGACCGAAAGATGCTCGTGGGGCCGTTCGCATGTAAAAAAAAAGGAAAGATATAAAAAACCGAAGAAATCCCGAAAAACAAATGCCGAGAAGAGCTTGGCTTTTAGGAAAGTCACCTGAACACAAATTACCTAAACCTAGAAGGCCGGGGGCAGAGATCCGTGCTCACCTTCTGAACCTGAGACCCATCTGCCACCCACATTATGGGATATAGAATAGTCCACGTTGGGAAGATAGGCGAAATGTGGACACCGAAATCCCAGGTCGGGCATATCAGCCCTGCAGGAAACTCATGGCCGCAGATCTCCCGGGTCAGAAGAATAACCAACCTTCCACGAAACGCCATTCCCGGGGACGATCGTGAATGCTGTGAGCCTCTCCGAAGCCACACCGGCAAGAGCCGATGCAGGCGACACTAAGGCGTTCACGATCAGCCAGGTGGATCCTTGCGCGCTGTCACATCTGTAGGAGCCGCCTTGCATGAGAGCAGCGACTAATCGGCTGCGAACCGTGTGGTCCAGGGATATTGCAATCGAAAGTGCGAGGGTCGATCGACCGGGAACCAGCATAGGAAAGGGCCACAGATGATCAACTGATCGTCACTGATATAAACCTTTTCGGGTTGGTGTGCGGCTACAGACGCGGTGGAGGGGATGAACGCTATCGAATTGTAGAGTTTATTTCGAAAGCTAAGAAGTGTCTAGTGAATGTCAGTATACTGTATAGAATGTATAATATTGGAGAAATGCTGTGCCTTGTCGTTTCACTAGGTAGAGGTATGCAGTTCCTAGGAATGTGACTCGGCAGATGTTTTAAGACCCCCTTTTTTTTTTGTTTTCCCCCCCTTCCTATTCTAAGAGCACTGCAGGTTCAAAGCCGGACTTGCTAAATACGGGGGAAATGCGAACCGGATCGTAATATTAAATTCTCTACGTGAATGGATATGTCTAGCTGTGCTAAGGAGCTTCGGCATTCATACGGAGTACATACTCCGTACTCCGCACTTCGTATATGGAATGAAGTTCACACCCTCCATATGTTGTAGGTAATCGGAACATATCTTTAAACCATGTTTTTTGCGGCAGATCAGCTCTGTCAAGTTTTATAAGGTAAAAGACATCGATCGACAGGGCATGTTCCCTTTTTTCCCCCCCCTTCTCTACATAAGCATCTGCCACGTCCGTGCAGAAGGCAAACAGACGCCTCTGTTAGTGGAGAAACCGAAGCGAGGTCGGAGCTACAAAATACAAGAGCCCGAGGGAGTGGAAAGCGATTGGCTTTCGGGGAGTGAGAGAATAAGTTCCAAATAAGGTCCGAGCCAAAGTAAAAGAGAAAAACGAGGAGTAACCATGGCCGGTGAAGTCTAAAGACCAATCATATTGGGGGCTAAAATTGAACCCTTGGAAGTAGAAAGAAGTCTACAATATACGTCTCTGTTCTCTATTCTATACGGAGTACTGTACCTTATGGTCTAAGTTCCAATATAATATCCGTAGGAGGGAAAAGGGAAAAAAAAAACTAATTTCATTTTACCTAACGAATAACCAACGAGATAGCTCGCTTCCCTCTGCCTTTTCAATGGTCTTCTCGTATTCTAGCCATTCCGGTCTTGTCCGTGCGTTGACATCTCTTTTTATTGGACAGGAATCTTACCATGATAGTAGGAAAGTATCCATTTTATATTTCTTTTTTTTTATTTTTCAAATGAAATTTCTTTCTTTCTCAATAATAGCCGGGTCCATTCCTACAGATTCTCTCCGGAGTCTCCTACACTAGCGTCCTTTTTTTTTTTTTTTTTTTTTTTTCACGCGATCAAGTCGGGAAGCAAGGGGAATCCCCTCGAGGAAGGGTCTTTTTTTTTTCTTTTCTTTTATAAAAATAAGAGTTACTTTATATATGAATAGTTATATAGTTAGTTTATATAGTTAACGGTAATTAAAGAGACAACAAGATCTACATATATTCGATATCCACAAAATAAAAATAAATGTCAACCACGTTCTGCTGACACCCCTCTCACTCTTTCGCCTTTTTTCACCTTTTTTCCCTACTTTTTAATATATAGAACTGTTTATTTTATTATACCATTCCTTTCCCCACGGTGGCCAGCTGGCTAGACCCATGTCGACTCCATTCCCTAAAATAATAAAAAAATACATATTTACTTTTTTTAATGTATTATATTCCTCTCTCTTAACTCCCTTAACTCTTCTTATAATACTTCCCCCGCGCTTGCTCTATCGCCTCCAACGCCACGGTCCTTTGCCCACCCCCCACATCTTCTCAACTTCTTCCTCATTTCTCCCCGAAATGTACTACACGCGTAGTCGTCGACCGTGACAATACCGGAATTATCTCTTTCGAGGCTCTTGTTCTAGAAATTTTCTTATTTCTCGGACTTGAGTGCCTCTCTTTATATTCCGATCGCGAGCCCCAGCGATCGACGATCGCCCCTCCTGGATTCTACCAGCCCTTCCGGGGGCTTACCTGGCGATCGAGATTGGACGTTGAGCGGATCCTCTTTCGGTCAACTCTCCAACGTCAACGACCCCGAATTTTACAGGGAAGCCAACCTGGCGACTCTAACAGTGCCAGCGGGAATGGGGACAGCGTTGGACACGCTGTCAGCCCCGCCGTTGAACATTCGTCGTCCAGCGGCCCCGACATTGCCGAGCTTTGAGCTTCCACCACCACCTTTCACCTTGGGTGCGACAGCACCCAAATACGCCGGACAACCCAACCATCCACCAGTCTCACACGCGCCGGTCAATGTGAGCGTGGGGAACCTTCTAACGCCACCAGCCACGATTCAAACAGGGGATCAAGCCACACCCCAACCATTGGCGCCCTCAACAGGCGCGTCCGCCGAGTTGCCGCCGGCATATTGGTCAGGGGCTAATCCGTACGGACAGTCCTGGGGGTCCGGGGTAAATCCATACTCTGCCCGCAGTTCCTTCTCACCATCCGGCATGCAGCGCTCGGTAATATCACCACCGACAACGGATGGCTTGCCACACCCATATGAAGGCCCAACATCATCTTATCAACCTCTACCCGCACCGTCAACAATGCCTCCTTCCGCCTCACAACCTGCTATGGTCATGTACCATGGACACGCTACATCTCCCACCCCACTGCCATCCAACGATCCATATGCCCCTAAACACCAGCATATGTATGCCGGTTCTCCCCCTATGCACAGTCCCCACCAGGCCGGCTTCTCCCACATGTATAGCCCTGCCGGCCCTGCCGGCCTCGGCATCCACCCTCCAGGACGAATTCCCGTTCACAGTCCAGGCGGACAGCCACCATTGGGCTATCCCCGCCAGCCATGGCCCTCATATTCTCTCCCTGCGATGAACGGTCCTGTCATGACCAACGTGCACAGCCCCGGTGGGCCCATGTCGATGATGGGAATGCAACCTGGCCTTCTACCGGGATTCAATAGTGGACATGTTGCCAGTTCCCAACATCTATATGGGGGTCATCCACCACCGCACGGCATGTCCGCACCCGCAGCGGATAGACCTTTCAAATGCGACCAGTGTCCGCAGAGTTTCAACCGCAATCACGATCTCAAGCGCCATAAGCGCATTCATTTGGCCGTGAAGCCTTTCCCCTGCTCACACTGTGACAAGAGCTTTTCGCGCAAGGATGCTCTTAAGGTATGTTATTTGCGATTCTGTACCATTTGCGCGTATACTGACTTTTATCGATAGCGACATATCCTTGTGAAAGGATGCGGAAAGGACGGCGACTCGGACGCGAACAGTACCCAAACTGGGCCTGATATCAAGGGCGAAGGGCGGAGTGAAGACGGCAGTCCCCTCCTCAATGGACGTTGAACGTTGTTCCGTCCTTCCCGTGTTACTTTCGTCTTTGCGACGTAACTGCCCCCGAACGTTCACCCGCATATTTATGGTGACGTTCGAAGACATTTGTATGTATCTACTGAGGCATTGGGAGTCAGGGTTTCTATCGGATTTACTTTTTGATTTTTTTGTTATTTCTCGAGCTTCGGCGAAAGGTTTGTGATTTGGGCATCATGGGAAGGTCTGATGTCTGTTTTTTTTTTCTCTCTCGTGCTATCCGGATTTATGTTTACTATATGTGCTTATCGGACTCATGTGTGACGTGTGTACCTATCCTGCTTCTCTGTGATTTAAAGCGATTAAGCGAACTGTTAATGGGATGGGCAACGTCGGTATATAAACAACCCTGATTATGATATGGAAGATATCCCGAAGTATATTAATCGTCTTAATTTATGTAATAAAACACATTTCAAGCCACATTTTGTTACTCGGCCATTATTGGCTACTCATCTGCCTATTGACGCTTGAAACGGGGGTGTTAGACATATGGCTGATTTGGCTGAACCGCCATCTGCGCCACTTACTGGGGAGCCACATGGCTGTCTCATTCTAATTAAACTACTCCGTACGAGTATATGTGAACTAGATATTCAGATCGATCTTAATATGGATACCCGATTTCATTTTTGTGTGGGGGATAGGGGTATGTAGATTCAATGCTCCCCATTGAGTTACTGAAATAGGTATCATTGTACTGGTCCATCAGGGAACGAGCCTCCATACAGGTAGATGATCGTCAACTCCCTTTGATCTCGAAAACTATAAAAATTCAATTCTCCGAATCTCCCTACGTTCCCCCTTTTGCTTCTCTTATACTACGCAGGTATATATACCCAGGGATCAGCAGGACTGCAGCAACTTATGCAGTCGGATATACTATCACATGCATTTCATTTCTCTATCATCTCTCATCGATAGTGGTTGCACAAGATTCCTGCACCAGTGAGAACTGTCATTGAGTAGCATTCTTAAGATACTGCCCACGCCGCCGTATTCCACCATGTTTCCACAGTTCTTACTCTTGATATGTGTTCTACCAGTGCAGACCCTAGCATTCCCAAGTCAGCACACAGTCAACGAAAAATCCTCACCACATCTCCGTGCTAGCAGGTACTCGCGCAGCGGGAACTATCATATCCCTAGCGTTGTACAGAACGGAACTAGCAAGGCTCGATTCGACATCCAAACACCAAAAACAACACTCGACACAGAGACCCTCTTCAGTCTAGACGCACCGCAAATAGACCCAATCAACAGCTCCGTCTTCGAATGGTGGTATTTCGACGTCGTCTCAGAGACAAACCCAGATGATTCCCTCGTCGTCACATTCTTCACCTCATCCATGGAAGCATTTCCATTCCTCGATCCAAATGAAACATCCATCTTAAGCGTCTGGTTATGGGCTTCGTTCGCCAACGGAACCGTTTTCGAAGATTCCGTCCCGGCAACAGTGGCAACCGTGACTGGCGCAGACGGCCGAACAAATAGCTCGGGTAACTGGTCGCCCACAGGGTTTACCTGGAATGCTCTCACAGCTAATTTATCTCAATATGAGATTATCATTGCGTCTGAGAAACTCCAGGTCGAAGGACGGTTGACCTTGACTTCGGTAAGTGGCTCGAATCACACGAAATGCTTGCTGACAGTATCTAACAGCGAGCACCGCCTAATCTACCCTGTGGAATCCAACCGGGACGGACTGAACTCGAAATCGCACCTCATATTGGATGGGTTAATCTCGTACCCGACGCTGTGGCTGAGGTGGATATGGAGATCCATGGGTCGACGTTGAAGTTCCGAGGGTCTGGATATCATGATAAAGTAAATTTGACCCGAGGAAAATTAAGGATTTCAGCTGACCAACTCGCAGAATTGGTCCGATCGACCCTTTATAGACTCTGTTCAGAGCTGGTACTGGGGTCATGGCCGTGTGGGTCCGTACTCGATTGTATGGTTCAGTTACCTCGCGATTAATGATACAACCAATACCACGTATGTGAGTAGCTATGTTGCTAAAGATGGAGAGATACTCGTGTCGGCTTGCGACCCCTCTATTCTCACTGTGAGGCCGATTGGTAAGCCTGGGACTACTGGTGGGCGATATCCGCCATATGCGCGTGACATACCGGACGGGTTTAGGTTGGAATATGATTTGGGAGAGGCGGGTCAGCTGAAAGTTAATGTCTCGGTTAGAACGGTGGTTGCGGGGGATGAGGAATATTATATGCGATGGACAGGTGACATGGTTGGGGAGGTTGAGTCTGAGAGAGGGGGTGGCGGTCCGAAGAAGGAAATGGGAGAACGTGACGCACACTCATCTTCACCTCTTGTTGGTGTTGCAGTTTTGGAGCAATTTGTTTTATTGGAATAGATGATGTCGATGACTAGCATTGCCAAAGAAAGTCATGTGTTTATATAATATACTCACATACTTAGAAAACACCATTGTATTGGCTTGAATAGCGCAAGACTTATGTGAAAGAAAGAAACAAGAACACCTCGAGCTAGTCGCACACACGCGAAGGGAAATAGGAAGACGAAATACATAAATACATATCCGACAGGATTGACCGAAAGAAAATAAATGATACCCGGACCGTTACTGGGTACGTTGCTTTGATTTCCACTCTTCGACCAAACCACGGTAGTCTTCAGGACCATAAGGCTCCAAGCACCGGGCCAGCAAGCCCTGCTTGCGCTTTGGTGACAGACCCAGTTCTCCCAGCATCAGATCGACATATGGGATCGCGTCAAACACGAAGTCAGGGTTCCGCCGTCCGAATCCTCCCGGGTAGCGATATTTGCCAAATTCAGTAAACAAAGCTGTCTCCCAGGCAAGGTCGATTTCTGATACGTCTTCCGTCTTCAGGCCAGATGCAGCACGCACATCAATTGGGCAGCTTTCTTGTGTAGTCGGGGTCAGATCTCCCTTGAAGTAGGCTGAGATCCACAGAGCCTGGGTTTGAGCAATCAAGGTTGTGTTGATGGTCATGGTGATGCCCATGAATGCCAGCGAGCGTTCATTGACCAGCGAAAGGGGGACCATGAACTTCGCCAGCCTGAAGGGATGCGGCACAGCTGCCTCGGACTGCTCGTTTAACGGGGTGTAGTTAGGGTTCGGCTTTGGTTGATCACGCAGTCGGGGGAACCGGCGCAGGATCTCTTCGTCTGCTGCTTTCACCATATTCTCGTTCAGCGGATCCGCACTCCATGGGAATCCCAACTCGCGATCAATGCCTTCAGGCAGGAATTTGAGGTTAGGAGTGCAACGCCAGCCAGTCGAGCATATCAGTGCTGAAGTAGATAGCGCATCACCCGATGACAAATGAACAGTGTGATCTGATAGACGTTCTATATCAGAAACGTGCACCTTGATAGTGCCATCCTTGATCAAATCGAAGAAATTGGTCGGGTAGTTCAGAATGCTGAGCGACGAAGCGATCCAGAACGGGCCCACCCACGGCTTCAACTTCTTCATCTCCGGGTGCTTGTCGTAGCCGTTCAACTGCACAACATCATCCGCCAGAATACCCCAGAAAGCATCCACGATCTTACGGCCCAGCCAGGTACCATGCAAAAATCCACGAACGCCAGAATACCCGTCCGCCTCGCCCCAGATACACGGACTGAACCAGGTCAGCAGACGTGTTGTGACTAGCTTTTCCAGCCATTTTTTCAAGGGCGTCACATAGGGAGGCGCCATCCAACAAGGTCCATGACCGGACTCACGGATGATCCAGTCTACCTTCATACCTGCCGTTGCGCAAGCATAAGCCGCATCCCAGGCAGACTTGGTACCGCCGAAAACGGTCGCGCGCTGTCCAGATTGTAGTACAGCATCTTGATGCTGCAGCAGATCGCGACAGTGGAAAAGTGGCGCATCAAATGACTCCTGGCCCTTGAATGTAGGTAGATATGCCTGTGAGGTGATACCGGTGGCGACGATCATCTTCTTGGTATTGATTGTTGTCGTATCCGCTCCGTGTGACACGGTCAACTGCCATGTTCCGTCGAGATTGTGTTGCGCGCTTTCCACATGGTGTTCCAGTCGAACGCAATTAGCAAAGTTAAAGTGCTGGATATAAGCCTCCATGTATTTTTGAATTACATGGCCTGGAATATGTTGTCCAGGTTTGATGCCAAAAGTCGCTTCGTCCATTGGGAAGTCGCTGTACTCGTACGTGCCCAGCATATTGTTCGATTTGAGGCCTTTGTATAGACGATGTTTAGCCCATACCCCGCCAACAGAGCTGGCAGCTTCCAACAAGAGCACATTGTGGCCGGGATTGACCTCGCGATAGGTCTTGATGGCGGAGAGCCCGCTCCAACCTATACTTGTTAGTGAAATAGCTTGCGACGGTGAAGATTCGACTTACCTGCGCCTACCACTACAAGATCCACGGACTCCATGTTAAAGAGTCCCTTGCTTTCGTCTGTTTTTTTTTTTTGGAGGGGTAGAAAATAAGTTGCGCGACCAGGATTAATGCATGAATTTATGTACAAGCAAACAAACGCAATCGACCATCAGATTACCGGAAAGGAGGCAACTAAAAGTATTAGCGTCGAGTACGTTTTGTTTTTAGATTTTTTTTCCCTTTTAATTTCAGCCCTTGCTGTTGCAGTGACACCCCGGAATGGGGCAATGAGAACTATTAAATTGGACCTAGAACAACCCTAGAAAAAGCCCACAGTTTCCTTTTGTCTTTCCTAAAAGATATGGAAAAGGACCCGAGACATTTTAACCATACGGAGTACACTTTAAATTGATCCCATAATGGTATTATGGCCACTAGTTTAAGACCCCTTGACCCATCTCGGTATGGAGTATGTGCTTGGCATGCATTTACTTTGTGCTCTGTACTCTGTTTAGTGATACCAGGGGGCTCTTCAGGAGAATTTGAATCCGCACCGAATATTTTAGCTTCCCTCCGTCGTTTGACTAGTTTAGCCTTGCGGTCAAAGCGTAAGACCCGCGCGCTTTTTAATCTTGTTTGTAGCGTTTATAAGGAGTAAGCGGGTTACAAGGAGCCCACAATTAAGGAGTACACGACTATTTTAAACGTTTTCACGGTGGAAACAGCGTGGCGTTTGCATTTACTGCAAAAAAGAAAATAAAAGTCGGGACCAACATATGCAGGTTGCCATCCCTCGGTTGGTATCTCAATCCGACTATGGAGCACTGGGCGTCCAATTAAACAGACCGATCTAATGCATGTTGTTTGAGAATACCTAATTATTTGAGACGGTCTTCGCGACTTAGAAAATGAGAGGATAAGGAGAAACTGAACTGACCGTTATTCGCATTTCGTATATGACCCGCTTTAAGATCCACTGAGTGGCAGCGGCACTCAACCGTGAATATCGTACTTTTGATATGGCATGTTGACCGTCTATGCAGAAGGTTAGGGTTGGATAAATAGGAGTCAACCCCTATTTCGGGACCGCAAACCGCCTAATTCAGTACTTAGCATATCCCCGGACTCGTTTGGCGCGATACAACAAAAAAAGCCATCAGTAACCGAGATAATAATATAACTGGCCTAAGTGCCGATGGCTAGTTACAAACTTTTGGCTACACGTATTATCGGAGTAATCTCCGGTCTGATCAGCAATAAAACTAACCGAATGCAGCATGTGGGTTAGAAACATCAATACATATCATTGCGATGGCCTTTGAAACCTCGGCAAAACGGCAATCAATTGGCTACAATACGCAAGCTTTCTGCAACTGCGCTACTCCATCTGCCGGTCTCTGAGTTGGCCCGTTTGCACGTAATAGGTAGTCAAACCAAATCCTCGGCATTGCGATTCATTGCTGCTTCTAAAAATTGGCCCAGTTGACATTGTGGCTGAATATGTAGTCGGGTGTAACCGCAAAAAGAATTTCTCAGGTTAGACGAAGCGAGATCTATCAAGCCCCCCCCGTGTGCGCTCGTATTTGATGGATGAGTCGCCTCTTTACACCGATCATTCCCCCAATGGGGAAGTTCATATTGACCCAGGGGATGTGTGGACCTTTGGATTATCGTTTGCATTTCCGGGAACCAGTAAGCTGGGAGTGGAACAAACGGTCGTCTAGACCTTAAACATCTCCCCGGCACGTTGAAGGACCCATAGCCCGACTAAGGCTAAAGATAGTCCTTCACTATCCAATGAGATGACTTGGTGGAGGTTGCGATGGAGCTATCACTCTTGCATGAAGACTCCAGGCCTGTCATAAATCTTCTTCACGTGTAGCATCCCCGTAATATATGGGGCTTGTTTAGTTTAACGAAAGCCACAATATGTAGGTCGGCCCGCTAGGATTTGAGATCCTGTTCTTGCTTTTTTTTTTCTTTTCTTGGTGTTGATAAGTCGACCAAGGAGCTCGTTTGGTTCTTTGTCCGGGCTGGTTCCAATACCAACGACCAAGAAGGGAGCTGAGATACTGTCTTCTGCCGCTCGTTTCCCCCCTCCGCGCATTTACCTTTCTCTCTCTTTATCTCAATGTACACCCTGGGTTGAATGGTTTTTCCATTTAATTTTGATGGCATATAGCACAAAGCTATCACTGAAACTCACCAATCATGAACAGCTTTAATACAGAAGCGTTCACCCTGCTAGGAATAGCCATTGCCGTCATTGGTCTTCGAACGACTGCAAGATGGATTATGGTTGGCCCAAGAGGGTTCCAAGTTGATGATTATCTGATGCTGGTGGCATGTGTGAGTTGAATTACAACCTGTGGTTTGTTTTCGCCTTGCTAATCAATATGAATATAGGTGGTGTATGGATTAGAAACCGGTGCTGCATACATGGTCGGGGCATGGTTCATGGGCCTTGCCAATAATGCGATGACGGATGAGCAGCGAAAAGAATTGTCTCCTCATTCGGAGGAGTATCGTCTGCGTGTGGGTGGTTCCAAGGTCCAGGTAGCTGGCTGGTCATTATACACTCTGCTACTATGGTTGCTGAAAACATGCATGGCCGTTTTCTACTCTCGATTGACGTGAGTTTTGATCCCACAGGTATTCTGTTCTTTGGGACTAACTTATATCCTACCATATAGCGCCGGCTTAGTGAATATGCGAATCCGAATCCACATCGCCTACGTTTTAATCGCCGTCACTTATATTGCTACGATCTGCTCGATTCTCTTCGGATGTCATCCAATCGACAAAAATTGGCAAATATATCCAGACCCTGGGAGTGCGTCATATGTTCTCAATATGTTAGAATATGTCTCTGATTATTTATTAGATTACTGTCAGCCCGCCGTGTCCAAGATTGACATCTATGTCACCGTCGTACTTAATGTTGCGACCGACCTCTATCTCATTAGTATTCCGGCGCCGGTAAGCTTCTCCCTAAATATTTATGTGTAATACCGCTAACAATACCATTGTCAAGATGCTTGTCAAAGCCCGACTAAAGTGGCGGGAAAAGCTCGAGCTGCTGATTCTTTTCAGTGGTGGTCTATTCGTTATGATGGCGGGTATTCTGCGCTGTGTTCTCATTTTAACGGTAAGTTATACCGAGATCTACTGGAATAACAAATTCTAATAGCTCCCTAGGCTGGCGCAAATGGTGCTCAACAAGCCGGCAGCTGGGCCTGCCGTGAGACCTTCGTCGCCGTTATAATCGGCAATACCCCCATGATCTACCCGTTGGTAAGACGATTTACAAAACGTGCTGGTATATATATTTCATCAAGGGGTGGCTCACAGAGCTACCCTGGCTACCAGGGCTATCCTCTGTCAGATGCCGACACTGGCGGTGGCGGGTATGCTAGACGCAAGAAGTTCCGCCATCCTCTATCGATTCCTGGAGACACCCAGTGGAATACAATCAGCGATGAGCAAATGATATTACCTACCTCACGACAGCAACCAGCCACATGCACCGCTGGCGACGGTGACTGGGAGTCTCACAGCCAGGGCAGCCAGACTGGAATCAAGGTTGTTCATGAAACAATCGTTCACAGTAGCGAGAAGTCTCCTCGGCTATAGCACCAAAATCTTCAATAGAGATCTTGCGGAAGTTTTTTTTTTGTCGTTTCTGTTAATCTCGGGCATTTGAGCGTTGGCATGTCTTACCATTTTATTTGTTTCTCTGTACATAGTATATATTTCTATACCCATTTTCGGCTCGGCTTTCTCTTTTTATTATCAATTGAAACTACGGAATACTACATGGGGTTTCATCAGGAAGGTCGGAACCCGACAGGCTGATACCTGAGCATTTTTCTAGATCCGATTCTGAGACGGATTGTGATTTGAACACGATATAACCGTTACACAAGACTTGGTATCAACCAAGCGGATGCAAATTCCCATCTGTTGTAGAGGTTTTGTCAAGTCAAGGGGTGGGAATTTGAAATGGACTGGAGTATGCAAGGAGGGTACTGAGGAGGAAGCAAAAGAGAGGAACATTCATGGATGTTGGTTGACTAAGGAATAAGGATGTTGACCAAGGAATAAGAAAATTAGATCTATAACGAATAGGATGACTTGACAGCTAGTGATGCAAGTGATGCGATGGGGCTGAGATGAGACCAGGCAGTTCCCCATGAGGCTTTCAGCCTTGAAATGTTTCAAGGGTGTTTGCTTTATTGTTTCACTCTTTGATTCCATATATCCTTCTACAACGGGATATAGTCTTCAGATCTGCAAATCTGATCTCCGGAAATTTGATCTCATCACCTACGTAGTGTCACCCAGAAAGGGGGTTGTAGCACAATGCGAGTTGAATCAAATGTACCGAAAACGCGAGTCTGGGGCCGAACCTGCATTGTGGTACTTCAATTTTCCTGCAATCTCACAATATGATTCAAGGCAAGTGCCATGAGAGACTGAATGAATGCTTTCCTCTGATGTTTCAATTTGCGGGTTTTAATTATGTGCATGTAGTTTCTCAAGGAGTTGCATATCAGCACATTGCATGTTTGCTGTGAAGAATCGAAAATTTTGACTATTTTTGAACATAATGTTCGACATGTTTTGGCATTTTCTATAGAGCAGATGCAGGGGATGTAAGTATTAGATAGCAGCCATGAGTTGTGGCTTTGCAGTCTCCATCCCATAGAGGAAAGGAAATCCATTATTATCTATTATAACGCGTATCGGAAAAAGGGATTCTGCTTGTCAGTGAGGTCATCGAATGCAATCTTGTCTCGCTGTACCTCATCCAATTCCAACGTTTCGCGAATTCGGTTTTCCCGTCGGAGGACTAAGTACAACACGACTGCGGCAGCAATTGTGATACAGTAGCTATACTTCGTTAGAAGGGATCAATAAGGAGGAACCAGATATAGACTTACCAGATAATCATTCCAGTCCACAATTCTGGGTAATGTTGTGCCTTGGTGTTGCTTTTCACAAGTTGCGGCCCGATGATGTTGCCGACAGTGTAAGCCACGAATACGGTTGCTGCCATGACGGTTTTCTTTGTGGCTCCAGCGACATTGCTAGCTCCAACCGTGATGACCAAGCTGACCACTGGCCCAAAGAAGCCAGTTAGCGCGTAGCCAACGACTGGAGTAACTGGATGATATCCCCATTGTGATTTCCAAATCATTACACAACCAGCAATAACAGGGAGGCAGCAGGCGATGAGCAAGGGTATGCGGGTGTTGGGGATGACGGTAGGGATATAACCGCAAAGAGGAATGAAAATGACACAAATTCCGCCGACGGGAAACTGGAATAGAATTGAATGAAGGGTGTCATAGCCGAAGGTGGACACAATCAGCGGCCCAAAGCCCGAGATAGCACCATTGATAGTGTACCTATAGTCAGAGATGTTAGCAACAACAAATGTATGGTGTGCAATGAGAGAACTCACGCTGACGCCATCATGATAGCCACCAGATAGAGCTTAATGTCCGTCACACACTCTTTGATCTGGTCCAACTTGATCTTCTGGCAACGAACGCCAGTTTGACCCTTGCGCAGTCTCTCTACAGCAACCACTCGTTCTTCTGAGGTTAAGAACCAGGCAGAAACTGGGGAATTAGGCATAGTGCAACACCAGAGGCCAAACAAAAAGGTCAAGGCACCAGCCAGAATATAGATGTACTGCCATCTTTTCAATGACCCAGATGTGATTTGGCCAAACCCATAGTTCAGGGCACCGCCGATGATAGTGAACCAACCGGTACCAGAGAACCACCATGCCTGTCGGAGAGTCTGCTCCTCTTGTGTGTACCATCCGCTGACTATGGTCATGAAGCCTGTCGGAATAACACTTTCGATGAAACCTATCTTCTATTAGACAAGAGACTGGTAAAAGGAATTCAAGGTAAACATACCAAGGAAGAACCGCTGCACGAAAAGTCCTTGCCAGGTTGTCACACCAGCGGTAGCGGCACAGACAATGGCCCATATCAGAACAACTGGACCGAGGACAGTTCGAGTATTGAACCTTTGCAAGATGAATGTCATTGGGTAGAGACCAGCAAGCATTCCGAAATAAAAGATTGATGTTGCCCAGCTGAGCCGTGAAGTATCAACAGATGGAGGAGAAGTAGAATAGTCCTTCACCAGTAATTGCAAGTCGGTTGTCATGCCAAATAGTGTAGCACTACCTAGAATAGCCTATACAGAGATCAGTATATATTGACTAAAAAGGAATCGGTGCAGTCATCGCACCTTGTCATAGTACACTATGCCATAGCCTGTGTTTGAGTTAGTAATAATTCCCACGGATATGAAGTGTATAACTAACCTATAAGCATAGCAGGCATGAAATACAAATCGATCTTGCGTAGAACCCTTTTTTCCACCACCGGGTCAATTTCTTGGGCGAACTCGCTCACTACCGCCAATGCTGCATCTTTCTCGGATGAGACATTTGGCGATTCACCCGCACTAGTTATGCCATGGATCTGAATCATGTTCCCACACCAAGATGGCTCCCCTGAATGTCAATGAGGCCAGGAAAAAAAAGAGATATCTTCGAGATACGACTGTATCTAATAATTAATAAGTGAGAGAGAAAATTTGCTTAAACTTCGTACTTTCCACATCGGGTTATCCGATATCGCGTGCCATACCGCCTTTGAATGGCAAGAGTTAGCGACCGCGAGAATCGATCCAGATGGTAATATTTTATTGTTATTATTATTGAGCTGACGTCTTAGTATGTATGTTCTCAAAGGGAAGAAAACAACACTGATCTCATTGTTCAAATCTATGGGTTTCTAACAGCTTTACTCGAAGAATTATGCCTTCAATCCGGCAATATACAACATAGTTCTCAACGAGTGATAGCTCGGCCGAGAGGGCGCTAATAAATGCACCAACAAACCCTTTCTGGGTAGTAACACCAGTACCATTTATTAGTGATATTCAGTTACCAGTATAGAGCTCTCACCTAATTCTGTATTTATTTTACTGTATTCATTTGAAAGGATACCGTATTTAATATCGGTGGGGTGCATGCATTAGCATCCCTTCTCGGCCGGGCTGTCGAGGCAGGACAATATTGATATATGTTGTACAGCGTACAATCGAGTCAGTCTTTGTCCAAGGGCGAGATACGGAGTAGAAAGACTGGGAAATATGTTTGGCATCCAGAGTACATTGTCCCTAATAGCAGATCGGAGCTCAGAATGTGAGATAAATGCCTAGATTCGCTAAAATGGTTATAGCATCATGGAAATAGCCACGCCCCGTGTGTAACTATCCAATACTTAAAGTATCAAAAGAAGTTGGTGACTGTTCTTTTGTTGCTGAACACGGCGAACCCGAATAGATGATGTCATTGGGTTTCAGCTCTTCGAGGTCAAGCTTGATTAAGCCCTTGAGAAGGCCAAAGAACTTCCGGAAAGATTATGAATCTTTGCTCTAGCTCTTCGCGGACCTTTAGCTCAATTTGGAGGGAAAAGACCGAGGTATGAACAAACTTGCTCATTCAACAGGCCCACTCAATTGCATCACAGAGATTTCCTGTCGATCTCAAAACTTTGTGATTAAACATTTTTCGGGGTCAGTGACGTACTAGACATGACCGGCCTATAAAGAGTAATGTTAATATCTGAATTCTTGAATATATTCTGTCTCAAACCCGAAGTATTTTGCAATATTCCCCACAATGACGATCAAATTCACTGTATTCAAGGGCTCCAAAGATGGAATCACCCAAGCGGAGAGCGAGCGACAGGATCTCAAACACGACGATGTCCTAGTACGAACCACGCATTCGGGAGTGTGCGGCACGGACGCTCACTACCAGTCAGTCGATATGGCCCTTGGCCATGAGGGAACGGGTGTGGTAGAAGCAACCGGACCAGATGCGAAGATTTTGAAGAAAGGTGATCGCGTGGGCTGGGGATATGAGCACGACTGCTGTGGCTTTTGTAAACAGTGCCTCACCGGATGGGAGACATTGTGCAGTGAGCGAAAAATGTACGGCCAGGCCGATCTCGATCAGGGATCTTTTGGTACCCACGCCGTATGGCGCGAAGCCTTTTTGTTCAAGATTCCCGACGACATGAGTAACGAGGACGCTGGACCCCTGATGTGTGGTGGTTCGACAGTTTTCAACGCTCTCCATGTCGCACAGGTTCGTCCGACCGCGCGCGTTGGTATCGTCGGAATAGGCGGCCTGGGACATTTGGCTATCCAGTTCGCTGCAAAGATGGGTTGTCAAGTCGTGGTCTTCTCCGGCACAGACAGCAAGAAGGATGAGGCGATGAAACTGGGAGCTGGCGAGTTCTATGCGACCAAGGGTGTGAAGGAGTTGAAGATCAAAGCTCCGATCGATAATCTCATTGTGACGACCAGCAGTCAGCCAGATTGGCCGATGTACTTGAATATCATGTCGCCTGGTGGTGTCATTTCGCCTCTTTCTGTCGATTCCAACGATCTCAAAATCCCATATATGCCACTGCTCGCGAACGGCCTTCGGATTCAAGGAGGTATCGTGGGTTCGAGACAGGTCCACAAGGATATGCTTGAATTTGCTGCATTCCATAAGATCAAGCCTGTGAAGATGACCTTCCCTATGACGTTGGATGGTGTTAAACAAGCCTTCAAGACACTGGATGAAGGGAAAATGCGTTATCGTGGCGTCTTGGTGGCACCCTAGAATGTCAGTGTGTGGGACAAAAAGTCCTTGGGCTGTTGTTCCGACGTCATAAGTCCAGGGTATAGGTTTCAAATGGGAGGATGAAAAGGGGAGTGAAAGAAGGTTAGGAGGGTCTGTAATTTTTGTATACATACTTACCTAACTTATAGATATGCTTACAAAAGTTTTTATTTCGTATTTTCCTAACTAAGAGGTAAACCTAGATGTTTCCCTTAGGAGTCTAGATTATCTCTTCAACAAGATAGTAGTAGATCTTTGCGGGGTAATCGTCCTAATATATAGTAGTAAAACTATCTATACTAAAGTCGATTCGGTTTATCTTATGAAGTAATAATCTCTTATTGAACGTTATTCGTAACCTAAGGGCTTTAAATCCCAGAATATTAGAAACAGCAAATAGGGCGGTTGAAATAATTTCATTCCGCACAGTAATTAGTAAAACCATTCAATAGCCAACCATAAGTCTCCAGCATATGTATAGATGCTCGCGGATCTGAATCTAAACCTCGTTTCTTCAACTCACTTGATTTCTTTTCCCTAGGTGTAGATGAACACAGGGCTGACGTTGTTCATGGTCTACACAGGAACTTCAAGCCAAGAGATTATCTACTCCCTTCTAAACATTATCTGTGGGCATTCAAGTAAACTGATGTATTTAGGAGCAGAAAGCAAGAATATATGCAGAAAATAAGATAAAGGATTGAAGTGGGCGCTCAATGGTCGTATTTATTAGCACCCTGCGCTGGAGCTTTTTCGACAAGACACACTAGGCACGTCCTAGAATATTGAGAGGAGCACGCTCCACGGTGCGTGACATAACGTAGATTGAGGATGGTTTCGCAGACAGGTTAGTTAAGATCTCATGAAGGACACCAAGCAGAGAACATCGGCAAAACTGCAGTATACCAGCTCGGCGGCTGCGAATGTGTCGCCCAAGAGCAGTCTCATGTTGGCTGGATCTGGTAGTGACTTGGGCGGCTTGGCGACCAATAAACAAGCCCGTTTTAACCTGGTGACTTACCATTCTATATTCCTGACCTTTTCCGGTTGCACGCGTGGCTCGGTGACCACCATAATTAATTGCATGCCCCTGCTTCTAATTGCGAAATTGCTTCTGACAAAGTCATGCGAATCTGTGTATCTTCTTCCATTAGTTTAGCAGCGACTGACCTTAATGTCTCCAAGTAAGGACAGTCTTCTGCATGTGCAGCAATCTCTGACAAGAGCTTCCCATAAGCCCAAATATCATTCAATCGCCGTCTTTCGAACGGGAGCCCAATAGGTGATAGTATATCTCGAACTTCCGGTGCACGCCATTCGTACGTCATTCCTCCAATACCACTAATATCAATGACTATCGCATTGCCCTCTGCATCAAGAACAACATTCGAAGTCTTGATATCCATGTGGGATTTTCTTGCCGTATGCAAGCAGCTCAGAGCCGTCGCAATTTGGATGCCCCAGCGCTTCCAAGGATACATTGCCACCTGGCCTTTTGAAAGAACATCCCGCAAAGAGCCACCGGTGTAATACTTTAGCAAGATACCGTTGACGACTAATGGCTGGTCAAATCCTCTTAAGGTCATGTATGGGTTGGGTGACACCACAATACCAGCTTGTTGAACGATATTAGGGACTCCATGAAAGCATTTGAGATTTTCCAGCTCGCTTCGGATAACATCCGTATCGTGAGGGAAGTAGAGAGGACGGTTGACGACCTTGTGTATGTAGTGCATACTGTCATGTTTGTGGGACACTCGGAAGACTCCATCAGTGATTTCCTCACCGTCTATCAAATCTGCCAGATGGATATTTCGAAATGACGGAAACTCGTCACATAACGGATAGAGGACTCGTGATGGGTCTTCCCGAATTTGATAGGTTAACCGCCTTGCGAGCATCGCATAACTGTTGACGTTATTTGTCGCTTCATGCTTCAGTTGAATCGTACCGACAGTTTCTGGTGCTATCTCCAGAATCACTTCAGTGACAGTGTCGTCAAGCAGCGGAAGCGAGTTATATTGTATTAGCTTAACAAAGGCTTGGTATTTCTCTCGTAATTCGCGTTTTGATATACTCCGTTTTTCAGAAGCGTGGAGGGCGCGTGAAAACAACCCAACGAATGTCACTTTAATCCACCATTCACAGTCACCTGAACGGTAGACTAGAGTTTGCGAACGACTGCTAGTTTCAGGCGTTCCTTGTACGAGATAGTCCTGATTCTCGGAGTATGACTGCAATTTGACTGTTGACTGGATGGGGGGATGCAGAAGCGAAATCGGGGCCGCAGTTAGAATTCGACTGCATTCTCGTATTTCATCCGGGGTGGCTGCTTTGGAACGAAAGAGATGATTATAAGAATCAATCTCAACTAGTTGTGTTAAATGGGCACTCACCGGGAGTAGAAGGGGTAGGTGAAAGCTGTTGGGTCGTTCCAGTTTCAGGCGTCCTTTCATCCCAGCCTTCTCCATTGTGGTAATATTGGGGGAGAAACTTGTGGCTTCAGCCAGGGGATAATTTGTCAGTGATATATAATAAGATAGGCTGCGGAAGCACTCAGAGACCTACATTGAAGTAGATATGCTCGGCAACCAGGACATCGTTGGAACGGAAACGATGAGGCTAATGCCAAAAATTTGGAAGAATTTTCTAATGGATGTTGAGCGTGGAGGGTAATTCATCAACAGAGTGGATGTTGGCAATAGCTTAGGGCCGTTCGAAGATGTACCCGTGTTTCTTTTTCAATGTGTTTTCAGCCAGCGAGCAAGGATTGTTGGAAGAGACAAGAATCCAGGAAAGTAGGAAGGAGTAAGTAGAGGACGGGAGGCAGTATGGAGTATATAAGGAATCAGTCCACGGGTTACAACATAGGTAGGGGCAGTTCCTTGGAAGACCCGGCCCCGGGAGGCCCCCGGGAGGCCCCGGGGTTACTATCAGCTTATATAATCAGTGTTTGGCTCCAACCCTTTGGAAGGTCTGGAATTCCGAATTATATATGACTTCAATGTTTATTACTCGTTATTCGTAAAAGAATAACTCTATATATATCATTGATGTAACCTGCTCTGGTATTCTTTTACAAAAATCACAGACCCTCTTAACGGAACGTTTACCACCCATATGCAATTGTACCTTTTATCAAGCGGACCATACAAAAGGTACATATGAATGCTGATTTTTAGTACTACAAAATTCTCTACAAACTTATTATTATAACCCAGCATATGTAAAATAACAATGTGCTTTATTTAACTGCGAATGTGAAGCTTTATACCCCAAAAGGTGAGGATCTTGATAGAGAGACTGGAATGAGCCATGTCACTTGACAATGCGACCTCCCAATTTTATTGTGAATCTCCACAAGATGCTATTTGATCAAACGCCATCTCGTCGATAACACGTTCTGCACGCGACTTGCAAAATAAATTAAAGACGCCCTTGAATTGGTTTATCCTCTCCATCCCGGATATCGGCAGGTGGTAAACGAGGCTCAGGCAACCCCAAATCGCGTGCAACTTCCCGGGCCGCCCAGAGACCTGTCACAAACGCGAGAGCAAGACCACCAGCGTATCCGAGATTACTGAAGCCACCAGCATCAACACCCGCAACCAGCAAGCCTGGGATTTTAGACTTATCAGGGGTCAAAGCGTGGCCCTTCGAATCGATCGCGATACCGCCATAGGTGAATGTGATCCTATTAAACGTTAGAAAAAGAGAGGCTGGAGTGAGCCAGAGACAACAGAGACAACTTACGACGGCTGGACCTCCATGGCATAGAAGGGTCCTTCCCCATCCACCAAGGGTGTCGGGGGTGAACCAGCACGGCCGATAGGGGCATGAAGGGAAATGCTCTTATCCCCTAAACGCACCACTCGATCATACTCCTCGATAGTCCGTCTTGCCTGCACATCGTTTACACCCCACCCGTGAAGAACATCCACCAGACCACTCAATGTTGATGCACTTCCGACATTACAGCCATGGTCGCGAGCTTTCTGCAGACGATCGACGTCCCCTGCATTAGGGAACAACGCAGTGACACAATGTTGGAGCCGGGTTTTCTCGCTATAATAATAAGTCACTGATCAGATTACTGCACAACCCCTCCTTTCTGGGAACTAACATACTTGAACAATATAAACCCGCGGCGCTTTTGCTGCTTGGCGAGATACTGATTGATGATCTCGTCACCTGTGGTTTCGTCGGCAAACCGCTGACCCCCTTCGTTCAGCAATAGGCAGTATTTGCTTTCTATAGCTTGATTAGAGGGAAATACCGAGTTGGCGAGGACTTGCTCTTACGGTATTGCGCGAGTGGAAGATAGTCCTTTGGATCGACGTCTTCAGCTCGAAGTGGAGCTGCCAGAAGATGACCATAGTAGGTATTCATTCCTCTACTGGTTCCTGCACCAGCTTCAATGGCCAGCTTGAGGCCATCTCCTACTGAACCACGATTGGAGCGCACAAAGATATTGTCTCCGCCTTGTCCCAAGTATTTCGATGTCATCCCCGGAGAACCTTGGAAGCCACCAGTAGCCAAAACCACCATTTTGGCTCTGACTTCATAATATGTAGCTGGTGAGCTGGGAGAATTTCTGCAGATGACAGCGCCAATTATGGTCGATCCTGAAACACCGGGCTCTTTCTGAATCAACTTGACTACCGATGTATTGGTGAAAACCTCGGAACGTGTCTTGCTAGACTGAATACGCTTTCGATGAAGGTTATGGAGATGTGGAATCTTAATCGGGAATCCGATACCTATAATTTGTCAGGGTAACTATTCGCCAAATTCCCTTTTTAGTCCTACCAATTGTCATGATACCGTCAAACCGGTCTGCCGTTGGCACCCCATTTTGACGCATCCACTGCACAGCGGGCAGATAATCGCGCAGCCAGGCCTCTTGCAATGCTGGATCTCCTTCTGGAACCCAATTCCTCAGCTTGTTATATGTTTGCGGGGCCCAGCTGTTGAAGCATTAACAATCTCGTTTGCCCTCAAGATTAAGTCAATCACTTACAACATTCCGGCAGAGTAATTCGACGAGCCACCGATATCCGCTTGCTTCTCGACGACCAGCACTTTAGCTCCTGCATCCGCCGCAAAAGCAGCGCATGCCATTCCGGACATGCCTCCTCCGCAAACGAGAACATCGACTAGAATGGTCTCCATTGTGGGTATGGTTTATCTCAGGCCAGAAGAGATCAATGAATAATATCTTCAAAACGCATCACAGCAAGCGATTAATATTTAACATAATTACTATATTCAAATGTTGATATTCCGGAAGCTATAGATGCCTCGGCGCCGGCGAATAAATCAAATGACCGGTGTGGACCCATTGCAGGGATGTGGGGCTATACAATTATCTCAACAGGCGACGGCAGAATGTAATCCCATGGCCTGTATGATCGTGAGAGGAAGTTATAGGGAATTTATTTATTCTATTAGGATGCTTCGAGGCCAACGCTAGCTTTTCTGGTTAAATAAAATTAAAATAGGAGGGAACAGAAGGTAGGAACGTAGAATCTATTCATTTTATACTGGAGAGAATTCGTTCTCTTATCATTTGAAAAATGTAGATGGTTGAGTATGGTCTTTGCGGTATGGAAGTATCCTGTATCATTTTTACATAGCATTCAATACTCTCACAGCTTCCCATGGGTATGTCGACCAAGCCCGCAGTGAAAGGATATTTCTCGCCACGAAGCCATCCCTCTTCTAGCCCAGTCATCGGGTACTCTATAAACATGTTAAACTTAGTACGAGAAGTGATCATGGAAGGTCACACTTACGAAGAGCGTGGATTCCACATATCAGTATGAAATACTTCCATCGACACCCACCCAGTGTACCCGAGATCAAATACGGCCTTTGCAACCTCGAGTGCAGGAAGAACACCTCCACGATTCGCTTCACAGGGGAAGATCCGGCAGTTTCGCGATTGAGTCATGTATGGGGGCTGATTAAGGTCACGCCGTGGGTATCCCACTTGGCTTTGGTCAGCAACCATTGCATCACTTAACTGAAAATAGGCGATCTGGTTTGGCGTCACAGTCTGCTTCAGTTCGTCCAACGATTGGCGCAGATTTGTGAGGCCGCCTGGCCGAATAGGAGCCACAGCATTGAACGGATCGCCTGCCTCTTTGACGGAAATATGAAAGGTATCAAGACAATGACGAACATTGGGAAGGTTGACTAGCATGATAATCTCATGGATCTGCTGCCAAGTATCCAGGTGAGTCCCCCAGGCGGGAGCTTCATATCCAATTTGCAAATCGTATTTCTGTGCAAGCAGACCTAATAGTTTCATATTCGCGGCGATTTTGGTTACATCCGGCGTAATCCTGACAGGATCAATAGGATAGAGACACGACGTGATCTATAGTAAGGATGCGAGGTTAGTGTGACAAAAATTCGCAATCAAAATATTAGTCGTGCGCACCTGGAAGATTGGAATTCGCATCAATCGACAAAGGTCGAACCAAAGCTCTGCCTCTTCTAGACGAGACTCAACTTCGGCTGGGTCTATAAGCCCATCGTATGCGCCAAATGGATTGAGCGCTATCAAAGATAGAGATAATTCTTGCGCCTTTCGGTTGACATCGGCGGCGGCTGCGCGCAGGCGGGAAGCTCGAGATGGTTGCGAGAAGGAGGAAGCATGTGCTTCAAGACACTCTATGGCAACTTCCACTCCATCGAATCCGTGTAATTTGGCTGCTTCAAGTTTATGAAGAAGTGTATGCCCCGAAGCTGACTTGCCTAGTGAATTACTAGCGATCGCAACTTTGATGGATGTCATGTTGTCTGGCAAATTGGAAATTATCTGCGAAAGGGATCGAGCAATGGTAAAAAAATTTGAGTACTGCGAGAGGGCCAAAGGTATGGAAGGAATTCCGGGGACCAAATTTGAGGCCGGTGGATGGAGACAAATGCGGGGAGAATGAGATGAAATTCCGATTTAAAGTAGTTAAAAACATGGAATACAGCAGATTTCGTGGAAAAGGAAACCTATGCCAAGGATATACTTGACTTGAATTATGCCTCTTCGTGCGAAAATGAACACTCCACGTGTGGTGATTGTTACAGGTCAATACACCAGTTGACTCGTCCTATCAACTATGAGCTGACTTGGACTTATAGGTGGTGCCGATGGGTTTGGGGCTGCTATCGCAGATCGCTTCAGCCGCGAGGGATGCAAGGTCATGATTTTGGACTTGAATCAAGCGAAAGGTGAAAGCAAGCAACGAGCTGACTCAAATATAACTTTCCTCCCTGGTGATGTGACTCGCCCTGAAACATGGCAAAAGGCCCTGGCTTTGGCCCAGACAAACTACGGTAGGGTGGATGTGGTGGTCAATAATGCTGGTGAGAACATTCGAAGTATTTCACGTGCTAAGGTTATGTTCTGATGTGTTGACTCGGTCTAACTAGGAATTACCCACGATCAATCTGTATGACTCCCTGCACGAATGCGATGGCCCTCCTAACACAGTGATTTAGCCCATCCACACGAAGAGTCTTCTTGAATATGAGAAGACATTCAACGTCAACGTTAAAGTAAGACGATCTAGCTGCCGTGCGTGGCCATTCACTAAACAATATTTATACAGCCGGTTTTCATTAGTGCTCAGGTCTTTGCGCCTGTTATGATGGAACAAGGACATGGAATCTTTATCAACATAACGAGGTAAGTCACATAATTAGGCTCTAGTATGAGGTTATTGACCAGTGTAGTACTGGATGTACACGTCCTCGACCGGGATTCGCCATTTACAACGCTTCCAAGGCGGCTGTAGAAGTAAGTATAAGATTTGAAGCTCTTGCGCTAAATAGTAACGAATTTCTAGGTGGCAACCAAGACAATGGCTCTGGAGTATGCCCCAGCTGTTCGATTCAACTGCATTTCCCCCGCTGTGGGAAATACTACTATGTATGTTGATCCAAAATTTAACTTAGTGCAATTGTTAACAATGAACCAGGCTTCAAGCTAGCATTGGAAATGGCGAAGATTCCCGTCAGCGACTACGCCAAGTGGAAGACTCGTTACCAATGAAAAGATTGTGTCAGCCAGTAGATATAGCCAATGCAGCATGGTATTTGGGATCGGAGCAGAGTAGCTTTGTAACAGGAACGACATTGGAAGTGGATGGTGGTCGAGGGGTGTAAATATAAATTTCATAGCCGAAAATTCCCCCGCAATTTTGGAAATTCCGGGGGTTGATATTTCTCCACTTCCCTCTCTCCTTAAATCAATTTATATTTCCACCTTGTTAATATTTATTTATCTGATTCTCATAGTCCTCATGTCCTCAAATTCTGGGGATGATAATACATCTGGCCAAACTCGCCCCGCTAACGCGGCAGCGTGTGAGGCGTGTCGGAAACTGAAGGTATAGGCTTCAAGTTTTGACAAGAGATACATACTTGCTGACGAAAACTGGTAGATGAGATGCATTCGGCCACAAAAGGAACAGAATGGGGGATTGACAGAACCATGCCAGCGATGTAAGCGTACCAACCGCGACTGCAATATCCCAGAGCCGAGGAAACTTGGGAGAAAGCGCGGTGCCACAGGTCGCTATCAAGGAATTGAAAAAGCCTATCGAAAAATGCAGTTGGAATTAAAGAAGGCGAAAAGTTCTCATGCGGGCGATAATGAAATACATAATTTCGTCAGCGAAGAGCCGATGCTAGAACTCTTATTTTCCAACCCAGCTGAGACGAACGATCATACCCAAACGTCCTCAGAGTTAGGAACTGAAGGCTCTTGCGCGCCCCATTTCGATTCGATTATGCCAACTGTACAAGATAGTGAACCATCAGCAAACCTTGTCTCTCCTATATTCCGCAGTGGCGAACCCTCTCAGTCCAACCGTGAACCAATCAGTAATCCTCTGGCTTTGCTCGCAGACGCCTCTGATGCTGCCCAGGCTTTGGAGCTACACTCAATATCCACCAATTCTTCTCCAGAAACGAATGGCTCATCTTCTGCGAGGCCGTCGTCAGCCAACCTGCCAGCTGGAGCAAGCCTTGGTCGTCAACTGCTTCATCGGCCAGGGTACGTGTCACTTGGCCTACAGCTGGGCAGAGATACTCTTGAAGCAGGAATTGATTCCCTGGTTGTCGCTTCTGAGCACCCATACCGTTACTTGAACTATTTCAAATCGTCTCCACAGGTGCCTCTGCGAGATGTTGGTCCCGATGTTGACCCAGTAGACCTCGGTCTGGTGACCATGGATGAGGCCTGTTATTTGTTTCCAATGTGAGCCAAAAGAAATCCATTTGGTCTCGATTTACATGCGCTAATCAATTGAAGATATTTTATTCGCTTGCATCCGGTGAACGGTATCCTAGACCCGATGCTTCACACTCCAGATTTCGTGCGTTCGCGATCGGCCCTTTTGTTCACCTGGATACTGGCTTTAACTGCCCAATTCGACCATGGATCAGCCTCAGTTGCCAAACGGTTACGGCTTCATGGTGAAAAACTCTCGAAGCACGTCCATACCTGTGGATATAAGTCGGTGGAGATCGTTCAAGGCTACTATATCTCACTACTATCAGCCACTCCCGCAGAGACATTGGCACAGGAGCGCTCGTGGCTCTACACAATGTATGCTTTCGGTGTAGCGGCCGAGCTAGGTCTAGACCAAGATTCCCGTGCCAAAGATGCGACTCCTCCCAACTCGATCAATGCTTCCTATTTCCGAACTCAGGATGCAGGTCCAACACCATTCCCAGAAAATGACTCGTCACATTCCTTACTGGAGTATCCTTCAAAAGACCCCATCGACAACCAACGTTTGGCGCGAAATCGCGAGAGAACGTGGCTAAGGATTCTACTATGGGAACGGGCGAACAGTGCGGCCTGTGGTAGAATACACACCTTCCCGGAAACAGACCTGACACAAAGTGTCGACAGCTGGTGGCTCCACCACCTGGCAGACCCCACAGACAAGCACACATGTGCATTTATTACCCTGCGACGCATTTTAGCATCATTACAAAATGAACTAAGACATCAAGCTCATTTGACACATGATGATCCCCACTGGGTACGGGAAATGGTTGACACAACTCTGGGACCCTGGTGTGATCTCTGGCTATCACATCCAATGCCCAATTTAATCACATCGCCGTCTGAAAAGCTGTCCAATATCTTTCTCCATTATGTTTATCTCCACGGAAGGCTTTGGACCTTGTCATTCGCCCTTCACGGTTCAATAAACGGGGACCAAAATATGGACGCAATCCGGGCAGATTGCTTCGAGGCTGCAGTTAATTCTTGTGAGCTCGCCGTGCGTGATTTGCATAATATCGGTGAACCATTATATTGCATGTTAGCTCCGACTTGGGCTATGATATCCTACGCTGGGGTGTTGGCTTTGAAGCTATTCCCCGCCTTGTATGGATCCCGCGTTGGAAACGATGTGGAACTTCTTGCTCTACTCAGCCAAGTTGCAATTCAACTAGAGCGTGCAGGAACAACACCGCCGCATCGATTTGGAATTGCTGCGTTGCTTGGACAACACCTTATGATGATCCTAAGAGCTAGAGCAGCGAGACTGAAAGACTCGAATCAGTTTGGCCAGACCAGGATAGATGCATCGTACACCAACTCAGGCTTTGATGACGGAACGAGACAGTTTATGCCACAACAGTCCCCTAACTCGAAGCCGTACGAGGCTCTGATCTCGGATTATGATCCGTTCTTAACTACAGCTTCAATGTCTACTCAGGGGGATTTAACTGGGGAGGGATTCGCTGACTTCTTCCGGGAAATGTTCGGGCCTGGATTCGGGGGTGTCTTTTGATATACGTCGCAAAGCACAGCTATTGTTCGAGCAACTTTAGTGTCTAATGATAACAAATCTATTGTTTCCTTACGCCATTTCTTGCCAAGTCCTATTAGCATTAACAGCCTTTGGAACACATATAAGCTCCGCATGAACAGTGGCTAGGGTCAATATTCCAGTATTTGACTACGTAACAGACACATTAGTGATTTTGTAAAAAAAAGAGAAAAATATTTAATTATTCGCAAAATTTCTACCATCACAGTGAATACTATGTTGGTTACAGTCGCTATCTCGGACCACCAAGTATCAACCTACAAGTTACTTCTGCGAACCTCACCGCGAAGCACCTTATTGACAAAGTCGGGATCCTCTCGAAGAGGTCGACCCAAGCCACACATATCGATGTCTCCGCGTTCCACAGCCTCCGCCATACGATGGCTATCCCGCCAACCACCCGTAGTTCCAATAACAGCTCGTGACTAGGAGTTTCTCGATCAGCTCGATAGATCATTAGTGACAGCAAACGGGAAATGTACTTACCAGGACCTTTTTCAGCTCTTGCGCCCATTCAATGAAGTAGCTTCGCCTAGTCAGCATATGCACACAGGGAACCAATCGAACCAAACTTACCTTCCACGCTCTTTCTGGGACGGTCGTTCAGCCAGCTCAGTCATGATGTTGCCACGCCATGCAGGAGAGGCATAGGTTCCACCCGAGATGTCGAAGAAGTCCACGCCAGCATCTTCTAGCCATTTTATCACAACACACTGTTCGGCAAAGCTTTGGCCTCCCTCAATGACTATATGTATCTGTCAGTTAGAATCTCTTCTTGAGTTGTGAAGTAGAGTAGACTGACAATCTTGGCAGTTTAGTTTCGCTGCAATCACGAACTTGTCCGAAGGAAGTTTAGCCTTGATCGCATTGACGATCTCCAAAATGAACCGCGCCCGGTTTTCTAGGCTTCCGCCATACTATAAACGCAGTAAATATCAGCGCTAATTGCAAGGGAAAAGAACAAATCTAATATCCATACCTCGTCTGTTCGCTTATTGATTTTGGGCGACAGGAATTGATTCATGATGTACCCGTGGCTGGCATGCAGCTACAAATGCCGGCCACTTAGCCTCTTTCCCAACAAGTGAAGAATGTTCAAACACTCACAATAATACCATCGGCACCAGCCTTTGCAAGAACCTCAGAAGCCCACACATATCGGGAGACAAGATCCTTGATTTCAGCCTTTGTCAACGGCGACGGCTTGCCATACGTTTTGTTGAGACAAGGTTCGAGGTGCTCAGCAGAAGATGACTTGGGATTCTTGTTGAGGAATTCCGGAACCTGACGTCCTGGGAATTGCAGCTGGGGGAGAAAGATCGCGCCTCGCGACTTGGCTGCTTTGGCAGCTGGGGCAAAAGCTGCGACTGGATCCCAAGGATTGTTGGGGTCCAACACTGCGTTGTTGTAATTTTCGAGATTGTCGCGATGGATGGGGATATTTCCTGTGCAAATGAGACCGGCACCTCCTTCTGCTAGCTCTGTGTACTGGTTAGCACCACTCGTGTATGATAGGGTGCTTGGGATAATACCTTGATATAGCTCTGCATATCGATCCATGGGTTTGCCGGAGTTCTCTACATTGTTCTCGTCGTATGTTGAGGCATACTCGCTGAGAGGTGTGCGATATAGGCGATTGCGAATCACTTTTCCGGAGAGCTTTAGGTTAATGGGCTGCTCATTTGCTGTTAGAAAGTCTTGTCAGGGGTTGGTTCGAGCGAGGATGTATACCTGAGCGAGAGGGGAGATATGCGATGCAGACATGGTGATATAGACCCAACGGCAAGTAAGAAATTTGAAATACTGGGGAGGAATGTCTGTATTTTGCGGGGATGTAGTGCGCCTTTATTTTGCGCGTTCATTCCGTTCTATGTCTTATAGCTTCTAATCGCATCTTGATTCAACCGGGCTATTTATCTGGCATCCGGTCAATCTGAACTGCGGGGGAAAATCGAACTAATGATCGGAACTAACGCCGAAATTAGAGGCAGATATTGCTACCAGGACCACTTTTGATGTTCAATTAATCGTGCGTTCCATTGACACTTCGCGGGGGATCGATGTGCAGGAAATCCCCGCTTATATCTTGATGCTTCATGAGATCGATTGTACTAGCAAGTTTAGCATCGCATATCGCACCATTAAAAGCCGAAGACCCACTAACAAAGAGCGTTGCATTGAAAGTGGCAATATTTTAAGCTATGGCAATTCTACCAGGTGATGCCTGGTCAGGGTGTTCACTTTCCCCTCTAACCCCTTTAGGGGCGTGACCAGGCGTAGCTGCTTCCACCCGATCTTGTTTCGAGAATTTTTGTTTTATATAAGGGCAGTCGTCGGGGAGACGATGGATGAATCTGTACGCCCAGTTCATACCAAGGCACCGCTCTGTATTATAGCGACGAAGCATTTGAGTGGCACAGTCGCGGATCATCTCGGCGGTTGGTGGGGTATTAGCGGCAGTTAGGGTATGTACCCAACGGATCAATGCTTCCTCTTCTTCTGGTTGCAATGCTTTTCCAGGGCCTATGCGACACCTTGCAGATTTGCGACCGTGGACTCGACCACGCAGCAATTGATAGGAAATATCAAGGTCCCGCGCTAGTTTAGCGATTTTGGGTTTCTTTTGTTCAGAATATAATTTCAATGCAATTTCAATGCGAGCTTCCAATTCTTGGGGTAATTGAGACATATTTGGTGTGGAGGTTTGACAATGGTGAGTTCAAAAATATAATGAGAATATTATAATTAGGGTGGTCGGAAGTCCCCATAAATCGGACATCTGGAATTGAACCATCAACTGATTTGAGAGCTACCGGAATCATCGGAGAAGAAGCTCCCGCCTGCTGAATTGGCGTTATGAAGGCCATCACATGTGGTATGGGCGGCTGCCCATTCAAGGTTACGGGTGGAAGGCGGCAGTTTCTGGCCTGGAAAGTGGTCA
Source organism: Penicillium griseofulvum (assembly GCF_001561935.1). Lineage (NCBI taxonomy): Eukaryota > Fungi > Ascomycota > Eurotiomycetes > Eurotiales > Aspergillaceae > Penicillium > Penicillium griseofulvum. The sequence continues at coordinate 1,263,024 of NW_024467419.1, forward strand.
TTTTATGCCTCAATTGCAGGTGCCCATATTTCTGGTGAAATTTCATGTCACAGGAACATGGAATAGTAGTATACCAAGGGAGTCTCTAATTCAAATCTTCGAAGCTTTTGGACCGCTCTCTCCCTGGTTTACAGCTTTCCAAATAGCCGACATTGCATCATCCACCCCCTGTTTATTGACATCCTTCTCCAACCAGAGAATCTGTTGTGCGATACAAACACGCACTAGAACCTCAGTCCCTGGAATAACTGCCCAGCCGTTGCCCTTCCCGTTTGTATATAGATATGTCACCGGGGATGGGAGATAGCACATATCCAACACAACGCCTTTGTTTTTCCTGCACAAAATGGTATCGCAGATCTGACGGCAAGTAATTTCACCTGCTTCACGGGGTATATCGTTTGGAATCGTCCCAATGACGATATAAGGTGTCTCGCAGGTTGCAGCTTCCTTGGCAGTAGCAAGATATTTGAGTGTGATATCTGGTGCCGTTGATTGGAAGAAGGCAATTAATGCATCTACTTCTGCTTTCAGACGGTTGGCGATGTAGATTTCTGTAGAGCCAAACCATCTCCATAAGGCAAAGATCGCACTTCTGGCCGCACCTCCACCCCCAATCACCATAGATGGGCGACCTTTGGCCGTGGTACCCGCGTCCGGCATTCGGTAGAGAATGGAATCCCGAATACCGATGCAGTCTGTGTTTGTACCGATATGTCTTCTCTGCCCACTTTTGTCAAGTCGAATAAACGATGTATTGACGGCCCCAATCATGCGCGCCTCCTCGGTCAAGTCATCGAGTAGAAGGCCAAAGGACACCTTGTTTGGCATCGTGATTGTGGTCCCAATGCATGTGTTGTCATCTAATTGTTTCCGGAATATGTTGCCGTCGGTGGTCTCCGTGAGGTGAAATGCCCATGAGGCTGAATTGGCGCGAAATAGAATTGAGTGTAGCAAGGGCGACAGTGATTTTGAGATATTACCGCCAAAAAGATAGACATGGTATTGACTTGCAGCTGCGTTTGGTGGTAACGGAGAGCTGCCGTGGGCGTAAGATTGCTTGAGGAGATCCATGTTTTGGCGTTTGTGTGTAGCAGAATGGGATTGAAAAAAAAAAAGAAATAGATAAAGAGAAGGCAAACAATTCCAGGGAGACATCCTCTAAGTGAAGGTCAAGGCCAATCAACCGCCCCGCATCCACGGCATTTTTATATATTGACCGGTACCAAACGGTGAATAATATTTACTGCCTAATGGCTCAACTATTTGATCTCCAGTTTTGCTTAGGTCTAGATGCATTCTACGAATCCACAAACCTCGTCTTGTGTCTCCAGTATGGCAGAAAATCCAAAGGTCCGGGTCGCTCTCATCGGCGGAGGCACCATAGCTCCTTTGCACGCCGAATATCTCATGTCCTCGCCAACATGTGAGCTGGTGGCAATTGTCGATCCGTACCCTCCGGGGTGTGCATTGGCAGCGACCTTGTCTCTTCCGCACTTCGAGTCTGTCGCATCACTTTTGAACTCACTACAAAAGCCACCGGAGGCCTACGTAATATGCGTCCCCTCGAGCCTCCATGTTTCCATAGCGACGAACGTCATTCATCAAACACAGCCTATGGCCTTACTCATCGAAAAGCCTTTCTGTACAGATTCAAAGTCTGGAGCAGAGTTACTCGCCCTTGCAAGCGAGAAAGGTTGCAAGATCCTCGTCGGACATCACCGCCGATTCCACCCCTCGCTGTCAACTACGCGGTCGGCGATCCAAGATGGAAAAATCGGAAATATTACAGCCATCTCAGGAATGTGGACTGCGAAGAAAGATGAGATCTATTTTGCTTCTGCCAGCTGGCGAGCAACACGTTCCGCGGGAGGAGGTCCGATTTGGACGAATTTCGTGCATGATATCGACGCCCTTCATTTCCTCACTGGTGCCAAAGTAACATGTGTCTGGGCTATAAGCACTACATCCAGGAGGAAACACGCAGGTGTGGCTGCCGATGATATCGTTGAAGAAGGTGCAGCTATTATGACGCAGTTTTCTAATGGGGTTGTTGGAACCTTTTTGGTGAGTGACAACGTGGCGAGCCCTTACGGCTGGGAGGCTGCTACTGGTGACAATCCTTTATACCCAAAGGCAGAGCCTCCGGTGGATATTTATCGCATTCTGGGCACAAAAGGGACTATCGTTGTGCCAGAAAATACGCTTTGGACATACGACCCGGAGACGGCGGACAAATATAACCAGGAGACTGGGTGGAAAAGTCCAATCTCACGAATCAAGCTTCCAGTCGCTGAGGGGATTCCATTTCAAAACCAAGCAGAGCATTTGGCTAGAGTGGTTCGCGACTTAGAAGATCCTCTTTGCTCGGCCGAGGATGGACTAGCAGCAGTCTCTGTCTGTGAAGCCATTGCTACAGCCCTTAAGGCCAAAGACGGACTACCTGTTCCAATCTCACACGCTTCACGTAACTAGTTTTCTCTTAAAGCAAGATATTATCCATGCAACCTGTTATTGTCGTTGGGGAGATTCGAGCGAGAAAGTTGGCTGTACATTATCGTGATAGTCCCTAAAGTTTCGCACACACATTCCTGTGCACTCACCGGATTTCCTCTATTGAATACGAATCAATTCCTACCTGAATCCTCTGACTAGTTTCCTGATTTGGAGGACTATACGCTTTAAATTAGATGACCCACTACCCCACACGGTGTATAAAAGAATACCCCGGTCTGTGGGGGTGGCGTCAACTGCGTCAAGTGGCGCCAACATATCGGGTATTCGATCACCCCTCTGTCCTATTAATGGACGGGACTCATAATTCAAACGTATTGGGCAAGTTACCATATCTGAAATTATGACAGTCTCATGGCCTCCATCCACAGCCAACCCATTGGGTATCGCCACCTTATCACTCGGCAACTGGCGAGAACATGGTTTGGAGCCACGACTGGAAGCCGCGGCGAAATCAGGATATCAATGGATCGACTTGTTCGATGAGTGCTGGGCTGCTTACCTCGAGGAACATGGCTTGCCTGGAGACCAACTTTGGGAACCGACTGCCGAGAATCTGCAGGTTGCTCGGAAATTGGCTCGTGTTGTCAAGTCACTGGGAATGAGGATTGCTTGCACCCAACCTCTCCGGAAAATCGAGGGAATCAAAGATCCAGCCGAACGACAGGCTACCTTGAATCTAGTCGCCAAGTGAGATATACCTTACCCGGATAACAAGATAATGGTAAAGTCCATACTGACTTGTTAACATAGACGATTTCCATTCATGCGCGCCTTTGACACCGATCTTGTCTTCATGTGTGCAAACATCCGCACGGATGAGGGAGTGACATCCGATCTCAAGATGGTCGCGAGAGACCTCGCAGAACTGGGCGACATGGCGGCCGCATATGCAAAGGCCGATGGTGGACGCATGTTGAAGATCGGGTACGAGGGGTTATCATGGGCAACTCGAAATACGTGGTCAGCTTCATGGGAAGCTGTGCGATTTGCCAACCGCGCTAACGTTGGGTTGATTGTGGATGCTTTCAATATCCTCGCCGTTGAATTCGCTGATCCGTATAATGTTGCTGGCCACGGGCGGATCTACCCAACCTTAGAGGAATCTCTAGATGTCCTTACTGGATCACTCGCATCATTGGTATTGACGGTACCGGGTGATCGGATATTCTTTTTCCAATGTGGCGATGCGGAGTTGATGAACCCGACGACGTTCCTCCCTCCAACTGACCCGGAAACACCAGCACTGCTCCCATGGTCGCGAAGTCACCGACTATACCCTCTTGAGCAGTCTAAGGGTGCTTATATGCCGGTTGAGCTTGTCGCAGCTGCTGTGCTTGCCACCGGATATCGAGGGCCAATCTCGCTTGAGGTGTTCAATGCATCACTGAACCAACCCGGACGAAACGTTCCGGCGGAGCATGCTTCCAGAGGAATAAATGGTCTTCGTCTCTTGTCCGAAACTGCGAAGTCGATGCCAGCGTTTTGGCAAAGTCATGGTGAACGTAAGAGTGCCATCGCACAAGTGGTACGACGGCTACAGTCAGATGAGCCCAAAAATAAGCTATGATAAATGACAATTATATAGTTCAATCATTGCCGAATATGACAGAAATTAATTGTGTTGACTAGAATCGATAGTCCCCGTCTACCATACCATTAATGTCGTGTTTTATAAATGAATTATTTGTATGTGAAGCAGCCATTGAAGGTTTCTTAGTTTATATTTGAATAGAGCCTACTATAATACGATGGAAACAATACTCTGAGTTCTACATCTTTGCGGCTTCCTTACTGCAAATCCCTCCATTAACAACGACAAAGTCTCTTCCCTTTTTCCATCCAGCCCAATCCTGCAGGACAGCCTCGCCTCCTTGCCCGTTCGGCAATGTTCTCACTTCCCAGCCATCCGTTCCAGGCATCACCGATGGCGTCTCGCTAAGTGTGACGGCAGGGCGTTGATCATAATGACTAGCCTCCATTTCATGATGTTCCAAAACTGGCGTACAGCAGGCGTCAGTTCCATCGAATATGACCTCCCATTCTTTGCGTGTCTTTTTGCGAAATGTATCTTCGAAGAGGATGTGCATTCCAGGCCACAGGGATCTGTCTTCGCGATTTCCTCCCCAATCCTTCTGCTCTAGGCCAAGTCCTCGACTTAGTGCGTCGAAAAACTTCGGCTCTAAGGATGCAACGGCCATGTAACGGCCACTGTCCTTGCATTCATAAACCCTATAGTAAGGACAGCCGCCATCGACCAAATTCTGTCCTCGAGGCTGGTCCCATTGTCCTGGAATCTTGCTTGAAATGCGTGGTGCGGTGCCAAGATAAGAAACACCATCTACCATGTTGGCTTCCACAACCTGTCCTTTGCCTGTGCTGACTCTAGCAAACAACGCCAGAATAATACCCATGAAACAGGTCATTCCACCCCCGGCGAAATCAGCCAAGATATTTCCTGGTGGGCTGGGTGGAAGCGGGTGTCCCAAGGGTGGAACTCGAATCGAAGGGCCGAGCATTGACAAAACTCCCGAGACTGCAAGATAGTTGAGGTCATGGCCCGCCATGGTGGCATACTTTCCATCACGGCGAAACCCTGTCAATCTTGCGACAATCAGCCGGGGATTGATTTTCAGCAAGATATCTGGGCCGAGCCCCAGCCGTTCTAGAACACCAGGGCGAAAGGGATCGATTAAGACATCGGCGTGTGGGATGAGGCGGAAGAGGAAATCCCTTCCAGGGGAACCCTTGAGATCAACACAAATAGATGACTTCCCCCTAATCAATACATCTGGGCTGGGAGAATGACCTGGCTGAATGCGGTCAACTCGCAGCACATCTGCTCCATTGTCGGCCAGGAGAAGACCGGTAAACGGGCCCGGCGCGAGTCCAGCTAGCTCAAGCACGCGGATGTTTTCAAGGGCTCGCATTGTGGTTGTGGAAGTTGAATTTGATTCTGGGGAGCGAGATAGAAACTAATTGATGCAGGTAGCGAGAGGAAGGTGGGATGACACGGCAGTGTTCGACATCTATGGGTTTTTGAATTCCCGCAATGATGTACTTGTCCGCGATGATATCTATATCCGGTGTTCTAGATAAATTGACCGGTATGAGGAACTCATTGTAACTTAACAAATTCCGAGTCCTTGCTTACAATCTTCATGTGAGTGTGTTGGTGTTCGCCGAAGCAATGATTGGGGTGCTTGTAACAGCTTGAATATAGTATCGAATCATCAAACATTGAAGTACATATCCTTCGCATATTACAAGTACAAATGAGGGCATTTCTTTAATTGACCCACGGAAAGAAGCAGAAGTAGAAACTGGTACGATTTTGATGCAGCTTGAAGCGGAAGTAGAAGATTAGGAAGCTGGAGGCAACGGGGCTTAATTTAATGTGATCATCTGGAATCAAATTGAAATCTAGGCTCATAATGAGAAAATAACTCAAAAGGGACTTCCACAGAGGCATCTTCTAAGTAAATGTCTCTAGATATGCGCCTTCAGTCTTGCCAGACTGCGCAGCTCTCTCCTTAGCAACTTGCCCGTCGGGTTTCGTGGCAACTGGTCAACAAATAAAACACCGCCGCGCAGCCTTTTGTAGCCAGAAACCTTAGATGCCACCATTTTCTGAATTTCCTGTGATAGCTTTTCACGCTCCGAGGAAAAGACTTTTACCTTTGGAATCACAAATGCTTGAGGAATCTCCGTTGCTTCTGTGTCATCCCATACAGATGTTACAGCAGCATCGGCAACAATTGGATGCTGCCCAATAATCTCTTCTAACTCGGTAGGGCTCACTTGAAATCTGTGAGTAAATGAGTAGTTAGTCTGGGTAGCTTGTACTGTCAGATAGAACGAATCGCTCACCCCTTATACTTGATCACATCTTTGATTCGATCAACGATAATCAGAAATCCTTCCGAATTTAGATAACCTATATCGCCGGTCCTATACCACCCTGGTTCTAGCATAGCATCTTCAGTTGCCTTTGGGTCATCTTTGTAACCCCTATCATATTGTCAGTATGTTTGAAGTCACTGGTTTGGCTGCTTTGAGGCCGGTTGCCTACATCATAATTGTGGGAGATGACACGCAGATCTCTCCTGCATTTGGAGGAGAGACGTCTTTTCCATTTTCATCAATAAATCGAACTTTCATGTTTGCAAGAAGAGTCCCGGTAGCAACAAGGGGCGCGTTTTTATCTCTGACACCACTCTGAGAGACGCAAGACGAGAGCTCGGTGCAGCCATAAGCTAGAGCCGGTTTTTAGTTAACGAATGTTGTCTTAGGGTTAGCATGATATTGGATAATTGACTCACTTTGGCAAAGACTGACACCGGGAAACTTGGTTCGAAGTTTCGTTGCAACCAACGGCTAGGATTGTCAATTATGCTGTGAACCAGAAGGATAAAAGCGGGACTATAGATCTCACCTTGAGTGGTGCTGCGGAACATGAGAAATATTCCAGGTCGTCGTACCTATATTTCTCTGTGATTGGAGACTCTGCAAGCGCAAGTGCCACGGGAGGCACCAATCTAGCCAACGTAGCTCGCTTCTCTTGCAGAAGCTGTTGGTTGTTGGTCAGAACCTTTTTGTCAAATAGAAAACTAGGAAATAGCTAGCATACCCGACAAAATGTCTCAAGGTCAAAGGCCGGTAACAAACACACGTAGTAACCCAGCCATGGACCAAGGAGTGCACAGACATAAAGCCCGTATATATGCGATACTATTGCAGTTAGATATGTCTAGTTAATACGCTATTCACCTAAGAATATAAACTCACGAGGCTGGATTTGGTAAGAAGCATATTAGCTTGAGAAGTTATAACATCTTTCAAGAACGGAAGTACATGGCTCACCGGAAAAAACACCTCTCGCATGCTACCTCGCCAGTTGTCTGGGTTATGGGCTCGTAGTTGCTCGCAAATAGCCACCAGATTGTGATGGGAAAGCATCACAGCCTTTTGAAGACCTGTTGTCCCACTCGAAAGAACGATGGCGGCGCATGATTTGCGCGCATCCTTCCCATCCAGCACATATGCCTCCGACTCAATTCGACAAGATTTGACGAGGTCCTCCGGGAACTAGTCCTTATAATGTCAGTTTCACTTATCTCAGTGTCTTCTAGATCATGACTGACCAATGGATAGTTGGCTTCTCGCTGAATCAGTGTGAAGATGGTGACCGAGGAATTCATGTCGAGGGTAGTAAGAGCCCCATGCAGCTTGTTGAGTACCGCAACATCTACGATAATGACTTTGGGTTTTAAAATTCTCAATGCATGTACTAGCTCTTTGGGCGTGGACGAATGATTGATCGTGCTATTTGAGAAGAATGGTGAGCAGTTGTCTCAAAGTCCCTAGCTGACATGACGAACCTCACGACTGCCCCTGCAGACCATATGGCATGCGCCGCCAGGATATAGTCAACCTGTTATGATTCCGTTAGTAACATGTCACTTAGAACAAAAGATTAACGAACGGTGCTTCTAGATATAATCGTGACAACGTCTCCAGGTGCGATGCCGTATCCATGCCGCAAAGAATGAGCTGCCTTGAACGCATCATCCCGTAGTCCACCGTAGGTGAAGGTCTTGCCGGTCAAGGTATCTTCGCAAATAACTTTTGTTGGATCTGTGTTTGATGCATTTTCCAACATCAACTGCGTGATTGATCGGTCTGTGCGCAGATGCACAGTGGTTTTTGAAGTAATTACAGCCATGATGATTTTCTTAGATACGTGCAATACCGACACCACGTCTGTCACTGGTGACAGGTCGTTATATTTATTACTACTCTCGTAGCTCTCCTCGGCGGGGTAGGTTGTTCTAATCTCAAATTCCGATCCCTAATTCCGGGGGGTGTTCCGGCCTTAATTTTATACACCGGTTGAGATTACCTCGAACATCGCTAGATCTTCTTCACTCATTGTGTGAACCCCAAATTTCCGCTGTGGATGGCGACTTGTTTGTCTTAATTTGAATATTTGCTTTCCAAGCTGTCATTCCTGTTTAATCCTCCTGATTCAACCTCGCCCACGATGGCCAACAAAGACATGACATTCGCCGCACTTCTAGCCGTATCACCAATTGAGAGACAAATCGAAGTTACGCCAGCCACAGACTTTGGCCCTTCTGTGTTCCTCAACAAATATCCTGTTTGCCACCCCAAAGGTACACGAGGGATCTTCGGTGGTATCACCATTGCACAAAGCCTCAGCGCAGCCCAAGAGACTGTGAAAAAAGAGTTCGATGCCCACTCAATGCATTGCACTTTTGTATTTGCAGGCACTGCGCTCACAACAATCTGGTACCATGTTGAGATAGTGCGAGACGGGAGGACATTCTGCACACGAGCTGTAAGGGCCATCCAAGACAATCGCACAATATTCCTTGCAACAATCAGCTTCGCTCGTCCACCACCGGAGCCAATCACAAATATCCACCATGCTGAGCGCAATCCTTTGACGGTGCCAGTACCGCAAGATACTGGTATCGGGTCCAATAGCAATGAAGAAACACCGGGACTCCCATACATAAACCAAAGCGTTGGAATGCTACACTTCAATTCTGCTGATCCATGTAATAAACGTATGCATCAGTGGATCAAAGCACGTGGGAAGATTTCACCTCAAGGTGGCTCACGAGCGCATCTGGCAGCGTTGGCATTTATGTCAGATAGTTATTTCCTCGCCGGGATACCTCATGCGCATAATATATGGAGCTTTGTCAACCCTCCAACTACCGAGTCCTATGACTCCAATGAACAGCTTGAGATGCCATCTCCTATTCACACCAAGATACCTAGGCCCCATTTACAAGGGGGCGGTAGTGTGCCTGCCCAGTCCCATAGGATTGGAATGATGGTTAGCCTGGATCATACCATTTACTTCCACCAGCCTAAGCGACTAAGAGCTGATGAGTGGCTTTTGACTGAAGTGAAGACCGATTGGGCTGACAATGGCCGTGGAGTGGTATTGCAAAAGATATGGGCCCGAGATGGTACGCTACTTGCGAGCTGTACTCAAGAGGTAAGCCAACTTCTCCAACTTCAGGGTTCCAATTTAACGCATTATTCTGCGTACAAGGGTATTTTGCGACTTGAAGCCCGTCCGAGGAGAACCCAGATTTCTAAGGTGGACTCTCGACTTTGATGGTTCCGTGCAACTATATATATCCAACTAGCTATACATACCGGATTTGGATAGATGATGATGTGTAATTACTCATCTAGGAACACTGTTGCAAAAAAAACTGCTATAATCTACTATCGGATATTTCATAGAACAATACTTTTCACAATATTAGCTGACAGAAAACTGGCAGTTTAACAAGAGCATATCTGATGGTCGTGTCGTCAACAGCTCTGGGGGTACCTAGCTAACGGCCAAGCTGCCAAATTATGTAACATACCATTTGATAGTCATGTGACTCTACTGTAAGAATACCGGCAGATACCTGTATTTAACCGTCATATTTCGGCACTACCCAACGGGAGCCCGAAATTACTTTAGCCAATCAAGGCCACCCAATGACATTCACCGTCCGAATACGATTTATCCCCCAAGACTGTCCAGGTGTCCATCTCGATAGGGGATTATGGTACAACTCGTGCTTCATTGCCATATTTTGATTGGATATTTTGATTTTATTGCTTGATAGACCTTACTAAACGTCTTGGCGTGATACCTATAAGGTACCTTCTCCTGAGGTCCAATACCTACAAGGTATAGCGAACAAAGATTTATAGCTGGGGTCGCATTGATCTTATCCTTGACATCTGTAACTGACCGCAAGGTCCTTGCTGTTGAAATTTTGCACGGCTGAAAGCATTATGCCACTTCTCTCCCCGTTTTCGCAGTGCCTCTCTTCGCTCGCCCAGCTGAATCACAAATGGGGTAACCATAGAGTTTCAAGGCAAAATGATGGAACGCAAAAATCCCTGTCAGAGCGTTTGTTGGACGTCTTTCTGCGTACATGGGATCTAGGTTTTACAGCCTTCGGAGGACCACCAGTACACTTCCAGATTCTACATGCCAGGTTTGTGGAGGGACAGGGCGGCAAGGAAAAATGGGTAGATGAGCAGACTGTACGATTCTCCCTATGTATCCTCAAACTGGCGGATCTCAATATCATAGGGATTGCTAATGAATCTCACAGTATCAAGAGCTCTTTGCTATTTGCCAGGGTCTTCCGGGTCCTGCTAGCACGAAGTTGCTTTTCTGCCTCGCCCTATTACATGCAGGATTTATTCCTGCCCTGCTTGTGTTTTTGCTTTGGAGGTGACTATACCTTTATGCTATAAAATACGCTACCTTTTAACTAACCGTGTCAGTCTTCCTGGGGCAATTGGCATGTATGCTCTCTCACTTGGTGTGCAAAACATGAGTGAAACCCTTCCAAAACCAGTCTACTCCCTACTTTCGGGCCTAAATGCCTCTACGGTAGGTATAGTTGCACTTGCAGCCGTTCAGTTGGCCGAAAAAGCCATTCGCGATAAACTATCCCGTATTCTTGTGATATTTGGCGCATGTGCTGGTCTCTGTTACAATGCACTCTGGTATTTCCCCGTTCTGATGATTGCCGGTGGCTTCCTCACAAGCCTTTGGGATGGATGGCTATATCATCAAATTCTGAGGGCAAGGCTTGCTTGGAAAAACAGACATAGTGCTCCACAGGAAGTGGATGTGTCAAATGGGGAAACTACAGGCATGGACTATGTAACCCTGGAAGAGAATACAGTGCAAATGAGTGACACGATGCGATCGAGGAGGACGGACTCAAGACCTGACGGACTGCCACAGCATATAGGCAACACTTCAAGGCGAACGGAGTCCGCCGAAGATCCGTCACAACAGCACATTATTCGGATTCGGGTCGGAGCTTTGGTCATGGTTCTGTTTTTTGGTAAGGCCCTAACCTGACAAATCTCCTGAGAGTCAACACTAATGTCGTTAGCCTCCTTCATCGGGATTCTTGTTGCTAGAAGCCAGCTCGCTACACCCCCACTGGTCCTCGACCTCTTTGCTAATATGTACCTTGCTGGTACAGTCATCTTTGGTGGAGGTCCTGTTGTAATTCCCCTTTTACGCTCTTATGTCGTCGATCCCGGTTGGGTCTCTAGCAGAGACTTCCTTATCGGCCTTGCCATTATCCAAGCTTTTCCCGGTCCTAACTTCAACTTTGCTGTCTTCTTGGGGGCGCTAGCACTGCAGCGCTCGCGCTTCCCTACCGTTCTCGGCGCATTTCTCGGCGCTTTGGGAATCTTCTTTCCAGGGATCACGCTGGCCGTTGCAATCCAAAGTTTCTGGCGTGTATTGCGGAAGAGGAAGTATGTGATTGACTTCCTAAGGGGAGTGAATGCTACAGCGGTTGGGCTAGTATTTACAGCTGTATACCGGTTGTGGGAGATTGGATATTTGACTGCCGAAAGAAGCGACGGACAGAGTCTGGGCAAGGAACCGTGGTGGGTGGTTGTTGCGGTGGTAACCTATGCTGGGAGTGCATGGTTCAATGTGCCTCCACCCGTTGCGATTGTAATGGGTGCTATCTTAGGGCTATGCTGGTATGGAGCTGTGGGGCAATAGCATATTATGGAAGGGGTTCTTGAACCTATCTGTCATATAGAAGAGAGGCCGATTTATGGAACCACCATTCTTCTTATATAGTCTAATGATATTGTGAGTCGATGTACTATGTACTACTCCGTACATACCATAGGCGGGGTCCCCACACCGGGCCGGCTCGCGGATATGGAAGTTTGGGAGCTTGACTGTCCCTAGTAATAACTTAGAATTGACTATTCAATTTCAAATGTGATATTTATTACCAGAAGTCCAATGCTAAGTTAAATCAGCATGGTAGAAGACAAACGGAAGAGACGGAGAGGAGAGGAAGAGCTTCGCTAGGTGCCGAGGTCGGCGAGCCCCGCCCGCCCGCGATCACCTCATATTAATCAGCGTTACGTCGACTGGGGAGATCAACAAAACAGCTTCACCCCGCCATTTCCAATTCATCTTCTCTTTCATATCACCCTCTCCAATATACTTCATTCCAATATGACTACCCTCAAGTCCGGTGACTCGTTCCCTAGCGACGTGGTCTTCAAGTGGGTCAACACACAACCCCCGCAAACAAGCACACACTGATCTCTCCAGGTACATTCCATGGAGCGAGGAAAGTGACGAAATTACCTCCTGCGGAATCCCCATCAACTACAATGCCTCACAGGAGTGGGCCAACAAGAAGGTTGTCTTGTTCTCAGTTCCCGGTAAGTAGCTATTACCCGTTTACTGAAGTCGGTGTGCTAATGTGTGAACCAAGGTGCCTTCACCCCGACCTGTTCCGTCAACCATGTGCCCGGATATATTCAGAACCTGCCTAAGCTCCGTGAGAAGGGGGTTGACATTGTCGCAGTTATTGCCTTCAATGATCCGTTCGTGATGAGTGCGTGGGGCAAGGCGAACAAAGTTCGCGGGGATGATATCGTGAGCATAACCCCACTTTCCACGTTTCGGTGACTAGTATTGATTTTGGATAGCTTTTCCTCTCGGACCCCGATGCCAAATTCTCGAAGAGCATTGGATGGGCTGATGAGGCGTCTGGCCGTACAGCTCGTTATGCGATCGTTATCGATCACGGTAAGGTCCGCTATGCCGATATCGAGACTGAAAGGGGTGCTGTCAAGGTATGAGGTTCCGTCCTTCGTTTACCTCTTTTTGGTGGCTAATTACCTTTTACAGAAATCTGGCGCCGATGCCGTCCTTGCTTCCCTTTAAATAAGCAAACTATAGAATACCCTAAGACTACTCCAAATTCAATTGCAAACAAGAGTTGTTGGCCGCGTATGCGGCCTCTGTTATTGAACATTTTCCCTTGGCATTTTATGTTTCATAATTGAGATTGAATTTTTATAGTCCCAGTACTTTCAACCCACTTCCTTTTTTTCAGGCGGGAAAGCGGAAATGGTGCACATGATCACCCCAGGGACAGAACGGGGCTGGATCAGAAGCATGTCGGGCACCGTACCTATTGTTAGTTACCCAAGTAAAAGGCCCGGCCTGGTGAGAAGCGGTGGGTTGTTCTAGAGGAGCGGTGCTTTGAGGGTTGGAATACAACAAGGCTTGGTAAGTTTATTGTCTTGATCCAAATATGACATGTGGCACTTGGGAAACGCAGCGATGGAACTGCAGATAGTCGTTGCTGCATGTCGTCTTGATACATAGGCTATGGTGGCCTTGATTATCGATCTGAACATGGGCTAGGACAGAGAGGATTTTGTGTTGACACACTTGGGAAAAGACAGTGATGTGACATTCAGATGACTACGCAGCGGTATAGACGCCAAGGTTCAAAACTCCATTTCTGGGCAATATCAACGCCCTGGTGCCTCATTTTCTGAAATAAGACCAGTAGAATCATTAACATACTTCAATTACTATTACAAGAATATTCAGCCGCATAGGCTGTCTTTTGATATCTTTTCAATGGTCATTTTGGTGGTCTCTTTAGTGCTCTCCTCAGATACCATTCTGTTAAGATGTGCAAGTTTTATAGGTAGACGGCAAAAGAAAGTCAGAAAAAGGCTTAATTTGTGCAAACGACGTTCCAATGTGTAATCTTTCAACTATTGATAAAGTGGTTGAAGGAGCGACCGAACCACGCCAAAATGGGACATCAAGGCATCAATATTCTCTAAAAATGGGGGGTTGACCTCAGGCGTCTATACCGCTGCGTAGCTGGGCTCGGATAATGCCCAACTGGATTTAGCTTTCGGAAATCGGGAGGTACTCGTGCTAAGCGCCCCAACACATTCTAGTGTTAACTGATTCTTCATCAATTCGACGCTCCGATTGCCTCTTTGGCATATTAATGCTAGAGTTCAGTGCTGACGCGATACGTTGCTGCTCACGGGTAGAGACTTCAATCATCCCCGCTGCCGATGCTCATCCGCCGGCTGGCTTGCTATTGAATATGCTGAGCATTCTTTCAGTGAAACTGTGCTATGTTAGTGAGGATTTCCGGGCCCCTGAGAGGGCACCGCGCTAGGTGTAGAAAGTCAGGATTTACTATCTCGGGTGGATAGCTCGCTGTGAATCGAAAGAACATATCAAATGCTGCATCACCCTTGGAGGCAAAGCAGAAAATTCGAGACTTCCGAAGTTCGAGCTTATCGTTGCACCGGTGGTAGCAGGCTTGGATGATACGCCCGTGTCGAGGCCCGAAGAGCGAAATTAAGAGTACCTATATAGAAAGAGATCGTGAGTATAGCTCGGGAGTCCTAGTGGGTAGAAATTTATCTCACTGGGAATAAACGACATGTCTCAAACCCCGCCTGAGTTCGGCGGAACGCAACGACCTGAGCGATTGATCCGAGCTCACTTAGTAGTAGGCTGCCTTCCTTGCCATTCCCCTCCGTGCAGATGATAAAACGGATAGAGGGCCCAATGAGGACTTCGCCATCCCACCACTCTTCTAGCAATCCAGTTGTCCAGCCTGGGGTATCAACGCCTCGATATCGTCCACCCGTAGAGAGCAGGAATCCCTCATGACCGCCAGCGAACTCTTCGAAACTATATGCCATTAGAACCAGCTTTCGTAAGGAATCGCAAATATACACTAGTTTACTTACTCAATGTAATTCCACCCGAATGCATCCCTTAGGCTAGTTTTCGATTTGCGGCGATATTCGAACTGCGCCGTGATAAAGGTGAGCACCTGTTGCGTGGCGCGTGTGACGTTCCAGTCAGGCCGATGCTGCCTTGCGAGATCCAAATCCGGGGGATTCAGGCGGTGACTGACTTGCTTGGCCTCAGAAGCCGAGATCTTCCACGGTTTGATATCCTCCTTAGAGATCGGTTTGAAAAGCCATGGTGTCTTGCGGTCCGAAGGCTCTTCGTCGTTCGGGTCAAAATCTCCGACGGAGACTCCTAGGTCCAGAAGCTCAGATTCAGTGATATTTGCGTGGTCGATCACCGCCAACGTGTTCATGATGTTGACTACAACATCCTTCATCTTGGCGGACGGAGGAGAGCCTGTTGAAAGTTTAGAGATCAGGATCACTTCTAATGTTGTTTGAAATACGGAAGACGAAGGTTAGTGTGTAGAGAGATGGGGTAACAATACCTGTCTGCGTTAGGGGATGGAATTTGGGGTTTGAGGATGAAAGGTTTGTCCCGGGGATTGAAGTTAACCTTGGAAGGTGGTCAACTGCCCAGGTGCTCACTATTACGTCGCAAAGTATCCGTCAAGGTAATCTCAAATGTTAGATACATATGCATGTATTACATTCTTTTCATTTTATATCTTTCGCATTTAAATACTGTACTATAATCTAGATCGCTTATAATAAATAATGAATAAATAAATGATAAGTATAATTTCAATTGTCGAAGTCAGAACAATTATATACAGTCCCCGGAGAGAGATTTTATATATTGTGCTATTCCTAGTGGAGACAGAGACTGGCTGCTAATTATTGTTTCAAGTTCTCGGGACTTTTAAGCATGTAGAATCCCTTTCCGAGGCATAGAACGGAATACGTTATACTACGAGGATAATACACTACTAGATAGGATATGTTCAGAACAACTTCAGTTCAGTATTCGGGTTACCGTTTCCGAGATGAAGAGTGGGAAGCTCGTTTCATCATCTAAAGAATTGCAGTTGAAATTCCAAGTCTCGCGCCAAATTTTTGTGGCACATCTATATCATGTCTATATCATGCAAAGCTTTCATGTGGTATCGTCGAATCAAATGCTGGGAAACGCAAGCCCTGAGCTTGCTAAGAAATGAGGCAGAATCAAATATGTGACAGAGCACGGTCATAAAGATGCAGCTCTAGGCCAGCATTGACACAGTCTATATGCAAAGGCTCAGCAGCCTGATATACTTTGTCCCTGATGCCAGCTCCAAGTACTTGTGGTCCGGAGTTGGCAACCTCATAATCGTCATCCGACGGGACATTGCGGAATGCACCCTCAATATCGACACGCTTGAGTTTAGGGAAACGAGTCTGGCGATTTTTGATCACGGTCTGTAACTGTGAAACCAACATCCCCAGATACCGCTCCTCACATCCTTCAATATAAAGGGTCTCAAGCGACGACGGGAGACATTCAATGAGTGGCGTGGTTGGTTCGTTCTGGTATCGAATATCCAGAAGGTTAGGCAGTCTCACGCGCACCTCTTGCAAGGCAGTGAAATCAGCAAGCGAGCCGAACCACTCGTCGTGGTTTTGATTCAACCCGGCAGCTGTGAACGGGTGGTGGCTGCCATAGTGGTCCAGCCACAATGTTTGCAGACTCTTTTTGCTGTGGGTCAGAGAGCAATAGAAAGCGGATGGTTGGTAGCCATTCGAAAGGACATGCGAGTCCGAGTGCTGGTATTTGAATGACTTGAGATCTGCGCATGAACTAACTAATGTCTCCATGCCATAGTTCCCGCTACTTGCCCGCAAATCGATATCGGTGATTGAAGAGAAACCAAGGCGTGGCTTCTCGTCATCCATCGGCTCCTTTGATGATGAGATAGTGGAACCAGGGTCCACTACAGAGTTGGCTGTGATAGCACGAACAGAAGGTAGGTGGAAAAATGGCAGGAGGAGTGTCGATGAGAGTTGAGTTTCACCCTCCGTATTGCCTAGCTGCTGGCTGTAGTTGAGATCTTCTCGATGATGCAGTGAGACCTTGCGTAGGTGGCGGAAGGCTGGTTGAACTGAAAAAGGCGTTTCGCAATCCACAGCTCTTTGCATAATCCGGTCCAAATGGGGAGAGTTGGTCGTGTATGCCAGTGTAAGCTTTCTGAGCTGGCTTAACAGTGGGAGAATTAGCGCAACCCAGGCGTCGGCGAGGCCTTGCCCGAGACCTTGGGCCCACTGATCACTTTCGACCGTTGAACATGATACATCATCGAGCCATGCCCTCAAAGCTGGCGATGTCTGAATTCGGTTGCAGTCGTCATCCGATACACTTTTTGCATGCCAGTGTGTTAGGTCTAGCTCCCGAACGGCCCGCGCCAGCGCAGGTCGTTTTAGTATGGCATGCAGGAACGAACTAGCATCTTGCCAATTGTGGATAAACACCTTCCGATATACCAGCGGGAGGAAAAGGTCGTGGAAGTGATGAGAGACAAAGATGAGGTTCCAGCGATCTGCTTTGTGTTCCACCTGCTCTCCTATCAAGACTAGTACGTCATTTGGTATCGCCAGCTCCATGATAGCACTTTCGGATAACTTCAACAAAGCCAAAGTGCAATGGATAAGAATCGTGGGGAAAAATGAAGGAAAGAACCACAAAATCAACTAAAACAAAGAATAAATATGGATAAATATGGAGCAACTCCATATTTTAACAATTTTCCATTATCGCAGAGTTGGCCACCGGGGAGTTCTGGAAGATCAAACTTTGATCCGAACCGACCAATGCCGAGTCTCCATGAAGCCTTGTGGATCTATAATCCGATACTCTGAGAGGTTATAAATTGTTTGTTTCCACTTTGAAGAAAATTTGACATAGACCGACGTGACAATTGCCATTGTCGGAAGGTTTGTCGCATTTTCGGATTCCAATTCCGGCGGTATCCATGAATCAGATTTCGTACGACGGAAATGATTGTATCGGGCTCAATGCGGAAGGATGGCCGGGGAGCCTTTTTCCGAGGGGCAGAGATTGACAGTCGAAGAGCCACTTAGGTGCATGAAGTGCAGTTATTGCGATGATACTCCGTGCTGAAGATGGCGTCCGAGAGTTGCGGAGTCATGGCATTATAACATCCACTTTGATCGCGAGCGATACGCGCTCATTAAGAACAGTAACAGCGAACATATTAAATGTAAATCGAATAGCATGCGAATACAAAAACCGGCGATGATGAAGGTGGATCAGCCCGAGTGGGCTGGCGGGCGGGAGGTGGTGGAAGGAGAGGGCTAAGGATCGTCCTGAGACATTGGACACGACTCTCTCGGACTGGACTATGTTAGCGACAAAGTTCACATGCAACTACTATTAACACGCGATGCCCGGTGTACGATAGCCTTATTGATCAACGGATCGCCATCTTTCGGAGATTTCAATGTTAATATCCGCTCCCGCGCATGCCGCCACCAGGGCAGTTTCGTCACTGACATTCCAGCCTAGGTCACGTGGCTTCAAAGGCATGAGTCCGTATAGGGTTTCTATTGGATATCTATGCTGTTCACTCGTCCCTCATGGTGAACTGTGCACTAGCAAAACGGTGAAGATTCATCCCAATCATTTTTTGGTTGACAAAAGTACGTCAGGCTTGAGCCGTACACCGTAAAGGTATCACTTATGCAGAAAACATCCAACCGAATCCCCGCTTGTGGTCAAATACAGGCAACTAAATGGGCCGCAAGTCCAAAATCCTTCTTTTGCTGTTAAATTGGGGGAAAGAACTACAATAGCAATAGCTGTAGGTCGGGATCTGACGGGCCTTCTATTCCGGCCTGGGGATGGAGTGGTTCATGCTCCGATGTAGACTGCAATCTCGAATCCGGTAGTGGATCATGATCGAGGCTCAGGTTCCTGTCTAACCATTGAAGTTGATCCTTAGCGAGCCTTGTCTCCCACTCGGGTCATTTTGTCGCGAGCACCAGATTCTACTCAGTATGCTCTCGCTCTAGAATGGATTCCGGTTAGAGGCTGCTAATTTGTAATGTCCCTGGTAGAGGGCTATGGCAAAGAGAAGCCATGGTGCGAAGATAGCAAGGAAAGAGAGCCTGAGAACAAACGGGGAAGGAGCAAGCTTCAGGCACTCAGGCAGCAACGCGCCCTACAGTGGTCTCTATGCTGTCTTTCCTGCGGTTGGTGTTAATGACCGATGGGGCGTTGCAGTGAGCAGCACTGTCGAGACGGCATCATCCAATTGATTCAAGCACAACGAAGGCAATTTAAACCCCTCTAACCAGCTCCAAGAAACGTTGTACGCGATGAAAGCCATAATCTCCAACCGGTCGCTCATATAACTCAGAAGCGACATATTCCACGATCTTATCCATATATTGAGTCCCTGGACGACGTGGCATCGTGATTCCGGTGGGTATGCTCCTTCCCCACCTGTCACCGCGTGCCGTCGCTATTGCAGGTGCTTACTGATTGGGCCATCGTGCCCAGGTGTAACACAACCGACGGGAGGGTTGCTATTTGGAACGGTCGTCGAGGTTGACAACGCATACAACCTTTCTTCCGCAATCGGCCCATGGTGGAAGTTGGTAAGTTTCCTCTAAAAGTGTTCGTTAATGAAAGGTGGATATTTGGTCGACGCAGATGCACTGGTGGATTCGGTATGGGGTAGTATCTCATATTGGGGAGCTTCTGTGGTCTGGGGGTCGTGCTGTATGAGGTGGTAAGTCGTCGAGTGGTTCACTTCAGTTTTAAATAGAAGTCCTCCGCTGTAGCCACCATGGAAATTTGAGAACGAGAATGGGGAGAAGTGAGAATCCGCGGGATGTAGCCCTCCACATTTTGACTCCAACGTGACAGGGGTACGCCGTACACAGGGGTCAGACTTCCTGATCTCTTGTGCAGTCAACGTCATTTTCACAAAACGTAAGATTTATCTTCTTTAGCGACGGGATTAGGCAGAGAAACAGAAAGACGAGTGTCTGCCATTGCAAGGTGGAAGGTGCAATTAATGGTGTGGGGTTAAATTTAACAAATGTAAGAGAATCGACAATTAAAAAAGGCGTCCCTAGCGTGTATTTGGGCTGACCCAAGCATGTTTTTACCTCGAAGCATTGACCTAGAGGCATCATGTCCAGGCATTTTGTGGGGACAATATACGAGATTGGGGGCCAATGCGACCCTAGCAGCCCATATAGAAATTTGATGTACGGAGTAATACCACCAACCTTAGGACCGCGCGGTGGTTAGACATTGTATTTAACCCCGAGCCAGGGCGTACCATTTCTTAGAATCTACATGAAACATCCGACCATAGAGTACGGAGTATACAAGAGTTGGTTTAAAGGGTTACATCAAACGCCAGGGATCCGATTGTGTTCACTGTTTATGTCTTTGCGCCTATTTTTTGCTGTCCATCTATAGACTTAATAAGATATCTAGATGGAGACGACGACCCGTTCACTCAAATACAAACAACACTGAAAGGACATCGGAAGACCGCATAAGTGACCGAATATACTTGTAGCCGATAGTTTAAGCTATGGTCATGAGTATAGGCTATAGGACTCAAAATCACAATCGGTTTCATAGACGACTTGTGTTAAAAAATTATCGAAAAGCGTGAGCTCAGCTTTACGAACTGTTACTTGAATAATTTACACGTACCAGTTGGTTACTGCGGCCAGCGGGAGACTTACCCAAAGTAGTTTAGCGGATAGTGCGTCGCGAGATAAACATTGAACTTCACAAGAGTCCGTAGTCCTTCTAGTCAGAGAAACCCATTTCCTGTAATTGTCTTAAAGAGAAGCATTAGATGTTCTGCCGACAAGACTGTTAGCGGTGAGGATTGAGCTGCCGCCTATTTTAGTATGTCTCATTAATCTAGCAGCCACAACTCGGCATTCTGACTTCTCAACATCAACGATGTCTTCCCATCTGCCCCAACTATCTCATGTCTCCGGCTCTTCCCATAATTCCAAACCATCTACAGATGCTGGTTTGGCCAGTGCTGCAGAAGAAATGCTGGCAGTTGACGAAGATGAAGACATGCTACGACGGGCCTTGAGCGTGCATTCCATCATATCAACAACTTCAAGCTTTGCATATATGGGGCGAGCAAAATATATTCATGATGCTGCATTCACTGTCATCGGAAGAGGAACATGTGGAACGGTCTTTGAGATTCCCGGGACTGAGTCTGCATATAAAAAAGGCAGCGATAAGGACTCACTATGGAATGACGCAAACTTGACCAACACTGCCTGCCGTTCAGTGACAGAGACCAGGACTTATCTTCAAGAACTATTCCCCAATATCTCAATACCTCGTGTGCCTGTAGTGACTGGATGGGTCTGTGGGAACGAGCTAGAGAACTGGTGGTGCCAGAACTTGTCACGATTCCCAGAGGACACACAAGCCGGATATATTTTTCAACTTCAGCGGATCTTGCCGCTTCCTCGACCCTCCCGTGAAGCTCTCATCCGCCTCTATTTCCCGCAGGAAATGCGTCGTTCTGCATTCGAAGACCCAGAGAATAGGGCATGCCTTGTACGACCATATCTTGGACAGCGAAGAACAGAGTGGGAATTTTCGCATCCAGCACTCAGCCTTCAGAATTTTCCCCTTTATCTCGATCAAATAGAGGAACTCCGGTTAGAAGCCAACCAATTTTCTACAGAGATGGCTATTGGTCTGGCTATCGTCCACTGGAAGGCATTCTTGGATGGCATGGACATGGAATTCGTACTCGGAAGTGCGGCGACGAATGGGGAACTTCCCACCGTCATTGAGGACTTCAAAAACGTGGAGCCATTTGATATCCCTGCTTGTGATGTTAAAAGACGACAGGTACATCTATGGATGCTCGACTTCGATAAGGCTGACAAGCTCAACCTGAAGGAGAGCTGGAAGTCTTGCTGCGATAAGATGGTCACTGCCGTGACAGCAAATGACCCTTATTTCCCCAACCCAGTAGCTACGGGAACCCTCGAACATAAGTTATGGGAGACATTTGAGCGGGCCTATCTGCTTGCTGCGTCGAATCTGCTGCTTAGACAGACTGGGCTGCCAAAGGAGGCGAATGAATACCCGGCTTTGTTTTTAAAAGCATGGAAGAAGAGAGCCACAGAACTGGCAAAGGATACAGAGGGTGGTTTTGTTGAGTTCGTGTAAATATGTATTCTATGAATGATTCGTTTTAGTAGGACCGATTTCGGGGTGTCTTTATCATTATCTGAGCGTTCGTTGAGTAATAAGAGGAACACGAATAGCCGCATAAGCGGCCTTCTAATATCTTTTCAGTGGTATCTTTTGATATGATTCCGTTTGGATGTCCCATCAGTTTTATACAACATGGGACGACAGCAAAAAAGCAGGCGGGGAAAGGGTTTTGTGCAATGGGCTTTTCGAAGTATAACTTTCAGTATGTCGCTTGTCGTTCTCTTTGCCATTATGAGACTTAAATGTGGGAAACGAATTTAGAGAAATGAGGAGTTTAAAGTTCTCTAAATCTGGGGTACTGGCCGGGGTCATATCCCCCACTTTTAGACAGGGATGTGTCTGGTAGGAGAAAGTTATGCATCTCGATTTTGTAGCTCCATGCTCTTCCTGGATCTTCGACAGCCGGGCTCCAAGGTCAGAAATGGGGACGTGAGCAAGCCATTTTCTCACTTTTGCGCCAAGAACCAAGAGCGAAAGTCATGTGGCGTGTTTAGCCCTCGTAAGCGTAGCCTTGGTCATCCACTTACCGACTTAATTTACGCCTTCGCACTGATGTGGCGCTTTACAGCTGTGCCAAGATACTAGTGGCTATAGGGGGATTTTGATATCCAAGTCTGGAAAGCCCCTGGAAAATAGGGGGGCCCGTCCACGTATTACGCCAGTTAGTCAGCATTAAGAATTTACCCAGTTGCTTCCAGGGTGTTTCCAAACCCAGCTCCTAGTCGGGTCGTACCACAGACACGAGTTGCTTTTCGGTCAAACTGGTTCCGAAAGCGTTGGCTGATGCATGTGCCGTGTTGGCAAATCATAACGGGATAAGCGTGTTGCCAAGGAGAACTTATGCCACCCGCCTCGCGATGGCGCGCTAGGTGAAGGCTAACGTAGGCCAATATCGCAACTTCGATGTCAACACAGCGGGGATGTCAGCATTCGTTTGGATGCTTGGTCCTTCGTTCTTTATGGCCAAAACCTAGTTTTGTATTTTACCTTTCTTGTATTTCAACAAAGGAGGGGAAACCAAAGAGATCGCCCTCATCCATGGATGTCCCACTAAGATTGAACAAAATAGGTAAATGTCCGACATGCGATGATACCATGTGGCTTGAGGCAACATATGAAGTTACATACACTAAGGTGCCGACCGGCATCTAACCACAAACCAATTTAATATCTACCCAATGATTGGTGAGTCCGTCACATACTGACTCGGTGACTATATGAAGGATAGCTTTGCTTGGACGGCACCAATGAAGTAGGGAATTTAAGTTCATTGTATGATATGGCATTTCTTTACGCGTTACATTCATAGCAATGTAACTATAAACATTGAAGTATTCTGGGGATGCCACATGCTTTCCGCCCCCCGCATCTCTCCGCACCTCCGCGTTTTCTGTTTTGGGCCCGGACCCTGCGGTTTGACGGTATTAAAAGTACTGTTATGTATTTTCTTTCAGACCTTTAAAACCCCTGGCTCCTCCCTCTACGCTTCGTTCTTTCTTCTTCCATCTATGATCTAACTCCCTTGCGGAACTTCATAATGGGGTACAAGATCACTAATATCTATGTCATCACCATGGTGGCCGTCATTGGCGGTGCACTATTCGGTTTTGATATTGCTTCTATGTCCGCCATGTAAGGCTTATCATTCCTAATGGGAGCATAGTGGGAGCTAATTAGGACTGACCATCTCTCGCAGTCTTGGTACACAGCAATACAAATGTTTCTTCAACCAACATGGCATCCACGAAGGTAAATGCGGTGGCCCTACTTCTGCCAACCAAGGTGGTATTTCAGCAGCCATGCCTGGTGGCTCCTGGGTTGGTGCTCTAGTTTCCGGCTTCGTGACTGATATTCTGGGTCGCCGTGGGGCCATCCAGTCTGGTTCAGTAATCTGGTGCATTGGTAGTGCCATCGTTTGTTCTTCTTATGGAATCGCCCAGTTAGTCGTCGGTCGCTTCATCAACGGTGTTTCGGTCGGTATCCTCAGTGCGCAAGTCCCCGTATATGTCGCCGAGTTAGCCCAGCCCAGTAAACGTGGCCAGGTGGTGGGAGCACAACAGTGGGCCATCACATGGGGTATCATGATCATGTTCTACGTCTCATATGGCTGTAGCTTCCTTGAGGGTACCGCTGCGTGGCGTACCCCCTGGGGCTTGCAAATGGTCCCGGCTGCCCTGCTCTTCGGCTTGGTCTTCCTGTTGCCGGAGAGTCCACGTTGGTTGGCAAAGAAAGCTCGCTGGGAGGAAGCCCATGAGGTTTTGGCTTCAGTCCACGCCAAAGGTGACCTAAATGCACCTTTCGTCCAGGCCGAGTTACAAGAGATCCGTGACATGGTCGAATTTGAGCGCAACAACAAGGATGCCTCATACCTCGACCTTTTCAAGGGTCCGATGCTCTACCGAACCCACCTCGGTATGTTCACTCAGATCTGGTCCCAGCTGACCGGTATGAACGTTATGATGCTTTACATTACCTACGTGTTTGGTATGGCCGGTCTCACTGGAAACTCGAACCTTGTCGCATCCTCGATTCAGTACGTCATCAACGTGGTGATGACCATTCTAGCCTTGGTCTTCATTGATCGTTGGGGTCGTCGCACTCCACTTTTGGTCGGTTCTACCCTCATGATGGTGTTCATGTTTGCCAACGCTGGTATCATGGCATCGTACGGAAAGCCTGCCCCACCGGGAGGTCTCGACCATGTCCCCGAACAGTCGTGGGATCTCAGCGTTGCCCCCAAGGCTGCTAAGGGAGTCATCGCTTGCACATATCTTTTCGTCGCTAGTTACGCGCCGACCTGGGGTCCTGTCAGCTGGATATACCCCCCTGAGTTGTATCCTCTTCGTCTGCGTGGCAAGGCCGTTGCACTTTCAACCTCGTCTAATTGGATCTTCAACTTTGCCCTATCATACTTCGTCCCTCCCGCTTTTGAAAACATCCAATGGAAGGTTTATGTGCTCTTTGGTGTCTTCTGCTTTGCAATGACTGTCCACGTGTTCTTTGCCTTCCCTGAAACAGCTGGAAAGACACTGGAGGAGGTCGAAACCATGTTCACCACCCCTGGTCTTGTGCCGTGGAAGACCGCCGTGCAGTATCACCATGTTCGCAAGCTGGAACAGGGAGTTATTGTGTCAGACAAGGTGGCAGATCTTCGTGCGGAAGAAGGGACAGCCCAACAGCCCAACCCCAGTGCGAAGGAGACTACCGTTTCGCAAGTCGAATAAGTATCTGGTCTCCACGACTGGGTATAGCATCTCTGTCTGTATCCTTAACCCAACCCAGTACTAACTACTAGTACTTCGTCAATAGGATGAGTTTGCTCTCGTCTCTCCTAAGCTTTTGAGCTATTATTTATTACCCCTACATCTCCCTAATTATGTTATTTAACCCCGAAATACCAATCGCTCTTCCTTTTCCTTGGATCCAAAATGTAATTCATATAGATCAACATTTAGTAAACAGAGTCTCCACTAAACAGCTAACCACCATTGGGCATAAATAAGTACACAGACGGCGAGAAGACTGCGGTAGTCTCCCTTCGACCACAATGCTTATCTTGCTAGTATTAAACGCAGGAGTACGGCAGCAATTAGCCTCATTTTGCTATCTTCCAATCATAAGTGCTGTTGGCCCAGCAGACACTATGTCATCGCCTTTATATAATGCGATCAACGAGCCATTATGTTCCAAGGTCATACCTGTAAGAGTAGGCCACCGGTCGCAGAATTCATCTTGCTGCGGTGCTTGTCGGTTGGTCCTGTTCTGTGGGCTTTCGGTGCTAGACAAAGGATGGTGATCCAGGCCTTCCATTCGCTGCACCACATCACCTCTGTAGTTAATTCCAGCAGCCGAGTGTGGTGGCATCGAAGCTTGTTTGAGCGGTTGTCCTGGCAGACTTATGGTAGTCATTCTGGGATAGCGATCGGCGAAATGGACCAAAGGATGGATAGGCATGACTCCTATAGACAACGCCGAGGTCGGGAAGGCGATGAGGCCACTCATAATCTCAAGAGATTCCATTAACTAATTAACGTGCATAAAAAAACTAGGTCGCTAATATGAGGCTAAGAGGATTTTCTCTTGATCTGCAAATCCAAATAAATTAACAATGACGCTTGAATCTCAATGCTATCTTCGGTTTGGTTATGGCCTGTACAGATGATCTGGGCGACAAAAACGGTCAAGCACAACCTGTTAAAACATCCAAGACTGCTGTAGAATGTATCACAGTGTTTAATCATCCAGACCGGGGCAATGCTCGCTGGTCTCGTCGGTTATTTGGTCCCAGGGGGATGGGACGGTCCAAATAAGGTCGAAGCTATTATAAATGTTAGACAACTGGAGCAAAATCTATGACACGAAGGTTGAACACTGACCTATCGTCTGGATAATGTGGTGCATCCTCGACACCCAGTGTCTCCAGAATATCAGTGATTGTATCGTGCTCCCAGCAAATCAGGATATTGCCTTCTCCATCGTAGTTCTCGATGAACTTCTTAACGCACTCCGGATCATCCCGATCGCAATCAGTATCAACCTCGAGCCCAAGGTCCTCAGCCAGCGGCTTAACAGTGTCGCGGGGACGGGCGCGTTTCCCATCTATTTCGTTCGCGTTAGTGCTCTAGTCTATATAATTCGTAATTGACACGGGGTATACTCGTACTGCTCTTGGGTGTTTGTGCCATAATGTGGCCGATATTGTACTCAGATTTCTTGCCGAAAACTTCGCGGATGCATTTTGCACGTTCCAATCCTACTGCATTTAAACCATTTCCTCCATCATCAGGCTTCTCGCCGTGTCGAATGAAGTAGACTGTAGGACCGCATGATGCTGCTGCAACAGAGGCGAAGGCCAGTAGGCCAGCAGGCAGAAATCCACGCATGATGTCAGATCGGAGGAAAAGAGACTCTGTATGTCAAGTCCTGCGAGTGATTAAATTTATATATCAGAGGATGGGCTAGTCCCATAACCCCACGCTATACTCCGTACTCCGTACTATTGAGCGAGTTCAGGAAGACCAACCATTTCCACGATCAACAGGGCCATGTCACGTTTTGAAGATTTGATTCGGTAGCCAAGTCGGGTCTAGCCTCTATGGGGGAAATGGGTGGCCCGCTGCTAATAAAAGACCGACAGTTTGAGCCAATCACACAACAGTCAGAGTAGGATTCAATTTATAGTGCTTTAGTTGTTGTCTGCAAAAGGAAACTCCTATTTTCTGCATTGCATTCAGCATTCATTGTGGCCCAAACATGATTGTTATCATACGGAGTACTCCGTATGTTGTGGTAGAATGGACGCCATCCACCCCCGCTTCCGCCCCCATGTTTCGAATAGTGCAAATCAACCTATCTAGGAAAATGGGCGGGTGACCGGGTATAGAAATATACCATATCTGTTGATATCCTGTTTTCTTGTCTTGGCCATTTCATCATGTAAATCCAGGGGTTTGCAATGAGTTGTGTTTCTTCTGACTATTTGTGCCTTGGTCGGTCCACACGCGGAGGATCCAGCGACGAGAGTTTACAATGCACATACTCCGTAAGCACTAGTAAATCGCATATGCATGTCCGCCATTCCTGCCACATTGAGGTTGGACTTCACACATATAGAAGCACTGTTTTGGTTTAATAGTCCCGGACAAACAACAGCCAACAGTGGATCCAGCGGTACAAAGACAATGGAGATGGACCTCATGGGCGCTAACAGTAATAGACGATCTGCAATGTGAAGGATTGTTCTTAAATTACCACATGAACCCAAAGGAATGCTGACTTTATGCACGCGTTGGCGATGCAATACCCACAATGAGTAGTATTGGTGTTAGGTCTAACGCTAGTGTATACACCAGAGTAACATGCCGGGTATGCCGGTCCACACTTGCACGTAATTTCGAGATTTGGAGCCTAGTGGGGAGCTTGGAACTGTCGCACATGATCCACGGTTTGCTTTGTCCGCAGGGCAGCAGAGATGACGGTACTGCGCAGCTGAACTAAAAAGGAATATGCCCTCCCCCCTAATTGGTGGCAAAGTTGGATATTAAGTAGCGAACTCAGGGTCTTATGTGCTAGGACTGCATAGTGTATTTCTACTTGTGCAGGTGAAGGTGAACTCCATAAATGGCAGTAATTGCCGAGTCGGTGGCATAATTCCATGAAGATGATGTGGGAAAAGTTGCAGTGTCATCACCGTGGGAAGTAAGTACGAAGATGGAAAAAGGAAGGAGCAAGGAACAAGTCGGCTCAAAAAAGCTTTCTAAAATTGAAATCTCCAACGGAGTTTCCGCCTCGCAATCGACGACTTGAAGACGCAATGAATATATATTTCCCTACCATGAACAGTATATAATGTTTACTTCACAGCTTAGCTGCCACTGCCACTAATCCATCTGCCCTTCGCAGTGACTTCCAGTATTTGTCCTTTAGCTGGAGAATCTCGAATCCTTGTTCCGCCCATCGATCTTCCCAAACAGGCAGTGGGTAACCATCCGTTCCCGGTGCTGGGGGACCAGCTAGATCTGTCAAGAAACTGAAGTATTCCTTGAAATCAGGCCTGATTTCGTGGAAGAGGGCTGTGTGGCCTTTATATTGAAGGCGCTGGACCTCCCAAATATCCTGTTCTTGTGGAGTAGGCAAGGACGCCGCGTTTCTTCCGGCAAAATATCGGGCTACCGCAACGGCCTGGTATTCATAAACCCGGAAGCTAAGCGCAGCGCGGACCTGGCCGATCAGAGCCAAAGACGGATCTCCAATCTTGAAAATATGCTGGTAAAATCCCCCCAGCCGGTTGTTGGGAGTCACGGGGTTCGGTACAAGGAATGGATAAGACAACTTGTACCCAGTGGCGAAAATGATTTTGTCGACACTATCCAAAAGGCTGTTGTCAGAGAACAAAACATCTATTCCTTTCTCCGTTGCTTGGATCTCTTTGATCGTTGGTCTAAGTTTGACATTAGGTAGGTCCCATGCGGCTTGCAGTGCCTCGTTCTTCCCTCTCTGGGATACCTCGAGAGGACCTTTCACAATGGCATGTAAATCTGCGACAAGATCTGCGGAGGAGACACTACCTCCAACGACCACCACGCGCTTACCCACATAATCGTCTGCCGTTCGGAACGACTTCGAATGCTCAAATGCGGTTGGATAGCGCGCGAACGCAGCGTCTAGTCCTGGAACAAAAGGAACAAAAGGCACGCTGTAATGCCCCGATGCAACAATCACAGCATCAAATTGCTCCTCCCACCAATAGTCTTTGGGAGTGTTGCCATCGCCGTGCCCAGACTGACGAAGTGCTAAGGTCCATTTTTGGTCTCGCTTCTCAACCTTTTCGACTGTCGTATTTAGCGAGGCAAGGTGAAGGTAGTCTTGGAACACGTCTTCTAAGTATTTTCTCACCACGCGAAACGGCCGGGTTGGGTTGGAATGCCCTAATTGTCTGGTTGACGATGCCGAATTTATTTCAGGAAACGGAGTGTGGCTAAAAGCCATGACTTTGGCACCGACATTGCTGTCAAGTCCTTCGTAGATGCCTGTGCGAGACGTCACAT
Source organism: Penicillium griseofulvum (assembly GCF_001561935.1). Taxonomy (NCBI): domain Eukaryota; kingdom Fungi; phylum Ascomycota; class Eurotiomycetes; order Eurotiales; family Aspergillaceae; genus Penicillium; species Penicillium griseofulvum. The sequence continues at coordinate 1,292,949 of NW_024467419.1, forward strand.
CTTCAGGAGAAGGAGATCTGAGGAGTGGAAGGTGACTTGGGATTTCGATATCTTGTCGACTGAAAGACTTGAGAGATGGAAAGCGATCGGGAATCTCATCATATTGCCAGATTCCTCCAATGTGACCTCTTCGCTCGAATAGACGTATCGTCTGGAAAATCTTTTCTTCTTGCAAGGCTTTGACGGCAGAAATGCCAGATGGGCCAGCACCGATTACAGCAACGCTTTGAAACCGGGGGGCCATGACAAGAAGTCGTCTCGGGGAGCGTTTTTGAAAGTGAGTAGTTTGTTCAAAACTGATCTTTCCGCCTGGGACATACCAGCAATAGGATGTGAGCTTCTTTTAAGTCGTGCTGTATTCTTATCGTATACAAAAGTTAGCGATGATGTCAAAATACTCCACATTGTCGGAATTGAAGCTAAGGGCACGATGGATCAATATTGTTTGACACCAGCTAGATGGTGACTTTTCATTGGAAATAACATGCAAGATGTATTTTGGATGACGTTGACGCAATTTGAAGTTGAGATGATCATACTTTCGATCCAACCATCATCTAGCATGCTGGTGATAAGAGAATCTTTTGGTGTTATATCCATGGATACCCTTGGACACTCAACGTGCTTAAACGGGATCCTTGAGCAGATTAAAAGGGGGCGGAGGTGTATTGCGAATAGTGACGCAGTTCCCCCTCACACTATTCGGCTTATCCAAAGCTGCACCCTTTACGCTCAAATCATCGACAAGCAAAGACAAATTGCTATGACGAGCGGAAATCATGCGCCTGTCTGAAGTGCAAAGAATTATATAGACCATCCACTCCACCGGGATGGACAACGGATCCAGAAGAGCTTGACTACGAGGGTGAATGGGCGGCGGTAGAGTCTTTGGAATATCGTCTCGCTACTTCTTATGAGCTTCGGAAATGCACCCCTATCACGTGTGATCACCAGGGGGGAGGACTTGTCTTTAAGGCGAGTAGGAAATTCTATATGGTCGACCAGATGTCCTGTGAGGTCTTCCAGATTATTTACCGGAGACGCTCGTTGAAATCGTTGCTGTTATGAAGGGAGAAAGCCGACGAAAGAGACTAAAAATGAGGTCAATCGGCTGCGCGGGGTAGTATGGGTTATTCCTTCCTGGATCGGAAAAGCAGACCATGACTGCCAGAAAGTCACCCCCGGAAAGAGAAGTTGCATTCTGGAATTTGAGACTCCATGTCATACAAAACATCTCAATATTCATTTGGCAGCACCCTCCCATTCTAGCTCACTCGGTTCTTTCCAGTAGTTCGTGTCACTCAGTGTAAAGCCAAGCTTTTGCAACACCTTCGCACTCCTACTATTTTCTCTCTCGGTCTCCGCGATGAACCTCTTCACCCCTCTTTCTTCGACAGCCCATCGCATAATGGCCTTGGATGCTTCCTGTACAATTCCCTTGCCCCAAAATTTTGGCGAGACACCGTAACGCAGCTCAATCATTTCAACCCATGACGGTAGCGCAGGATCTCCAGCCTCTCGCGGTGGCATCGAGGTTGTTGTGGCATCACGGAGGCCTGCATAGCCTACCCATTCAGAGGCGGCGAGGTGGATATCGTTGGGGCCCGCAAGCCGAACATAATCGTTGCCTTTGAGCAAGGTGAAATCGCCATTTTCAGTGGACTGGGTGTCGGACTCGAATGTGGATGGTCCACGCAACCCCACCGCAAAATCACCTAAGCCGCGCCTCTGCCAACAACGTTCAATATCACGCGTCTGGATCTGATTACGCGTCTCCTCGTCGCTCCATGTCCTGGCTGGAAAATGATGCCCGAAACCCATTTGGCAGAAATCTACATTTGCATGTAGTTCGGAATAAAGGGCCCGGTATGAGTTGAAGGAGACTGCTATGGTGGTGGGAACAATAACGAATCGAGGTGTGAGGATAGCAAATTGCTCAAAAGAGCTTCCTTTATCTGAAGCCATTTTGCGGATAATCTGACCCTGAATATAAATGGAATAAAAGGACGAAATCTGGTTCTATTATTGGGGGAAAAGCAAAAGAAAAATGTCGATTTTTCCCCATATAGGTCACGTGTACACGTGCTTCTTTTGAATCCGATATTGGGCTATGTGGTTTTCTCCAGGGCGCCGATATGTGAACTGCTAAGAATGCTTGCCTTCTAGGTGCAAAGAAGAACCCCAAGTTGCAGTGCGATTATAGATCAAATAAACCCAAAAATGGTACATGCTATCAACTTCGCGATAATGCCAAGACATAGCCGCCACGATTGGGGTGGTCATTTGTGGCGCCCATATCATTCACATCATCGGTGCTATTCCCTCGATTCTTTAGAAGGGGCCATCCAATGCTGCTCCACCCTTCATTCTCGAGCTTCTGACCTTAGCTATCGGCGCCGGGATCTTCAAATGAACGTTTCCCCAATTATGCTAGATCAAATTCGCCAGTCGATAGCCAACACCCCCGCAGCTCAAGTCAGCTGAGAAGGTCTTCGTCGATCTAGATTCCATCACCATAAGGACCAAGCTGGTCTTTAACGGCTCTATAAACATTAGTACTTTTTTACGCTTGCTACCACATATGCTGGGACGTACGTTAGGTACTGGCTGTCGTTTCTCTTGACGGGATTCATTTGTCTGCTACACCCAATTCTACCTTTAGCGATTCACAAAAGAATACACCAGGGGACACCCATCTGGGGATTAGAGATCACCCACGCATTGAATACCACCACTACAGCACTCGAGCAGAACAAGTCTCGAGTATGCCGTACGAACTTCTGGGATGCCGCAACCCCTGACAAAGTGCGCAGTGGGTATCACAGCTTATTCGACTAGAGATGCCGTGAATGATGTTGGGAGAACCCTCGGTAAGCCCATCAGTTACCCGGTTTACGGTCTGCTTGCTCTCACCTTTGGGGAGAAACATGCATGTATTATAGCACCACAATGCTTATCTTTTTGCATATATGCGCATGCGATGTGGCTTTGTTTTTCCCCATCTGGAACTAAATGTCGGTGGTATCGGCTCAGTTGTAACGAACCAAGATGCAGCCACGATCACAAACGGAACCCCCAACTTTAGTGCACTGACGATCATCACGATTCCATTCTTGACGTTTGTGTGTTACCCGTACAACCTATCACCATGCGGATACCACTCATCAACGTGCGATACTGCTGCTGCTATCCGTATGTGGTGGCAGGCTCGGAATATTGTTTTTAGGGCATTGGGCGAGTGCTTTTGTAACGTTACCGCATACGAACTGGCATATGCGCGATTATCTCTGAGTAATGAAAGGCTTGGTTTTGACCCATCCTATTGCTATTTATGAAAAATATTCTTTGTAGTGCACTCGGTGAAATTTTGTCCCAATTATCAAGGATCCCTGGGGGCACCGACTGCTGCGATGGGTGTCCAAGAAGTAGTTCCCAGGGTGCGGTTCAAAAGGCTTAACGATAGTATGGATAGAACGAACTATCCCTATTGCTCTGCCGGTGAGGTGAAAGGCAATGGACTGACAGACAATGATGGGAAACGCGATGAATATTTGACCTTTAGGACTATTTGATATCTCATATGTTCACGACGATGCGAATTAGTTATTCTAAGATTGAAGGTCTTGCTGTCTCGCTCCCAGAGGAGATATTTGCTCCCTCGAGATACCTCTCTTAATTCTCCATGGGTAGCTAGTCACGTTATACAATTATTTCCTTTCTGATCACTACACACCAGTATGAATGTCTTGCCTAACATTCAGCCCCCAATTCACAGCATGCTCCACCGGTTCTAAGGGCTTACCATCCCGTTTCCCGGTCCTGGACTGTGATCCGGATTCGTAGAAGCGAACTAGAGTGAGGATTACTCTGGATACTCCCTAGTGAATCATCACATGTGGTCCGATGCGCTCAATACAACCTTTAATTTCAAGGTAACACAACCAAACGCATGTGATTAAACGGCCAACGCAGACCTTTTTGCAATCTCGAGGACGATATGGCATGTGATTAGGACCCGCTTAATAGGACTACAACGAATTGAACAATTCCAATATGTTTTGTTTTTTCCTTTTCAAGTGTGGCGCAGCATAGCATTGAGTTGGAAAACTCCTCTTGAGACACCAAAATATAGGTTTCATATGCACTCTGCCGCTTTGATACATTAGAAGTAGCTGGTGACACATATTACATCTACATACTGCTAGGTAGAATCTGCAATTGCCTTCAATATTAGCCAAATTGAACACATAATCAGTGCAATGCAAATTTAAACGAGGTCAAAGATAGATAAAGTGGGGCAAAGGATTAGGACGAAATCAACTTCCATCTCGGGCGAAGGCAAAATTCCCGTGCGGTTCGGGTTGTGGGTTATCATTTAACCACATGTAATTTGGACACAAAACCACATGCAAATCTCAGCTCTCATGTGGCCCCGAGTATTTTCCGAAGCAGAGCGGTGTATTATTGCCGTCACGTGCACCGCGGAGGCCCTTAAAAGGTTCCAAACTTTATGTAACTTTAAATAAGGTACGGGGTATGGAGTCTGGAGAATTGGGAGATACCATGTGAAAGGAACAGCCGGAGGTTTGCCTGGTCCCGGGGGTCATATGTACACAATGTGTGCTGTAACTTATCCAGTAGGTGGTCCGAGTTTGTGTATATAAAAGACCCCATCCATCTATTCAATGAAATATCTGTTGGGCCTGTGGCCCCCAATCATTGTTCTCCCATAACAGTGATATGGGCAACCTGAATACTTTACAGCCTTGGCTCGTACGCATATTCTAAAATTGTCTTAGTGCCCCTTTGTTGGGCTTATATATCAAAACTGCGCAATGCGTTGTTTTACAATTAGAAATATCGGAAACTAAAGACGCGAGTGACATGATACGTTATTTTTGATAGATTCTGATCAGGCAGATGGTATGAGAAATGATAGGTCATTGTTAATCGCTATGATTGAGCAAATATGAAACTCCATTGAAGCCAAGATCAGCATCGGTCCGGGAGCCCACGTATATTACGGTATGTACTCCGTATGTTGTATGCTATAAACATTCAGAGGAAAATAAGCTTAAAATAGACTCCAATGGCTATCCCTCCAATGACCGGAGTGCTGACCATGTTTCTGGGAAACAATTTTTAGGTGATATTGAATGATCAAAAAGCGCTTGAGAGATGAACAATCCAAGGCAGTGCTCTACCCCTGATAGAGCCAGTAAGACAACGAGATAACCGCCAAGCCGTTTATTAACTTTTTTTCTCAACCTTTGCTTATTAGTGGATCCCTAGATTCTCTCCCGAGGTCGAAAAAGGGGTGTGTACGAGACTTCCCGTGTTGTGGATAAAATCGAAGGCAAACACCGAGATATGCCAGTAGCGTGCATGGATTTTGTCATATGGTACTAGCATGGGGTAGCATTATCCTGCCGCAACATTCTCAATTAGTTTCAATAAGTGCTTTTCGTGTTACTAGATATTTTCAAGAAAGCAATGATCTAAGTAAAATTTCGTTGGGCCAGAAACGTTGAAAAAATTAAAAATAAAAGAGGCTAGCGCATGTGAATCCATGGAACAAGCGCGTCCACCCGCTAAACGATCAGCCAATTGGAAGGCTACCCCTTTGTCAGTGCACCCAATTTGACAGTCTTCTGGAAAAGAATTGGAAAAAGGGGATTGGTCAATGTATTTTTGAGTTCAGATAATCTAGAGCTCCTTTTTTCCAGACTAAGGGGATATCGGGGCGAAGGGGGGCGAAGGAAAAAAAAAAAAAAGAGGAAATAAAAATACACTCCAAATCCTCGACATCTTTTCTTATCTCTATCATCTTGAAATCTTCAACCCACCGCTTCAAAATGGCTGTGACACAAAGGCAGCCTGTCAAGCAGGCAGAACAGGTATGGAATATTGAATTCATTCAACAATGCGCATAAACTAATATTCTACTCCTACAGAAGACCGAAGTTCCCAGCTTGCAGGCCCTCAAAGATGCAATCCCTAAGGAATGCTTTGAATCATCCCTCGCCACCTCCCTCCTCTACCTCGCTCGCGATATCATCTACTGTGCAGCTCTAATTTACGCTGCCCTCCACATTCATCTTCTCCCAACCCTGCCTATGCGCATTGTTGCCTGGGCCGTGTACGGATTCTTCCAAGGCTGTGTTGGCACAGGACTATGGATTCTTGCTCACGAGTGTGGCCACGGTGCCTTCTCAAAGCACCAAGGGATCAATGATTTCATTGGTTGGGCTACACACTCCTTCCTTATGGTCCCTTACTTCTCATGGAAGATCACACACGCTCGCCACCATCGCTACACCGGTCACATGGACAAGGATACCGTCTTTGTCCCCTGGACCGAGGATGAGTTGGCCTCCAAGCGCAATGTCAGCATTGAGCAGCTGAAAGAACTCGCTGAGGAGACACCCATTGTTTCCTTTATGCAGCTTATTGGACACCAATTGCTTGGATGGCAGATGTATCTCATTCTGAATGTGACTGCCGGCAAAAAGAGCGGCCCTGAAGGATCCGAGAAGGTGGAGTATGCTAGCCACTACAACCCATCCGCGTCTATCTTCACTGCTGCCCAGTGGAAGCTGATTGCCTACTCCGATATCGGATTGCTCATCATGGGCTCTATCGTCTGGTACACTGGAACTATCATCGGAGCGTGGAATGTCTTCTTCCTTTACGTCGTTCCCTACCTCTGGGTTCACCACTGGCTGATTGCCATCACATACCTTCAACACACCCACCCTGATGTTGCTCACTACACTGCTGAGGCCTGGACTTACACCAAGGGAGCTCTTGCTACCATTGACCGCACCACCGGTTTCATTGGTCGTCACTTCTTCCACGAGATCATTGACTACCATGTGGTCCACCACTTGTTCAGTCGCATTCCTTTCTACAACGCTGAGAGGGCCACCAAGGCCATCCAGCCCATGCTCGGTGAGAACTACCACGAGCAGAAGGATGAGGGCTTCTTGTACTCGTTGATGATGACCTTCCGCAAGTGCATTTATGTCTCCGAGGCCAAGGGACGCGCCAATGGACAGTCCGGAGTTCTGCACTTCGTTATTGCAGATGAGACCAAGTGAGCGTGGTACTGCCATGTGCCATTCAAAGAGCCACTTAATGAAATCATAGAATAGATTATAGATTTTGGTTATACCACTTCAACATTTTGGTTATACCACAGTCCAAACAAAAATATATCCTCTGCTGTCTCAATGCTCCTATATACTATTTTCAATTAGCTCCAAGTAGTTCTAATTTATCAGTTAAGCAGGTAATACTTGTCGAGAGCAAAGGAGTGGAAGGTGTTCATCACCATGTCCCATATAGCCTTACATCGAAGGGTACATAGGAACCGAAATTCGCCTACTTCAGTTGAGAACTCCATGATACCCCCACGTATCGAATCTTGCATAGAATTGAGAAACGATGTTGTGTGTAGTGAGGGGAATAGATCAACGTTTTCAACGCTCAGTTGGCATGTCATCCATATCTAGATATGGTTGTGACCTCTAACTAGGGTTTGTGAGAGTCAAAGGTAGCATATAGACATCCAGATACGACCTACGTTTGCTGTTGTACTATAGAGCAATCCAAGATCAGCAGCGTCTCTGGCAGTGACAACGTGAAAGAATACCCCAATGAATGGGATAAATGGAGGTGGGGAAGAGCCCTAGGGAAACGATAAGTCAATTGTATTCAGATTCAAGAGATGAGGTAGGATGAAGAGCGTAAAAATGCTTTTTTGTGGCGATAATTACCGAAGGAAGAACCATGAGGGATGGGAGAGGTCTACTACTTGAGGTCTCGTCATCATGCGGTTTTCGAGAGATAATTCGACCTGTACCAATGTGTAATTTGTGAAATTTAATCCGAATCTGTAAACGGGTGAGTGACCTTTCTCTCTGAGTCGCCATGAACAGTCGTAAAAGGTATCGGATCTTTGGATGCTGTGCTGAGGCTGAGCATGATGTTGTGGAAATACAGTAGGAAAAGTCGTGTCAATAAAGACTACTTTAGCATCCGAACCGTCAAGCAAGTGGAAAGGCTCTATTATAAGATGGATATAGCATGCGGTAATTTGAGCCTCGCCAACGAGAGTGGGAATGAGCTCCAAAAGCTTTCGGGTGGCGAATCCGGAAGAGCGTGCCTTGTCGGAGTGGAGACGTGACAGTGTATGACTAGAGACTGTATAGAGCTAGGTACATGGGATTCACGCTGGCTAGCGACGTCCAGGCTCGACGGGTTGCTAAACTAGGTGGCTGATGTTGGGAAAAGGCCAGTTCCCACGACTGGTCGATGAGGCGAGATTGCAAGTATGCGAGGATGTACGTTGGAGGATACCGTTGGGCCTTATGCTGAAACACGTGAGAAATAAGCCAGGAAATTTGTGTTCCCGAGTGGATCGATGGAATATGAGGGCGTGGGATGTTACCCACTGGGAACTGTGATCTGCTCCGCGATGAAGGCGTATGATAGGACATGACTTTCAGAATGACCTGGTGAGTTGTCTGCGTGAGACATTGGTGGCATGTGCAGTGGAATGTGAGTGCGGAGAGCAAAATCTGCGACAGCGAGGTTGATGTGAAGTGAAGAGCGTCATAACACTACACTTCTATGTAGCTTCTTAGTGTTTCGAGTAGATACCAAACGAACAGTAGATAAGCTAAAGAAGACGAAGCGATTGACCTAGTAGATGAATAAAAGATATCAGGCATTCAATACAGCAAGCAAAGCCTTATTTGACAGTTGCATAGGCTCGTATACATGCCTATGTGAATAGGTGACAGAAAAACTAACAACCTTGGCCAAGTCAAACATCCAAATCACTCTTCCTCCTTCCCTCCCGCTGCCAAACAACCCACGCCAAGGTAACTATCAACTTCAGACCCATAGCAAGCCATATACTAGATGCCATACTCGTGGTCTTAGTAAGGCCACCCGCGGTCATGGCTCCCAGAAACAATGCAAGAAAAGCGCCTATCCGACGGTTCCGCTTCGGATTGAATTTTGCAGTCAACTTTGGGTCGACAAGCAGATCGCATAGCATAGCCGTCACAACAACCGTGGGGATTTCATCTAGGGCCAGGACCCGGGAAGCACAAATCTGGCCTCCTGCTTGGAAAGCTAAAAGTGATATTGGCAGCACTTGCATCCATTCGATCGGAGCCCGGGGGTCCTCGGGTTTCGGGGCAATGACCTCTTTCTGGATGAGAATCGCTGTCACCAAAAGGGCAATAGTCTGTAGGGCGAATGAGATTATCAGAGTTGAGCGGCGTCGTGGGCCCAAGAGGCGATGTATGTTGATGAAAAGAAGGTTGCTGGCAATAAACATGGTCAGGGCGACCAGGGACTTTGCCCAGAGGTATGCTGGATATGCAGGCTGGCCGGAGGGGCCTAAGGCTAAGAAGATGGTATTTCCTATGTCATTTGTCTTTAGCCCTATGTACTTTCACCGCGGAACGAAATTGCCATGTAACTATAGCCTGCACTAACCTGTTTGCATACTCGAAAAGCTACCCCATGCATTAAATGACAGCCCGTCTACCAAACCACCAACGAAACCGCATATTATAAGAGGAATATCAGTATTCTTGGTATTTATGTCGGCTCCGAAATGACGGGAAATAGTTGAGTACACCGTATTATCGTCTTCTGTTTGGTTGCCAGAGACAGACACTGCTGTGCTGCCCCCAGAGGACCAAAAGCCGGGTGTATATTTGATTTCCTCATTGGGCCGTTCCAAACGGAAATTGGCGGTCGTTAACTCGTTCTGGTAGATGGAACGGTTATCAGGGGCTCGGTGCCCGGTAGGTGTGGGTGGCTTAATATCTCCCGACGGGGAAGGGGGCCGGTGGTGCATTGCGGGATTAATGTGAATATGTATGTATTATTTAAGGTCGGAGAAGCTTATTATGAACATAATCAAGCCTAAAAGGTTCCACTTCAGGTGTGTCAATATGAAATGAAATAGATTGCCCAGACAAGGACTCAGCCTTCTTTAGTACATGTCCATTTCTCGGTTTCATTCCGGTCCTCCCCATGAAAGGAATACATTGGATCTTCGCCAAGAAAGATAAGAAAACACCCTGATGACATGAAACAGTAATACACTTGCCTCATCCCTACATAACTCGTGTCTGTGTTACACCGCCGGGGGAATACGTTGGGAGCCGAAGTACTGCATCTATATCTACTCCATACGGCTCTTCATCTCACATACACTATGCGTATGCAAGCACTATAACCTTGGTTATCCGCATAACCAGATCATATCACATGGCTAATCTTTAAAAAATGAATAGCCCAATATGAATGAATACCCATCCTGAAATGAGTTGATCTCACACATCCCATCTGGGCTGAATCTGGGCGTTATCTTGGCACCCAAATTATCTTCGCTAACTGCGTAATTCATTCCCAGACCCCACTCAAAATCAAGCTGCAACACGACCTCGGAAGCTGGGGATTCAGGATTGCCCTTCGCTTCGTGGAGGTTGGTAAGAGCCAATTGCTAGGCTTCTTCGTTTTCAATAAGCAATCCGCAGCATTTACTCACATTATCTCTTGGCAGCATGGTTATACAATAAGGAGTTGATTGGTTATCTTTTGCACAATCACTACGCGGCAGTCGACCGAATTCAAATTTGGAATAATTGTGACTTATCATCATTGTTTTTACTCGCTTACCCTTGTATTTATACCATTGATATGCAACTATGCGTGTATCCCCTATCCCCTTGGGCTGAGATGGCGTTTTACAGAGTTATCGCCTGTTCTGGCCCCTGAAACGTTAAAAGGTTTTATTGACTTTATTTGCCAAGAGATCGACGTATCCACCGACACTAGTCGGCTTGGGGGGCTGCCACGCGCTACAGTAAGACTAGTTGCCAAGAACGATCTCCGGCAGCATCAATGGTTCATCACTAGTGTGGTTCGCCGGGGAGTCTTATCTCTGCCTGCCAACGGCGGAGTTCCGATAACACAGCCTCGAATACTAGATCTTGGCGTTTAACTAAGTTGCCTACATTCACTACAACATCGCAGTTCAGGCACTGAGTCGCGCTGACGGATCAAACCTTGGCATTTTCTCCTTGAAATAGATATGTGGGCTGCACCGATCGATGCCTAACTTGGAACAGGGCAGTCTAATACTAATCACGTTAAGGGTTTTTATGGTTGTCGCAAGGTGAGGCTTCACAAAAAGGGGGGAAAATAGCAAAATCTACCGTTCAGGCTCAATGGAAAATGATGAAATATTTCCATCTAAAAAAGCAAAGCTATACGCCAAGGTTTGAGAAGTGGTGTTCCTTCCATGCTCTTGTTATATTCAGACTAGGCAAGGTCAATTGATCCATGAAGCCGCCAAAAATACGTGATACCGCCAAGGGGATGGAAGGCCTTGCTTTATCTCCAATTGGCCAGCCCGCCGACTGGGCGGTGTTTTGGCTTAAAACCATATTTAGCCATTCTCCCTGCTGGGAGTCTGACATCACCACCTGATAGTGCAGAGCAAACCTGCAGGTGAAGACTTGGTATACTTCAAATTACTGCCAAGGAAATACTCGGCATACGCCGAGTCCATCCGATCCCCGAATTAGGTCGTCACGATCTAGTTGAAAGTTTCATCGCATTAACATAGATGGAATTATTTAGGCATTGCAACATATTGTACGGAGTAAAACAGAGGAGGTATAACAAAGTGTGCACTTTAGTTCACGATCTTGACATTCGCCATCTCCAAACAATACCTAGAGCCAGCAAGGGTGAAGGATTAAGTGGGGATGCCGATACCACGTTGATATAGTCATTGGTGTTTGTCAATTTTCTTATCGTGGAGGGAAGATCCTAACTTTAAGCATCCGAACTGATCTACCGGGGTACCCCAACCCTTGTTCATTGAAGGGATCCGCGCAAAAATCCGTTAAAGCTGCGCCACTCTGAGAAGAGCTCTCGGCGTGGGGTGAATGTGGATCCGTGTCGATCATTCCTAATGGCTTAGATACGCCCACTTTCCTCCCTTACCGCAACAAGAGGAGTTAAAATGTTCTTCCACAAAAAGGGATATTGGTGCTCCATACTGTTCCTCGCCAAGATAATTGCGTCAGTTGATTTCCAAGCCTGGAAGCGTTGTCGGAGGGATCATCGGGGAAATTCGGATTGCATTGCATACAATTTTGTCTCGTGTTGGCCATGTGCGCAGTGTCCAGCCCCAGGATTTGGTTTCCGCATAAATAAATTACCGACTGGTGCTTGGCCGAAATGAAAATGAGCCTAAAGATGACGTGAAGTGCAGTCCCTTGGTGTGGCCTAGGCGTTCATAGATCACCTTGCGAGTCTAGTTCCTGTGCAAAAGCAAAATCGTTCATGGTAATGTCGGTGATTCCATATTTGTGTCTGCCGCCGTTTCCGGGAATATATTTATAATCAAGATATCCATTTTTTGTTCCAGATACTGTCATTATTTCGATGATTTCCTTCTGGAATGTTCTTCTCATTGTTCAGCCAAAGTCTGTACTATTGAAAGGCCCGGTTATGTTCAAATTTGCGTGAAGGAACGAGTCAAAAATTGTCGAATCAATGGCTTTGATTGATTGAGGTAAGGGGGTACCGTAGGTGTCAAACACGTGTTGTTCCAACGGGATGTCCGCCTGCAGGTCGTGACCAGTAAGTCTGAATGGAGTCCTGAAGGCACAGGTTTCCATCACACTTTGTGATACCACCCCTTGATAATCTCCAAAGTCCATGAAATCTAGGTTCGGTGTGGTAGTTTCACAACCCGTCTTCTCCGCTACTTTGTCGATGTATTGCAGTTGCTCCTCCATTGCCAAGGAAGCGGTCGCAGAATACTCGGAAAATGCATCCGGTAACAAGTTGTAGTTGGTTTGGACCCTTTGCGAGGTGGTCTTCTTCTCCGGCTCAGTCCCCTGACTGATACGTTCCGAGGCATCTATCCATTCCACACAGGACGAACGCAAGCTCACAGGGTAGCTCTGCTGCTGTACCTGGTTTATATGGCTTACGAGAGATTGCGTGGATTTGGAGAACGGAATATCAGATGTCCAAGGAAGGCGAGTGATGACACCCATTGCTGGAAGGTCACGCACAATTTCAGGAAGGCCGTTCGCTGATGGGAGATCCCCAATTGACAGAGTATAGTCCACAGACGTCGATATCAAAAGATATGCCCTCGGGCACCGAATGAATGCATCTTGCCAGCTCTCTGGGCAGTTGGATCTGGGCAGTGTCGATTTACTGGTCGCTCTGGCTGGGACCCGATTGTTGGATACAGTACTCTCTCTCACCATGTTCTCAGATGAGAATAATCGAGATGGCTTTCTGTCCAAAAAGAGGTTCTGTGTTATCGAATAAGCCAGCTGCAACATATGGTTGATCGCGACGGCGACGCGATCAGTAATATCGTAAAGTATCTCTGAGTGACGGATAATTCGACTCAGTGAGTGCAAACGTCGCTGCCTTGCCTCAGCCTCCTTCCTAGAAGGGGAAAGCTTGAGGTCTACAGCCGCCAGTACGAGTGGCATGCTGAGGTATCCAAGTCTGCCGCTCATTAGTAAAGCATTACACCTAGTAGGGAAAGGTTGGGAGTGGCATTTTTGTGACAAATAAATCATAAAGGGAGTACTTACACACTCAAGGGAAGACTATCAGCATATCCATTGATGCTGAAATGTTCCATCACGAGACTCAACCCTTCGATCCCATCCCTTAGGTCATTACTGACCTCTAGAACCATATTGTTGTATTCGTCTCCCGCGTAGAACAAGTTCTCTTCCAGTATAAATGCTGCATACTGAGCCAGGTCCACTCGTGCTGCACTAAGATAAACAGCCGCTTGGTTAGTCTTGAAGACAATCGGGTGACTGGTGCTCACGAACTGGTAGTACATATATGTCATGTAGGTCAACTTTGAAACTGCGTCATTTCCTTCCGACTTTGATGCCTTGCTTGGGGAACTAACAGGCTGGATGGGCAGTTTCCACTCGTCGAGAGATCTTTTGATATTTTTTATACTCAACAGGATGCCCTGGAATTCAATCATAGACAGAAGCCGTCTTGGAGTCTTTTGGTGGGTAAATGCCAAAGATGCCAGATCTGTGAGTAGCACTGCTAGTTCACATTGCTTCTGAAGTGCCTCCAGTAAATCCTTCTTGGTGTCATAATCGTAAACTTGAGACTGGTGCAACTCTTCACCGAAATCCTCTGTACTCAGCCAATCACTCCATCCGTGCAGGCTGATCGACGTCACCTGAGGACGGCGGCGTAAGCCAATACACAGGCTTCGGTCGCGAAGAAGGATAGACCACCAAAGCCGTTTCTTCAACGACATTGTCACATTTTCCGCCAACAAGGACGGTTCAGCATCAATGAGTGTAGCGTGCTCGATGGCTCGTGTGACCCACAAGCTCCCAGACTGGGGGTCATCCGTAGAGGTATAATGGGTAAGCAGAACAGCACCTTGCGCGTTTGGATGAGACCGGCATTCAGTTCTCAGATCGAACAATAGCTGTACCCAGCGCAGTCAATACTTGAGCAAGGCAAATGTGACACGGAATGTGGAAATGCGTACTTTGGCTCTGTTGTACAGCTTCTTTCGTGCATCCCTCCTATCACTGAATCCACATTGACGCAATGTTTTCAAAGACATAAACTAACGTGGCTTAGTCAAAGAGTAAGACCTGCCGGAGAGATAACATGACACTTACCGGGCAGCTAGCGAAAAGCATTGATTGCAGCACAAAAAGAGATATTTTGGGACCGGTAGATTGGTTTTCTAGATACATTCGCCAGAACCCAGCCTCATCCAAGACAGGTACTAATGGATGGATGCGCTTGAAATACTGGTGAATGAACTCGTCGATTGCATCGGACGCTGGCAAGCTCAAGCTGTCGCTGGATGTGAGAAATGCTGTATCTTCGGAAGTAAGCGAGAGAATTTGCTGCGACTCGATAAAGGCGTATTCATTATACGGAACGTTGGGGGATTCTGGTGGACTGGCGCTACGGCCATCGAAACTGAGACCATGTGCGCGTAGCTGGGAGGTAAGATTTGGATCACCATTTGACTGGCGCAGGTCGTCGGAGTGCAGGCCTGTTATCGTGTTTTCCGACCTTGTGGGCAGATAGAGGTCAGCAAATACGTTCTTGAGGCAAGTCTTTCGATCATAATTCTCACTGCTTAGGATTATGAGGACGAAGAACACATTTGCTGCGACCATCTTGTCGACAACGAGTACAAGGAGAGCCGAGTTTCAATGCATCGCAGCGCACTTTTCGATGACGGCACCAGGAGCAAGCTGTTGGCGATCTTCTTGTACGGCGCAACATTTTGTTTATCACATTTAGTTTCTTTGATGTTCGACACAGGAGGGGAGATGATGGTGCGGGGATATTTTCAGCGGGGGTCAGAAGAAACTCAGCTCCGGGGTCTGGGATCTGGGATCTGGGGGATGATCAGCGGTCGTACCACCAACATTGGAAGAAGCCGATTCGGATGTTACCATCCCGGAGCCGCCTATGCAAACTCAACCGCCCTGTGGATAATGATGCCCTGAACTTAAGACCCTTGTTAGCTCTCCACGTTATTTTAGCTGGTATATAATGCATAACTGCAACCTTGTACTCACTGTGCCTAGTCTGTGGTTCTATTGGTAGATATTACTGAGTACACTAAGACTGACCCGCTAGGTAAGATACCTACCACGGTGCCTAGTCAAGCAATGACGTAAAAGTATGTCCACGTCCAACCATTTTACAACCACAAGCTACTAGTTTGATTATCTTGCATTGTGTTCAAAGGCCGAATACGAACAGATCAATGCCTTGATCTAATCTAATAGCCTTCATCCATGGGTAGCTACCCCGCTAAATTTATGCTTAGCCGCGGAACTCGGCTTCTCCACATTTCTCCACTTTGGGTTGATGCAAACCAAACTTCAATGATCTAAGTGGCGCGTTCTAAGGGGACTATTCCGAGATGGCGGTACATTCTTGCGAAATAACGTATTAAGGTAGGACAGCACACTCCCATTATGAAATGTATAGTGTCGTAAAATTAGGAACATGTCATGTTTTAAGGTCACATTCCCGTTCTATGACTGTTGTTATTGCACGTGATATATTGCACTATGACATATAAATGTTTGGATGGCGGGCAGTTGGCCAAGCGGTTGTCGGTGACAATTGGAGCACAATTGGAGCACCGCTTGTTTCGCCTGCCATCCCCAGCTCGAGTGCCGTTTGATCTCGAGTTGCCGGATTGCCCCTGGGCGATGACTTTTTCTATTTTTTTGCTTCTTTTCTAGTGGTATCCAGGTCATGTCCAAACGTTAAAAGCATATCTTAACATCAAATTCTGATATTGGATATCCCGAGATTAGCTTAACTACCTCTGTTCTTTCTTCCTGGCTGCGACTGCACATTGCGCACCTAGAGACCCTACAGCCGGGGTTTGTTAGACTAAAAGGTTTGCTCAAATGCTTATTCAAATTAGGATTGACACGAAAGAACGTCTTTCAAATGTCGTCCTACTGAGTTGTTCTACCTCTATTGACCTCATAGCTTAGCTTTCAGAAGCCCAGCCTCAATTTCTTTCTTAGCATCCTCGCGCAATACTCTCTTCAAGATCTTCCCACTTGGGTTCCGTGCAATCGCACCGACAAACTTCACGCCACCTGTGAGTGCCTTATATTTCGCAAGGCGCCTCAAAACATATTCTTGAATCTCAGCTTCCGTTAGCTTAGACCCTGCATCCCCCGGTCGTCGTACCACGTAGGCACGTGGGTACTCGGTATCAGCACCAGGGAAGGTGATCCCAATGACACCTGCATCGACGATCTGCGGGTGCGACAACAGCGCCGCCTCGAGTTCCGGTGGAGCCACCTGGAACCCGCGAACTTTGATCAATTCCTTCCTGCGATCCACAATATACCATTTGCGAGTATTCTGGTCACAATAGGCCATATCGCCCGTTTTGAACCAACCTTCCGCGTCAAAGGACTCGGCATTGGCCTCGGGATTGTTGAAGTACCCGGGTGTCACTGTCGGACCTCGGACACACAACTCGCCACGGACGCCAAAGGCGGAGATATTCTCTCCGTTTTCATCGATGAGTCTGTAGAAAATAGATATTAGGCTCAGATCAACACAACCCTACGTATCCAGCTAAGGGATTGGATGTAACCCACTTAGCTTCAAGATTTGGGAGAAGCCGGCCAACAGAGCCGGTATCATCGTGCTCAGGGTAGGGAAACATGGTAGCCACACATGATGTTTCAGTCATGCCCCATACCTGCGTGAATGGCCCGTTGCCGCCCATCAGTGAGCGAAACCTGGCTTGGACATTCTTATCCAAAGGAGCCGCTCCACAACCTGCCGTTCGGATCTTTTTAAGATAAGGTTTCTTTTGAGAGAGAGGCGACATCAGGATTGCGATTACGATTGGTGGAACCATAGCAATATCGGTGACGTTGTACTTATCGACTGTATTGAGGTAAGTCTCAAGGTCGAACCGACGCATCATATATACGACTGCGCCAGCTTTCAGGGTTGAAATATGTGTCACTGGAGCTGCAGATGCATGGAATATGGGGACTGCAATGACCCGTGAAACCTAATGGAGTATGTCAGGCGTCAGTTTTAACATCGCCCTCGTTTGTCGATATCCCCTCCAGGCTGATACGGGAATGAACTGACAGAGTAAGGACGGGGATTCACGCCATAAACAGCCTCATGTTGTGCAATAAGATTGTGATGTGTAATTGTCACGGCTTTGGGCAGGCCGGTAGTGCCGCTGCTAAACAATCTTGCGGCTGTGGTCTGTCGGCATGTTTCAAGATCGTTGAATCGGACCCAATCGTCCTCGCCGACTTCTAATAGCTGTTTCCATGATCTCATTCCATCCGGAATAGATTGTCCCAGATTATCAAAAATCCAAACATTTTGTTTGGGTATTTTTATCTCCTCAGCCGCACGCAGGAGTGGATCCAAGATCTCGGGCTCGGAGAAAAGGAACTTGCTCTCGGAGGCCCGGATATGGTGAGCGAGCTCATGGGGGGTGTAAGATGGGTTTGAGCCCGTGTAAACTCCTCCAGCTCCGATAATAGCTAACACAAGCATGCTGTAGCTTATCTGAATTTAAGTTAGTATCCCCTAACCGTATCTCAACTACACAATGGAGCGTCGTACATCATTGAATGAATGAATGAGAACACAATCGCCTTTTTGGAGACCAGATGCCCGTAGGCCGGCGATGAGCTGACGAATGAGCTTTCGCGCCTGGTTGCAGGAGATCGACCGTGTGGGATTATGGACGTCGACATAGATCTACCAGTGTCAGTTCGGCGGCTGATTGATGCCTAAGTTAGAATATTAATTATCCCTCACTGGCTGGTCTTGGTCATATGTTGGTTCATCAAAAATGTAGGACAATAGGTCCCTTGTTGGAAGCAGAATCCTTTCTGCTGGTTCGAAGATCATGCTGAGCGATCGAGACTGACAAGCTGTAGGGGACTAAAAGGAACGACCAGGTACAAGATTGTCGGGTTTTATTCTAAGGAGTTACTCGAGGAAGAAGACGGTTTTAATTCCAATAGATGTATCGTAAGTCCCCGCAACTTCGGTTCAGCTGTCGTGTGCTTAGCTCGGAACTCGGTCGCTTAAACGGAAGAGCATAATTGACTTAATTAAGACTGGCAGGGGGTTGGAGACCACATACAGTTACCAGTCACAATTTTATGCAATTTGATGATCTTACTATAGTGAACGAATCAAGTCAAAAGAAATGTGATTTTATGCATCTTCTCTTACCCCGCTTCCCCCGGACTGTGCGGAGAAGTGTTTCAGTCAAATTTCATAGGGACACTTGGGTTTTTCTATGATATATATTGTACGGAGTAGATAAAATTAGGGTAGAGTCCACCCGTGGATATCTTCTTTATCGAATGTGGGAAAGAGGAAGTCAACCCGCAATTTGTGTATGTTGAGCCCCTACATCTATCCTTACAGGTTTGCAACACAAGCTACCAATGATTTGATTTTTTAACGTTACCTTCAGGTACCTACTTGAAACATGCAGGAAAACAAAAAACTTAGGGTAAATGAAAATAGATAAATAAATAATGTCGACAAATTATAAATTATATACAGGGAGGGTGAAAAATAGGGGTGTTAAGGTCATCCCACAAGTGTCAAAATGCATAAGGTACTTTATGCTTGGCTCTATGATCGTCGATGAGATGATTGTCGGTGATTGAATGTCTATCAATTTCTGCAGCAAGAGCCGAAGCACATATCGCCCGCTGAATAATATTTCCCCATTAGCTGATGTTGCATGTCATTACTTTAGGGCTGAGGTACTCACCATTATAATTCCGGGGTATGTTACGCTTCTTGTAGGTTTTTGGTTTTGTCTGTCTAGAATGAGTTAGCATCGTAATGTTCTATCCATGCATAGTTGGAGTTGTCATACCGTGGGACGAGTGTAGTTTCGGATGTCGCATCATCCTTGATCTCGCGCTCTTGGCTAGAATTCCTGGAAAAGATAGCCTTGAGATGATCGTATCGGCTCAATCTGCTGGTTTCGGGCATTTTGGTATGATAATAGATACTTTTGAAGCTGATTTGTGGGATTTTGATTCAGAGGAATTAAGCAGTGCTGCAATGGATATATATGTTTTAACAATGTTTAACAAATGTCTTGAATATGTTTTTAATCTACACTGAAATCTACAATCAGAACATCCAGGCCATTTATATAGGTGTTGTAGCATTGCCGAGCAAAAAAAATCTGCTTCTACCGAAAGAAGTAGGTTGGTTCATGGCGTTGTATGCCGAAGTAGCCGCCGGCTGCCCGCGTTCGCCGGTTCGCCGTGACCCCTCGGCGGATGACGTCACTGAGCGGTGTCACGCGGCGGTACCGACTGGCCGGCATCTTCGGGCAACGTTTATGTGTTTGTTTCGCTAGACTGTGAATTTTCTAGGTTATAACTTCGGCCATTCATCTCGGCCACCCACTGTTTTACGTTCGCCGATAATTCCACCACTGGCCTGGCCTGATAAAATGCGTGTTAGCCTACATTCCTTGCTTCCGCCGATCATCTGAAACAAGTCATGTCTTCTCCCGTTTCTTCTCGGCCATATCGGTCGAAAAGACAGCGTCCGTGTGATCAATGCCGTGGCCGCAAGCTAGGGTGTCAAACCGATGGCGGAGGCCCCTGTCTGCGATGCCGATCGGCGAAACTGGAGTGTACCTTTGATAATCCTCCACCGAAAAGAGCGCGAACAGTGGAGAATTTGTCGCCTTTTGGCGCTCAAAGTATTGATGGAAATACATTTGCAGGGCCAACATGCAACAGCAATTTCACCCGCGAGTCTAGTTTGGCAGGAAGTGTAAGACAAAGTGTTGAACCACGATTCCCAAACATCGGCCTCGATCCGAACACTCCTGGTTTATCTCCAGGGTCCGGTGTTCTAGCCCCTGGAAGACCCCCGACCCAGTTTGTGCAGAGTATTGATCAACTGGAACACGGTTACGCCCAGCTATTCGGCGCATCTTCCGAATCAGACCCATGGCTGTTAAGACATTGTTGCTTTGATGATTCTGGCATGAAATATTTCTACAAAGTGCACTTTCGCAACGCTGGAGGTGTCCCCACAGCACAGAGAATTCCAATCCACTTCATGATTTCTTCCGAAGATCTCACAACCTCCATTAAACGTGAAACTAGGGCCGGAGTCGGCGAAGCGACACGGGAACGCCTGGACTATCTAGTACCCCCTGAGTATGGAAGGAGGCTAATGGCTTTGTGAGTATTACCCCTCGAATAAGACACAAGCATCAATGGACTAACAGAAGGTCAGATTTGTCAAGTATGTCTTCCCTGCTTTGCCAATCATTTCCCGTTCCCAACTAGGGTTGACTGCTGCAACATATCAGCTACCCGAGCTGTCAGCATTGGAAAAGGTACCCGTGCACCTTCTCGCGGCCATCTATGCATCAGCATTTCCATTTGTCGCCCATGATGATTACCTCTGTGTGCTGAGCACATATAACGCGTCGCCAGTTGAGACCTTGTGGCGGATGGTCTATGAACTCGTAACAGAAGAGATCCATAGCCCTCGTTTGGCCGTGCTGCAAGCAGCGTTGTTATATATACATCAAATGCCGAAAGATGAAACCCGCCTCACGACCGCCGATACCCCGTTTCTGTGGTCCTTCGTCGGCCAAATCGTTGGGCTGGCATGTTCCCTCGGCCTTCACATCGAATGTCGCATGTGGGGCATTCCTGCATGGGAGAAGCGTCTCCGGCGGCGGTTATGGTGGGCCGTGTATGCCGAAGACAAATGGCGCAGTTTGCTGATGGGCCGACCTCCATATATCCATCCCGCCGAGTGGGACGTGAGTGAATTGGATGAAGGAGACTTTCTAGTGGGCCCACGACAAGGATTCTCAACTAGTTCGTGTGATACCGAGATTCCATTCCGATACCTCATCAATCTCGCACGAATCGGCGAAGAGATCCATGATACATTTTAGTAAGTTTTGGCCCCCAGGCCCTTTGTTTGTTCATCGGCAAAAAGCAATCTTGCTAATCCTGATTTGTAGCACGCTTCGGGCCTCCCAATTCTTGAACGCAAACTTTATTGCCTCTGCAGAGCTCGGCCGAGGGCTGCTTGAGAAGCTGAATGCCTGGTATTCTTCTCTTCCTGAAACATTTCGACTTCCTAATTGGAGCAAATCCGTCAATGGGCTTGCCCCGTACCCCACATCGATTCATTTTGCTTACCTATTGCTTGTGGTCTATGTTTACCGTGCGATGCTCCGACCGATGGCACGATCATCTGACCCGCCGCTTATTTTCGACTTGGAAGATCTGTCTGCCACATCGCCATTGCCCGTAGATGAGTCCATAATGGACTTCATGGACCTCCCGGAAATTGGATCTTTGCCGGAAATAGCTATCTCCGATGAGTTTGGCACTGGCGATGCCACTCTACACGCTGCAGAGAAGTGTGCCTCCATATTGGTGAACTTTGCGAGACGGCTGACGTCTAGTGACTTCACTGCATTCTGGTATTCTTGTAAGCTTACCTTTTCGACTGCTACAATCTCATATGGAGTGCTAACAATGTAGGGTCCCGAATTGGTTTCGCGACGATTTCAAATTACCTGATGTTGCTACTGGTACAGGCTCCGAATATGGCACATGCGGTAAGGGGAAAGCATTTAGTAGATTCGTGGCTACAGGTTCTGCGGTGTCAGAGCCAAAGCTTCCCACTTGTGAAACTTGGACTTGCAAGACTTGATGCGCTTCACTGGGCGGGACTGGGGAATACCTTTGTCCTTCCTGTGCATGTTCAAACGGCTATAGTAAACCCGGATATGCCCGAGCCTTGAACGGATGAGTGCGGCATTATTTATTGGATGTATATTCACTTATGTCTATAGTATTCTTCATCAACCGTATCGTGAGCGGTGTTCTTCCGAGAAGAGCGGGAATAGAAAATGAAATACTTCTAGCTGAATTTACTCAGCCTGCCTCCAAGTATAAAACCAGCCAAGCTAGTAAAGCCGAGGAAATATGGGCAGAGTTACATTTGAGAAGTACAACTCTGCCTATATAAAAAGCCACAGGTGTATAACCTCCACACTTCCCCGCAACCCTACCCCCGTGCATCCATCACCCCCACGCTCCTGTAGGAATGTAACGCTACCCCTTGCTTTGCATAAAAGGGTGCTTTTATATCACAAAAAATAAGACTGAATACAATGTCCAGACATGAAGTGGATTCTACTCTCCCTTGCCGCAGTCGCGTCTGCGCTGCAGAGCCTGCCCCCAGTGTACTTTGAGAAGACTGGTTCAGGTCATAACAAAGGCTTCTCATTAACAACAACCAACCGGATAATCTACCTGGATGCCAATTTCGCCAGCTGGAAGGATCAAAATGGCCTAACGCTAATTCCACCATCCGCATCCGACTTTGCCAATACGTTTCGTGAGGACTTAGAGGAATTAACAAACAATTCCTGGGAGCTTCGCACGGTCAGGCAATTTCCAAAGCACGCGTCAGGAATCTTCCTCGGTCGCGCAGACCACAGGCACCGATTTACCTACGAAAATGGACGCGAGACCGAGGAGGGATATGAACTAGATATCCAGGATGGCAGTGTGTTCATCCGAGGCTCTGGAGCGCGAGGTATGTGGTGGGGGACGCGAACGCTCCTCCAGCAGCTCCTTTTGACACGCTCATCCCTACAACCCGGTCGGATAGAAGATGCCCCTGCCTATGCGACTCGTGGATTTCTGCTAGATGCTGGTCGCAAATGGTATTCGCTGGAGTTTCTGAAAGATCTTTGCACTTATGCCTCGTTCTTCAAAATGTCCGAGTTTCAGTACCATGCGACCGACAACTATCCACTGAGTCGTGGTCGTAACGAGACTTGGAACGAGGTCTACTCGCAGTTTTCGTTGCACCCCGAAAGCGAGGCTCTCCATCCTCTTGTCCAGCGTGCCAACGAAACGCTGTCCCGGGCTGAGTTTGATGACTTCCAGCATCACTGTGCCCAGCGAGGTGTTACAGTTATGCCGGAGATCGAAAGCCCCGGACACTGTCTCACGGTTACGAAATGGAGACCTGAACTCGCATTGGACTCGAGGGATCTGCTCAATCTCTCCCATCCGGACACTGTCCCTTTGATGAAGTCCATCTGGACTGAGTTCCTGCCTTGGTTCCACACGAAGGAGGTGCACATCGGTGCCGATGAGTACGATCCTGACTATGCGGATGACTATGTTGAATTCGTGAACGAGATGTCCCGCTTTGTGCAAGAAACATCTGGCAAAAGTGTTCGTATTTGGGGGACATACGAGCCGTCAAACATTACGATTGATAAGGATGTGATAATTCAGCACTGGCAGTATGGACAGTCGGATCCAGTTCATTTAGCTAGCAACGGTTACCAAGTCATCAATTCTGAGGATTGGTGGGCGTATATGTCGCTGAAAAGCAACCATGTACCTATCACTCCAGCACCCTATCCCCAGTTCTTTAACAATTCCCGTGTTATCAACTTCGCCGATCAAGACGGGTGGCAGTGGACGCCAGAGCTCTTCAATCCAGTGAACACCACTGAACAGCCAGATGCCAAAGCTGTACCAGGTGCTCTCTTGGCTGCCTGGAATGACAGCGGCCCAGACGCCACTACTCAGCTTGAGGCCTACTATGCAATCCGCGATGGCATTCCGGTTGTAGCTTCGCGGGCGTGGTCTGGTGCGCGTGGTCCTCGCCTGCACGAACGAACCTTGGCCAAGTCTATTGCCCACTTGTCCTCTCACGCTGTCGGGCAAAACCTCGACCGACGTCTCCTAGGAGAAAAGAGTCACGGATCAGGACCTTTGCTTTCATGGACAAGGCCAACCGCGAAGCCCAACCAGGATAAATATAATTTAGGGCGTGGCAGTAAGGGCATGAATTATACCCTCCAACTAGACGTCACGGGTCCCTTTTCTTTGCAGTCCTCTGATGCGACAATTACCCTGTCATCGGATGGTGAATTGACCTTTGTTTCTGATGGATGGCCTTACCCACTTCGCTCTGTTGGTGAGACTGATGGCTTTGACCAAGACCAGCCTGGGCGAATCTGGGCCAACAAGACCACCTCAAGCCACGAGGTTGTGATCATCCCCCGCAAATCACAGGTCACTATCTCCACAAACGAGATATATGGAAGTCGTGTGTGGGTGGATGGAGCCTTTGCTGGCCGTTTTGAAGTCTTCATCTATGGCGGAAAGAATAAAGTTTTCTCATGGAGTCAGATGGCTCTCGTGGCACCGTTGGATGTCCTGGAAGGGTCAGGCTTGCAACATTTGGCTGTTTTCCAGGGAAGCAGGGATGGCTAATATCGAATCTCGTCTACCGGAACCTAACGTGCCAGGGTTTCTTGGATCCCGTTTAATATACCTTAGTATATTGTATGAGACTGCCTAACGCACATTGCCTTGACAATTTCATCACAAGTGAAGCAAACATCGGTTTCACATTGCTAGCTATTTCTGTCTTTCCAAGGATTTCATAAGCCAATTTCAAGCGATCAACTGATTGAGCCTGCAAGGAGCACGGCCACGCCCATCATCGGCCAAGATTCCCTTTGTACCCAGCTATGTTAAGACATACGTACCTATTTTGGCTCGCTGTAGTTGAATTCAGTAGCGAGACTTCACACTCCCATAGGAGACACCATTGAAATGAAGGTCGAAAAGAAACGATGCGGAAGTTGGCGTTAGAACCAATTCAAAGTTGATGTGGTAAAAGGTTTGCCTGGCGGAGTTGATTTTCTTCGTAAAGAGCCCTTTCGGGATTTTACTCAGATCTGCCTCCAGCTCACACAGCACCGTGACACCTTTTCAGGTCAGTAAAACGCGTTTTATATGTATTGGACACATGGGTACATACTGGAATCAGTTACTTCGGGAGCTGTAGTCTTCTGGCAAAAGCGCAACTTCTCGTGAAATACTAAGGAACAGCAACGCCCACTTCACGGTAGAAGGACATCCTTATTGGCTCACCCTCGGACACGCGTTTTCCCTCCAATTCCCTCATGTTAGCAGTCAAAGCCTCCAAATGGTCAGTCTGAATTGGAGACTACTCACTTTAAAGATATACCATTGCATACGTTTACTCATAAACCATTCCTCTTCATACGGACACCATATGAGGTTTTCATCTGCGCGATGCTTCTTGGGATCAAAATGGACTTTCATCTCAACGCTATAGTTGCCTCTGGCAATGCGACTCTCGACTTGGTTGCCTTCTTGTCCACGGATAACGGCACCACTAAGCCTGTTAGATACAAAACAAGAGATAAGAATGCCTCAGATACGTACCGAGCAACAGCAGACCACCTAATGTTATATCAGTATAGGTTCAAATTAACAAAAGATTGAGGACTTACGCGTTTGGGGGCTGCATGACTTGGATGCCATCAGAAGCAGCCTGCAAACGCTTGAAGAGATACCCCGAGGCACCAAGGCCACCAACCAGAATAATAGCCTAATTGGAATTAATCGGGATTTTTTTTTCTTTTTCTTTTTTGAAAGCGGCTTGGGGGCTTACCTTAGTCGTATGACCAGTTGCTTTGACGCTCCTTCTCTGTTCGGCGACGAGACTCTCAACCTGTTTGATGATCGGATCGAAGATCTCTTTCACTTGATTACTGTGTCTGCATTAGCGTAGCCCGTTGGTGAGCTGATAAGGTAAAATTCAATATACGCACCTGTCGAGATACAAGTGTCCCTCACTAAGCTCGATGTTTGAGATCCCTGAAACCCCGGGAACTGGGATCCAATATCCTGGCTCACACATGTCATCATCATCGTCATCGAGAGGACCCGTATAGCCTGGCTTGATATAATCTTGCCAGTACTTTCTTGCAGCCCTCACAGTTGACTGGGGAATTGGTTGATGCGACTGCTCCTCAATGATGTCTTTGATAAGTGCGTCGAACCTCTCATCCAACATCACTGAGCCACACACAGCACCTGGAATTTGTTAGAAAGAAGTGAGAGATGCACTTTTGATACATACCAGTTCCCTTCGTGGCTTCCTCAACTCTTAGCGGGTCAGTTTGCTTGACGCGATAGGTAATGATGTCCTATTGTCAATGTCACTAAAATTTGTCAAATCAGTTTGATACAAGAACGACTTACGACCGTTCCACCTCCAGCATCACAAACAACCAAACAGTCGTCTTTCTATATACTTTATTAATAATCCGACTCAATTCATGGTGCGATGAGATCCATACCGTGATTGAATTTGGTTGAATTGTCCGAATGGCGCAGACAGCCGCCGCCTCCGGCTCAGACAAGAGTCTCAAGCACTCAGGAGATATACCAGCTTGGTGTGCTGCCTGCTTAGTAAGATCCTTACCTTTGTCGGACCACACAGCGGGGACAGTGAGAATATACTCCAAGTCCATGGCTTTCAGCGCAGTTCCAAAGCGACGTGTCAAAACCTCCTGGGCATGGACGACCAATTTTTCCAAGTAGTCACCAGCAACCTTCACTGGCGTTTTTTCGAGGTCCTTGATAATACTTTGTGATTCAATAGCAGGTGAGTAGCGGAATTTCTGACTTTCATCTAGCAAAAGCTTGACTCCTTGGATGAGCCGATTCTGCGTGCCCGGTTGGCTCGACTGGTCAGTCTGATGACCCCATTTCATGCGCTCGTCATCGTAGGAGCATAAGGTTGGGACTTTCTGGCTTGTGACTATTGAACTATCTATCAGTTTTGATGAACTTTGTTTCTCTTTTGGCTCAGACTCACTGTTACCACCACCTGGCCATGTCTGAATGAGTTCAATATCATCAGGACAGTCTTTCAATCCCCAGGCAACGCTATCAAAGTTAGCCCACTACCCGCTATCACCATCAGAGAAGATATATTTACCCGCTGAAAGTTGTCCCGAAGTCATTACCCACTATGAGCTTTGGTCGTTCCTCTGTGTCCGTCATGTTGAATTCGTACGACTTGTCTTTCTTATCACTTTCGGAAAATAGAATGAAGCAATTTTCTGCAAAGGAGAAGACTAGTGGGTTATATTTCTTTAATCAAAAGATTGCTAATTTCGCAAGTTTGATATCATTGACTCCTGCGCTTAGCCGCAACGAGCGTCGGAGCAAGGCATATATCTACAACATCACCTAATTGTGATCACTACTTTCTAATTTTCTGTACGGGTTTTCCCTATATTCTATCGGAGTCGCCTAGTTGGGTCTCGCTCTGGTTTTCCTGGTTTGAGATAACCTCATCGGTAAAAGTTGGAATTCTGCATTTGTGACATTGTAAACTTCCCATCACTCGAGCATCGGTGCGCAATGTGGTCTCACGAATTACCCATGCCTGGCCAGGCGGACAGCAGTAATCAGACGTTCCCAGATTCACCAACGAGATGGGAGCAACTTACTAGTGGTTCGTCTTCCCATTCACGGCTGAAATGCAATCAACTAAATTTATTAGGTTGCTTGGATCGCAGGGCAGTGCATGATGAACTTGAACGGCTTCGTCAGGTATGTGGTGAAGATCCCTTCTATGCTATTCTTATCTAATAAATCGAACAGCAAGTCAAAAAGACGAAGGAAAATGTGGAGATACTGCATAGAGCCAAGCTTCTTGCAGAGGAGCAGTTTCGTCAACGAGGCGAACTGCTCGAAAATGCTATGCGGGAAACAAAAACAGCTCGACAAGAGAACCGAATCCTGACTACCAAAATAGCAACCTTACAAGCTGGAGCCGAGGCTTTCTCCGACGAAGAAGCCAAGCGAGAGATGGCTCTACTATATCACGACCTTGAACACTGGACATTTACTCATTTTGGAGCAAAGCCATCATCTCAACCAAATAACGAGCCTAAGCCACAACCAGAGAGACTTGATATCTCGACGTTGGATATTATACAGTCCGAGATTGCCGGGCTAATTTATCAGTCGTTTTGGAACCGATTTATGGTTGGCGCTGAAGATCACTTTTGGAGCAATTATCTTCGCAAAGTCGACACCGAAGTAAATAAACAATGTAAGCTATCAGAAAAAGTTCACTATTATAACTGAGTTCTAACAGCAGGAGTTTCTAACCACATCTCCCGGCATTGGCGATGTGCGATGAGCACTGCCATCCTATCCTTAGAAACCGATCTTTTGCAAGACCGGTGCAATCGGATTATCGAGACAGTAGAAACATGCTTTGGTCCCTACGCTGTCACCGACAGAACGAAGCGAATGCAACAGCTACACGACATTATTGCGCGCTGCATCAGGCTCAAACACAAGTTACAGTGCCAGGAAGACACGTACATCTTCTGGAGTCATAAATACGGAGTGCCGTTCCGCGATGAGAACATGCGTACCCCAACAGAGGAGAATACCTCGGATGGAATCGTTAAATCTAGCCTATGGCCTGGTTTATGGAAGATCATTCGGCCAGGCGAATGGTCTATAGTCGAAAAGGAAATGGTGAACACGCTTTCCCCATTGACCCCTTCTATTGAAATGATCGATGAACTGGAATGTCATCAAGACGACACAGATTCGGATGAAATTTAGAAAGACTTTGGCTTATCTGAGGGGTTGTATATTGCGATTATTGCTTCCAATTTGAATATGTGGCTTTATGATATATTCGAAAAGACATGAGGATAGCTATAGAAACTCCGTTGCTTGTTTGTCCAATGCAAAACTCATATATCCATGCTAGTTCAGAACTTACTACTAGACACCCTCGGCAAAGCCGTCGTTTCCGGATTCTGTATCCACCTTCATAGAATCCATCAACCCACAGACCTCGAAGATCGTTCGTGGTCCGAGGCCTTCGGGTACACCGACTACTCCGTCTGCCTTGAGGCGCTCCAAAGTGGCCTTGATGCCCATGTAGGCTGGGGTGATTGTGGCAAATGAGAAGATCATGATTCTGAAGCCCATTTCCTCGGCCTCCTTTGTGGTGATGAGAGGACTCGCGCCGTTCTCTACCATGTTGAGAAGAAGAGGCCAAGGTGCCAGATCCTGGACACATTGGCGAGCTTGCTCCTTCGAAGTAAAGCCCTCAAGTAGTCCAACATCAGCTCCGATATCTCTGGCAGCCTTCAGCCGGCGGATGCACTCATCGTAACCATGTTGTTGGAGTGCGTCGGTTCGTGCAATCAAAACGATATCCGAGTGCAAGCGATCCTTCGTCAGCTTGGCGGCACGAATGCGCATGAGATATTCATCCAGACCAACGACTTTCTTGCCATTGAGATGACCACAACGCTTGTTTTGGATCTGATCTTCAATATGGAAGCCAGCCACACCCGCCTGAATATATTGCTGTACAGACTTTGACACCATCAAAGGACCTGGGAAAGGGTTAGAATGCTTTTATATAGGCGAGAATGGTCTCTTGTTTCAGAATGCTCATCACTAACCTCCATAGCCAGTATCCATGTCTGCAATCAATGGGGGCCCAAAGGGATCCAAGTTTGCAATCATTTCAGCATTGGTCTTCATGTCGTGAAGCTGAGCCAGGCCGAGATCAGCCATTCCCAGGCGTGATGCGGTAGTTCCAGCACCGGTCTGTGCACTTGGTAAGCATACAGGGATGTGGTGTAACAGGTCAGAGTTCTTACCATGTACAGTCCCTTAAAGCCAACCTGCATAGCAATGCGTGCAGAGAGGCCATCATACACACCAGGACATACAATGAGCTCTTTGGTGTCTTTCAGCATCCGACGCAACTTGGAAGCTGCTGGAATGACATAGAGAGAGACAGTGGGCTCCTGCCGGGTCCCATTGACCTCGTAGTATCCGTCCTTCTCGACAGTGATTGTAATAGTCATGTTTAAGCTTTGACAAAGTAGATGTCTTGTTGTTTAGACACTTGAGTTCTTGTATCACAGCGTAATCTGCGAGGGACAATGCTGCTCTTTATATTCGCAAGATCTATACCCCGCAAGGTTTTTTGCTTCATCTGGGGACACCAATCCCAGAGGAGAAACACCCGTCTCCTCGAAGCAGACAAAGCATCTCACCAGCGACAAAAGGCCTTGATTTCTTGGGGATGTAACATTCCACCATCCGCCAAGACGTCCGCAGACCCTTATCTTCCTTCGCGTCGGACTGATCCTGGATGACCTCAGCTGAGTGAGTCCAATGAGTCCACGGAGTAGATTTCTTGCGCAATGTCAACAGCGCTAGCCGCGGGACTGATTCCTCAGGCTATTCCCATCAATCAACAGTCAGAATAGCGTTGCATAGATATATCTCCGAAAGCATGTGCCAAGATGAAGATAATGCGTGTTTACATTGGGCTTGCCAAGTTGATTGGGATAGGTTGGCGACAGTGAACTCGGCCCACAATCTTCATCCGGCAGCTTCCTTCTCAGACAAATTTAATCAATGTGAAGTATCTTGGCAAGATGACTGCATATAGGAAGGCAGTGCATGCACTTTTTTCCCAATAGATCGGCACGGCGATATCTTCAGAGGGGGTGCGTCTCTTGGCCAAATGCACCGTTCCACAAAGGCCTTCGTTCGCCAAGAACTTCACACCGGGAGATCATCACCCAAAAAAACGTAGAAAGCGCCATTGTAGTGCTGTGTAGCGAATCAACGCTTACCGTCGTGCAATGTGTACACCAGGTTCAAAAGTGAAGTTGGACTTCTTTACCTACAGTAGCCTCGTTGAGCGTTCGGCTGAGTCAGCTATTTAGTTTTCGGGTCGGGACGTCCTCCTTCTGGCACTCCGATCGTTGCCAATTTCCACCCCCGTCATCCTCACAATAACTCATACCCCTGTTTCTTGGAATTTATCCTTTTGTTGAACTCAGAGCCACAATCTTCGATAACTTTTACCAACCTCAATTACGCTTATCATGGCTCTCAGCCAAGCCACCAATCCCGAATTCCCTTACTCGCTGTAAGCCCCTCCACGCCCCGAAATAATAGCTCCGAAAAAAACAAGGGCCGATTCAGCCAAAGCAATGCTAACGTCTTGACTCAGCACAATATCTCTCCCTCTCCCAACCAATCGTTTGGCATCATGCGCTCTACGCGCCTTGGAAGTTGACGCCGAACTATCCCCCTTCGTGCGACGGAGTTTCACCCTTGAAGCTCCGGCGGTGCAAACATCATCCGAACCGCAAGAAAAGAAGCAAAAACAAGACCCTGAAGAGGCTAAAACTGTGTTGAAGATAACATATATTGCGACGACA
This sequence comes from Penicillium griseofulvum, assembly GCF_001561935.1. NCBI lineage: Eukaryota > Fungi > Ascomycota > Eurotiomycetes > Eurotiales > Aspergillaceae > Penicillium > Penicillium griseofulvum. The sequence continues at coordinate 1,324,726 of NW_024467419.1, forward strand.
AACCGGATGTTGCGTGTTTCTGTTAATGGATTTATGGAGAGTCTGGGCATCGTGCTTGGGGTTATGACAGAATTGGATATTGATGTGCTGAAATCCGAAATGGAGGGTTGAATGGTGTATTTTCCCTGCAGCAACATGCGCCAATGACCTGTGATTCTTGGCTTCAACGTCTCGTGTATCGTCCTATCGGGGGTCGCCTATCGGGGGTCTCGTGTCTGAAAAACTGAAACTCTTGGCTACCACAAGGTCTAGAGATCAAGCAAAGCGGGTCGTACATCAGACCCCTCAATGAGGACCCCCGGTGACACAAGTCCAGCCAGGGATAGAGTTCAGGAGGAGAAAGTTGCCGCCAAGAAATACGCCAACATTCATTCCACCGAGTCATCCTTGGCGTTCTCGACACGCATCGGAGACTAAATTAGCGTGAGGTCGGCATGGTCTACTCCGTACGGCCCGTCCGAACAGAACTACGAAGGCTTTATGCACGAAATGTGATTGTGGCTGCCCTTATCTGGAATTCTACGAGTTTCGTGTCTTGGACTCCGTGGAATCTCACGGAGCTTCGGAGATTTCACTGTCACTTGGCTCCGTCTTGGGGTGCGTCAATTATGTGAGATGCTGATGCGATGGGCCAGGGGAGGGGAAGCACATGTTGGCAAATTTCATAGTTTATTCCCCCGTCCTTCAGTTGGCGAAAAGAAAATGTGTCAATTTTGCTTTATCTCAAAGGTTTCCTATGTCTCTTTGGCACCTCATCTTCATTTCTCTCCCATTGTAATCAATAACTTCCAAAATGGACGATGAAAAAGGTACACTTGGCGGACTTTCCACATCCCTGAAGGCCGAGCTCGAGCCACAGCATGCCGATCTCCTACTTTACGCTTGTTGTTTGACATCTGGACTTGTGGATAGCACGATATACCGCGGCAAGACGAAGCCCAAGTCACGTCTCCACTGTCGCACGTCTAACATTTTATAGCCTACAACACTTTTGTCTCTATGCAAACAGGTGATACCACAACCTCGCCGATCCACAATCCCCGCACATGATCGTCTAAACCCCAGTTAATTGTAGGAAACACCATCTTCGTCGGGCTAGGTGCATCGCACCAAAACCTGCGTCCGTATGGCTGGGCACGGTCGCTCACATCCATCGGATGTTTCATCCTCGGTTCCTTCATTTTCTCACGATTACATCGCGCCCTTGGCGCCCGGCGACGAGCGTCATTGATGTTGTCTTTCACCTCACAGGCCAGTATCATCCTCCTCACGGCAGGACTAGTCCAAGGAGGTGCCGTTTCTAGTACGCTAGCTGGCAATAATTCACATGCAGTGCCCCCATGGGATCAGGAGGTCCCGATTGTTCTCCTGAGTCTGCAGTCTGCCGGTCAGATCGTAGCGAGTCGTGCCTTGGGTTTCAATGAGATCCCGACCGTGGTGATTACTAGTCTTCTCTGTGATCTGATGTCGGATCCCCAGCTGTTTCTTGTGAGGAACGTGAAACGGGACCGGCGAATCATTGCCTTTCTGCTGACGCTTGTGGGTGCTATCGTCGGTGGATGGGTCACCAAGGTCACTGGGGCGATTTCTCCCATTCTCTGGCTATCTGCTGGTATCAAGGGCTTGCTCGTCTTGGCCTGGGCCTTATGGAAGGCGAAGTAGAGGACTTTATTGTGAGTCCCTCTGTGCAGTTTCGGAGTTACCAGAGCGAACTTGACACAACCATCTGGGCTGTTAGTATCATGCTAGTCAACAAATTCACTATATATAGGTCGGAACAGGAGTCTTACGCCGTTCATCCCCCCGTCCACTACTGTCGCTACTCCATTGCCATATCCGAACAACGGCCAATACACGGGATCAGGATAGGTCTGGTCGGATGCGGAATGATATTATGAACGTTAAATTTCAAGCATTATCTACGGGAGAATGTCCTGCACTTCAAAGGTTTCTCGCTTTATGCCTACTGTTTACAAAATACAACTAGAAGATAAAGCACAACATTACAAAAGAAAGGACCTCTCTAGAGGCTATTCTGGCTCATATACATGGGGCCTACTGGACTTTACCGGGGGCTTTCCTATTTGAGCTACCGCTTGGGTAGATGCATCACAGATCCATGCTCACAGCGGGTGAGTACAGGTTATTTACATTCTATTACACACACTCAAATATCCTAATCTAAACCTCGTCTAAGCCTCGTCTAAGCCTCGTCCTGCATCCAACCTTCTAAAATCATATCCATCATTTCACCCTCCAGCAAGCTCTCATATATCGTGCTTACCGAGCTTCCAATGCTCCTTTTACCCTTTGTGGGAAGGCCCTTTTGTGCGTTGTACAAAGGATCATCGTGGAGACCACAATTCATAGGCACGTTGAGTTTCGAGCGTACCCATGTATACAGCTGTGCAGTGCCGCCGCCAAGCTGTGCGACCACCTCATCCGGGGAAATAGTTGGGCTGGGATAAAACATTGCCTCGGCTGTGCTGTAAACGAAGCTCTGGAAATGCTTCTTAAATGCAACGATCGTTGACACCGAACAGTTTGGGTCGTGAGTGGCCATGAATTCGTTGACTGGCGCCATAACAGCATCAACCACAGACAGCACACGGTCTTTCCAGGTATTGGTGTTTGCGCGATACCAGCTTGCCTGGACGATGGGTAGGAGTAACGCGCATAGTGTCTGAATGTGTGAGCCATTCAATCCAAGTCCATACAAGGCCCCGCTTGCAGTGAAATCCTCCATCTTGATGCGGAGGGCTGATAGAAATCGGACGTGGTTTGCGCGTATCTCGACGGCCTGACATGAGACATATAGATGGCAGGCGCACATGTGAGCCAATAGATCTGCAGCCTCGATGGTTTGTCGCGCTGAAATCAAAGCCAGGGAGTTGATACCCTGATTATGCATCTCGGCGGACATGACGTGGGCTGAGACCGGGTGTGCCAGGGCTGCTAGCTCGGACATGTATGCTGACATGTTGATGTCGATTCCCTTCATGGTGAAGTTCTCTTGTGCGGTAGCATTGAGATTAGCCTCGAGGCCATTGTTTGTAGCAGGATTGATGATCTCGGTGACCTGAGACCAAATCATTCGTCCTATCATCTGAATAGCCAAACGGGCCTTGTCCATGGCTGATGTGACGGCAACGGCTTGGAAATTTCCACCGGAGTAAACCTTCCCACTGGAACCATCTTCTTGTTTGCTCGTGTCAACTAGAGGGTTGTCTGATGTGGAGTTGAGCTCTACTTCGAGCTGATGTTGCGCCAGGAGAAGGTCCTCAAGGTAAGGACCAATCCATTGAGGCGCTGTTCTTGTCGAATATCGATCTTGGCAGAGTCCATCGCCGGATGTCTTCTGTGACTCCAAGCCAACGACAAATTTGGAACCCTTCAAAAAGCGCTGGATATTGCTTGCAACCTCAATTTGTCCAGTGTGAGGTCGAGTAGCATGAATAAAAGGGTGAGCCCACTCTACATTCCCGGCCAAGCACTCAGAAGCGAAAGCCGTCAGCATTTGAGACAACAAGGCAAGCTGCTGTGTATCATATAGTGCCAGGCTTGCCACTGCCACAGAAGGAGCAGTGCCGTTAATTAGTCCTAGCCCCTCCTTTGGTCCGAGTCCCGACGGGGAGAGCCCGCTCATCTTCAATGACTCTGGCGAGGACATAACTCTGGCTTGTGCTCCCTTTCCCACCTGGACAAATACATCTGGGTTGCCCATAATTGCACCAGCAATATACGCCATAGGCATAAGATCCCCGGATGCCGAAATGCTCCCCCGCAGTGGAATTAGGGGCGTAATGCCATTTTGCAGCAGGTCAATCAGGCTCTTGAGCACGCACTTCCGGATGGCACTATGACCTCTCAGATTTTGATTGGCTCGAGCCACGATGGCGGCTCGAACCCAGGGGAGAGGCATGACATGGGAAGGTTCCCGTTCTGAGTTGCTGGCGGGATCTTTGTCGGCGGCAGTGATGATTCCGCTTTGGATAAATTGGAGCAGATGGGTCTGCAGGTCGATGAGTTCATTGGTTCTAGTGTCTGCACTGCCACCGAAACCGGTGTTGACGCCGTATATGACACATTTCTGAGAGATCACATCTGCCAGAGTGTCGACAGAGATTTCGAGCCGCTTGGTGAGCAGCTCTTCTGTGCTAATTGTCGGCTGAACTCCATGGCGGGCAACTGCGACGATGGAAGCAATGTCGAGGTTGTTGCCATTGAGAACAATATGTTGTTTCTTGTTCCTCAGATCACGTAACCGACCCAAGAGGTGCAGTGTCGCGCTCATATGAGCTGATTGGTCCAGTCTCGTGAGGGTCATCATGAGACAGACGCAGAGTATATAGTGCCTTTAATTCAAGGGATGTGTTGTTGTTTGCTCGATTACAAGAATTCGAACGCGTCATGCAGAAGGGAAGGAAAGCAGTAAGTACGGTGAGAACAAAGATCTTATTCTCTGGTTATTGCACTCATGTAATAGAATTTATGAGCGGACACTAGATATATAAACGCGTGACGTCTTTAGCTTTCTCTGATGATCTCTTTCAGCTGTCGGTTATACGATCCGTGCCCTTACATAAATTAAATAAATTACGGGCCCTCAATTTTGGTAAAAAGATAGAAGGGCACTCTAGAACTGTTAGTATGTATTAGTTTCGTTATATATGAAGTTTAAGTGTTCGAATGTGTACACATCCAGTTTATTAGGCCAAATGGGCTGGAGATGATCCTCAGCTGAAACCCGATCTGCCCCACAAGTTAGTACTTCTGTACGGAAGGATTATAGACCTATCTGAACTAAAGACAATGAACCTACGGGGTGCAGTTCCGTAGAAATATTCTAGATCTATAGGATCCACTGTTCGTCAAATACAACTATCGATTTTATCCTGCGAATTATATGATCCTATGTGGCCCAAACCATCTTGGCGGGATTTTTGGCGTGATATATCACATATCAAAAAAAAAGAATTGAAAGAATTTTACGCTATATTCTTCTTTGGGAATATGCTGTAAAATCATGATGCGACAACATGTCAATATCATTTCCAGCTGAGTCGGCTAAATGACGCACGCCTCTTTTAGTCTGTTACGTATCAAACATCGCCTATCCTTGTTTTCCATGACCTAGGTCCTTGAATATCTGCAGGCTATCAATTTACAGCGTCTACCTGCTTGGAGGTGCTCGAGTCTACAGGCAGGTAAATAAAATTATGAAGATACTCGAGTTAGGTCAATTGACAGTCAAGTATCGGCGATGCTTGGCCCCAATTTTCCATTCTGAGATCCTCAATTTGTTGTCCTATCACTTTTCATCCCCTTGCTAGAGCAGGAAGAAACACACCAAGAACAAAATACATTTTTCGGAGAAATAGTATCAAAAACAATGTCAAAATGACGCTATCACTTCGTTTCAAGTCGATGCTCATCCTATTCCTTCTTGGTAACAGATGCGCCCGTTGGAATTGGCTGCATTTTGTGGAAAATGTTCTTTGGGTCATACTTGGCCTTCACCTCTTGCAGTCTTTCGAGGTTCTGACCGAAGATATTGCTTACCACAGAGTCACCAGCTGGATAAGATGTTAGTATCTACCGAAGTGCGAATGTCGAGTCAAGTATACTCACGTTCTGCGTAGTTGATGTACTGAGGCACGCTCGAATCCACAACCTGGTCTTTGGTTTTCGAATCCAATTCAGCTTTCCACTTGGACTGGACTTCTCGTGCCCAAGCACGGTGTTCCAGGTCTTTAGACGGGTCGGTCCATCTTAGATAGATGATACCATTCTGTGTGTGATTTCGACTTGCCAGTGCCGTTGCAGTCAGCGGCACTTCGCAAATCTTGCGCATGTCGGTAAACTCAAGAATGATGGCAGATGTCTTGAGATCTGGTTCACTCTGAATCTTGGCCGTGAAGTCATTGAAGATCACCCTCGCGAATTGAGGATCCAAAGGTGGCTCGTAGAAAATGCCCTTAAAGGACTTCCGATCACCGTAGGTCGCTTGGGGATTTTGTAGGGTGTTCACCACAGAGTACGGTACCATATCAAGGGTGTTCATAACTGGCTCAAGGGCCGTGAAGCCGGCGAATTTCTTTTCGCCTTCTTCACGTGGGCCGTTGAAGAAACCAATTACGATAATCATCGGCCCAGATCCATCTGGTGCCAAAGCAAAAATGGACATCGCACCGAAGCGAGAGTCGGGCTTTGCTAGCGATTCATTCAACGCGTCCATAATCCCTTCCAACTTGTCGGCAGTGAATCCAAGGATGCCAGAGTATACTGGATCTTTCTGGTCATACGCCTGGTAGGTGAAGTCTACCACAACGCCAAAGTTGTACCCTGCACCTCGCAGCCCCCAAAACAGGTCGGTGTTCTCGGTGGCAGAGGCCGTGATAATACGACCATCCGCTAAAACGACGGTCGCCGACAGGAGATTGTCAATAGTGAGGCCATACTCTCCGCTCAACCAGCCATAACCACCGCCTAAAGTGAGTCCTCCAACGCCGGTGTGGTTCACGGTGCCCCCGACAGCGGCCAACCCGTGGACTGCACCTGTTTCGTCGACTTCCTTCCATGTCGCTCCACCCTGGGCGGTGATAGTCTTGTGCTCGATATCCACCGTCACTTTGTTCATGCGCGACAGGTCAATTACCAGGCCACCATCGCTCGAGCTTGTCCCGGCGGTTGAATGACCCCCGCCTTTCACAGCAAGGTCGATATTATACTCTTGTGTCCAAGACAGGGCGATTGAGATATCAATCGCGTCAATTGGTTGGACTACAACGCCCTAGAACTTATCAGTCGGTCGTCCCATTTCTTATGTTCCTTTCCGTACCGCATATTTCATTCCAGTGTCTGACCAGCGGACCAGAACATCTTTGTAACTATCTGATTCGGGTGTATATATAGTCGCGGTCTTTAGGCGACTCTGCAAAGCCTCAAGGGCTACAGGATTGATCTTAGACATTGTTGAGAGTGGGAAATTGGTGGACATTAAAATTTACCCCGCGTGTGGATATTTCCCTTTGAAGTGTGACAAAGAGGATCAACATCAACTCGGGTAAGAATTGGCCCACAGCCTTGAAAATTTCATTATATTGTGTATTTTGCTTCAATCCGCTCGGAAATTCATATAGAAGTTCTGATTTCCCTGTATGGGTTCTTGTTTCACCGTGATTGTTAGAGATATATATGTTGAAGTTAAGCAGATGTTTGCTTCAATGTTTTCACTAACTATTTGAGGACCTGCTGAGAATACTTTGTATACAGCTCTGAATACCACCGCTGGCCCACATCTGGATGGCTTAAGATGCGATTTCTCAAATGAGCCTCGCCGAACTGCAATATATTAGTCTCATGCATGAAACATTGATCTAGGACCACTCACGCAGGAATACAAAGGAGAAAGGAATTCACTCGGCACATCAACTGCCCGCTTCTTCTTGTCATCAGAAGCTGGAATGCGCTCCACGATGTGAGCAGCTGATTCCTTGAGCTGATCTAGCGTCAAGTCCAGTCTCACGCCCTGGAAGAACGGAATGCTATAACGAGTCCGAGAAGTAGGCGCCTAGGGGTACAAGAGGGTTAGAAAGACGGTTCAGCGATGAATGGTATAGTAAACATACGATAACGCGGTGTGTGGTGGCCGCGCAAATGCCTCCAGTAATCGCCTCAAATCCCTGTTGAATATTTACGACAAGACTTCCCTCAATGGGAGGCACATCGATCCATTCTCCATTCTTGTTGAGTACTTGTAGTCCTCCTGTGTTGTCCTGAGACAGGAAAGTAAAAAGGCCCGCTGAGTCCTTATGAGGGCCAACACCCTGGGAGTTTTGCGCTGCCGATGGGTACTTGACAAATTTAAGTCGGCTCATGTTACCCTTGAAGCTATCGAATGTCTCCCGTGGGAGTGACAGGCATTCTGCCACGAGGCGCACGAATGCTTGTGCCAAGTTATCAGTCTTCGCGATATATTCATCGACCAGATCTTGAGCACCTGGGTAATCTGGGTACTGTCGAGAGTTAGTGGTGGAGATGAGCCTCTAGAGGCGGAATGACCTACCTGGTTAGGACCTTCAAGCCGTTGCCAAAAGGGATCCTGCTCTGTCCAGGGTTTCATGCCAGGGGTGCCAAAATCAAATTGCTACGGAAAATTAGTGTCCGTGAACTGTAGCAGGGCTCCAAAAGGAAATTATCTCACCTCGCGGAGATCTGTTTTCGCCGCAGTGGTCTCAGCACCGAGGCGGGTATAGCCGAGAAACGATGGCGAGTTAATCATGTTACATTTCTCCTTAGCCTCTGTCGAGAGAGCAAAGAGTTCGGGTAGCTTTTCATGAGTATGGCGAATTAGGTTCTATCAATTTGGTCAGTATCCCGGCTACATACATTGCTTGTCTCTCATACCTCTAATCCCGTGTTGGTCAAATATAGGAATCCAACGACGAAGATAGCTTTGCGCAGATTTGAGAGCTCCTCATCTTTAGTCACAGGGTCGTTTAACCGAGCGAAGTCGACGATCGGCACGGATGAAAATGTTTCTGTCATTTCCGCCTATTGCAAGTGAAGAGTTGATGATTCGCTTTTTCCCCGCAGATGTAGATTGCCCGGGGTAGAACAGGGATTACTCAGCCACCAGACTGTGAAGAACGGTTATATGCGGGGGATATTCCTTGTCCTTGGAGGTTATTCCTTGTAGGTCTTGGATATGAATGTGTCAAAGAATTGAATGCCGGAAGATCGGAGATGAAGTGTTTGTCAAAGACTTGATTAATTCGATCACGCCATTTGCCCCATATTACTATATTGCTGAAGCCTCCACCTACCAAAAAGAATTATACACAAATTTCATAATAGTCAACTCTGAAATTATAGAGGAACATTAAGGCTTCTTCATAAAAGTATGAATAGAAATCTTATGACTTTCCCCTTAACGCTTCTAAATGCCAAGACCGGATATGAAACTGGGGGTCTCGTTGGTGCAGTCTTGGGGGCGTTTCACATCATTAGTGGAACTTATTCCGGCGAGAATGGTCTGTGAGCAAGCAGCATGTAATTATTATTTTCCATCCAAAGAGCTTCCATCTCGCAAGGTGAACATGGGTGTCCTTGGCCCTGAAGGTCTCGAACCCATTGTAGACTGAAGACCTCAATTAACTATGCCAAGCTTTAAGTGTCAGAGGCAACGCCCCTAAGACATCAGGGTGATACTCGACGTGTCGGAGAATTAACTTTTATGTCCATACCGGTAAAACTTCGGGTTGGCTAGACTAGAATCTATCAGGGAAATTCTCCAACAATCAGGATGATGGTGGATATGGCTCGTGCTGGATGTACGCGTAGCTTCAAGTAGCCCTAAGGAGCTCTTCCATGGTATATAAACCCTTCGACCCACCGTGGTATGCTCTCATTGTTTTGATATCAACACTCACAGACTCTGGCAAAGCATCATTGAGACTCAGTCTTCAATATTCCCCGATCTCTTTCTGTGTCACAATGGCTCCTTTCAACTTGATCGCAGTTTCCCTCCTCAGCTGCTTGTCCAGCATTGCATTGGGAGCTCCTACTGCAACTAGCAACGAGGCAAACCTCCTAGGAAAGCGTGCAAGCGTTGACGACGTAAGTGCAACCCACTATTCCTTCAATTACTTCCTGATCAACATCCTGACCCGACTCTGACATAGGTTGCTACTGGTTATGCCAGCCTGAATGGAGGCACCAAGGGTGGTGCCGGTGGAACCACTACCACTGTTTCGTCATACGCTGCCTTCACAGCCGCCGTCGAGAGCGATGATGCTAAGGTCGTCTTTGTGAGCGGCACTATCTCGCAGAAGGCCGACCAAGTTCGTGTTGGAAGCAACACTAGCATCATTGGCAAGGACGCAAAAGCCATCTTGGACGGCTTTGGCCTGTATGTTCCCGTTCCTAACCTCGACATGAGATAATACTAAAACCAATACAGCCTGGTCAAAGAAAAGACCAACGTCATCATCCGCAACCTTGGCGTGAAGAAGGTGCTTGCCGATAACGGCGACGCCATTGGCATCCGTGAGTACCCTTGCATAATTATCTTCATCAAACAAGAAAAGAACTGATCGTGGTTAGAAAAATCAACCAACGTGTGGGTTGACCACTGCGACGTGTCGTCCGACATGGACCACGACAAGGACTACTACGACGGACTTATCGATGTAAGTCCTGCTCACTGGAATCCCAATAAACCACAGACGCTAATATAGACAAGGTTACCCACGCCGCCGACTACGTCACTATCTCCAACAACTTCATCCACGATCACTACAAGGCCTCCCTGATCGGACACTCCAACAGCAACAGCGCCGAGGACACCGGTCACCTGCTCGTCACCCAGAATAACAACTTCTGGAACAACCTCAACTCGCGTGGACCTTCTTTCCGCTTCGGTACTGGTCACATCTACAACAACTACTACCTGAACGTCGCCGACGGCATCAACACCCGCAAGGGCGCCCAGCTCCTCGTCGAGTCTAACAAATTTGTTGGTAGCAAGAAGCCCCTTTACTCTACTGATGACGGCTATGCTGTGGACAATGACAACGACTTCGGTGATGCATCCAACACTGCTTTGGCTGGAACCCTCAAGTCTGTTCCCTACAGCTACACCCTCCTTGGCTCGTCCAAGGTGGAGGCTGGTGTCGTTGGCACTGCTGGTCAGACCCTTGTCTTCTGAGGGAAGTTGGCAAACCCAGTGATCGCTGTCTGAGATGCGCTTTTTGTTTTTGTTTCGATTGAATTATTGCAGTCTAGTTGCTAAGAATTATATATGTTGTACTTCAATTGCGGCAAGAATACCCTGTAAATGTTGGTGTACTCAAAATTTCGTATTTCATCTACTACTACTGTATAGAAGCCTTTGCTATTAGTGACAGCCAAAGTAGAGTAATACTACGAGTAATAATTTTGATTATCGGCGAACTAATACCACACTTCACAATTCCTCATAATAGTGTATCCCCTACCGATCACTAGAACACCAGATATCATTATCATGACGGAATTTTACTGTCAGTGTATGCAAATTCATCATCTGCAAGGCGACAATAGGATTAAACTCTTCCACGATACTCTCCACGGCGACATTAAGATACCCTTTAAATCCAGCACCGGCTACATCCTCATCACCTAGGCCTAAAGGAAGACGCGGGGCACTCGCTCTCCGGGATACCGAAACAACAAAAGGAATCCCCTGGCGCTCATGGCGGACGGAAGAAAGACATGGCCAGGAGAGAACAGACTCTAGAGAATCTGGTGTCACCATCAGACAAGCGGAAGTGGCGAATCCCCGTGATAATGCCTTTTCATTGAAGCGTCTTCGCATATCAGTCAAGATAAGAATCGGAAATCAAAAAAGAGACATACCTAGCCACATGCGCTGCATCTACGCCCTCTAATTCAGGCTGTTCCACCCACTGAAACTCCAATAAATTGATCGCTCGGTCAACTTTCGAGATAAAGCCTCGATACGGTGCCAAACCCTCCTCGATCACGGCATCCCACCGGCTTCAAAAGTCCGCCCACTCCGTCTCATGCTCACCCCCATAGGGAGTCGTGCGAAACACCACAAACCCCCATTTCCCCCAGTCAGTCTCTGTGCCTTGGAAGAGAGAATTCAGGGTATCGACAAAAGGTGCGAGGGGCTCGCGCTCTTGCTGCTTGGGTTCCTCTGACTTAGAACTTTCAACTTGGGCCAGGTAGCGACGATCCATTTCCTGCATTATTTGGCGGAAGCTATCTTCTCCATGGGTGATTTTCAGACCATCGAAGAGAATTGTGCGCTGAGTGTCTGAGAGGGCCATAAGGTCTTCTCCGCTGGCGTTGAGGAGCCGGTCATGCGTCCAGCCTTCTGGGTAGAAAAACGTGGGATTTAGGTTACTATTGCGGTGAGGTAGGGTATATTTATGCTAGATAGGAAGAACTGGAACACGAGCCGCTTGTTTACTTCGAATTAACTAGGATTGTCAATGTTGATGGATTAAACATTAAACGTGACATCAGCAAAAGTACAAAACACAAGTACGAAAATTGAAAAGTACGAAAAGACTTGAACATCCACAGAGATATCGATTTAGATATATTCAGATCTAATTGCCGGGTATCCATTAATTGAAATGATTCACGCCCCAGTCCATGCATCCATACAGGCCAACCCAAACTCCGGTCCTCTAAATCCAAACTCCTCATATAGTGCGGTCTCTCAAAAATGAATTCAATGAAACCAGATCTTCACTGGGCGCCGGCGTGGGGAGTGCAATTTTAGTGGCGTCAAACTCCCAGGCTGCCTCGCGTGCGTGTTCGTTGGTTTTGAGATGGAAAGTCATCATCCACTCCTTAAGTCTGCCCTCCAGCAATCCCATATCGCGATTCCTTTCCCACATACGACGGGACTCTTTGAATGCACGGTTGATTGTTTCACGACGGAGAGTCTCGTATGCGTCAAACACCTCTGTTAGAGGCTCTGAGCGATAGCTTGCTAGAATTCGAGAGAACAGGATTGCATCGTCTAGTGCGTACGCGGCGGACTCGTCACGCGGGGGCATCTGTATAGCTTATTAGAATGGAATAAATAAGGGGGTTTGATAAATAAAACATACCGCGTGTGCTGCATCGCCAAGAAGAATAACTCGATTCAGGCACCAACGCCCTCCAGGGGGGACTTGGTATACGGGATAAAGCATCCAGTCCGCTTTACTCTCGATCATCTCTTTGATACAAGGAATAGCACACTTGCGGAAGCGGTCTCTGATCTCCTCACGGAGGGCACAGCGAATTTTGTTCTGAGTGGCCCAATCCTGACCAGGCTCAAGTCGGTAGAGGCTCAACGCCTCGCGACTAAATTGGACGATAGCAGCAGCGAAGATCTGTTCGCGATCACGGTCACAGTAGCTCGCGAGCATTGATCCATGACGCGAGATATTGAGTGATGATGTGCGGAAGTGAGGGAGTGATGAGAGTGAATCCGTATCAATGGTAGCCTGCAAAAACGACAAGCCCGTGTACTCGGCCGGCCGGTTGACGTCCACAAACTTGGTTCGGACGGCGGAGTGGACTCCATCACAGCCAATGACCAAGTCACCCACTGCCTCAGTACCGTCCTGGAATCGTACCACGGCTCTATCCGCGAATTCCTCGCCACCGATAACCTTCTTGCCGAAGACAATCTCCACATTGCGAGTTCGCTCGGCCACGGTCAACATGGCGACGGAGAGGGCAATCCGCATCACTCTTCGGCCCTTATATCCGCCGAATCCTCTTCCTTGGTTGTCTGTGAAGTTGATGGATCCGATCCCGCGGCCCGAACGCATGGAGAACAGTTCAATGGCATCGACATCGGCACCACCCTCGGGACCCATACGATCCAACTCATTGAGGACTCCTAGCTGAGCCAGATGTCTTTGGGCAACGGGAGTCAAATTGATAGCACCGCCAGAAGTCGAGAGTACATCGTGTCGTTCGTAGACTTTAATTTTCAGATCTGGCACGAACGGAGAAAGCTCCCGGGAAATGGCCAATGCACAAGCGATGCCAGCGATGCCAGCACCGATAATGGCGATATTCTGTGGGGGACGAATTGGTTCCATCATGTTGAGTAGATAGAAAGACAAGTTTTCCAAGAGGAAGAAGTGCCGTGAAGGAGATTATCTTGGCATGAGCTTATGTCGAAAAGAATTTTTTTTTACCATCTGACGATTCCGGCTCTTTCATCCAGAATTAATATATACTATGCACCTAAAAAAACTAACGGGCAGGCTAGATGCCTCTAAGGCTCGGCCGGGGCAGGAGATCACTCGGGCATATCCATCCGTGGATTCCGATGTGGAGTCGCGTGTCATAATTGAAAATCACAAAATATGTATACCTCACATGCGAGTTCAAATTTGAATAGTATACTCCATATTTAGGTCAGGGATAGCGAGTGGCGTTGGATCTATGGGAAGATCAAAAGAGGATCATGGAAGGATCCTAGACGGTCGAATGTTCCAACAAAGGAAATGATCAGTTAACGGAAGGAGCTCGGGGAAAGCTAGGGAACCCGTTAGGCCATCCCGTTAGACCGGAGAAACTGACAGCACAGTTCTTTGTTGGGCCTTGTTTCACTTTTGACTTGTCCACTTCGGAAATTCAGGACCAGTTAGATATAAGAATGTATTCATTTTGAATTTGTTAGTTCCATTTCTCTGCATTTCTCGATCACTGTTCCACTTTAATTCTTCCAACTTTTTCCAACTTTTTTTATGTTGTAGTCTGGGGTTGATTGTTCTGGTCTATTTAATATAGTCTAATATACTTATATATTATACATATGTACCTCGGTACGGAGTAAGGAGCAAATCTAACGGTCTTCCGGTCCTTCTTTGGTCTTTTTGTCGCGCTAAGCTTAAAAATCGAGCCTCTTTATTTATTTTTTAATTTATTTTTTTTCCTTCTTCTTCTTTTCTTTCCTTTTTCTCTTCCGAACCCCTTCCAATCCCAAACACTAGTTCAATTCATCCAATCTAAACACGGCACATGCTTTACATCTCGTTTAAATCTCCATAAAATCTCCATACCATCTCCACCAAACTCCGATGCTAAGACCGTTGAGGCACAGACGATTTTAAATTCCAGAAGGCGGTAAAGGAACAAAGTCCGCACATCCCCGCTAGTTATGTTAGCGTTGAAACTTGAAGAAATCAAACAGGGGGGACACCTATACGAACCCAATACACAATTCATCCCATAGTATCCGATTTTTTCCGTACCATATCCGGACACAATCGGCCCAACAAACATTCCCAGTGTCCAACTGATACTAGAAATTGATATTGCCCTAGAATACCCACCGTTGGGGCCAAAGATTCCAGGACTTTCGGCTTGGATCTCATCAACAGCTTCTGCAAAACGTTATTATCCGTCACATGTGACAGCCTCTAAAAAGATAGCCAAAAAAAAAAAAAAACTTACGAGTCGCTTCCATCATACCCACCCCATTGAGCAAACAGATCACAACCCCAATACACGTGACAGCAACACCGTATATAATCCGACCAATATGCTCTTGGCAAGCCCAGGGAAACCGTTCATCCCCAGGAATACCAATAATCCACATTAAAGGGACCAGAAGAGCAAACCCTATCGTGGTCGGGTACCGCGTCCCCACCCGATCCTTCAGCCATCCGACAGGAACGCTAAGGAACACCGCGGGACCCTGGAAAGCAGCGAATAACAAACCCGCGGGGAGACTTCCCCAATGAAAAGCATCGCGCACATGCAGAGGAAGAGTTGTGTCGAAGCTGGCAGTTAAAACGGCGTAGCAAAAATAACTAACCACTCCACCAATGAAGCGACCGTTGTTACACAGGCATAGATAGAATTGTATGCCCGTCTTTTCAGATACAGCGTGACTACTTACCTCTTCGGGATCATGCGGCAGAAGTGTCTCCCTTTCTGGATCCTGTTCCTGCTCGACAGGAGTAAGTTTGGGGAGACTCGACTGCTCTATCATCAGACATCGCAGGATCACATCAAACACAATAACGAAAAGCACACTCGACCAAGCAACCCAATACCCGCCTAAATCGAACAGAACACCAGCAACAAGTGGTCCGCCCGATGTACCTACGCCAATAGCAACGGTCACAAACCCATACATTTTGCCCAGCTGGTCCGCAGGGACGTTCTCTGCCAGCGTAGCAAAACCGACTACCCACAGACCAGTGCTGGCAAGAGACTGTACAAGCCGCCCGGCAAAAAGAGCAAACACTGTGTTAACATTAATCATCTCCCTGGGAATACCATCCTCTAACTGATAGTTGCCACTTACATGAAGTCGCCAGAGCAATTATCAAAGATCCCAGCAACGCGCCCGCAAGTCCCCATAACAACCAGGCACGTTTCGCGCCCGAGCGATCAGCATGGGACCCGATCAGGGGACTTGCCACGACCATGACAAGCGCGGTCTGCGATAGCAACGCAGTGCTCATGCGCTGTGTAAGCGAGACATCAAGTCCCAATCGATGCTCGAGCACGAACGGAAGAATTGGAACAAGAAATCCATACAGATACATGTCTATGGGAGGGTCAAAATATGCATTTTTCCACTATGTGCAACAGAACCTACCAGTGAGCAAGGCCACTGACATTGTCGCAACAATGAAATAAGTGGATGATCGCCATCGAAGGCCCCATGGTTCTTGGTGGTCTGATGCGGCTCTCATCGTGTCCACAGATCGTTTCACAGGTTTAATGATCGTATTTCACGAAAAAAGGGGGCTGTTATCCTGTCTTACACCGACTAAATACAACATACGGAGTACATCGGGTCTACATACCCACCTAGGTCCGTCGGCTTATTAATGGTTCGATCACATCACCCCTGTGCCCAGGCGGAAGGATTTTTCACGATCCGGCCTGACTCATCATGCAATGGTCTGATGTTTGTTGTAAGGATGAGCTAGACAGGGGTGTTTGGTGATTGCGCCATTTCTGTCAGAATCTGCCGGCAGAGCAAGGGGCTTGCATTAGTGAAGTGCTTTCTGTTTTTTTTTTCAAAAAACTGCGCCACGGCTGAATGGTTGGGATATATCAGCCACTCAACAACACAGCCACAGGTAAAAAAATTCAATGAAATGGGAATACATTTGCGAAAACTGCCAAAAGAACAGCCTAGACATCTTGAATGTTGAGTGGAGTCGATCTCATCGAGTAGATCGTACTCGATATGCACTGCGGAGTATGGAGTCGAGATCATCGCATTAGTTAGCTGATCACTCACCGGCAACTCCACTAGAACATATAAAAAGACCACTTCTCTTCCGCAAAACGGGGCATTGAAAGTTCAAATAAATTCAATTATGCTTCATGGCATTAAAAAATTCGTTGACTCGTGATACATGGACATCATATCACTTAAAACACACATTCGCCGCTCGCCGAACTCAGACATTCCCTGCAAAGGTATAGAAGGATAAGAAAAACATCGCAAATAACATTTTCACATCAAAGTTTCTTGATGACAAGCAAGTGTCCACTCGCCATCCGAGCCTTGACTCCAAGTCGTCGAGCCGGAGCAGATATATTCTTTCTTCCCTCGTTTAGCGCGGACTTTGTATGTGACGACGCCGGCCATCAGGTCGACGATGATGACTCGTACTTCTTCGAACTGGTAGGCATCGAATCGGTGGAATGGTGGTCGCACGGCTTTCTTGAAGGCTTCCTCGTCCTCGAGGGTGATGATGGGCATTTGAGGGAATAGGAAGCAGGCTTCGGGGTTGCTGAGTTTCCAGATTGGGGGTGCTGGATCGGCGGATGTGAGGGCTGTCCAGAGTTCGCGTTCTTTGTGGAGGATGTCCTCGCGAATACGTTCGTGCATTCCAGGCATGGTGGGTGGTTATGGTTATGGTTTGGTTTGTATTGGAGTGGGGTATCAAGGAAAGACGCTGTTTTGGATGGATATATGTTGCGATGCAAATGTGAGTGCGAGGATATGCGAGGATATAGGAAGATAGAACTGAAAGCCAAATATAATAAACAGAGAGACTTTGAGGCCCTGGCCTTGATTTTATTTGGCATCCGTGGTACCTATATTAAAATGACGTCAGATGACGTTGAGGGTCGAACAATTTTAATCTCCGGGGATCAACGCATATCTGCCATACACAATTCTAAGTATAGTATTCTTAGTATTCTATTGACATGCGTCATGATCCACCGTTTAACATGTGGTCACTCGGTGGCTTAAAAGCCCCGGCATCACTGGGCCTGGCGCACAACCTTCCCGAGTTCATCCATGGAAGTATAGCCAAGCCGTGTTCTGATTTTTACTTGCTGACAATGGATTATGGGTATATTTTTTGCCACTTTTACTGCAATACTTGGGTACAATATGTACCTGTGCCGGATCTCCCTCGGTGCTTTCATAATCTGAGCCGCTTCAATGAGGGCGCTTAGTTAGGCCGCGGACTAAAGATCTAGTCGCAAACTTAGACTACATGATAACCGATGCTATTTAAATTCTCGTTGGTTGTTCATTACTCACTCATGCCGAGTGTCTAATTTAGACACCCCGATTATTTGGCCCGCCATCAAATACACGCATAGAGTACTAGACCTATAGGGTCGTTTATAGTATAATGGTTCGCTGCTTCTGTCATCATATTCTGCAGTACCTAGTAGTCATCTCATCAAGGCTTTAACTTGATACATTGATATAATCTCGTATCCTTTTTCTTTGCATATGTCAGATAAACGGATAGTGGTATTTGTTATAAGGATGTCTCTCTGAATCGTCAGATAGTACACCCAAGGAGAGAACGGGTACCACATACTCGATAAATAACCATTAGAAGGAGGTGTATCATAGAAGAAAAAGTCTTGTCCAAAAAGATGGCTTGGAGTTATCTTGAAGGCGTTGCCACGCATGTCAAATTGAGCAAGGACCTCGTGAATTGGGCAGAGACTTGCCGTCTTTGCATACGCATAGCTGGACGACGGACCGATCAGAATTTGACTATGAGGCGTTTATTCAAGGCGTAGATACTCTATAAGTCATAGCTGGTGAAGGGTGGCCAGGTAGAACTAATGCATTTGCGTCAGAATCTGAATGAACTGTTCGGGGGAGTTCGTATGTAGTATATCGTTTCCTCTCAAGGGTCAAGTGTGCTAACCTACAGGGGGGTTACCCTTTTCATCTGCACGGTTGTGCCGGTCGTTCTCGGGTGTTAATAAGGTTGTGGCGGAAATGGAAGGAGACGGAAGAGGGACGCATATAGAACATCTTTAGAGGATGGATGGTTGAGACACGATTTGTAAAGAGGTTGTTTGTCAAGTTTCCACTAGCGATCTATCTAAACAGAATGATATCTGAGAAGAATACTAAATAGATATCACAAAACCGCGTATACGGCCGACTATTCTTGTGTATAATTAATTCCTTCTTCTTCTTCTCTCATCTCCCCCCTTCCCTTCTCTCTTGTCACCTACCCTCATTTCAATTACTGGTTCTTTCCCTACTGGCCAGGCGACTCGGCATGGTCAATGATCACAGCAAATTCAGATAGGCCAAGTCTTTTAAGTTAGTCCTCTGGGGCACCTGGGCGGCTATCAGAGGCAATCAAAATTCCACAACAAATGAACTTACACTACTTCTTTCCTTTTCTTTACCTTCCTATTACTTTCGCTAAGACACAAAAATGGCAGGTTTCCTAGCTGTCTAGCTGCTTTCCATAAAGGTAGGCCCGCCTTACACTCTATTTCTTCTTATCATCTAATACACAGGAAGCCTTGGACCCGATTGATGCCGGACACAACATAGACCCGATCCGATAAAGACGATATTTCCAACAGATTGACGGCGGGCAGTGATGAACTCAACTGGTATAACGCGAGTATCAAGTATCCATCGGAAATATTCAGAGATAAGCACCACAGGGACCCGAGACATCAAAGTAATTCTTTTTCATTGAATCTCTCCGGATCAGCCTTGCCGAGATGTAATGTGGCTGAGCAAAGTTGCCAAATGACTCCAGCTGCCAAAGCACCACGCGGTAGAGATCTTTACGGATAGCATCAATTCGTAGCTTTTGCTGTCGAAAAGGGGAGGGAACTCAGCTAATAGGTGGCTCACACGACGCTATCTCTTCGTCAAAGACGCCGTCCCACAAGGACATGTGGCAATCACCGTGTTGAGACTGAAAAGAACGCCACAGATAGATTCATTAAGGCGTAGATAAAGGACAAATTCGAGGCCTTTATCGGACTAATTGGTATGACTTAAGTTTACGAGAAGGATATGGGGCTTTTACAATGTGAAGGTAGAATGGGAGGTCCTGATATTAGGAGGATACGAAGGTTCTATGAGTGGAATGATGGATGCCTCGGGCATGTATTAAACAAAGGCCTTTCAGCGCAATATTTGTGGGATTGAAGATGCTTCCGGTCCAGGAAATTCCTGCTGAGGAAGTTTTCCATTTGAGGGGATGAATTTGACAATGCGATCATACAACAGATCTCAGCTGAACTCAGTGTATGTCATGTTGACGGCCTAGAAGATATTGGGGTCCTTCGTGATTGACAGACACGTGGAACCATCAACTGGTTTGGAAGAAAGTGCATGTTTAACCTCATATGTTGTTTGATAGAGGTGTCACGGCAGTGAGGCTTACGATTTTCTACGATCGACACACTTCTGCTACACAGGACAGGCGCTTGAGCACGAAGGTAGGATGTCGCGATCAGATCAGAATGCATCTTCAGATCCCCAAATATGCTGCTGTTCACAAGATTCTTCATAGCCGACTGCAATCTCTGCAATGGACCCGCCGGCAAGCTCCGATGCTTAAAAGCAATTGTCGTCGTAAGAAGATAAGTTGTGGAATCGCATACCCACATCGAAATACAAAATGGCCAATTAAAAGACAAGTACCAAGAATCAACAATCTCTTGTTTCTTTTTTCTATCTCGAACTAATAAAACTCTATTATGAAGGCCAATAGGACAATCTCCGGTATTGTTTTGAGCAAGTTACTCCAACTCGCTCCACGGACTGATGTTGATCTTGCCCTAATCAAGTCACCAATATGTCCACTCATCGATGATCCATTTGTAGTGTGAAAGACGCAAGGAAAACAAAATCTTCGCCCTACAAATAGAAAGCTTCGGCGCAAGAACCTTCAATTGTCACTGCAAATTTTCTCAACATGCACCTACTTCAAACTTTGTCGGCGTTGCTGCTCACCGGCAGCTCATTATGCGCCGCCACTATGCCCCACAAGGGCCATGGAGCAATTGCGCCTAAGGTTTTCATTGTGTCAATGGTATGCGCTTCCACCGACAGAAATGTAATGTCGCTAATAAATCATGACAGTTCGAACCTGAAGCCGAAGCTTGGTGGAACATCCCTGAATTCGACTTGCTTGCCCACAACATCACTATTCCCGGTCTCTCACCGCTGTTCCCAGATGTCCACTGCACCGAAGACTATGAAGTTTGTCAGCTTATTACCGGAGAAGGCGAGATCAACGCTGCTGCCACTGTAACCTCCGTTGCTTTCTCCCCTCTGTTCGACCTCACGCAAACCTACTTCTTCGTCGCGGGAATTGCCGGCGTCAACCCTAACAAAGTCACCACTGCATCCGCGACCTTTGCTCGGTACGCAGTGCAGGTCGCTCTGCAGTACGAAATTGATATCCGCGAGCTTCCCAGCAACTATACCACCGGATATATCGCCCAAGGCACCGATTTCCCAGGCCAGTACCCGACCAGTATCTACGGCACAGAGGTCTTCGAAGTAAACGCCGACCTGCGCACAATTGCCGCCAATTTCGCGCGCAAGGCAAACCTCTCCGACTCCGCCACTGCTCAGGCCTACCGCGCTCGCTACAAGACCCCCAGTGGGAAGTACAAGGCTGCCACCTTGCCACCCAGTGTTGTTGAATGCGACGTCGCGACCACTGATGTATACTTCAGCGGCCATATCCTCGGCTCGACGTTCGAAAACACCACCAAGGTGTTGACTAATGGAACGGGCGATTATTGCGCAACCGCACAGGAGGATAACGCCACGTTCGAAGTCTTGCTCCGATCCTCGATTCACAAACTGACCGATTTCTCTCGCATTATCGTCATGCGCACGGCGTCTGACTTCGATCGTCCCTACCCCGGCGCGTCGGCATCTTACAACCTTTTCCAATCCTCGGAGCAGGGCGCATTCGAGCCCGCTATTAAGAATCTCTATGTTGCTGGTATCAAGGTCGTGGAGGGTATTCTGGACGGATGGGATGAGACTTTTGCTGCTGGTGTCAAGGCCAACAACTACGTCGGTGATATCTTCGGTTCTCTGGGTGGTGTTCCAGACTTCGGCCCTGGACGCAAGCAGGCTCTCATCGGTGGCGGTGCTTACAAGCGTAACGTTCAGAATCGGTTCACGCGTCGTGCTTAAATATGCTCTTTTTGCTGGAAGTTTGAAAGCTTTCATTTGTTCATATCTGAAGACTATGTACTTATATTTTGCATTGGACACTCCGAATCATACGAGGTTCACTCGAATACCCCAAGAGGGAAATAATCAGCCAACGCCTGATACCCCGCCACATTAGGATGGAGATGGTCTCCCGAATCATATTTTTCCAGCAACTGAGACGGTGCATGCGGATCCCTCAATGCCCGATCAAAGTCCAGTACCTCATCAAATACACCACTTTGCCGGATGAATTTGTTGATTTGTTGACGAGTCTTCTCCCGCTCAACGCTTGAGTAAGGTTGCTCATAGTCGGACGTCGGTGATGAGCCGAACGGTGGGATAGTGGCGCCAAATATCGGAATGCCTAGGGCATGCACCCGTGTCGCGATTTGTTTATATGCCGCCTTGAGTTTCTTCTCGATCTCCGCCTGTGTGGCTGTATCACTAGCAGCGACACCGATATCATTGACGCCTTCGAAGATCATCGCATATCGCACACCCGATTGGGCTAGGACGTCACGGTCAAGACGGCTGATCACGTTTGGACCTAGGCCATCTTGTAGGATACGATTTCCACCAGCGGCTTGGTTGAGAATGGCGATGGTTGATGTGGGTCTATGCTTTTGCATTCTTGCTAGCAACAGATCCGGCCAACTATAACCATAAGTTGAGCTATAAACATGCATCGCAGGACGGTCCACTTACCGATTATTGCCATTTGTAGTGCTTCCTCGTCCATCGGTGATACTGTCACCAATGATTACGAATGCACTAGACTTGGAAGGTAGTAAAGCCTCGACTCCACTTATTAGGTACCTAAAATAGGGGTTAGATATAGAGTCGTGTTTGTGCAAGCCAAGGGGTTTGCAGGAGAAAGCTCACCAATGATCTGTGCTCTTAAAAGATGAGTCTGTGAGGTTCTTTGCGCCAGTCCAATCCCCAAAAGCGAGGTATGAACTTGTTCTACTTCCAGGATGACCAGTGATAGAGAAGCCTTGCTGGCCCTCTTCGAGGTATATGTTGATCATGAGAACCGACTGGGCCTTCACAGGGAACTTTATCGGGTCTGACGCAGCCAGTCCACCAGTTGGGATCTCCACATCTGGGCTTCCATTGAATGATACGGGTTTCACTGTCTCTGTCTGTAGACCACTGGTCCCTACCTGCGGTTTTTCCGGCAGGCCGACGGTCACTTTGGAGATCTTGAGATCGTTTGCGCCGAATGCATTAGAGAGTCGAATACGAATCTCTTGTGCAGCTAATGAAACCTGCAGGGTTTGACGAATTGTAGTATTACTGAACACCGAGGTGGATCCATTCTGCACTCCAATTGTCAGTATTGGGGCATTTACTGTGACAATGAAAACCAACGTACAAATGGAGCAGGAGGTAGATTAGCGGGCTCGACCAACTGGGGCATAGTAGTCCATATATTCACCCAGTGCGAGTCTCTCGACTTGCCGTCATTGTTTTCTCGCGCCAGTAACGGGTAGGAAGATACTATATTGATGCATGACAGACAGATTAGAAATATAGATCTGAGTTGAAACATGGTGAAGATCATGGCAGGTAGTCCACCTGCTGATGCAAAGGTCACGTATTCGCCCACATTTCAATTTGAACCTCAATCTACCATTTATAGCCAGTTAGCTTGTGTCCGGATAATGTGGGTAAATTCTGTCTGAAATTTAGATCTTCGATTTCCCCGCCGCATATGTTCCCCGTGAAGACAAATTGCGGGGGAAATGGCTAAATTCATCTACAATTTTTGGCGGCATCCTGGATAATTGGATAAATGTCAAAATCCTGATAATAGTGGACTCCAGATATAGAAAATTGTTGTGATATATGTTGCAATATATCTGTTAAGACCACGATGGCATCTACGTGTGCCCCTGGAAAATTATTCTTCACTTGTTTGTATTAAACTTCCCCTAATAATACTGGAATTTTCCTATCTTAACTACCACCTTCATGAGGTCAGAGTCAGACTTGAGTAAGTTTCAGATTGGGCCCAGGATGAGTTTCACTGAGCTCAGTCCATATTCAGTCTACAATATGTACCCAAGAGGACAGATCCAACTTTTATTTGTGACTTGCTTTGAAGGATAATCAACTTGAATTTTTTTGAAACAATCTATATCTGTACTTCTTTTCCACTCTTAACTCCGGCCCGGAAACACGCCATCGAGCGAGATGATGCTAAAATGGAACACATGTTTCATATATCCCAGCCAAAGCGGACACCATAGCCGAGGAATGCCGTCTCTATGCTGCCAATAATGAGACAATGAGGAAAAGGCTTCGCTGAACCAGCTGAAGAGGAGTGTGGCCAGAAGTGTGGCTAGTATGGCGATAAAAGGGGGGAGGAATCACCCGAGGGTTTGAAGAGTTTCGAGTGTTGCGAGATGTCTCTAAACGGTTGCTTAAGAGCGGACATAAGTGGAGATGAATTCGATGTATCTTCAAGGTGTCTTCGGGCTTTCAGGTAAGCTAGTGAGATCAGCCTTATGCAGCGGATAGAGTCATCGGGTTTCAGGAAGAACCTTTGAAAGTATGTTTATCAATGCCGAGAAGCGAGATAGAGATAAAGAAGAAGAGAGTTCCTGATTATAAAATCTACGTGATAGCAGAATATTTATACCCTGTACGCATCGGTATAGACGCCAGGGGTCAAACCCCTAGTTCTAGAGAATTTCGATGCCTTGATGTCTATTTTTGGCCTGGTTCTTCATCGCTCCTTGCACCGCTTTATCAGATGTTGAAAGGTCGCTTGCACAAATTGAGCCGTTTTCGCCTTTTTGTGGCCGTCGACATATAAAATAGGGACTCAGTGAGGAGACCACTGAAAAGACCACTGAAAAGACATCACAAGGCCGCTTATGCAGCGAACAATTCTTGTGATAATAATTTAAGTATTTTATTTATTCTGCTGGTCTTATCTCAAAAAATGAGGTATCAAGGCATTATATTGTTCAGAAATGGGGGTTTGACCCCTGACGTCTATACTGCTGCGTAGGATATTTATACCCTGTAAATGTAGCAAACAATCTAGCAAATGACAAAGATCACAGTATGGAGCCAAACTAGCAAATGGCAGAGATGGGATCATCCAATAAGTGCATTTATTGATTACTTAGTCGGATTAAATGTTGTAATTCCCGCGTCCTTGATATCTAGACTATATGTATATGGACAAGTCCGTTAAGCTTTTTGCTGCCATTCTTTTGCCGTAAATTGAAATTGTCAAAAGGGAGAAAATACTTTAAGAGATATAAGCAGAACATCTGAGAAGACCGCTGAAAAAGACCACCGAAAAGACATCACAAGCACGTATAAGCGGCCGACAATGCTTGTTGTATCGGTTAGAGACAACTATAGTTACATATATGTACCTGAAAATGCTATACATTGTACTGCTAGATTTCTATCACTATTCACTAACTTAACTTGCACCTTTCATCCACTAAGTACCCGGTTATCAGAACCCTTTGTCATATAGCAGATGGCCGCACCTTTAATTTTGTCACTGGCAAGTATTACCCCATAATAGAAAATAAGTGTTGAAGCATATCTATCTAATTACGTATCTTCACACCAATGGTCCTCCAGGCCTCATGTGGCGCAAGTAACTGTAGGATCGTGATAATGGGGTAGGTGACATGTAAGCCGCCTAGCGAGTGCAGTTTATTTAGGTCGCTTTATAAGCTGCTAGATCCGACGCCCACGTCCTGCTCAGCGAGCGAATCAGACGAGGGTCAGTGAATTGACTAGACTGACTACTCACCAGAGTCTCAGCTCAGTCCTACTCGGTAAGCTAAAGCGGCAAGGTCTGAGCACTAAAACGGAAGGGGCAACCTTGTCACTTACCACTTCGTTCAAGTATAAATTGTCTTCCTATCATTAATTATACAATCACTCTATACTATTTAGCTTAAGAATAAAATAAGTAAGTGATTCGAATTTGGTTCGAAAATTGAATTGGCAATGCTGGGATGATCGCCTCATTTCAAAGAATATGCTAATGTCCCTGAAAGGAAGACATAGAAGTTCAAATAAACTTTAAGTCCCTGGAGACCCCAAAACCACTTTCCGGGAATTTTGCAGTCAGATCTGCTGTCATATTCCAAGGTGGCTTAATGTGGTGAGGTCATGAGATGCAACCCCTATTTTTTGGGCGGATACAACCCTAACTTCCAAGCTTCTATATCGCCTGTTTATGGAAATATCTAGTTTTAGAACAATACTAAACCGGCGAGACATAAAATGGGGTCGGAAGGAAGAGGAAACGGCAGCTACGATACGAACATTTACTATGAAGGATATAGCCAGGATTCGACTATTTGAAGCTTGAGGGATCCTCTTCCCCGCAGATAAGACGATGAACAAGTCCGTAAACTCCCCCCAATGCGACCATCTCCGGCGATCTTTGCCCAATCAGCCCAAAGCTCCCATGCGGAGAAACGTGGGGGTGCTTGCTATCCATGCATAGGCAATGCAACATTCCCGAGGTCTTGTTATCTAATAGAGCAAGGGATGTCACCTCTCTTTTTCGATAAGAAGCGCACATCTGCAGCTTTATAACTTTGAATAGTGCACTTGGACTTCCTGTATATTTTATTACCTTGGATAAAACATGACGAGTCCAGCGCGAGCGCCGTCGCCTGATGGCACAGTGAAGAAAACCGACACTATGGGCACCATTGAGGAGCCTGTCACATTGAAAGGATATGGCTCTGCCCCGGGTGTTATTGACGAGGTGACCCGAGTCGTCGACCATAAAGCTGAACGACGTCTCTGTCGGAAGTTTGACTATCGCTTGCTCCCTATCCTCGCGGTCATGTGTAAGTCTACCGAATATCGTCAGCCATGCGGGGGAACTGACTAGCGACAGATCTATTCAATGCGCTAGATAAGGGGAATCTGGGAAATGCAGAAACTGATGGGATGAGCAAGGGTATGTAAGACCTCAATCCAAGCGGTAGGCACTCAAAATTAATCGCATAGTTAGATCTGAACTTCAAGCCGAATGAGTATAATCTCCTCTTATCAATCTTTTTCGTTCCATTCGTGATCTTCGCACCGCCCTTTTCGATGCTCGGAAAGAAGTTCAGTCCAGCGCGCGTACTTCCAATCCTGATGTTCTCATTTGGTTCCTTCACCATCCTCTCGTCCGCCGCCTTCAATTTTAGCGGCATGTTTGCCTTGCGCTGGTTCCTGGGCATGTCCGAGGCTGCATTCTTCCCACTGGTCATTTACTACTTGACCACATTTTACCGTCGTGGCGAGCTGGCTCGTCGTCTGGCTATTTTCTACGCTGCGTCGAACATCGCAAACGCGTTTTCCGGACTCATTGCATTCGGAGTATTCCAGATCGAGGGATCTAATCTCCCCAATTGGCGCTACCTGTTCATTATTGAAGGTGGCGTCACTGTTCTCTTCGCTGTATTTGCATTCCTATATCTCCCACGGAGTGCCGCCGAGGCCAAGTTCTTATCTGACGAGGAGAAGGCACTAGCCTTCCACCGAATCCAAGTTGATTCCAGTGCAGTGGTCAATGAGGAGTTTAGCTTTCGCGAGGCCCTTGGCATTTTCAAGCACCCCACTACATACGCTTTCTTGTGCATTGAAATCTGTCTCGGTGTGCCGTTGCAGGGTGTTGCGCTATTCATGCCGCAGATCGTGGGCCGGTTGGGTTATCCCACCGTCAAAACCAACCTGTACACAGTTGCACCAAATGTGACAGGAGCAGTCATGCTGCTCGTTCTAGCCTTCTCCTCTGATTGGACCAGACTCCGATCACCATTCATCGTTCTGGGCTTCCTGTTCACTTTCTCCGGATTCATGATCTATGCATCCATCGATGATGTCCAGAATAACCTCCAGGTCGCCTACTTCGCAACTTTCATGATGACTTGGGGAACATCCGCCCCATCCGTCATGCTCAGCACATGGTATAATAATAACATCGCCCACGAGGGCCGTCGTGTACTGTTGACCAGTATCGGTGTGCCATTGGCCAACTTGATGGGCTTAGTGAGCAGCAATTTGTTCCGGAAGCAAGATGCACCCAAGTATATGCCCGCGCTGATTAGCGTTGCTGCATTTGGTGCTACTGGCGCTTGCTTGACAGCTGCACTGGCATTCTACATGATAATTGATAACAAACGACGCGACCGTCGTGATGGAGTCACGCTCCGGGCGCGGGATATTCCGACGGAGCGAATGAGAGATGGACCGGCATCTGTTGAGTTCCGATGGTTTTTGTAAAAGGAGGTCGGATCATCATGTCTATACTTAGCTGAGCGAAATAAATATCCATCTATCAGTCTCGCATTCCCGAGGTCCCCTAATTCTCGCTTACATGACTTTCAGCTTCACAAATGATCTCTCCCCCGCTCTCCCCGCAAAACCAAAGCGTGGGGGCTTCCGGAATAAACGAGCCGGTTTTGCAATCGTTTTTTTTTTTCTTTCTTGTTTTGGATAGTCAGGCCCGTGCGATTGCTTAAAGGTCATGCGGCGTTTAGTGGGCTGAACAATTGGGGCCGGAAAGCCAGGTGTGTTAATCTTGGAACTCGGAATAAAAGCCAAAATATTAAAAAAAAGGTTACTCCGAACTCCATACTCCTTTGAGATATTCAGCTCGCCAAAACTCCTTTCGCCCAGCCCCGGAGGCGTACCTAGCGTAGGATGGTGCTAACGGGCCTATCCGTATTCCGTAGACTGAGAAAGAATCCGGCAGCTACCTCGGGCCACATCGATGTAGCTGGACATCTCTTCGGCATGTTTCTCCTTGCTTTTCCCCTGTGTGGGCAATCTTGACCAATCTCACAACCATAAGCCATTGGGTCCCGTGTCGCTCAAAATGGCAACTGCATTGACAATCTTTCAATTAGGTCTAACATGTTGGTTGCTTTGAACATGCCACTCCGAACAAAGATCCGCGCAGGCCAGTGAGATTCTCATCTAGATTGCTGGTGTGCAAGCTGACATGTAACCTGCCCCGCATCACGTGGAGCAAGGGTACGTGTTTGGCAGCGTTGGCATCACTATAAAACCATCCGAGGGGCCTCTCGTACAAGTATCTGATTTTGAAAGCCTAACACTTCCGACCACATCTCACGCCCTATAAACAATGGCATCCAATACCAGTCAAATGTCGCCTTTGCGGCCCATCACTCGCCATATCACAGGCCACAATGAGGCCGGGAGAGCAGTGATCCATTCCTCGACACCGGGTGAATGGGAATCACTTGAAGAAAGCAAGATGGCATTCAACGTTATTTATACGACGAAATTCCCTGCGGATCTCAACAATGATGCGGATATCAAGACCCACGAGACATTGATACAATCGAACGAGCTGGGCCTTGTTAACCCTGGTGGAACCGTATGCCGAATTGTGGATTTCGCCCCGGACAACCTTGTTGTGGTTCACCGGACACAGAGTCTAGACTATGGCGTGGTGCTGGAAGGTCAGATTGAAATGGTCTTGGAAGATAGCGAGCCGGTTATCATGAACCGAGGTGATGTTGCGGTACAACGGGCTACGATGCATGGGTGGCGCAACCCCAGCAAGACAGAATGGGCCCGTCTCCTGTTTGTGCTACAGGATTGCAAGAAATTGTCGGTGGGTGGGAAGGAATTGGGAGAAGAACTGGGCCTTGCGACTGGGATACTCAAGCCGAGTGGCAATGACAAGAATTGAGGGTCTCTTAGGATATTTTGAAAATGAATTTCTTTTTCAGAGCTTCATGGCTCTATTGAACTTTGATAACTACCTTTCCAAAGTGGCTGCCACTTTCCAGGAATCTGAATGCTGCCTTCGCCTCGGCAAACGAAAATACCCGGTTAACTACTGGGTGAACCTGCTTTGTCTCATAGAAACGGATCATCTCTTCAAATCGATCCTTGGGACCGTTGATAATTCCTTTGAGGGTAACCGTCCGACGGAGAGCCAGGAGATTGACATTCAGGCGGTCGTCATCAGCATCAACCTTGCCTGAGACATAGCCAATGCAGTTGATCAATCCTCCGAAAGCGACGCAATCAAAGCTCTTCCGCAGCGTTTTGGCACCGCCAACTTCCAAGATTATATCAGCGCCGTGGTTCTCAGTCACCTTCATCACCTCCTCTTCCCAGTTCGGGTTGGTGCGGTAGTTGATAGTAAAATCAGCACCTAGCTCTTTAGCCTGGTCCAATTTGGCATCGGACGAAGATGTGATAATAACTGTTTGTAGATTAGAATTTGCGCCAATGAACGGTGATAAATCCACCCACCTTTCGCACCAGCCGCCTTTGCAATCTGCAGTCCGGCAATAGCCACACCACCAGTTCCCTGGAGCAAGACATATTCGTCCTTTCCGCCACTCTGCCCCATCGGTCGCATACCATTGATAGACATCCACGATGTGACCGAAGCAATAGGAAGCGTAGCCGCCTCCTCATCTGACATGAAGCTAGGTGCCTTTACCAGGCTGTGGTCGGGGAACACGCGGTGTGTTGCAAGGACACCATCCTGCGGCAGCCCCAGACTTCTGCCAAGCTCCTTTTCAGTGACCTGGCCGGTTTGATGATCGGGTAGGAAAGTCGAAAGCACCCGGTCGCCGACTGTCCACTTCGTCACGCTAGATCCAACCTGCGTCACCACTCCACACATGTCCGAGCAGGGTACGATGGTGGCATCCTGTTCGGCGGATTTGTGGTGTTTATACTCGCCCTTGGTCACTTTATAAAATTCTGTCAATCTAGATCCTGGTCAATTCTTGGCGGGCGACTTACCTTCCACGTCGCGGTAGTTTAGAGAGACAGCTCGGATCTCTACCAATACTTCGTTCGGCCCTGGTGCGGGCATTGGAACTTCCGTCTGGCTAAGGCTGTCAATGCCCTTCAAGGGCGTGATCCATTGTTTAACGGCCATTTCTCACGACTTTAGTTGAAGAAGATGTTTGATTGAAAAGGACCCTGAGTTAAAGACCGAAGTTATAAATCAGGTTGGAGAAATTTGGAGTAATCCATCACTAACGCCTCAGGTGGAGCCGGGCTGGACGCCTGCAGGTGCTGAGTAATCTCTATTCGACCTCGCCAACTTCTCTACATGGCAGCTTTCTCTTGGTCAATGACCATATGAATATCTCTAGAACCTGAACCCGGCCATTTGGCACCCCTGCACCTGGAAGAACTCCAACTCCAGGCAGCAATATGAACAATGCACAGTCACCCACGAAGCGGGGCCTAACTCCGCCAAACTCCGATGGCCCTGTTTGATCACCGAATCTCCATTCTTCTCTCCATCAACACTCACAATTCCTTTCAAAATGGACGACACATCACCTCTAGCAGAGCATCCACATGGAATTCCAGGTACGCAACCCTCCACAACCGGCATGGTCAAACTAACACAATTCCGCAAGCTCATTTCCACCACTCACCGGTTTCCCGTGCCTCCCCACGTCTCCCTCAAGCCATCGCCCACCGAGGATTCAAAGGCCAATACCCCGAGAACACCCTACTATCAATAGATGGAGCAATCCGGGCAGGAGCACACGCCCTCGAGCTGGACCTTCACATCTCCCGCGATGGGATCGTGGTTTTATCACACGTACGCACACCCACCCCATGATATAGAACCACGCTCATACATCCAAGGATGCAAGCCTGATGCGCTGCTTCGGCATCAAGAAGAAAGTAATCGACTGTGACTGGGAGTATCTAAAGACTCTACGAACTCTACAAGCCCCCCACGAACCCATGCCGCGGTTAATCGATGTATTGGAATACCTAAGTCAACCAGGCCGGGAGGATTTCTGGATTTTGCTCGATATAAAGGTATTTATTCTTGACATATTATCTTTCCAAGGCTAACATCCATTCCCAGCTCACCAATGAACCCTTCGCTATAATGGACCTTATTTCCAAAACAATCGACTCAGTACCATCAACTGTACCCTGGCACCGTCGAATCATTCTAGGCTGCTGGTCTGCTCGGTATCTACCCGCGCGAGCAAAACATCTACCGCTCTACGCGGTGACGCTTGTCTGCGTTGATGTGAGCTATGCGCGCCAGTTCCTACAAATACCACTTGTATCTTTCAACATCAATCAGATGATCCTGATGGGTCCGCTAGGACGGGGGTTTCTAGACGAGGCGCGTGCTGCAGGACGTCAGGTTTATGTCTGGACGGTGAATGCGCCGAATCTAATGCGTTGGTGTATACGACATCAAATCGATGGTGTTATCTCCGATGAGCCCGGACGGTTCCGGCAGGTTTGTGAGGGGTGGGAAAAGGAACATAGTGGTGTGTTGGGTGTTCCGAATCCTAATTTAGATCGGATTCCGTTGAGACAGCGGATTGAGATTATTGCTGTGGCGCTTTATGTGATTTGCTTTGGGTGGATCTTGAAACGGATGTATCTTGCTCCGGTTGAGCGACTAGAGTTTGAGGAACGGAAGTCTAGATAGTTACATAGCATAATGGTGCGATGGTATATTAATGGGTAATCAGATAATGAGGCATGATTTTGGGTCATTGGTGAGAATTGGGAAAAGAGACCATGTCTATTAAACTTGTAAACGGTGGATCTGAAGCGCTTGTTTTTAGTCACATCTTCGCTACTCTCCCTTTCTCTCACTTTTCTATTCTTCTACCTCTCTATTTTGCACTTACTACGCCCCGACAACTTTGGCTAATCGGACTGCCCGACTCCTCTATTTGCCCCTTATCACTTTTCAGCCAACTATGGCTACTCCCTCGTTTTCTCTTCCATTTAGACCCCTTATCTGTTGTTATTATCGGCTTAACGTTACAATTATCTTCTATACGGCTTCGATTTGTTAGATAGATCACGGATCAGATACGAGTTCGAAGCAGGAAGTCTAGCAACCAAGTCGTTTCGCCTGTGCTTAAATACTGACATCTTCTAGGCAGATGGGCGATTGTAGAGGCAATCTACCTCCTACTATGGATGGAGAGGCATACTAGGTAGCATGGGTATAATACACCCTGTGGTGTCTTCCTACTGTATTGTATGACACAACTACCAGTCTAGAAAACGGTTTGACATGCGCGCGAGAGTGTAAAGGTATATCTGAAACCGAAAATTATTAATGTCGGTACAAAAAGAACAGAACTATGCAAAAGAATGGATAATTGAAGGCAAGTTTGACATCTTTGGACTTGAGACCCAGAAATTGAATCGCAGATACGCTACTACAGCTTCCAGAGATATCTAGCAACCTAGCCAAACAAACCATGCTCACGAATTTTGTTGGCCTAAGACTGGTCAGAAAGATATGGCTCATCAGATTCATCCTCGGTTGTGGTATCGCATTCTGACCAGTTAGTAGTATTCCCCTTTCTCCAACGATCCAGTTGACTTCGTTGCTTCTTGGACACAACAAAGCGCTCCTCATAGACTGACCGCACTGCAATTCTCGTGTCCTGTTTGAAGGTGCCTGGATGCGAGACAATAAATAACACGGCGTTGTAAACCTTGGCAGGATCTTTTTGTTCATCGCTGAATTCCCCACGTATTATCACAAATAGCAGTCGAAATGCCGCGTCCCGTGCTCGAGATTTATCGCCCTTTACAACTCGATAACGCTTATATTCGAGTTGATAATCGGGTTTGCAGGCCTTCAAATCAGCAAAAATATCATCAATTGACTGTCCGCCAAGTACGTCGACCCCAAGGAAATCATATGTTTCACAGAGGGTGTGGTACTGAGGGATATCATCTCGCAAAGAGCGGAAACATTGCCGATAGCCTGATTCCAAGCCCCTGAGAGCAACGTCAAACAAAGCAATACTGCCGTGAATGAATTCGGTTTTTTGCGGCTGGGAAACACCTTGAAACCTGACAAAAGCTGATAAATATGGTATCGTCGAAATGTCAACATTGTAGAAAGTATCCCCAATTCTGAGTCTTGTTTTGCGAGAGTTTGTATCAATCGCTTCAGTCGATCCCGTTTCGTCGAGTTTCGAATAAAGATCATCAGCTAACATCCTGCCCCCTTTGCTCTTCAAAAGCGCAAGGCTGTCACTTCGACCGTCGTATTTTACGACAGCATTCCCACCATTTTCTCTCACTACCCTTATGATTCCCTTGACCAATACAACTAATCTCCAAAGGTCATTGGCATGATTTCGTTCCCATTCAGCAATCTCGCGAGTGACGTTTTTGACTTCCGGTAATCCAAATGTGCCACCATTGTGGTAGGCACAGACAACATTCGGTGTTTGCGATACCCACAGCTGTGGAAGAACCTCTTGGATGTTGATAGGCTTGTGGGACACGCGTGTTTTTATCTCAAGAGTTGAATTAATTGGGACCTGTTTTCCTTTTTCCTGGACCACTAATTTGGACTCGGCAAGACGAGAGGAAGTTTCGGGTCGTGAAAGAGAAAGATTTTCCATCATATTCAGAAAAGTCTCATTTTCCGAACCACTTTGAAGTTTCGAAGTTTCTTCAACGTAAGCGTCAGTCTCGTAGCGTACTATGAATTTCAAATCCTCCAAGTTATAGGAGATAATCCGATGATGTCCCGTGCTGCCGGATACTTGGGTTGTGGTGAAGGCTTTCTCAAACTCGTGACCGTAGCCTCTGAAGTCGTGTGGGCCGACGAATGTATGTGTTTCAGTTTCTACCCGACAAAAGATTGCTGTATTGTTTGTAGTCTCAATTTCAATGGTGAAAGGCTCCAGTCCATTTCTAGAGAGTTTTGGATTGATGAATGACAGAAGTTTGCGGATGTTGTTTCGATCAGTTATCAAGTCGGCTTGGTGTATATCGTATGAGGGTTTTTCGGTGTACAGCGAGCGAAAAAGTGGTTCAAGCGGACTTTCAGGATAGCGAAACGCGTTTTGAGCAATGTAAATGAGTCCAGAGTCTTTGGCTACTTTTCTGGGTGTTTGGGGTGGAGACCAAAGAGGCGGGCAGCCAGGAACCGCAATAGTAGGGCTGGAAGATTCAATCCAATTGTAAGAAGACAAATGCTCCACATTCGTGATGGATGGCCCGATCTTCTCATCTGTCAACTCCGGGCGAGGTATGTCTGCAACCCAAATAGAACCCATTGTTTACTTTGCTTGGTGATATTATGATAGTCAGGGCAAATGAGATTTGGATTGAGTCCCTTGAGATATTTGAATCAGCACGAGTCCTACGGATTACCCCGCACGAGTTTGGACAACACATCCTTGCATACTCACGTCTTACCTTGTATGTACTATTTGTCCAGTTTGTATATTGACATCCCTGTATGACTCTCCTTTGCCGAATGGGAGATGAAGGAAGATAAAGGACTTTGCAGATGATGCCAAGAACTATGTAAAGCGTGGAGTGATAATTCAGCCGACAGGATTGTCTCTATGCAGGGCTATCATTTGATTGGTTAGGTGTTACATGCCAGATTTTATCAAAGGAGAAAGAGTGGATTTCAAGTAGAATATCAAAGATGAAGAGAAAGAGAAGAGGAAGAAGCTAGCAGGGAATCCGTAAGGATTAAATACTGCATCATGAGCAAAAAATCTAGAAGCAAACACTCTCTTTAGATAAAGAAGTAAGAAATAGCAAACCTGTATGAGCAGGTGATAGCAGATCGTGACATTAGGCAGAATCCTGGTGATGGTGCTCTTGCTGCAGCTAGCAGCCTCACCCGTCTGACAGATGCTGAATTCACCACCGTAGAACACCTTAGCGCTAACTCGAGCAGAACGTTTTCGTTTTCAAAGCTCATGCGGATATTCCCTAGCTTTAGACCTGGTAGATAGATTACATCAACAGGTGCTCATATTATAGTTGCAAATCGTGTACAAGAAATAACCAGCCCAAACACCGAGCCGATAGAGAGCACATTAGATACATTTCGGCATTAAAATCAACAAATACACGCCGGACCAAAAATCACAAAACACGTCAATGGGGTTTCACAGGACAGCCCCGATGCAAGAGAAAAACAAATCAACGCCATTGCCAGCGGAAGTTAAATGGGTGAGATAGCACAGGGTATATCGCGATATATAAACGAATGAACAAAGTGGGAACGCCATCCGCGATAGAGATGCGGAAAAAAAAGGAATGTGCAACTCAGCGCTTTCCAATCAGGAAAGAATGATGGTTTGCTCAAACCATCATAAGCTTAGTGGTGCGTCGTTCAGGGAAACGTCCTCCGCCCCCAGCTCCAGGTGGGAATCTAGCGCCGGGGTGGAGTCCGGGTCCGGGTGGAGGTCCAGGTCCGAGTCTTGCGCCAGGTGGAGGGTACGAGCCTGGTGGGAAGTGGCCGGACTGGGCTAGGGGAGATGAGCCTGGTGGGCGGCGACGACCTGGACCAGGAGGACCAGCAGGACCAGGTGGTGGGTAGTGGTGCTGGGAGGCAGCGGCTGCTCTGCGAGCGTCTCTTTCGCAGAAGACTTCACCATTCCACTCGAAGTAGTCGCCTTTGAGAAGGACGTGGCATGTACGACACTGCAGACACTGGGTGTGGAATCGACGGCGGTCTGGTCGTGCAGGGTTCCGCTCGACGGTCTCCAGGTAGTGGCCCTCGATGCCGGTGTGACAACCGGCGCAAAGGGAGCCGTTGCGCTCGTGGTAATGTTGCGCGCAGAAGGGTCGGTTGTTGAGGACGTAGAAATCGACTGTTTGGAAGGGAGAGTGGCATTCGAAGCAGACGAAACAGCCCCGGTGGTATCGACCTGTGAGGCGGCCATCTGAGGATGATATCGATTTGCCTGTGATTGTCTCATTGCAACCCTTGCACTTCCCCTTCGAACGCCCAGTCGCGGACCGGGTCGGTGTCGTCGGTGTTTTAGGTTGTGGGGGTATGGGTGCTGTGAATGAGCGTTGAGGTGGTGGTGGTTTTCGGGGTATCGATTGTTGTGGTTGTGTTTGGATGGGAGTTGGAGGTTCCTTCCTCTCCGCAATTAACGACACTCCACCTTTGTTGATTGAAGGGTCGGTAGGTGAATCTGGGCTGAAGAAAGCAGCCGGGATGGGTGGGACTTCTTCCATGGTGCTTCGTATACGGCCGGGTATTTCTACAATCGTCTGTCGTGTCCGGGCGGGCATGTCTTCCACCAAGGGGGATAGATTCAAAGGGTCGGTGGGTTTGTGTCGACTCAAGCTACCATCGGATGGAAGACTGGACATAGAACTACCACTGCGGGCATCGGAAGGCGATGAATCAGAGCCAGAGCTTTCAGAGTGATTCATTTGGTCATCCAGACCAAGTGCCCGGGCAAAGCTAGTGACAGAGAATGCACTTGTGGTACTCGCGTTAGAACCTTTCCGCGGCGCATCGCTACCTGGCTCTGCTTCCGCTGTCGCGGGGTGAAGGTGGGTTTGTCCAGGACGGAAAGCGACATATTCGGTCTGATTCTGGAATGAAGGAGATTCCTCCGGGAGATCATGTAGTCCGGTAGTCTGGTTCTGACCTGTAGGTATACCGAAGTCGAACCCACTGGCTTCTTCCTTGCTAATCCGGGATGAAACCACCGAGACGTTAGAATCACGGGGGAAAGACGTCTTGTGAGGGGTGCGTAGAGGTGCCAGTGGCACTGGTGGTGTGTCATCCATGAATGACCGGAAGCCACGCGAGAGGCTGTTGGCTGATGACCTTGTTGTGGAATCGCCGTAGCGACTGCTGGCGAAAGACGACCGGTAACTGCTGTGGCTCGCCGCTGAATTCTCCCTGTTATGGTTCGTCTCTGGGGACTTGGGTGGCATTGGACTAGGTGGAAGCTGCATATTCTCCGGCATCAAACCCAGCCCCAATCCCGATGACGGGGCTGTTCGTAGTTTAAGGAGATTCCGATCCGTCATTGGGCTTGGTGTCCTCACTTCAGTGGGTGACCTGTTTCCAGGCATGGGAAATGAGAAAACTGTATCCAAGTTGCTCTCAGATTGATCCTCGGTCGGATTGTGAGACGGGCGCAGTGTAGATGGTGCTGGACTGGCAGGCAGTGGTGATAGATGGACACTGTTAGCTGGTGTCGGCATATTTGGCTGCAAGAATGCTCGGTCTAGATGTAGGGTTAGTGACAGATCCCTTCAACTCCTCACATGGTGATTTGAGACATACTTGCAGCGGAGGGGTCTATGGCCGGGGGTGGCCCCCGGCCAACCTTTGCCTCTACAAATCGGTCTGAGTCAAACCCTGCGGATGGAGGCGGTGATGGGATAGGTGCGACTGCTAATAAAGTCAGCGCATAGATCTGTCGTATTGAATATACAAAGCCTACCAAAATCATTTCGAATACAAGTATGATCTCCCATGGAGGAGATCTCAACATTGCACCCACAATTGGAGCATTTTATGGTGGGCAACATGCCCATGTTCATTGACGCCA
Source organism: Penicillium griseofulvum (assembly GCF_001561935.1). Lineage (NCBI taxonomy): Eukaryota > Fungi > Ascomycota > Eurotiomycetes > Eurotiales > Aspergillaceae > Penicillium > Penicillium griseofulvum. The sequence continues at coordinate 1,363,048 of NW_024467419.1, forward strand.
TCAAGGATCGTGAACATCGAATTTAAGCCATATCCCGAGATATGGGGAAGATTCTAAGAAAGTGAAGTCTAGGAGAATTCCAGTATGGGGGGGGATGTCTTTGTGTTCTGAGAAAATACGCTAGTGTGGGTAGCGTCTCCAGTGCGGAAAGGGGGTGCGTAACTTATTCAGGGGGGTTCCATTTAGTATATTGCTATTATATTATCTGATATGATTGTTTTGCATAATTAGATATAGCTGTTTCATCTTTCTACAACTTATTTACTATATATTTAATTAAAACCCCCTACTCTCCCTATATCAATATCTGTTATACCTGTTCTCAAACCAGTGGAGCAACACATTCAGGGATATGCACATCAAACGGGAAAAAAGACAATGCAACGCGACTGGCCCGTATTTGGAGTCTGATCCTCCACCGTCACCAATCATATTGTGTAGGTGATTTTTGAGTGCATTTTCGATGGAGAGATATCTCTCCATCTGAATTTTGACATTCGACTACTGTACTCAGTACGGAGTACTTCATGCAACATACAGATGTTGTACAGAATGAACCCATCCAAGATTCCCTTAAATATACGCGCTTTAATAAAATCCCAAACTTATCGGAGTATTCGAATACAAAACAATCAATTTGTTTTACCCTGGCGATCCGCGGGGCCATTTTTCTTCCCAATCCGTTCATATTACTGGCCACTACTTTTTCCACCGAACGCCATGGATGCATGGCCCTGACACTTGTCCGAAAACAGAAGTACATACTCATAGCATTGTTAATACGTTTCTACCGTTTAGGTAGTTGCAAAAATGAAGCCAAGCCCGGACATTTGAAAACTCGCATATGACGTGGGGACGGGATGCTACGAGTATGGGGCTGTTGGTTACGGGAGAGGGACGATCACCTGTCGCGTCTGTGCATTCTCAGACACGGCTCAGTTTCGTGAGACAACTTTCTCTCTTTCACTTCTATTTAAATGATACAAAGTCAACGTATGCCCCACGTCTCCCGAAGCTGTCGCTGGAGTACATGCGTAGGCCAGCCGTGAAGTGCATCCATTTGGATAAGAACTTGGATCAAAAGCTGCTGTTCATGTGGGTCTGTGAAGCGATCGCCGCCTGTGATATTAGTTAGCCTCATACTTAGAAGATATTGAGCAGTTTCTGCTTACATAGATGGATGGCCATGCAACCAACAACCATGGCGGGGGGCACAGAGGCATTGGATAATGAGGCGCCACAGACTGTCCAAACACCCCGGCGGATATGGTCCTAAACTACCTGTCAGTCTGTGTTTCGGTACTTAACGTAGGTTTCAAAGTTAAGACACTTACATCAGCCTCCTGGATCAGACGCCTGCGCAGAGGTCCAACGGTCGGCAGACTTGGGTCATGCACAGAAAGCAGAATCTGGGCAAGATCGATATATTGATTGCCAATTGCTATAGTCCCAAGTAATTAGCCTTAGTTCACTTCCAGAAATATCCTCGGTACGTACCATGCCAGGGACACCCATAACGAATATCGGGCAATTTAACTCCCACCTCCACCTCTTCACCCACAAAGTATGGGTCAAAAGAGTCCGGCCGAGTCTCCCTCCATTGCTGATTATGTACCTTAAGCTCTGCATGCACCCCCACCGAACGAGGTCCCTCCCCGAAACAAAATATCAAAACGTCTGCACAATGAGTGATTGCTTCATTCGCCCATGCGCAATCACCTGCATCAGGGCCCAGCGGGCTAACATGGGAACTCAAGTTCAAGGACCTCAGGCCAATATCTGGGGCTTGGTGAAGGCTAAGGGCATTGTAAATTTCCTGGCGGAGGCCACTCCAGTAGACAGCCTGCCGTAGACTCGGGGTTGTAGTCATCATTGATGGGCCCCGTATGAAAGCCTTTGTCCCAAAGGAGTGGCCTCGAATATCCGACCCGGCGAGTGGGACTATGCTCAGTTAGTTGGATTATTGGCACAAGCGGGAATGCATCTACTACTCACCATCAAACTCTTCCAGCAAGCGTAAAATGACAGTAGCAGCCAGCAAATCATCATCCATCGTAACACTGTGATCGTCTAGCGCGGGGATCAACTTCTCCAGGCATGCTTGGTAGTAATGGTCTGACACGAAAGGGTCAAAATCTGTTGTGCGATTCAAATGACGAGCTGACATGGCCAATAATGCATTGAATAATGTGTCGCAACGGCGTGCTCGGTAAGGGATGTGGATAGCAAAATGCTGCTGGCTATCCGTGCAATCAAACTTGATATCGCTCAGTCAGACTACCGGATTTTATTTTAAACAGAAATGATCACTTACAAAGGGTGCAATTTTATCCACAAAATGTTGCAATAAATACGCCTCGCGGGGATCTCTCAGCGGCCATGGCCGTTGGTATGATCGTTCAGGTGTGCTCACCACCGGAGGAGTTGAAACAACACTACTCCTCGTATGTACTTGGTGGTTTGAGAACCCATATTGCGGCAAAGGGGCGGTATATGAAGATCCGGGAGACGGCCCCGGTATAGGAGTGGAGTCGGCAGGACTATGCAAACTCCCGGCAGGTGACTCAATATTACTTGCGCTCTGTGTCTGTGTCGAGGCATCTGGCTGGCCGCTTCCACTTTCGAGTATAAAGTCAACTAAATAATGGTTTGGTGTTAGACTAGATATCAATGAAACCGAGTGGAAAATCCAACCTCTAGGTGGTGGCCGAAGCCAAACTTGATTGCTAGGAAACTTAGTGCGCGTCGTCCGACCCTTGGCCTGTCGGAACTTAGTTTCTTTTTTACCTCGAGCGCATTCGCGACCTGTGCGAACGCATCGGCCGCATTGTGGCAAGACTCCGTCACCTATCGACAGTTAGAGAAGAACTGGTCTGGGCGGCGTTAAGCGGCATTACATTTATGGTGAAGTACACGACATGGATCACTTAATATAGTCAGTCCTCAAATCCTAGAAGATAAGGATCTAGATCGTTACTTACCAGCATTGGCTTTTCGGACCGGGCATGACGGAGTTGATTTCTTCACCTCCGTCGGGGAAGTTCCCCATTCTCCACTGCGGGGGATTTAATCCGGTGCCACAATATATTTATGCCAATGATAGAGATGATTAATCTTACCTTAGCGTAAAATATTTACTAACTACCTAAGTTCAAGGGAAGATGACAATCTAAAATAAAAAAAAGCAATTGTCCACTGGTCGAAGGTAATATCCATACGCATATATATATCTTCAATGAATCATTCACGAACAGCCCCCATAAGTTGATCCCACGTCCGAAATTTGATGGAAATCCCACGCAACAAGTCTTGATGTTAAATTATATATCATGATGTGACCGTCAAATTGTCTTGTTATAGTAACAGTGTTCAACAGCCACACAATATGATATACCCCTTGCTTATACCTCCCGCAGCATTCATCGATCATCTCGATCTGCAACTCAAAATATTACTGCTAACCTTGCTGAACTGGTAAAACATGTGTTTCTAGATGCTGATCTCGAGATTGGAATGCAATAAAGTAACATCAATGCAAGGATTGAATCCACCCCACACAATTGCAAGATATCTGATTAATTCCAAACCACGTCGGCAGTCTTCCAAATTGACACCAAACCACCCAAACATAGCCTTATTTCAAACCTTGCACGCCATGACACGATTTCTTGGCTTTCGAGGCAGCCGCCTCAACTACGCGGCACTCCTTGGCGTGGTTATGCCTGCAATGATGTCCCTAGGCTATAATCAAGCATTACTAGGAGGAGTTCTCACCCTACCCTGGTTCAAAGCGCAATTTCCTCAAATCGACGTGACCAATGCCCACCCTTCAGAAAAACACCACAAATCCACATTACAGGGTGCTGTGGTGGCCCTGTATGCCGCAGGCGGGTTCTTAGGAGCCATCGCCTGCATTGGGTTGGGTGATATCCTTGGACGTCGACGAACTATCATACTCGCCTCAGTGACGCAAATGATCGGGGCTTTCCTCATGGCTAGTTCGTTCCCTTTTTCTCAGTTAGTGGTATCGCGAGTTATCCTAGGTCTAGGAACCGGCGGTCAGCTAGCCACTGTACCTGTCTGGCAATCGGAGATATCGCCAGCTGCCAAGCGTGGTGCGCATGTCGGGACCACAGGCGTCTTCGTCGCTATGGGGCTTACGCTGGCGTTACTTGTCGATCTTGGGATGTCATATGTTCCCAATAGTGCAAGCTGGCGTGTCCCAGTTGGTCTGCCTATCATATTTTGCTTAGCTGTGATTATATTTACTTCTCATATGCCTGAGTCTCCCCGTTGGCTGGTCCAACAGGGCAAAGTCTCTGCTGCTCGTGAGGTATTAGCAGCATTGATAGACACGGAAATGGAAAGTGAAATGATCGGGAAGGAGATAGCGGATGTGACGGCCTCGTTAGCTATTGCTGGTAATGGATCCCTGCGCCAAATCTTTCGCATGGGTCATCAGAGAATCTTTCATCGTGTATCGCTTGCGGCAGGTGGGTTGATATTGCTACAACTGACGGGTGTCAACTGTATCACGTACTACAGTATGTACTCTAATCCCTCAATCCCTTCCAATGTCCTTCGCTCATGGATCCACTAGGTACGACGATTTTCCAAACCTATCTTCACCTGGACGCGACAACATCAAGGATTTTGGCCGTGGTTTATCAATTGTCAGGTGCCTTTGGTGGCATTGTCTGTGTGTTCACTATAGAAGGATTTGGTCGTCGCTTCTTGTTGTTGTCAAGTGCGACAATCAACGCAATCACCATGATCCTCGTGGCTGCGCTTAGTTCCCAGTCGACAAACCACATCGCCATGTACGCAGCTGTGGTCTTTATGTTCATCTTTCACTTTAGCATGGTTCTCGGGTTTGGCGGCATACCTTTCCTCTATGCATCTGAGGTGTCACCTCTCAGTCTGCGTACCACTATCAATGGTATCGGGTCTGGCATAAACTGGGCTCTGAGTGTTTTGATCGCTGAGGTCACACCAATCGCTTTCAACGCTATTGGATGGAAATACTTTCTCATATTTGCCGTTCTGAACTTTGCGATGATACCGATAATCTATCTGTTTTGCCAGGAGACTGCAGGTCTGTCGCTGGAAGATATAGATGAGGTGTTTATTATGTCCACAGGTTGGTTAGATCCTGTTCGTGTGGCCAAGCAGTTGCCTAACAGGTTAACTGGGCGACAACCCCAGGAAGATGGCCCTTTGGAGAAAGAAGGCAATGGAGTGCCGAAAGATTGAGGGTTGAGAGTATAAGCATTTTTTTTGTGACAAAAAGAAATAGGGACAAGAAATAGGGACATGATTCTCAGGAGTGTTCAGTCAATGAGAAATAGCCATACTATGGAGGTATCTATGGATTGCAGACATGATTTGTTTCCATAGAAGAACGCACTATGTTTTCGGAAGTGCGCAACATTGAAATGCAGCGTCAAGAACAACAGATGCATAAAGCAGCGTAACACAGTTGAGCAATATAAGAGAAACAAATCACAGATGAATACATGAGAGGAAATACGACCACACTGTTACCAGGTTCAAACCCTAGAAGTTGAAGTGAGGAACACCTTTCAAAAAGTCCGCCGGCATCCCCATCTTCCGGGGAAAGACGCGAGCGTTCTCGCTGCTCAAACACTTCATGAGAGTTTGCAGTCTTGTAATACTCGATAGTCTTTTTCAAGTCCATTTTGGTAAAAGTCTCTTCGTAATCGTCGATCTCTGCCGGGGACGATCTGACGACAGCAACATCGCCCGTCACAGTTCGTCCCAAACATTGACTGGCAAGTTTGTTTTTGGGGAGGTTGTGACCGGACGATTGATACATATAGTAGTACCATGTATCGATGTCCTTCTGAGGATAGAATTTTCCAGCCTCCTCAGCTTGCGGCCAGCCAAGCCTTTCCCTGAGCTCTTTCATTTCGAGGCCCCAATTTCCATAGGCTTTGAGGTGGAATGGCTCAATGTAAGCTGCATCAGGCTGATTATCACCGGCAACAGGGGTAGCTCGGATCAAGAAGCAGTTGTATGGGATTGTAGGCGCATAGCTGAGTATGGGACTTTGAAGTCGGCTTTCTGACACTCCCTGCTGTAGTACTAAGCTTTGGCATTGGGTGGCTCACATGCTGAGCAGGTCCAAAGGCCAGTTTTGGCACAGCCTGATGCGTTACAAGCTTTCACGGTCATTTTGAAGGAGAGGGCTGATACAGGCGTTAGGGGATTGGAGATTTGAAACTTGAGAAGATCTTGCCGTTGTGGGGCATTGATAACATTTCAGGATCCATTATCTTATTCTATAGTAAAGTAAAGTAGGAATTGTTTGATATTATTACATATTATTGCTGTCGGTTAAAGCTTTTGGTTAAACCCCTGGAAAGTTGTGAATTTCAAAGCGAATTTGAGGGATGCTATGCTGTCGGAGCTATCCGGGCCGTCTCTCCCAAGGTTCGCAAATTAACATGTGTTTCTGGAGGGAATATGCCGTAATAAGCGAAGGATACTAGTAACGACTAAGAAACGATAAAGAGAAAAAAAAGGCAGCAAAATTTAGGGCCAAGACCAGGCCAAGTCAGGGGCTGACCGCCATTCTGCCCCGCGGAGGTTACCCCTCCAGCACGGTTCAAGCAAAGGCTCGTGGTCTGATTGATACTCCATCGGTTATTATTTCAGTAAATATAGGAATTACTATCATTCAATTGACAATTAGAAGCTCCCCTGGAAGAAAAGGTCACCGAAATTCGAATTGGGAAAGGAATGTACCGGGCCAGGCACCAAAGAAAACCTTGGAACCCCCGGAAGCGGAGCACGTCAAGCGGTAATTCGGTAGATGTGTTATGATAGTATGGGCTAATACAAAGGCCATATATGCAGGAACAAAAAGAATGCGGTATCGGCTAGAAAGAATAGACGGTGTGATCATTTCAACCAATTATAATATGAATAACAAGTAGTCTGAAGCTAAAAGAAAGAAAAAAAAAAGAACAAAAAGGGGAAGCCGGGGGACCGGGGGAACGGGGGACTACAACGCCGGAGACAGGCGGAGACCATATAAGTTGTGGCCCTTCCTCCCTCTCTCTCTCTTCTTCTTTCTCTCATCCTCAATCATATCATTCTTGCCCGTTTATTTTAGGTTCGTATAAACCTTGTCAGCAGGTCAGATCACTTCTCGTCGAGACAGTGGTCACATACAACCGCCAAAATTTTCGCGACAAGTCTTAACTCGTGAGTTTCTCCTTCTCTATATGAATAATGATCGTTCAATTGCTAACTCCCTACTAGCCGGCACCACCCGTTCAACGGCCGACGCTCATCCAACCGTGGAGGAGCATCGGATTGCGCACCCTTTATCCGTTAAAGCTAAGCTATCACACAAACTACTCTCAATTCGCCAATTCATCCCGCAATGGCTCCTCACGCTAGCTCGGATGTTGCCAATGGCACCCTGAACGGGTCGGTTCGCCAAGAACTGTTTACTGTCCAGTCTCCCAATGTCGTCTATACTGAGGACGAGATTAAGTCGAAGTACGCCTATCAGACTACTGAGATCACCCGCACCGCGGACAACAAGTTGATTGCCACTCCCAAGGCTACCAACTACAACTTCAAGGTCAACCGTAAGGTTGGCAAGGTCGGTATGATGCTGGTCGGTTGGGGTGGAAACAACGGTTCCACCGTGACTGCTGGTATTTTGGCCAACCGTCGTAACCTCTCTTGGGAGACTCGTGATGGCAAGCAGGCCTCCAACTACTACGGTTCTATCGTCATGAGCTCCACTGTCAAGTTGGGCTCGGATGCTAAGACCGGTGAGGAGATCAACATTCCCTTCCACGACCTGCTCCCCATGGTCCACCCTAACGATCTGGCCATTGGCGGTTGGGATATCAGCAGCTTGAACCTCGCCGAGTCTATGGACCGTGCTCAGGTGCTGGAGCCCACCCTCAAGAACCAGGTCCGCAAGGAGATGGCTGAGATGAAGCCGCTGCCTAGTATCTACTACCCCGACTTCATCGCTGCCAACCAGGAGGACCGTGCCGACAATGTCATCAAGGGTGACAAGGCTTGCTGGGCTCACGTTGAGCAGATCCAGAAGGATATCCGCGACTTCAAGGCCCAGAACGGCTTGGATAAGGTGGTTATCATGTGGACTGCCAACACTGAGCGCTACGCCGATATCATCCCTGGTGTTAACGACACTGCCGACAACCTGATCAACTCGATCAAGTCTGGTCACCTGGAGGTTGCTCCTTCCACCGTGTTCGCTGTCGCTGCCATCCTTGAGGACACTCCGTTCATCAACGGCTCGCCCCAGAACACCTTTGTCCCTGGTGCCCTTCAGTTGGCTGAGCAGCGTCGTGCTTTCATCGGCGGTGATGACTTCAAGTCTGGCCAGACCAAGATGAAGTCGGCCCTTGTTGACTTCCTCATCAACGCTGGTATCAAGCTCACCTCCATTGCCAGCTACAACCACCTGGGCAACAACGACGGCAAGAACCTGAGCTCTCAGAAGCAGTTCCGCTCCAAGGAGATCTCCAAGTCCAACGTTGTGGATGACATGGTCGCTGCCAACCACATCCTCTACGAGAAGGATGAGCACCCCGACCACACCGTTGTCATCAAGTACATGCCTGCTGTCGGTGACAACAAGCGTGCTCTGGATGAGTACTACGCTGAGATCTTCATGGGTGGTCACCAGACTATCAGCTTGTTCAACATCTGTGAGGACTCGCTTCTGGCCTCGCCCCTCATCATTGACCTGGTTGTGCTCGCCGAGATGATGACCCGTATTAGCTGGCAATCTGACAGCGAGGGTGACGACTACAAGGGCTTCCACAGCGTCCTGAGCATTCTCAGCTACATGCTCAAGGCTCCCCTGACCCCTCCCGGTACCCCCGTCGTCAACGCCCTGGGTAAGCAGCGCTCTGCTCTTATCAACATCTTCCGTGCTTGCGTTGGTCTCCAGCCTGAGTCGGAGATGACCCTGGAGCACAAGCTGTTCTAGATTGTGCATGCTTCCCTTCAATCATCTTTACGCGCCAACTATAGTCACTCGTTTATCAATTCAAGCTTAAATATGCTACAACCATACTTCCTATTCATAAATCCGTAAATTCCATGTAAGTATATTCCCATTCCAACTTCTAAATACATTGATACCTCTATTCATTAGTCCGACCAAGCTCGGAGTAAGCATTCAAAGCCAACTGCCCACCAAGATGCGCATACAGAACATTCCCACCCTTAATCTCCCCCTGACGAATCATATCCATCATCCCCGCAAAGCTCTTCCCTTCATAAACCGGATCCGTAATAAAAGCCTCCATCTTCGCCGCATACTCAATCGCATCCCAAGTCCTCCGATCCGGAATACCATAAACACCCCCATGATACCTCTCATCAAGCTCCACATCCTTCTCCGTAATATCATCCTCAGAAAGTCCAATCCTAGCAGCCGTATTCTTCGCAATGCGCAAAATCTGTGCCTTGGTCGCCTCAACAGTCGCAGAAGCATCAATCCCAATAACCCTCCTCTTCCCATCCCCAGGATACAACTTCTCCAACAACTTAAACCCAGCAATCATCCCCGCAAACGTCGATCCCGTAACAGCACAAACAACAACAGTATCAAAGAAAACACCCATCTCCTTCTCCTGCTCCCGAACCTCAAACGCCCACCGCGCAAACCCCATCCCGCCAAGCGGATGATCCGACGCTCCAGCAGGGATATAGTACGGCTTTTCGCCGGCGACCTTCGTCTCCTCAACAACAGCTTGAACGGTATTCTTATGCTCGATCCCGAAGCCGGACGGGTCGAGACGGACGTCCGCGCCCATCAGACGGGAGAGCTGGATGTTGCCGGTACTTTCATAGCCGGGGTCTGTCCATTCGACCCAATGTTCTTGAACAAGACGCGCTTTTAGACCGGAGCGTGCGGCGACGGCGGCGACTTGGCGCGTGTGGTTGCTTTGCACGCCGCCGATGGAGACGAGGGTTGTGCAGCCTTGCGCTTGGGCGTCGGCGAGGAGGTACTCGAGTTTGCGGGTTTTGTTGCCGCCGTAGGCGTAGGCGGAGTTTAGGTCGTCGCGCTTTGCGTAGATGGTTACCGGGTGAGGGCTGTTTTTGGAGAGATCGGCGGTTATGCGGGGGAGGGGGTGGATTGGGGATGGGCCTAGGAGGAGTGGGGTTCGGGGGATTGTGGAGAAGGGAGCTGGGAGGGTGATTGGGTTTGGGTCTGGGATCTTTGACATGTTGGAGAGAGGTGAGTGCGGAGGGATGCTGGTGGGTTGTGGAGTTGTTCTGGAGTTGGACAAGTAGAAGGCAAGTAATGCAGTAGTGGTAGATAGACTGATTTGATTGTAGAGAAGGTTTAGAATGAGTTGGTCTTGTACAGATGAATGATATCGTGGACTATATACCCCTCCTCGATATCGCCGCGGGAATCGCCGCGGCGGCGGAGTTGGGATTGGGTTTGATAGCCCCTCATAGACCCCTCAGGACGTGGATATGCAGTGCTGTATGTGGGCAATATGCCACCTATCACAGGCTGACAGCGACGTTATTCCGAAGTAGAACCGAGATTGGCGTCTTTGGCAGTATATTATTAGTGGAGGGTTAGTGGGGAGTTCGGAGTCAGAAGTATAACCTGCGCGGTATCTGTGACTCTTCCGCGGCTAAGGATCTGATTGAAGTGACTACCTTGTCTGATAGTCCTTGATATCTATCCGGAAAGAGAGAGGAGAGGAGAGAAGAGAGTTTCAGAACTCAACAGCTATAGGCCTCAAGGAAACCCTAGATCTTTCAATGCTATGACCTATCAATTGATATACGAAGGTACTGCTATGCTACCATTCTACCATTGACATCAATCGACTGCTCTAGGGATATCATAGCCTTTCCCAACCTATTGGGCTGACATCAACATGTACACATTTCCAAGGTTGCCTCGAGGTGTTGCGGGGCTGAGGACCTTGATGGCAGCCACTGCCCTACAAAAGGTTCATCCTTCTCGATAAATAGTACTGCTATATAGAAGAATTTGAATCCAAGAAATAATTAAAGTCATATTTCACATCAGTTATTTTTTATCGACTAATAGAATATTGCATCTATTGCATGTCGACAACACAACGAACACAGTCACCCTCCTTCATCTGATCGAAGGCAGTGTTGATACCGTCTAGCGACTGGCGGTGAGTGATGAACTCGTCCACCTTGAGCTCGCCGTTGAGGTAATCGTCGACCAGGCCGGGCAATTGTGTGCGACCCTTGATGCCACCGAAGGCACATCCCTTCCAGACACGACCGGTGACGAGTTGGAATGCTGCGGCATGTGTTAGCGAATATACAATGGAAGTGAAGAACGAGGATAACTTACGCCGAGTGGCGATCTCCTGACCAGCAGCAGCAACACCGATGACAATGCTCTCACCCCAGCCCTTGTGGCAGGCCTCGAGGGCAGCGCGCATGACACCGACATTACCAGTGCAATCGAAGGTGTAATCACAACCACCATCGGTCATCTCAATGAGGTGCTCCTGGATAGTCTTGCCTTGGAGCTTGGTGGGGTTAACGAAGTGGGTAGCGCCGAACTTGCGAGCCCAGGCCTCTTTGCCATCGTTGACATCGACAGCAATGATCTTACCGGCCTTGTTCTTAACCGCACCCTGCACAACAGACAAACCAACACAGCCGACGCCGAAGACAGCGACGTTGGAACCCTCCTCGACCTTGGCGGTCACGACAGCAGCACCGTAACCAGTGGTGATTCCGCAGCCGAGCAGACAGGACCGATCAGTGGGGATCTTAGGAGTGACAGCGACGACCGAGATATCGGCAACGACGGTGTACTGGGAGAAAGTGGAGGTTCCCATGAAGTGCAGAATGTCCTTGCCGCGGGCCTTGAAGCGGGAGGTGCCATCGGGCATCACACCCTTACCCTGGGTAGCACGGATCTTACCGCAGAGGTTAGTCTTGCCAGACTTGCAGAACTTGCACTCGCGGCATTCGGGGGTGCTACAATTGTCAGTGGGATATCGCGCCGAGATCGGAGCCGGAAACATACTAAAGAGCGACGACGTAGTCGCCGACCTTGACGGAGGTCACGCCCTCGCCGATGGACTCGACAACACCGGCACCCTCGTGACCGAGGACAACGGGGAAAGCACCCTCTGGATCCTTGCCGGAGAGAGTGTAGGCATCTGAGGGATGTCAATAATTGTCGTTGATCTCGGGTTTTTCGGCAGTTTGTTTCTTTTTCTCAGGGCGGGGCTGGCGGGGCTTACCGGTATGGCAGACACCAGTGTGGTGAATTTTAATGCGCACCTCACCAGCCTTGGGGGGAGCAACCTCAATGTCCTCAATGGACAAAGGCGCACCAGCCTCCCAGGCGATGGCAGCCTGTCAATTCGTTTAGTGTTCATTCACTGGTCGACGTCATATATGCGGGGCGGTCGGATCGAGCTCACCTTGCAAGTGATTGTCTGTTTTCAAGTTAGCAAGGTTATTTAAAAGAAGAGAAGAATAATTTACCTGTCCTACTGTGCTGGCCATTGTGAATGTTTCCAAAACTAGCACTGTTAGTAGGAAAATTCCAGGGGGGTAAAAAAGAAGACTCACATCAATGTAGAAGAGAAGAAGGGAAATGACGGGCTTTTGAAGGAGGGGTGGATCCGGTGAGGGGAAAGATAAAAAGCATCAAAAAGAAGTTGGAGATCCGACACCTTCAACTCCCCTCACATTCTCTCCCCACTTGGGGAAAGATAAAGATATTTCCCGTATAGGATGTTTACTCCGCGGGAAATAAGGTTAATCTACCTGATTTGTCTATTATAAGCACTATGTGCCACTATATATAGGCACTATAGAGAGGAGTAGTTGACAAGCTACTTGTACTCGTTATTCTCTCTCCTATTGGATCATGATATGATATCTAAAGACATGTCGCCGACCTCGGAAGGAATAGCTATATCGACCGGGAAACCCCTAGGACCCAAAGTCCGGGGAATACATAGTATTTAGTCGGGGAAAACTGATAAAGTAACTACTTTGAATGCTCACCTGGGCAACCTCAACTCTGCCACTGTACGCCGGAGATAAGGGGGGAAAAATCAAAAACAATAAACGCCCGGCCTTGGCCTTCACGACCGTTAAGCAGTTCGACAGCAGGAGATAGATGTCGACTTCGACATGAAGAAAGAAGTCGAGCTAAGTCCCATTCCGCGAACCCGCTCAACATATATGTTCACATCTTTCCTTGGTTTGGTCAAGTCTTTTGTATTTTGAGCCCCGGGAGAGGAGAGATATCTCCCGTGCTAATCTCTATGGTACACGGAAAGGAGCCGATCCTGCCTGCTTCCTCGCCAATAGGTCATCGACCACGTTGTCATCCATCTAAACCTCCATATAAAGCTATAAAGCCACAGTCTGGCCGGCGACAACCGGGTCGATTGAATTTCGCCAATCAATTCATCGAATGCATGGTGCCCAAAACGGAACATACTCATCGACAATATGTTTCTTATTATCAAAATAGACCCTTAGTTGCCTCCCATGTTGCCGCTCTGCATCATTGCGGCATTCTGCTCCTGGAAGCGCTCGTTCAATCGGGCGGAGCTCTTGAGGTTCTTGTCGACACAGCGCATGACGCAAGTCTCCTCACGGTTGATGAGGGACTTAGTGGTGAAGTCATTGACACAGTCATCGAAGCAGCGCTGGACCATCTTGGAGTACATCTGAAAGGAAGGTTGTTAGATCACGAGTATGGGAGAAGACAGGTAGTTGATGGTAAGGATCCAGCATCACGGACAAGGGAATGAGCGCGAAGTCGGATATTCAATGCGGAAGCCAGGAGACACATACAGTCATAAACTCCTTCATCTGCTTCCGCTCCATGCGGGCGGCGAATTCGCGCTGTTCCGATGCGTTAAGTCTGTGATTTGGGGATTAGCGGGTTTCTCAGAGAATGATCCGGAAGAATAATAAGGTAGAAAATATGTTGGGAAGTTAAGGAGGGTTCAAAGGAATTACATACCCGTCCATTGTGATAGATGATTGATATCAAGATGTTTTGATGGTAAGATGCTTTCTACAATTCTCCTGCCAGCTGCCAGCTCCGCTGGTTCTGAGCTTCTCGGGTGCCGGAGAAATATTAGCCCACGCGACTTCAATCTTGTGCCTTAGTTACCAGGCCATAACATTAATAATCAATAACTAACTAGTTAACTAGTTATCTCATCTTTTTTGTTTGCATTGGGTCCTCCACTTTAATAACTTTCTAGATCACATAATATCTTATAACTCCAAGAATTCAATCTTCAAAGCAATGGCCTTCACTGGGGGTAGTATTGGATGATGCTCTGTAGCTCTACCTACTCCAAGCCTTCCGCGATAGGATTTATCCGAACGGCAAAATTATCCAAAATTGGAAGACGTAGTCCACGTGATTCTCAACGTCACCAATATCCCTTCAACCTCACTTCATGACGCTATGGACAGCAGCTTCCACCACAATGACTTCCAATGTATGGTCAAATGGGTTTCTGCTCGTGGATAAAAAGTTACATCCTAGGGGTGAATACCCGTCTATTTTTATTTTGTCATTTGCACTTTTGACAACTCAGATGACGTATAAGATGTCAAAAACTATATGTAGATCATGCGCCCCAAAATGATCTAAAGATGGTAAGAACGCCAAAGACGCCACTTCAAGGCAAGTACGTTTTACGTCCGAGGGACGATCTAAGCCGTACCGGAGACATATTGTCCCGCAATAGACCAAGTGGCAATAGATATGCTCTAACCGAGATAATATACTTCAACTTCATTTACACTGTAAAAATGTTAACCTAGAAGACGGAGAACCAAAAAAGAAGAAAATCGGTACCTGGTGAAGATATGAAACCCGAGATATAAGCGACTAATTTCCCAAAAAGCCCCTAAAAGGGTCGAGACACGTTCCAGCCAGTTCAAGACCCGTTGGTTCCAGACTTTCTTTGAAGGCCTTCATAGTCTTAATATTTTATCTAGAACTTCTAGAAGTTCCAGAAATTCCATTCTAAAGCTATATTATCTATTGTATATAGATGTTTTGAATATATAGAGATCTTAATTTCAAGTAACATTGTGTACCTGTAAATTAATCTACATGACAGGCGACCCTGACCCGTCTTTTGACTACGGGAACCTTGGGTCTTCAATATTGTCTATTCATAGTTTCATTCTAGAATTTCCCTTAACCAGGTCATTTTTTTTAAAAAAAAAAATACAGCTCTCTGTCATATGTGTTTGGTTCTTGGCTCGTGCCCCCCCGACTCATTGACCCTTTCGAAACCCTGACCTTTCAGCCCTTTCGCATCCCTTCCATCAAACTTACCCTCGTCTCGCCTTTTCCTCTCATCCTCTTTGTTCACACACTCTACTCGAATCCCCCATCTTTACTCTGCCCCTCGAAAACGTGCCTGTGCTATTTTTGGCTCCAGCCCCAGGATTTCCCACACGAGGGCGGTGACGCAGGGCCGCTTCGACTTTCCCGAAATCCCTCGATCGACACACCCACTTCCCTGCGCTTCTTCGATTCTTAGTATCTTCGATTTATCTCGAGTCGCCTTCCGGACTCGCCATGGTGACGGTCGGCAAGTCGCACCCGGGTGGTGACCCCGTTCACCCTCTCCCCACCTCACCCGACCCGGTCGGCGCCAGCTCCCCGCCATCAAAGCGAGATTTAGCGTCATGGTGGAAGCAGTTCAAACGGAGCACCCGGAAAGACGAATTGAAAGGTAAGCCATACTGCGCGAAAGTGATATTAGAACACTAGCGACCGCGTAAATGTTTCCTCAGGCGCCCCGGCTCGTGGCGGTCCGCGACTCCTCTCCCCTGACCTTGCCGGGTATACTCTTGTCGCACAGGAGATAGTTGTGGCGGTTCATATCTGAGTTGGGAAATTTGCTCGCTTTTCAATTGTTTTGTTGGATTCTTCACCGTCTCGAACTGGTTTGCTGACTCGTTTGTCGCAGAAGAAACACCCCGCGGCATCTTCGGAGTTCCGCTGAATGTCAGCATTAAGTATGCCAATGTGGCAATCTCTTTGACAAACGATCACGGTCAGAGCTCCATATATGGATACGTGCCCATTGTTGTTGCGAAGTGTGGAGTTTTTCTAAAAGAAAAAGGTGAGCATTTACCATCTTATACTCGATGAACTGTTGCTCACCGGAATAGCAACGGATGTCGAAGGAATCTTTCGCCTTAACGGATCGGCCAAGCGTATTAAGGACCTCCAGGAGGTCTTCGACTCCCCCGAGCGATATGGTAAAGGACTCGACTGGTCCGGATACACGGTCCACGATGCAGCAAATGTACTTCGCCGATACCTAAACCAGCTGCCGGAGCCCATCGTGCCATTGGAGTTCTATGAGCGCTTCCGTGAGCCTCTACGTATCTACCAGCGACAAGTTCTAGAAGACAAGGAGACTGCCGATGCCGATAAGTTCGACCATGCAAAGGCTGTCGAGACATACCAGAACCTCATCATTGAGCTTCCCCCACTGAACAAGCAACTCCTCCTTTATATCCTTGACCTCCTCGCGGTCTTCGCCTCAAAGTCGGATCAGAATCGCATGCCGTCGGGTAATCTGTCCGCGATCTTCCAACCAGGCATGCTGTCCCACCCTCAGCATGATATGTCGCCAGAGGAATATAAGTTGAGTCAGGATGTGTTGATCTTCTTGATTGAGAACCAGGACCACTTCCTGTTCGGAATGAGTGGCACGGCTGCCGATGAGCAGACCATGAAAGAGGTCGAGGGAGGCATTTCACGACCCGTATCTCACACAACCGTCCGACGATCCGTGTCCAACGCCAGTGCCAACACAGAAAGCCATCGCAAGTTAGACAGTATCCGGCGCAATGTCTCCGTTTCATCGCGCAACTCCCGTCATTCTAACAACGCCCAAAGCCCCGTAACTCCTACCTCAATCACCGCTGGTGGTGGCGGTGTTCACCGAAGCAACACTTTACCCTCAAAGATGGGTCCAGTCTTGACTTCTGCGCGTTATGCACGAGCCAACGACACGGGGTCGAACAGCCCTTCCGGGCTCGCCTTCTCTCATCAGAGTTCTCGATCGACGAGTCGAACACCATCAGTGCGCGAAGAACCTGAGCAGCCTCAGCCGATCCCTGAGTCGATGTCTCATCCGGATCCTCAGCCAGTCCCTGAACAGGCTTCGGAGCAGCAGCATCCTGAGCAACGGGCCCCTGGTCAATCAAGCACCTCATTGGCTCCAGGCAACGCCTATGTACACACGTCAACCCATGGGCCATTGCCTCCGGCAACTGCTGAACGTCTTAGCCTCAGTGAAACTGCCAGGCCACATGAGAATCTCAGTACGGCCGTCGCATCACCCCCGGTCGCATCACCTCCACAAGTTGTTACCCCGAGCCGCGAGAGGAAACTCTCAAATTTCTTCACGAAGTCACCGCCAGCTGATGGTGAGCTGAGAGAACCTCGGCAACCGAATCGCTTGAAGAAGAAGCGCATTCCCGGTAGTGCAAGTATTAGCGCCCAAAGCTCGGCTAACTCACTCCATGCCTCAAATGCAGATCCTAGTGCGGATCTTGAACCTAAGCACGATAACCGATCCGTGGAAGCCGCTGTTGGCGATACCACACCCAGACCACCAAATGCCCCCACACTCGGCAACCGAGAGAACCCTTTAGACTCGAACCCGGCTCTCACAGAAAGTACTTCGCAACCTCACAATGAACACTCTCTGCGACCTAAGAAGTCCCGCACGCCCTCCATGAACTCTCGTTCATCGTTCACTGATCAGTCTGACATGGATCAGCCTGACGATGCTTCTCGTCATGAGAACCGCCGTAGTTGGCGATTCCATCGGTCATCCAAGCGCACCAGTGAGCAACTTGGACTAGGCGTCGCGTCTCCCCCTCTGTTGGCGACGAATCCCCGAGCCGAACAAAGCACTAGTTCAATCGGCAGCGGTAACTATCAAAGCACAGACCTCTCCAGCCACCCACTGAGTTTGGATGCTGGTGTTCAAGGCACCTCGTCCGCAGGATCTGAGCATGAGAAGAAGAGTTTGTTCGGAAAATTCAAGGCGAAGGTCGCTCAGGTTGTTAAGGACGAGCGTGAGCGCACAAAAAGCCCCACCCGGTCGGAGGACGATCCTTCCCTCACCAATCAGCCTCTTTCTCCCATTATCACAGAATCGACGAATGGAAACCCCACCCCAGTCGATGTCCAACGCGAACAGCCCAAGGAAGAGCATATGCGTTCACCTGTGTCTCCCTTGCCTGGCGCTGGTCTTCCACCGTCTATCCCCGAAGAGCCGCATAGTCCCAAGCCGTCTGTGGCTGAGGTTGTCATTGAAGAGAAGGAGCCCACTCAGTCGTCCGCTACCGAGTCTGTGTTGGTATCAGAGCCAACAGTGTCCCATGAAATCCCGAAAGAGACAGCAGGACCGTCTACCTCGGCTGCTTGATGTTCTTCAATCTGCTTTCACGAAGTGCTTCCATTCTCCCGTTTTTATCATTATCACGATTGCTCTTGCGTCGATTGCACTTCTATTTTTATCCAGTTGTGCAGGATCTGTTTAACCATTTGAGAAGGAATGGCTTATTCACGGAGCATTGGCGTCACCTGAGGCGTTAAATGAGGTTTTTTTTTTCCGTCTTTTCTTTTCGTTCATGATGAATGGGCTTCGCCCTCGTACTCGTGACCATATTGCCCTCCTATCCCTTTGCTGTCGAATGGATAGTGTGATGTTCTCCCAAGTCCCCTTTGAATGACCCCCCATGTATTCTTTACCCCGTTGTCCTCACCCTACCCTGTCTCGCAATGATCCAAAGCTCACTTCATATTATTAGCCCTTTTCCGGATTTTAGTTGATCACGTTGCCATGTGGAATGAATGTATGTCTGTCTCTGCAATTGCAGCTGGTCTGTCTTGATCTGTTTTCGTGTTTTTTCCCCCGATCTCCTATTATTAGGTTCCGCTTGCGATGTTGGTCTGGTGTTATCGTTATAAACTCCACGACAAGAATAGGGATGTTGCTTTTTCAAGGTTTCTTTCGCCTTCCTTCTGCATAGCTGTAGGGTGTGTACGCGGCCGGAGTGTCGCCCGGAGAAATCCTGGAGAAATGGTCAATTCTCATCGTACCACGGTATTCATCAGTTCGAAATCACCATGAAGGAAGTGATTGCGTTTCTTACGTGTCTTTCGTCGTGGAAGTGATGCTATCGCATGAAGACCTGAGAATGTTGTGGCTTCAAAGTTGACCGACGAGTCAGGGACGACTAAGCAGCCATGTCACAACCATGGAATGGCCAGTGATACACTCTTGCACTGATATTTATATTTTCCGTTCTGCATTGAAGCCCATCAGATACGCACAACTGCTCTCTGTGGTACATCAAAAGAAAATCCAGACCAGCTAAGGCCCTCGGGTCACCTACATATAGGTACGTACATGATGCGTTCAGCCAACAAAATATATATCTTCCCAAGGGATATAAGAACTATCAGGGCAATGCAAATTCACGTAGCTCTCTTCTAAGTGAAAGCAAGAAGAAAATGTACGGTGTGCCTCACCAGATACATACATGGCTTTGACCATATTTTGATAGGAATTGGTATTAAATGTATGTAAGTTGAATATCCGTGACTTCTGTTCTTCGGTCATATAAGGATGAGACCTATACTAGGTACTCTACCTCAGCATTTCACCGAAGGTTATACATAGAAAAGTCCAATGCACAAATTAAGCCTTTTTCCGCCTTTTGTTGGCCATCGACCTATAAAACTGGCACATCTACATAAACAGAATGATATCTGAGGAGACCCCTGAAAAGACACCACAAAGCCACTTATGCGGCCGACTATTCTTGTGATTATATATACTTTGTCAAATTCATCACCAACTGTATCGGAAATTCGGCTGCTCCCGATCTGTCAAATCCATCAAATCTGTCTCTAAGATGTGATGTTGATTACCCTCGTCTGCAATGACTGATCCTTCACTGCGTTTATCACGACGCCGATTCTCATTTATCAGATACATCCTATGAGAATTAGAACTTGACAGCCTTTAAAGCTGGGTGGACACTTACATCAAAGCGGCTTCAATGACAATCATCATCGATGCGGTGACGAAATATGCACGGAATCCCGTAGGATATGTTGGTGCTTCAGAAGTGATGAAGAACTGTGGCGTGATAATTTGACCAATACAATAACCAATAAAGATCATGACCTAAATGGCATTAATCAATCGCTCACAGGATAAAAAGGTGTTCACTTACGCTTGCTGTCATCTTCTTGGTGAACCCAGCTACGTTGGATGCAATCATTGACATGCACATGATGTATGAAACAGTACATGTGAGGAGCGAGTAGACGGCGCCGAGACGGGACAGCTTTCTTTCAGCGGGAAGAGCTGCAGCAATTAATATCGGTAAAGAAAGATGGGATTCGGTCACTTACTGTAGAGGAGGACACTACCAACTAGCACGCAGATATTACTCAAAATCATCGCAATGCATCGTCCTTTGCCTATATAGGAACATACGCCGCCACTGATTCGTTAGAAATAGAACCACATGAAGTGAAAGCTGGAAGCCACATACGCGAGTACCACCGAGACGAGTTGAATCGCATGCTCGGGCATGGCAACAACTGTAGATTCGACACTTGTGTAGCCAAGCCCCGTGAGAATAATCTTATTGAACTGAAAGAAACGTCAGTTACTCAAATAGTGTACCAATGTTAGATCGTTCCCTTACAGCAGTCAATCCGCCACCAGGAATACATTGAAGGAACACAATGGCAAAGAGCATCAACACCTGAGGATCACGGAAGCATTCTATGACCTGGTATTTCTTGTATTGCCGATTCTTTAATCCGGTATGGTTTTGCAAGACCTAGAGGATACATCAACAATGACACTATCTCATGTGTAAATGGGACTTACCCTGACAACCGCGATCTGCCTTTCCCTTGGGGTCAAAAACCACGCCGTCATGGGGGATGACGGCATAGCGAAAAAGAGAAATATACCCCAGGCCATTGTAATGGGACCAAAGATGAGGTACAGATATTGCCATCTGCTCAACGCGCCTTCGAAATGGCCGATTCCATTCGACACGCCGTCACCAATAAATGCTGCAATCGGACCACCGGCCCACCACAAGCACGCCCGCAATGCATGCTCTTGGCTTGTATAGTACTGGCTGACTAGGAGGGTGAACACGGGGTTGTTTGATGCCTCAAACACACCAAGGAAGAATCGGGCGACGGCTAGCGTCGCGAAATTGGTGACACCCGCCGTGGCTGCGACACAGACACCCCAAAGGAATACCATGCCTCCTATCCAGCGGCCAATTGGTAGTCTCTGCATGAATATAGAGTTGGGGTACTGCCAGACCAGGAAGCTGTGTTGCATTAGACCTGTGAGGGACGAAAGGGAGTTAAGCAACATACCCGAAGTAGAATATAGAATTGGACCAGCTATATTGTTGGCCCACGAGGCGCTGGAGCTGTTAATTTATGCATAATCACAGGAGTCTGAATGTAATTGTCTTACCAGGTCATCGCGGAGCCCATAAACTGCGGCTGTCGATAGGATCCCTTTGTCGACAAAGGAGAGTAAATAACTTATGAGCATCTACACACCTAGTAGTAAGTATGTGTATAGGTAACAGGGGCTCGGATATTGATTTATACCATAGGCACAATTGATAGATCAAGCTTCCAGCGGACGATGCTCTCTTCTCTTGCGCTGTACTCCACCACCAAGTCGCCGTTGAACATCTCTGCGGCATCGTCACAGCCCTTGTCATGCATGGCCTTCTCACCGTGGGGGACGGCGGTCTCCTGTACACCGTGTTCTCCCATTGCTGTAATCTGTTTGGGCTTTTGTGGATACACTAAAGAGTCTTTCTGTTTGGCAAAAGGACATGGTTCTGGCGGCCGAAGGACAATAAGTACTTCTCCAGTTCCCTGGCAGCCACATGGAGCTAACGGTATTCCCCGCACTCTTTTTGGTTCCCTTATCAATTTAGCCCCTTTACTTGACCTGGGGTAATGATAGTCATGATAGTAAACATAGCACAGGATCACTGCCGAGAGTTAATTGTCGGGAATCCCGATATATCGGCTCATACCGATGTCTCGGCAGCAACCGATATCTCCGAGATAACCTAACCCTTACCATTTGCAGCTATCGGAAGGCTGCCGAAGTAAATAGTTCATAAAGAACGACAATCTTCCGGATAAGCCTCTCTGCTAGCCAATTGACTCTCTGGCAGATCTGCAAAGATATTCCAGCGCCCCTCGGAATATGTCTGAGAATCCGTTTTATCAGCATGTGGTGGTCCATGGGTTACCTTATGACCGCGGGTTCTCCTATGGTGAGCAAACCAAGGAGAAGATCCAACTCAATGTTACGTACTACAAGCAACCAGGCAAACTAGGACCATGGTAGGCCACTCAGATCTCAAAGTTCAATCAGAGGATGCTGATTTGCAGGTCTTCAATTTCGAGAGTCATTCACAGCTGCTATATTCCTGGACTGCAGCGTTACTGGCCGTCAGGATGGGAAGAGATGCGTGGTGTTGCCGCCGGTGCTGGAGTTACAATCGAAGACATCGTCATGCTGAACGCGCGATATGACCTCTCGCATGTTAAGTTCGAGGCCGTCTCCGAAGCTCTTGCCGCAGAAGAAAGAGAGACCGTGGAATCTATTCCTGAAATCTCCCAGGAGACAACTGCCGTCGAGGATCCCAAGGCCATTGAAGTTTCTAAACATACCACCGAGAAGAAGCCGGCCACCGAGGAACAACCCGTCGACGAGAAAGTGCAGGTCGAAGTCGCAGAAGAATGCACCTCTGCAATCATTCTTGCCCCCGCGACAAGGGACAAGATAGTCTTCACTGCTCAAAACTGGGATATGTCCCACCGACTTGTCATCGACGACGCCATCATCTACCTCGAGATCCATCCAGATCCCTCCGAAAACATCCCCACAATGTTTCTCGTCACCGAGGCAGGTCAGCTGGGCCGCTCAGGATGCAACGGGGCTGGACTAGGTCTCACAGCGAACTCCCTGCAGAGCAATATTGATCAAGCTCCAGACTTATCAATCCCTATCCCCCCCTCCGGGGCATTGAGACGTCTCTTCCTTGAGCAGTCCAACTACTCCCTCGGACTGAAATGCATTGCCCGAACCCCACGCCACGTCTCCTGTAATATCATGGTCTCATCTGCCGACGATATTGGTATGTGCCTAGAAGTGACACCAAGTACAATATTCAGGTCTGTCATTTCATCGACCTCGGAAAAGCCATATCTCCTCCACAGCAACCACTTCCAGACTGGCCCCTTCCTGTCCCAGACGCAAATTGCCGATACATACCTCGGAGGGAGCTCATGGTATCGGGGTGAGCGACTCGAGGTAGGTCTGCGCGACCAGGCACAGAAGGAAAATTTGATCGAACAGGATATTGTGGCGGCATTCCAGGACCATGCGGGTTATCCCCATAGTCTATGTGAGCATGCCGTGGAACAGAATTCTCAAGAGGAGAATACTGGACCGTATTCTGGGCCCACGTCGACTGTCTGTTGTGTCGTTTATAATTTATCTAAACGCACGGTGCGAGTTTGTAAAGGTTGCCCATGTGAAGGAATATTTCAAGATTTCGAGTTGCGATGAAAGAATATATCTGAATTACATCTAGATAATAGTTAGCCGCATAAACGGCCATGTGATTTCTTTTCAGTGGTCGTTCCAGTAGTCTTTCCAGTGGTTTTTCCAGAGGTCTTCTCAGTGGTCTTCTCGGTAGTCTTCTCAGTGGTCTTCTCAGTGGTCTTCTCAGTGGTCTTTTTAGAAGACTTTTCAATATTTTCTTTAGATGTCTATTCAGTTATAGTCGGTGGCAAAGGAAAAAGCCGAAGTATAATCTCTGATTTAACCCATTATTTCCTCAAGCCTGAACTGATCGCGAATGTAATCGTCTTCAACCAAGTCATCAAAAATCGACCAAAAGCCCTCACCCCCAAACGGTTCCGCATCGACCGGAAACAATCCGTTCCAATTTTGAGTTTGGCTGCGTTTCAAAATATCCATCATCTCCCGCGTAAGGGTTTCAAAGATATCCCTGAACCGTTTTGTTGACGGCCATTGCTCTGATATAGCAAATAGAACACTCGAACATGCTCGTATGTCTTCCAACGCGACGAGATCGGGCCTCTCCTTCCCAGTCCAGGTGGAGTATAAGAGAGTAAGACCGGCAGTGAAGATAGAATGTAGCGCTAGGAGATTCCAGCCTAAAGGGCTTCGTTGATGGAGCACTTTGTAATGTTGACAAATGTCACCAGCTGCCCGAGCACTCAGTGTAAGATACTCTGCTGTCTTCGACACGTCTCCTTCTGGTTCTTTCTTTGTCGTGGTAATACGTCGTTGAAGGAGCATACGGAGTGCCTTGCTATATTGGATATCGAAGAACTCCCTTGTATCGTACATCGAGTAGCCAGGGAGATTAAAGGAGGCATCGATTGGGACCGGGACAGCAAGTCGCCAAGCATCCAGCTCATATCGGAAACAGTCAATCTTTTCATCCGACGCTTCGTGCACGTCGGCACCAAATATTTCACGGTGGATGCGGCTTTCTAGCCGTCGCAAATGGCACATGTGGGTGAAGGATTGGTATTTTCTCGAGTCATGTACCTGTTCATTCATCAGTATTCAGAAGTAACAAATCAGAAATCAAAATTACCGGAACGTCGATCTCATGTTCTGCTAGGGCAAATGGTCTGCCAAGGGTCAATGAGACCGCTCGATCCAAAATATATGCACTCCAGAAGACACGATTTCGCAGATTCAGGTCAACTGAATTTAATTGTCTCGCCCGAGAATCACGAAGATTGCGATGAAGACCCATCTCGACCGCATGTCGGATAGCGAGACCAATAATGTGCCAGCTTCCAAGGTTTGACACATTACTTGGAGTTCGGAGAAGGTATATGGCAATTAATAGGAGGGCTTGCACCCGTTGTAGGCTCTGGCTCGCTAGAGCAGAATCGATATGGCGAAGAGCACGTGTAAAATATGTCTACACGCGTTTTAGAGTTGAACCTGGTTCCTTTGGCTCTTGTGGCGTGACATACCTCCGGGCTTGTACAGCGACGCATCTCAGGGTGCAGCTGAATGGTCCTCGCAGCAATAGCGTAAACCATATATAGTAAGAAGAGATCAGGGCCATCGTGGTCTTCGTCACTGGCCCTCTCCTGGAATAAATTTTGAAGCAAAACCTCGTCAAGAAGTGGATATCGAGGATGCACTCGTTGGAAAAACGTATCAACCAAAACATCCTCTTGGTCTGTGGCCACAGAATGCGCTGGCATTGTCTGATCAGAGACAGTAGTGCTATTATCTCTAGCTCTTTCTGTTACCATAGACTGCGATAAGATTCCCTCGACCAGTCGAGAAAGGGAGAAGCCCGATGTTGCACCGACAAATGACGGCTCTGCAGCGGCATTCATACTCAAAAGCACAACATCCGTGGATAGCTCACCATGGCAGTCGACCGGCGAGATAGAATGCGGGGCGATTTCATGGGTGCAGACCTCATTTCTCTGCTGGGACTGGAGGCGATTTTGTAATTCAGTGACTTGCCTTTCTAGTCTGCTAGCATGTTGTACCAGTTGCGAGTGCTCTGTGGTGTGGAGGGCATCAAGCCGAGGCAACGTTGGCCATGTACAATCTGCGCTTATTAGAATCTCCACACTATCTATCGGTTTGAGATATATAGATTTCAAAGCATACTGGACCCTGACCGCTCACAGGCTGAACATACGGGGAGCTCTCCATTGCACTATCCTGCTGTCAGTAATCATCGCTTCAACGCATCATCATGTCCTTGCCTTTGTCTTACGGCGCTTGCAACGCTCGCAGGCGATAGATGCCCGGGTTCTTCGATGTGGCGGCATGAACAAGATGGGAGGCGATAGGAGCTGAGGGGGTTAAATGGGAGAACGCTCCTGTATATACCCCGACTCTGCGGTACGCTAACCTATATAGGAAGCTAGATATAGGACATCCATTGATATTGGTCCTGATTTGGATGACTGATGGTAAGAGATAGCGAGACAATTGTTGAGATATATTTTCACATAGTTAAAGACAAGAATAATAATATATACCATCATGTCAAAGAAATATATTAAGAACTGCAAAAAACCTAAAAAATTAGAAACACTCCGAAATGAGGTCAACTATCGCACGTAGTAGGAGCTGCTGCAATTTTATGGACTAGTTATGTATTGACAATGTAAGCAACCAGTATAAATTCAATACGTGAGGTCCAGAATGCCGTTGTAGCCCGAAAATCAAGGCACTAAGGATAATATGCCTGAGGAAACGGGCGGCAAGGCATCAAGGCCACAGCCAATCACTGTCGAGCTGTCATCTCCATTGAAGACCCCCATTTCCATCCCAAATCAGCCGGAGCTGCTCAGGGTTTGTTTTCCACAGAAAACTGCCAGTTGAATTCTGCAATGGCCCCAGATACCTCTTCTGCACCAGGGGCTTCCTCTTTAACACCCCAGGCCCCCGACGAGAAACCATCCGCCCCTCCCGTCAACATCCTCCCCTCGCTGTCAGCCCGGATCTATTCAATTGCGCACCCAGCACTCCTTTTGGCATTGGGCGCTACCCGTTTCAAATCATTGGTGGCCGATCCCACCAAGGAGCTTCTTTCTACCTTACCATGGCTCACTCTTCTACAAATTTTCTACGTGATTGTTTGTCTTCCACCCGCCGGGTCGACACCGTTAACAGAAACGAGCGCATCCACCTCGGCTGATGGCAAGTCAAGTCCTCGGTCATCTGGGGTTGGTAGCGCTGTACGCCATGGAAAGCATGGAAAGCGGAAGCAGCACGCCAACAGCTGGGCGTGCATTTGGTCCCGGTCACTGGTACGCGATTATTTTCCAACTGATGTGGAACCTGTGAGTCTTTGATACTGACAAGACTTTCTAGCCGGCTCTCCTCTCGCTCTCTCTGACCTTCGCCTTGGCCACCCCGGTCCTCACAATCCTTCTGGTTCTATTTGGCGCCCCGCTCACGACGCACAATTCTGAGACCGTCCTGTGTGCGGCCCATATGGCCGTTCTGTCCGCGACAGCCCTGATCTACGCCCACGGGGTGGATCGCACCGTGTGGAACGAGGTTTGGGGTATTTCCCGTCCCGCTGATGCGGTCTGGGGCAGTGCGCTCGGCACAGGTTTGGGGGCATGGTTAGGCGCTATTCCTATTCCTCTTGACTGGTGAGTTTTTACATTCTATACTGTACTTCGATTGCCGAATACTCAGCTAACTTGATGTATCAAGGGATCGACCTTGGCAGGCATTCCCAATCACCATTCTCGTCGGAGCCTACATCGGATATGCCGTTGGCTCCTTGCTTTCTCGTACTCCGTTGGTTTACGGTAAGCGTGTCAAATTCACTTCAGAGGACTCAAGCGAGATTGAGAAGAAGACCAACTAGGGGCTTTGTCACAGAGTCCTCTATATTTGCGCAATACGGCCTATCTATGAAGATACATCTCTGGCTTGTATTAGCGATAAAAGCTCTTACATGACTGTGGCCACCAGTTTTAATTGGCTTTATATATCCAGAGAATTAATTTGATAATGTGAAATTCTAATGGGAGCCTCTTTCTCTTCACATCTTGCTATGAATCTTGAAGCTACTATGCTGCACTGAGCATTTGTTGAGCTTCCTGCACCTGTGATGGCTTCCTGTGAAATCACCCAGGGAACGTGATGAGCTATTTTGCTATCTCAATAGCTTTCCTTTCAAGATTCTTCTTGACTGTCCTCTTGACAAGGTGGGTTAATCTGGGCCCTGGTCTAACTCAAGATGACATATTGTGGAATACTCAAGTCATTGGGCCATACTGGCACAGTTGGATTGACATAGATGATCCCAAGCACTTACTTACGAGTTCCCGCTTATGTTTTGAAGAGATAGCCCCTCAGTCATTTGAGCAGTCAAGGTCTCGTAACCTCTCCTATCTGGAAAACCAGGAATTCAAGAAGGGCATGCCTTTCACTAAAGCAGGAGGGAACCATTGGTACATTGCATACAAAGAGCCTTCAAAAAAAAGGGAAGTAGATTGCTGCGATCTTTACTGAGCTTTTTGGCTATATCTCGAGACAACGAGACTGTCACAGAAAGACATAGATGAAATTACTATTTGTGACTCTGCTTCACCTAGCAAGCACCTTGTAACACTTTGATATTCCTCCAATTCTTCCCGATGCGTCGTAATTGAGTGTCTTTCTACACAATGTACATATACAGATTGTTATAGGTTTTACTTGCACCTCTGTAAAGCCCCTGCCGAAGCTTTTACCTCACGTGCAGCACATGACCCCCAGGAGCTCAAGGGGTAAGTGCTTTGTTATCAGAGATATAGACATCACAAGCGAACTATCTTCGCTAAATCCACCAACCATGAATAATGATGGACCTGAACTCATTGGTCTCGGCCGAACTGGACGTGTGATGCGCTTCGGAGATATTGCAGTCAAAACTGCCAATATTTGGACTGCGCCCAAAAACTCGTCCGAGACAGCAATCATCGGCTGGGAGCAAATGACCAAGCAAAATATAGAGTTGATAAAGCATGAGGGACTTGTGTATTGCCATCTTGGGCATGTCGAAGGCGTGATAATACCCCACCAGGTTTCCGACACCGAGATTCAGATGCCATATCTACGCCAAGGGTCACTCAGCCGCTATCTGTCCGCTTATGCTGATAGCGTGGACAACATCCGACGATTAAGGTGGCTACAGGAAGCTGCACACATCATCCGTCGAGTACACGAACGGCGGGTATTGATTGTCGACATTGCGACAAGAAATTTCCTGCTCGACGAGAATCTTGCTCTCCAGATGTGCGACTTCACTGAGTCTGTCATTGTTTCGGATGACGAGGGCATGGCCAATTTTGTATCTGAAGATCTTGTTTCAGTCAAGTTCGACATTGCACGCTTTGGCTCAATGATATACGAGGTCATCTCTGGATGCCGATGTGAGTTCTATGTTGTACCTGAAATGGAGACTGATATAGATGACGATCCAGAGTCCAAGATATTTAAGGCGTGGCCCACTGATGAGAAACTTCCCAATGTGAATAGTGTGTTTTTGGGGGCTATTATCCGGAGATGCTGGGCTGAGGACGGATTTCTCACGATGCAGGAAGTTTGTCACGCCTTGGATAAGGCTGATCCAAAGCTATAGGCTTCATAGGGCTCTGGAGACGCAGAAAATACGTTAAATAGAACAACAATCCACCCAGCAACCGTCCGGGATGGGTTTGCCTCGATGTCATATGACATTATTATGAATGGGAATATCTCCTGGAATACGGTTGAAATTTGCATTGTGTTTCTTTTTTTTTCACTAATGTCAGGCTGACTCTTTATGTTCCGCCTGTTTTCGGCCATCTACCTCTTTATAGAGCAAACAAAGGGGAGAGAATATATTTAAGTAAGACCTCTGAAAATAGTATCCAAGAATATCCAAAAGACGATCCAAAAGACTACTAAAATGACTACTGAAAAGACTATATAGGCACGTACAAGCCGACGATTCTTATTATGCTTGAATGTTTGTATACATATAGCCACCTGGGCACAGAAATATAATTATCTCACAAATTTTACTACGGGAAATCTGTTATGGCGCACTGGCTGTTCGAGACTGCCCTACTTGGCACCTTCTTTCCTTCTACTCTCTGAAATATCTCTCTAAAATCAAGCAATACAAAATGTCTACAATACCAACAACAACTCTTTCTTCATCTCTTCCTCATCTTGACAACTAAAAGATGAACCTTTGAGACACATGTCCGCACGTCGATCTTGAATGTCATGCCTACCTAGACACTACCTGGATCCTACCTACACCTTGAACTCTGGATCTCTATGGAACCTCCATCGCGTACACCATCATCTACACGCGAAGGCAGATTAGCCTAACAGGGAAAGCAACGTGGATTACCACCCACTCAAACCCACCAACACCGCCACGAGCAAGATCTGGACGAACTTGCGAGAACGTGCACAAAAGACCGGCTTGTCTAACGACCCTGCCGTCTACTTGAGAATGATATGCACACATCCATCGTCCAGCGAGACACCTGACCTCCCCATCCTTCGGCCAGGCCTAATGGTCGGTTCAATATGAGCGGCGAGGAGATGGCAAAGACCGGCCAAGCCCTTCAGATGCGTATGTACCCTTTCCCTATACCCCAGCCTTTGAGAAGAAACCAACTGACTATACTTATATGATAGTAGAAGACAAGATGGTACTAGAAATGGATTCCCAGACCAAAGTCTTTGGCATCATACTTGTTGTGATGCAGTTTGTCAGGGAGTTGGTCACCGTGTATAACTGGTGGGCTGACAGCCAGGCCGAGAAGGCCAAAATTAAAGGCGACCTACAAAGCCTGCCACAAGGGTGGAGGTGTCGCAGGTTAGAGAGGACCTCCAGGCGATAGGAGGCTCACTGCAGCGCCAGATGAATAGGCTGTGGGCGTTGCAGACCCACGAATGGGGAAAGTCAGAGGGCCGTGATGAGGAAAGACACCGAGAAGGGGCGGGTGGTCACTCCAGATCCCCATGTGGTGTTGAAAACCGTGGGGGAGCAACGCGCGGTAGCCCGATGGACAGAGTAGCAGAGTAGGCGGATGAGCATGAACACGGGGCGCAGTACGATGAAGGGAGTAGGATGAAATGAGCAACTATCAACAATGAGGGTATAGTATACATGATATACCCCATCGATTCATACCACTATCACTTCCTTCTAGTAGTTTGCCGATGTCGAATTTCTAGAACACTTCAGGTAGTATTATGATCTTGATATACAAAACGATAATATAGGTTAACATAGGTAAGCTATAAACGACATTATTGTAGACGAACAGGAGACAATGGGTGGTATTTTGAAAGAAAACAAGAAAGTAGCTTTTGTACATAGAACAAGACATGAACCGAGACTGACCAGATTTTGCATAACGCCAAATCTCAGGCTTTGTCAAGTTCATACATTGAGTAGCCAGGATCCACTCCAGTCAAATCCAGCACCTTCCCAGTTATTGCTGAACGGATCCAAACTAACATCAGGGGAGGCAAAATCGTAAGAATCCACCTGTTGTCCGTGCGGAGCATCAAGGGACCGAAGGGCATCATTAGGGTCTTGAATATCCGCCATAGTGCAAGTAGGTGAGATCCCAGTGTTCCCTGTGGGTTCTAAGGATCGTCCAATGATTTGCCATTGTTTGCAAAGTTTCGTATCGAATCCCTCGAAGAAAGAGGCTGCATCTTGGTCGAGAGTAGGCGACGAACCCGCAAATGGACCGAGCTCTCGGACTTTATCGGTCAATTTGTTCAGCGCACGCAATGGTCCCACCGCTGAAAGCCATCTTTCAGATAACTTCTGAAGGGAGAGTTTCATGACTGTCAATTCATGTTCGGCCGTACCCTGCAGGTGGGTATAGCGACAGCTAGAAAGAAGTGATAGTCCAGCGCATAGTGGATAGAATGCGAATACAGGACCCAGGTATCGAAGCTCGTCGCGAAGCAGGAATTCCTCGTAAATCCCGGCAATGAATGAAGATGCGACCAGAGATGCTGCGGGTGGTACGCTCCCTGGAGTAGGAGAGCGATGGAGAATAGTGAGGACCACGAAATACTTAACCATCAGCTGTTGAACTTCGAAATTGCAGATGGCCGGATCGTCTTGGTCTGCGACAGATGATCGTAGCCTTGGAACGACTTGTTTTGCCCATCGGTAGACGGCATTCTCAAGATCGACCTGTCTTTGACGAGAGATTTCCTGTCGGAGATGGGACTCGACTGTGTCTCCCAGAAGCCGACATATCGTGTAGTAGGCTAGGAATAATTGAGATTTGAAGTTGTTCACGGGGAAATCATTAATTGATGGTGGGAGCACATCGCTGTCGCGTAGATTGATAGTTCGTGGTCGGCCTACGCCAACAGAGATTATATTGTCTCGCACCTAAGTATGTTAGTGCGTGATACGTTGTGCGTTGCAATGAGATACCTACCACCAGAGACCACCACAGCCTTCTCCGAAGCCCCCGATCTCGAGCATTCGGCGCAGGTTCTTTGTGCAGTCCAATCTGAAAAGCCATTGCCCCGGCTGTTCGGATCCAAAAACCACTGGTATCGGTAGAGACATCTTCGGGCCCAACCGGGTTATACCAATGCAGCAGGCAGGCGGCCACAATAGAAATCAAAGGGTCGTCACAACCACCAAAAAAGAAAAGTAGCTTTGCTCGGCGATAGAACACTTCACTAGACCCATAGTCTAAATGAGCTTTAGAAACTCTGCTTCCAGCGAGAAAGACAGACTGGAGAAGCAGCATTGATCGCGGCGCACTCTCTTCCAGCCATTTCGGGTCCACAACCGGTGTCCAGGGTGCACAGTGCATATTAAAACTGGCCATTAACTCTTTTTGAACAGATACTGGAGGTAATTCAAAGGCACCCTGATCGCGGAGCATTTGCAAGTCGGTTGCTGATGGTTTGGGGTTGGTGTAGGTAGTTTCGCGACCGGGTTTGACCATATTTTCATCAAACGGGACGCTGCCACCGAGATATTCACTGCGGCCACGATAGCTCTCTTCTTTAATGAAGGGATCATTATTAGCTGAATTGGCTTCATTTTGAACATTTGGAATGACCCCAGACGCGCTCAAAGAATTCCGCTGTGAAGCCACTTCTGGTGACTCAGGAGGAACTTGTGAGCCCCGCGGTGTCTGGCTCAAGGGGGCAGAGATTGACACATTTCGCCCTGGCGAGAGACTGTTGGTGAATCTCTTGCGTTTTCTTGTATATGGTCTAAAGGGAGTCAATTTTTTGAATTCGATCTCTCGGGGTTTTTTTACTTACCTGCACTCCACATCTGATTTTTTGCAGTTGGTGCAAGGGTCTTGTGTGGCAAAGTCACACCTCACCTATAATCATTAGTTGCATTATTTAAGAACTGATCTATCAATGTACCTTTCTTTTATGACAGATTATACATGCCGAAGACATGGCGCTATGCCCGACAGGGCAGATCCGATTGACGGTGGGTTGGAGAAGTTCGAGAGTGGAGTTTAGCCGAGGCTCTATCTTAACCAACATTTCATCTTTTGCTTATTGTTTATAGGACATTTGAGTGATTGCAATAATTCTAGGGAGAATGCCGTCCACCCCTTGCCTGCAAAGGCACTCTACGATACTATTCTTCTCTTTACGGATGACCAGAAGTGTGAGTGTCCTGATAGATGCCAGCTGTAGTTTTTGCGCAGTCAACCTTCACAGTGTTGTGTATGCAATGAACAGCGACTATCTCTAGCCTGTCAGTTGTCTAGGTGGTCTACGTGGTATAGATATTGGTGTTTGTTTGATCGACGCACATCGTTGTCTTCAAGCTTCTAGCCGTCTTAGTTTTAGTGAAGATGGTTTCAAGTTCATCGCGTGAGCAGCAGCAGCCACCATACCACATCCCTGGGACCTCACCACCATGACAACCGCGACCACCACGCCGAGACTTCGCGGATTTCCTCCGCTCCTTCTCTGTCGGGTGTTTCCCTAATCCTTCAGCCGAGCATCCAACCTCATGACCAGCTCATCGAGCTTATTTGTGTCGTCTTTGGCAAGTTCATGCTCCACCTTGCCAAGTTCAGGCCCTACCCCCTTCTGCCTGTCACCTGCTAGTTCTTCTTCTTGCCTCTCGGACCAAGGGTTTACCCACCATTTCCAGGTTTTGATGCGGTCCACAATGAATTGGCGTACTAGTACTAGGACACCAATATCTTGGTAGGCCGTACTCCACACCTCCTCTGGTGTCGCGCTGTCAGATATTTACAGTTAGTTGATGTTTGCCCAAAGGATAGGGTATAGGGGAAAGGGACTCCCATACAGCTTTGGAAAGCTTGACAGAATTCAGCCATTTCTATATCATTCACATTGAACCGACCGTTAGGCCTGGCCGAGGGATGGTATGGGCTCTTCCCCCCAAAGTGTCATCGGAATAAAACGATTAGAAAGTTATTCTCCGAGATACTCAGACGGTATTTCCTACCGACCAGGTAGGAGGCGGGGTTCCAGTTTCCACAGAGTATGTAGAATGCTTTATAGACTGGGAACCAGAGCAAACCATTCGCCCAAATGATCATGTGGCAGGGTCCAGGGTGATACGCGAGGTGCATATGTCGCTGTATTGGTCAAAATCACCCTTAAACTGGGAGCTGCGTTGGTGGGGCGTCAACGGGCAGAGGCAGTAGAAAACATTTCGGCCGGTGAAGCAAACGTAAGACAGCTCCAGGCGAGCCTCTTGCTTGACGTGGTCCGTTCAAGCTCCTTGCCATTATGGCGATTGGAACGGATCCTTCGGCGGCTCACAAAGACGTGGACGTTCTCGACCACCGTTGCCGCCTCGTCCTCACCCCCACGGCCACCATGATCAGCGCAGATTTGAATATGAAGAAGGGAGGAAGGGTTAGATAGTCTGGTATTTATATATGCCAGAGGTATGGGGCGGGTAGGTATGTTAGTCTTTTGGGTGGTCTTTTGGGTAGTCTTTCTATAACTTTTCAGATATCCTTTTAGATGTCTTTTTCGTATATATTTCTCACCCTTCAAGGTTTGATACTGGACGGCAGAAAACGCGAGAGAAGGTATAAAGCGTACAAAGACTTTGCTACATATAAATAGTGATGTACCTGAGAATCACATAGAACAGCAAAATTTGCGTGCTATATAAAGCGTCAAATTTCATGCTTGGCTATTCAAAGCTTCGAACCCGCCTTTTGCAAGGATCGATGACCAGAGGCACGGTTCGCCGGCAGATCAACTCCCCAGGCAATACGGCAGTCCCATTGGAGATGCTCATCGCCTCCGGAACTAGCACTAGCATTGCCACTGACAGTAACGATATCATGGAACACCTGGTCTCCCACACCACCCTCGGCGCTCACGATCCAGCGACGAGCGATCTCTGCCATGACAGGGTCATTATCCCTTTCAGCATCAAGCGCCAGAAGAGCACCGGATAAAATCCAAGCTAGTGTAAACATAAAACGACGGCCATCAGCAACAGTCGAAGCAGGATCCTGAGTTGTAAAACGAGCACGTAAAGTCGACCACGCAGCTGTCAGGACATTCCG
Organism: Penicillium griseofulvum; assembly: GCF_001561935.1. Taxonomy (NCBI): domain Eukaryota; kingdom Fungi; phylum Ascomycota; class Eurotiomycetes; order Eurotiales; family Aspergillaceae; genus Penicillium; species Penicillium griseofulvum. The sequence goes on from NW_024467419.1 coordinate 1,398,314, forward strand.
AAGATCTGCCCGCTGAATCAGGGTCAAGGTACGGTCAAGCCAGCACCCAAATATGCCCAGGTTATCTTTCTTGATAAGGAATCGAACAAACTCGCTCGCTAGCACGTTGGTAGTACCCTCCCAGATAGAGTTGACCGCGTTATTACGCATAATCCGAGAGATATTGAACTCGGGCTCATCAGCCTCATCCATATATCCGACTCCACCCATAGATTCCTGACATTCCTGGATTCCGATAGTGGTCATTTTACTAATGACAGCCTTAGCAGTGGCAGTCAAGACGCGGAAAACCACCTCGGCTTCCTTGCCGGGATGAGGTAGATGGGCGAGCTTATTGGACGAGGATGTCTGATCCTCAACCACCCCAAACAAAGCAACTGTGAACCATGCAAGGTTCATCGCTCCGCGATGCTTTACTTCCATGTCTGCGAGGAGTCGCAAGTGCATCGGGATTAACCAGAGCGGTTCACCAACTGTAGTCCTCGCTTTCGCGAAGCTCTTCGTGATACTGATAGCTCTACGCCAACCGGCAAGTGACCCGACAAATGTATGAAGACGGGTGACATTGAGTAGAGGCGCGATGGTGATGATGCCCTGGTCTAGCTCTCCAAGGAGATGCGCACGCATGTCCTTTAGTTCCAATTCGGCCGTTGGCAATTCTTTGGTCCCGAGTTTGTTCTTCAGTCGGTGGATCCTGACGCCATTGGATACAACCCTAGGGACGCCGTCGGCGCCTATCACTGTCCGTCGCAATGGGGCGAGGAATGTGCTTAGCTTTCCGGACGGTGTTTTAGCGAGCAAAAGGGCAAGGTTTGCATCCGTTGCTGAGGAGAAGAACTTAAATCCGCTGATTAGGTAGTCGCCTTCACCTAGAGGGTCGGACCCTGTGGTAGCTAGAGGCGAGTATGTTGCCCATGTTTCGGTGTTTTGAACATCGCTTCCACCGGCTCTCTCGGTCATCCATTGGCCCGAGGTCCAGTGGTCATCTTTTTCGGAGATCAGCCCGTTGAACGCAGTATGGAAAGAATGTGTAGATGGCAGTTTGTTGATTCTGCGTGATAGAATAAAAGCAGCACCATCGGTCATGCTAATTGGACAGGAGTAGAGTCCAGAAGAAGGAGAATATAAATAGATCCTGGGATCATGACATCAGTGATAGTGTGAGAAGATCGATAACGAGTTACTAACAGCGCATACTGAACTGTCCTTCTATCAACCCCTAGGTTCTGGTCATAGCCCGCTGAAACGATCCTAATCGGGTCAAGTTAGATTATGCATGTCATCTTCAAGCCGATTAGTCGATGATACCTATTCCGAGCACCCCATTTCCCCAATTGTTTCCAACCTTCCGTTGTTATCAATCGGTCATAATCATATCTCTTGCCCCAAACATTATGACTCTTGACGTATGGCACATTACGCTCGGCATCGGCGCTCCATTCACGAACCTGCTCGGAAATAGCCTCGGAACCGAGCTGGGTGAGATGTGGTTGTATAGATTCAAATGTAGCGGATGGTAAGTACCCTGAATAGTGTTAGGTGTTATTATAGGGTAGCTGCATATGAGTGAGAAACTTACATGCCAGTGCCCGTTGAAGGCTGGGATCCGATGTGTAGGTATTCCCCAATGGGCTGGGGTCGGTGACGTAACCGGTATCTACTGTCGCGGGCTGTTGGGAGGACATGCTGTGATTCTTACAAGTGAATACAATTATAAGATAACAAACAGAACACTCAGAACATTCAGAACACTCAGAATGAAATTGATTAAAGCTATTAAATATGCGGGGGAGATGGACCTCGGCCGTCGGTTGTCTCATGGAAGTCTTCCAAGGTTGTGCCTTATAATTTGTCCTCCGTGAAAGCGCCGAGTACCCGGTGATCCTTGTTGACAATGCAACATCGTATATATAGATGATTTGCTGTTTCTACTAGATATCCTGGTCAAAGTCGGCTGGCAAGCCAACACATTTCCAATGGTCTTTTCACTACTCTTTGCAGTAGTCATGACAGAATTTGATTTTTTATTTAACGTTGCTTTTTCAAACTGAAATCCCTCACATCTCATGCAGAGTGTTGTATCCCGTCTCAACCAAGCTGCGCGGTCCTCGGGCATCAGAGCAAACATGCCAATAGAACAGTCCACCCAGTTTCGACGAGGTCACAAATTCCGCCTTCTGTTTTACCGTTTCTGGGGTATCGTATGTGACAAAACCACCATCAGCTCCAGTACAGAATGACGCACCAATGTCCCTGTCATAGTACTCCTGTGTGCCCGGTCGGGGCAGATCACGATAGTCAAAAACACCATCCTCGCCACCATGTCCAGTATACCGCTGACCAGGGCCATTGCTACCCAGGAAGGAGCGTCCATAAACTGGGACACCCAAAATGATCTTTCTAGGAGATACTCCTTGTCCTACGACGTAAGAAACCGCCGAATCACCAGATACACCTGGGCCATAAAGCTTCGCCTGATGGCCCGTCTCGGGCTCCCACGGCCCAGCAAAATCGTAGGTCATGAGGTTGATCATGTCAAGATACTTTTGTGCCGCAGCAAGGTCAATGTTGCGCAATGCCCACTGGCCAGCAGGGAGGGCGGTGGTAAGGACGTATCGTGGAGCGGGTAGGACTTCCCGCAGACGTGCGAGGAGACGAACATAGTCCTTCCCTTGCTTGGAATCAGAGGGATGTTCCCAGTCAACTGCGTAGCAAATATGGTAAGTCATATGCTTCCAGCGTGCGTCCGAATAAAAAAAAAATTAACACGGTCTTACTGTCAATGCCATCAATTCCAAATTGATCCACCAGTTCGCGCGCGGTGCGAACGAAAGTGTCCACCCGAGATCGGCTGTTGGCAACAGCAGCGAAGTTCTCACTGCCTTTTCCACCACCGCCAACAGAGAGAATTACCCTCATTTTAGAGTACTGTTGTTTCAATTGGACAAAAGCTCTAAGGCAACCTTCTGCACCATCAACGGGCATTTGGGTATCAGCCCACTCATCACTTAGCTATGACGCGGCGTCAGTAAATATTCCCACATTGGAGGATGTGCATGTTGATTAAAACTGACATAGACAGTGCCATCATCTTTCACCCTGCGAGAAACCAATTTGAGATTAGCGCATCAGCCATCTACACGAACTCGGGCCTTTGAACGGCGGTAATTGGCTGTGTTTACCAGGCAAATGCATAGAACACGTGAGAGATAAATCCCAAACGTAAAGATGAGGGAGGTTCCTTTCGATAGATTCTCCAATTCGGATAGTAGGCTGCATTTGTGTACAAAGGCACTTCGTAAGAGACGTGGGCAGCGGGGTCACGATCCGCACCCAGTCGACGGAAGAACCTGGAGGCTGAGAACATTGTCAAGACGTCAGAGTCAGGAGTGTTATAAGCTTGCTCATTGGAGGAGTAGAAAGACTGAAGTTGAAAACAAAAATATATGAACAGAAAAGAAAGAGAAAGGATGAATTGAAAGTCGGAAAGTGCCCAGAGCAATCGTGTGTTTCCTTTTTTGGAATCTGTCACGTGGATCTGTTCTACCACTTAGACTAATTGGGGGAGTGTGGATGATCAGATTTGAAGCAGATCTCAAGGTGTCACTAAGCTACTTGGGGTGGACGGTAACGAAAATGCGGGGAAGGCGAAATGCACAGATTTTTCAACGTACAGAAGTACTGTTTGGCCTAATGCGGGGGGATTGTTCGGTTGCCTACTTGCCATGAACCTGTTCTAGATCGGACCTTCTCGGGGTATCTCCGTGTGATCGGAAAATCCTGGAAGACCTAAGGTACGATGGTGGATCGTCTTGCATGCGCCCCATGTTTGAAAGGATGCAAAAGATCATGAACCATTGTGGATGACCATGAATACGACAAGCTCGTGTCCCGGTGTGCAATAAATCTTTGCAGATCAAGAGACTAAGAAAAGGGGCTATGCAGGTTTGATATTTTGCTAATCCTTTTTTTGCTTTTTTTTGCTTTTTTTTGCTTTTTTTTCGATCGGATCGCTTACAGGGATATCTGATTCGCTCATGGGATTTATATGAGGCTGGTGAACTATACAGTGTGGCCCGGGCTTTGTGCTTTGCCTGAGGGAATGCATCCTGCGGGGACCCGTGGGCACCGTTTGACTACATCGCATGCCCCTCAAATCACTCCAAAGTTCGGAGTATGAGAGGACATGAAAAATGAAAACGAGCTATTTTTATTGGCCAAATGTGCTCATTACAACGAACGGTCCCAAGATAACCAACACAAACCTACAACCCTCCCCTGCCCTAGATAGGTAATCATGGATCATCATATAATCAGGTACCATCGGTGTTGAACATGATTTATTCTTCGGCCACAGTTGTCTTCAGTTACGGGTATGGTCTTAACACAGAGTCTGATTCGGGGCACTTGAAATACTCGGCGACATGACAAATTTAGATGCGGGTTTTGTATCCGTTGAAGTGAACGATCTGCATGTTCGTCTCAATGACTTTTACAATGTTGTGGAGGCAGTTGATCAATCTTCATCATCCGTGATCTTCATACAACACTAGAGCTTAACAGCCTTGTTCAGTTCGGCCCACTTCTTCTCCCCCTCAGACCCAGTCGGTGGCGGGACCAGACCATTGAGCTTCCACAAGTCTCTCGACACTTCCGTAATCCAGTACTCCCAATCCATTCCCTTCGATTCAAATACAGGATTGAGGATCGCATCAACATCAGCTAAGAATCGCTGTTTGCTTTCGTCGCTCTTGAAGGCACGAGCAATGTGATAAATTGTCAAGGCTGCAAAGTTGGGGTGAGTTTCGCCGCCAACGAATGCAGTACCGGGGGTGTCCTCGGTGAAGCGAACTTGGACGTAGAATGCAGGTAGGCCGTACGAGACGTACAATTTAGTGATTGACTTGGCGAGTTGTTCTTTTTCAAGAGCCGTAATAGTGTTTGGGCTATGTTTGATGTCCCAGAGAGGCATTTTGAAGGAAGTATTTTCTTCTGGGAATGATCGTGTTGGAAATTATTTCAAAATGAATCGTGAATGAATAGTTGTTGATTAGATTTACATTTATTAGATCGTCTTCATTTTTATATACTACATTGAAGATCATGAGGTCCCAAATAGACCGAGATTAGTGATATCAAATTGTCGCGCCATCGTCCATATGCATAATGACTGTTATTTCTCCGTATGTTATATAATATTGTGTTCATCTCTCGGGAAGATATTGTAATAGAAAAAAGTCTTGAATAAAAATAGCGGGTCAATTGTGACACTTTAAGGTTTTTGATCATTTCATCAGCCTCGGCCGCGATTTTGATGATTATATCGTGCAACTTGCCTCGGAAGCTTCACAATAGTAACACTGATTACTCGGGTTATTGGATCGGGGTAACATTCAATATATGATGACATATCTATGTCTCATGGAGTTGAGGGTATCTTTAGAACCGGACTAGGATCCTATGACGTGAGTGATTGTGCTATACTATCAATTATACACAGGTGGAGACTGGGGCAAATTAGATTCAACGGCAGATTACAAATTCAGACAGATATAAAAGACAGCTGCCTAGCAGTTGGTTTATCCCCCATCAGCACTCTAATAATCAACAATATGTCCAACGAACTGATATTTATCACTGGAGCTACTGGCTTCATTGGGAGCGCCACGGCAGTGGAGGCTCTCAAAGCTGGTTATCGATTGCGGGTTTGTCTTCGCAAGCCATCTAAGCAGTTGGAAACTCTGTTGTCGGAGTACAGTGACCGAGTTGAATTTGTTATCATCTCAGATCTCACTGATGAGACGGCATTTGATGGCAAGTTAAACGGCGTGGACTATGTACTTCATCTTGCATCCCCACTTCCCCATGGGATCAACAAGGAAGCATACTTCGGCCCGGCTGTGAAAGGAACCACTGCCTTGCTGAAAGCAGCAGCAAAGGTGCCAACTATCAAGAAAGTCGTGGTTACCTCGTCCATTGCAGCCTTCATTCCATTGTCTGGCATTCCTGCCGGTGGTGTGGTCAAAGGTACGTTATATCACACTTTTTTATATCCGAGTAAGAATTTTATTGACGCATCTCCTAGAGGACAATGACTGGGACTTTTCCGTTGATGAGAATGGAAATTTTGAGGTCCCTCAAAACCCGGCTGCAACAGCAATGCGACTGTATATGGCATCCAAACTTCTTGCAAACAAGGCGACTTGGGAGTTCCGAGAAACAGCCAAGCCACACTATGCATTGGTGACATTGCATCCTGCATTTGTATACGGGCACAATCTTGTTCAGAGTTCAGCCGACGGAATCCAGTCGGGATCTAACAGTGGTCTGTGGAATCTTATCATGAAGGGCGATCCCTCTGGAAGCACCGTGGGAGTGCATATACAAGATGTTGCCGAAGCCCACGTCAAAGCACTGGATTCCAAGATCCCCGATGGCTCGAAGTATCTGCTGGCCGGGCCGAAGACGACGGGCCCAGACGTTGCGAAAATTGTGCGAAAACTCTATCCGGATTCTGGGGCTCTGATCTCTGAAGATACCCAGGGTGTCTCGTTCCCAGTTGATACAACTAAGGCGGAAACAGAGCTTGGAATTCAATGGCGCTCATTCGAGGCGATGGTGCGGGATCTGATGGACCAGCAACTCGGGTTTAGGTAGACATATCTGGCAAATTTTGTGTTTATAGATAAATAAGAATATTTCGGAATATTTGCTATAGACTCCATGTAAATGGATATTAATTGGATTGGTTGTTGGGATTTAGTTCTCTTGTCCTGATTGCTTCTCTTCACTTGATTCCCACCTCGCTTATCTCCATTCGGCATATAATCGTATCATTTCCAAAAGAATAAGAGCACTAGGCTTGGTGGTATAAAACGTATGAATCAAAATTTTGTTACCAATGTAAGGAGAAAGATTTAGTATCGCTGGCTTCCAAGCTTGTCCACGTCTCCGATGTCAAATGCAAACAAGCCAAACACTGTGTCGCCACCTGATTTCTAAGGCGTCAACTGGAGAACAATCTGGACAGCTCCGCGACCTTCAACTAAGCCTTCTTCCTCAATCCTCCTTCTCCATGCCAATTTAGCTGAGATAGTCTGAGAATTTGTGATTGCTACTCTCTCCATAATCCTTGGAATTTTATCCACAAAAAGGCGGGTACACAAGTCAGTCGAATACACTGACCCGCGACGACCACCGATCATCTCTTTGCCCTCAAAACTACACCCGAGCTTCATCGAGCCATGGCTGCCGATACTCAAAGCGCAGCTGCGCGCATCATCTCCGCCGAGCCGACACGCGATCCTAGCTATAATGACTTTTCTTTCACACCCTTTCTGCGCAAGAGCTTCGGGTTCGGACTTGCCAGTGATGTACCTGTCTGCAAAGCTTATAGCGAAGGACACTGCCCACTAGGACCTGCCTGTCCAGATCGCCATCCCACACCATCCCGCGTGACGACCTCAACTACCACAGCCTCCGGAATGGCACCATCTACAACACACGGATCGCTGGTTTGCAAACATTTCCTCAAGGGACTGTGCAAAAAAGGACTGAAATGCGAATACCTCCACGAATATAACCTTCGGCGAATGCCAGAATGCCAGTCATTTTCGCGATCCGGATACTGCACCAATGGTGACGATTGCCTTTATCAGCATGTCCGCGAGGAGGCACGCCTGCCACCTTGCGAGCACTACGACCGCGGATATTGCGAATTGGGACCACTCTGTGCAAAGCGACACGTCCGCCGGCGTCTATGTGTCTTCTATCTAGCCGGATTCTGCCCTGAGGGAAAAGCGTGCGCCAATGCTCACCCTCGCTGGACGGAAAACCTACCACGGCCTACAATGCGCACCGAGAAGACGGAGGAAGAACTTGAACGTGAACGAGTTCTCATTCGCGAAGAACAAGAACGCGAAAAGGAACGGGAACGAGAATGGCGAAATGAACGTGGTCGGGGTGGTGGGTTTGGGCGTGGTCGCTTCCGCGGGCGTGGAAGGGGTTAGCTGGATTCCCGAGGTCTTAGATTCTTATCGCAAGGGTTTTTTTTGGCGACATTGCATGGCATGGAGTGAGGTGTGGGTTCAGCAAGGGTCCACGGGCTTGTTTTCTTTTCGTTTATGGTTCTTTCGCTAGTCCCGCGATACCCCCATTAAATTTGACGCAAAAATATATAAATTTTACTTTTCATTTGCTCAATGGCACATCTGGTCAAGGGAGGCATACTGTTTCACCCACTTCGCCTATAATAGACTTATAGTACTGTGAAACATATTCAGCCACCGGCCCTCAGTACGCCGTCAGCTTACGCATCTAACTCGTACGATGTCTAGGTGCATTCCTAGTGCATTCGGACCTTTTCCCAAGGTTCTCCCAAACTATCGGCGATGCGATGACATCATGACAGGCAAAGAGATAGTTAACGGAATTGAAAGGATATAAGATATACACCTAAAAGCAATAGAATCTCAACAATTACTATTTTTTACTAATGATTTTGTAACTTGGCTCTGAAGACCCTTAGCGTCTAAATTTTAATTTGTCAGTTCTCAGTAAGAATCACTAAGGGGAGAGCTATATCCGGGTGGATCCTCTTTAGCCAATCATACTCCATTCTTGCTCCGTAATCGATGACTGATAGCCACTGTAAAGCTTTGTTGAGCTCGCTAATCATAGAGGTACCTAAGTCCCCTAATAATTAATATGGGGAATGAAGTACCCTAGGACATTCCTCCCGGCGGGGTGTCACCATATAATTAGCTCCCCTCCCCCACGCCTTCTCAGTTTCCCTCTACATTCACTCAATCCTCACAAACCGTCATAATGGCTCCCAAGATCGCAATTGTCTACGTACGTCTTTCAATGGCAATATACTCCTTCATCTCACTAATTGACCGAACAGTACTCTATGTACGGCCACATCAAGGCCTTGGCCGAGGCCGAGAAGAAGGGCATTGAGTCCGCCGGTGGTCAGGCCGAGATCTTCCAGTCAGTGACACCATTATTCTTCTACCATCAAATCACTTAATTAACATTTCTATCTCTAGGATTGCTGAGACCCTCAGCGAGGAAGTCCTGGGCAAGATGCACGCTCCTCCCAAGTCTGACTACCCCATTGCTGAGCCCGCCGATCTCCTCGCCTACGACGCCGTTCTGTTCGGTATCCCTACCCGTTACGGTAACTTCCCTGCTCAGTGGAAGACCTTCTGGGACAAGACCGGCGGCATCTGGGCTACCGGTGGTTTCTGGGGCAAGTACGCCGGTCTCTTCGTGTCCACCGGTACCCAGGGTGGTGGTCAGGAGTCTACTGCTCTTGCCTCCATGAGCACTCTCGCTCACCATGGCTTCATCTACGTTCCCCTCGGCTACAAGACCGTCTTCGCCCAGCTGAGCAACTTGGACGAGGTTCACGGTGGTAGCGCCTGGGGTGCTGGTACCTTCGCTGTAAGTTAACATTACACCCTCCAAAGCGTTTCTATTGCTAATCATCTCATCTAAAGGGTGCCGACGGTTCCCGCCAGCCTTCTGCTCTTGAGCTCGAGGTTGCCACTGCCCAGGGTAAGGCCTTCTACGAGACCGTCTCTAAGGTCCAGTGACTGCATGGTAGTACCGAGTCGAAGCCGGAGAGCTCGACCCCTGCTGCTGGGGAGACTGCTCAAAAGACGGAGCAGCCTGTCAAGGAGCAGCAGGGTTCTCAGGGGCCAGCTAAGAAGGAGAAAAGCAGCGAGGGGCCATGCGGTTTGCCTAAGAAATGTACCATTCTTTGATTGGACCCATGTCTCTACTTGCTTTCTTTGATTTTTGGAGGTTCTCCCTGGGCGTTCTCTTAGGCGTTTCGAATTATTATGATGATACGGAGATACCATTTTCATTATCTATTGAACAATTATCTCTATAATGGAAGATATATGTGGGAATTTTTCTCGGTTTCTTTTACAACACCCCATTATAACGTATATGCTCAGCTCTCTTGCCTAAGACTGAAGAGCCAGGTTTCAGCTAATAATCCTGAGGTATATTCTGATCCTCAAAAGGTACATCTTCGTGGTAAACGAAGCCAGAAACAACCCGGCCTTGATCTACTGACTAAAAGTAGACCATCACAACTTCAAAGCATAGCAGTAAGAATCATTCAGCAACAAATATGGGCCAATGCTAAACATATTAGATGTGTAATAATATGTGAGGTATCTTTGGATTGTGCGGCCATGAGGCAACAGTATATATCGCGAGATGTCCGCCTGCCATTCAAAACCAAGTACCTGCCCCCCTGATCAGCGTGAAGACGTCCACAACTAGCAAGAGGATTAAGGACAACGAAGAATGCCCTGCATGTAGGGGGATAACACCACCAGAGACACCATAAATATAATAAGTGAGGTGACATCTAAGCCTTGAATCATTCCATCTCGTTATTGATTTCCTTCCGTATACCTTCAACAATCTTTTGCTCCTCTTTACCCCCCCAAGTGTATGAAATAGCTCTCTCCTTTGCCTTTTCACTCCATCCATTACGGAGAATAAAGGTTCTGTCTAATCAGAATGCGTATCCAATACCAAAACATTAGACTAGACGCCTCACAATTTGCCGTTCTGTTGACTTGCAAGGTATACCTGATGAGGAAGTTGCCGAACATCCTCCTTGTCGAGTTGTTGAACGACCCCCAAATCAAGAATAAACCATCGTTTAAGGGGTTTCTGTGAATCAAAATCAGCGGGAATATGAACGTGGTCATAGCCCGCTGGGTGAAGAGAAGGATTGAATGCACGGTTTAACATAGTTGCACAGAAATCTTCTCCAATTGTGACATAGCGCCTCTGGGGACACCCATCTATGTCGGTTACACAGGTATAAATTATTATTCTGGTAGGATTGGAATCCATATTTTCCAATATAATGATAACAAAGCGAGCAATGGAGCAGGGCTTAGAACCCTGGAATTTTGAAATGACGCATTGTAAAGTGTCTAGGTGAGTATCACGCCTCTTTTATATGACATGGCCAAGAGGTTGAGCGGTCAAGACCCTCTCGATGATGGATTAACAAAAGGCCGAACTTTCGGACAACAGAAGCTTGGATACCAACGATGGGATCCATACACCAGATTCTCCAGATGTATGGCTTTTTGTAAGCTTCCATTCTTATTTTATGGATTCAGGCCGGTTCATGCACGAATTTGGATCTATATACATAGCTCCTACCGTAAATCACAAGCTATGAGGCGCCAGACAAACATTTATTTCCAATTAGAGAAGTCAGTTCGCCCCTACCTAAATCCTAAACCTTGCCCATCAATACTTGTAGCAAGTCCTTCAAGAAATGTATGGGATCAAAAGTACCAGAAATGTCTACTATAAATGAAAGGCATCCAATATTCTACCGGTGGCCTGAAGGGCAGAACAACCAAAAGGGAGGCCGGGTTTGACTCCATCACCAGGAACATTGTCTTGCCCGACGATTGGTGCACTGATGAAGCAGGAGTAAAACAGCTTCCAATATACAACATTCCATATTATTGTTCTAGAAGTGAATGATACGTCTTAGATACATGAAGCCTTTACGCATTCAGTTCTATGCGATTTCACGGTTAGGTCACTCTTGCAATGCAAGTAGGTGTTAGCTTAAGGGCTACAAAGGAGTCATAGATGAGGTAGGAAAAGCTATATAGCCAATTAATGTAGCTGAAAGACAGCTGTAGTAATATTCGACAAGGTTTTTGAGTGTTGTACAGTCGTCACTTGTCCTTGACTCAAGCGAAATATTGATAGAATTGTCCAGAACGCCTCTAAAATGCACCATCGGAACGCTCAACACGCAAAGAAATCACCTTGACCGTAGTATGCTTATGAACTGTTCACTCATTTCTTTCAAATTCGCCTTGTCTTGCATGGTCCGTAGTCTTCTTGTTCGTGAGATCGTTTCATATTATGTTCATTGACATCATTCACGTCATTTGACGTATTAGGAAGATCGCGGTAGGGTAAGGAACTGGGCTCCACACCCTCGGCAACAAGTCGCTCGGCGTCCTCTTTTTCGTGTGGTCGTTTCATACTGTGCTCATTGCTATCATTCATATCATCTGATGGATTGGAAAGATCCCGGGAAGCTAACGGACCGGGTGCCACAAGCTCGGCAGCGAGTCGGTCGGCGAAGGTAACATAAGGCTTGTATGGGATTTTCATCCGTCGAATGATAGGCCATTCCATGGGGCTTGTTGCATCCTTCGGATTCCTAAGTCCATTCAGAAGCTCGGTGGTGATTTGGGCCTCGTATAAAAGCATGTATTCCCTCTCAAATATGTGGGTCACGAGAAGACGCGACTGGAAGCGAATTAGCTGAGGCCTGGCAGAGAGAAAGCGAGCAAGCGTGAAACTTACTATGTAAGTAGTTGGTTTTGGCAAATTGAGCTTGCGCTCTTGAAGCTGCGCAAGAGCCAATAAGTGACATATGAAATATGGATCTTCGGTCCATTCCTTTGGGGTTATCTGAGCTAGTCGCTTATTGTAGATACGCCCTACAATGTGGTTCAGCGTGCCCCTTGGACCCGGGCAAGCCATAAACCGCCTGCCGCGAGATCCGTTGACGCTTGTGTAATGTACATAGCCTACCAACGGGGGTGGGCTATTGTGGATGTGTTCCGCGGGTTCATTGCGACGATGAAACATGATATAGTTTGGTCTGTGAATAAACCGACCTTGAAAATAAAATGGCGCTCCTTTAATGCTTAATAGTATTGTCAGTAACTCCTATGGAAGCTGTTCTGTTAGACAGTGGCTCTTACCTAAAGAATGAAAAAGGACGCTCCTTGCCCACTAAAATGTTGATGAGATGATCACGCTTCGCGGGAGGGGAGATATTTCTAGCAAGTCCTTCAGCGTCGCTTGCTGTATTCTGGCAAGGCTTTGGATGATCATTGTTCCTCTGGTCGTTTTGAGGAGATTCTGCATAGACATGGGTAGTCCCGACATCCTCGAATCGACATCCCACTAGATCAAGATGGTGAGAAGTCCACAGGAGAGGATTGACAAGGAAACTGGTATGGTAGCGCAGGATATCATTAAACGATTTTGGCTGAGAAGTGGCCGACATTATGACATTATGGATAAGATTGGCGATGACCTTTGATATTTTGAAATCGGCACCACTATCCATGGATAAAGCCAATAGAATATATCCACCGCCTAACGGAAATATTTGACCGCCTTTGTCACATGACCAACCATCCTATCAAACTGGTTGTCACGTGGCGCGGACATGGCCTCGGTTTGTTTGCTCCCAGCACTTCTTGTCCACAGTTCCTCTTTCTTTATTCTCTCTTCATGCATTCAAGGTTTTACTAAATCACTTCCTACTGCTCATAAATTATCCTTCTCTCAATATTTTCCCAAGAAGGGTTATTAACTTCTGCCATCTATAACCCTTCTTACTAGTTCAACTGAGTTGGGCACAGACCTGCCAGTGATTAGGCTGCTCGTTAGGCAACCGCAAATGAATGGTTAGACAATATGGGAGACCAATACCACTTCTGATTGGGATATCAACCCTTGGGCTTGCTACACTACGCTAGTTCAGACTAAGATTCTTTGTTCGCTAGTTTGCCAGTTTGTTTGCTAGTTTAGTATAAATACCTCCCAGATCTGTTTCTTGCTTCTTGATCTCTCATAGCATGCTCAACAACTTCTTTAATTCTTCAAATATCTGAGCCATGGTCCACACTCCTTATTTTAACAGTGTTATCTCCGAATCTGCCTTCAAGACTCGTTTCCAAGCTGAGAATGGACAAAACTTTTCGGAGATAGCAAATCTCTCAGCCAGTCACTGGGGACGACCTCATCTGCTTGCATGTCGTGTAGTACGGCGGGATCCGCAGCGCAACCTACTTCCCATCCTATCACACTATGCAGCACCCTCTGATGTACAGTCTCCAGCGGATGAAATCCGAGCATTCTTACGAGGCCCCGACTCAACATTTATGACCCAAAGCGAGCACTATTTAGTGCGAAGGTCTAATTGTGGCATTTCACTTGCTCAAATTTGGGCAGCTATGGCCATGTTCAAGGGAAACCAGAACCGACGCGTTCGAGACATATCTGCTCTCACTGTGCTAGGACAGAATGAAAGTGGGCATGGTAATGACGATGGGCCGGGGCACCCGAAGCGTCTTAGGCGACAAATATCCCAGCCAGACTTCGCCGACTCCAGCGCAATCCGAGTTGGCTCTAGCAGTCCACTACACGATGGCTCGCAAGATGGCTCCGATAGGTCCTCTTTGCCCTATGTCGACGCTAGTACACACTATTTGAGTATAACACCGGAAGATGACACTGTGCGACTCGCGTCATGCGTCATTCGACATATCCTTTACTTTGCTGCACCCCAAAACTCTGCATCAAATCCAGTTGTTGTCGAGTTTCGAGATGCGAAAACGAGGCTCGCCGCTACCACAACGACCGCAGAACGGCGAATGATTGCCATTGATGACGGCGGCCTCTGTTTGCGACGACAAAACCAAGATGGATCTTTTGCACTTGCGAAGAACCACGTTGCACTCTTGGAAGCGAAGACGCAATTCCATTGTGTAGAAAATGGTCGACCCGTCATATCAGATAGGAGCTTTGCGCAGATGGTTTGCGAAGCACTAGCGACAAGGTTATCCAATATGGGTGATGAGTCACTACGAAGGTAAGCTTAATTGGCTCCAGATCCTCTAAACACCGAATGCCTAGGTGTTTCCATCTCCGCATATTTCCTTTCAAGTACAGACTGACAATCCTAGCAGCGTCATAGTCATAAATGCCGCACAGCACTATATGTGCTTCCTCCAAATGGATATAAGTGACGAGTATATCATGGATTTTGAGACCACCTCACCTACACATATGTTGTATGTGAGCGCCACGCCCTGGTTTGACCTCAGCCAAAAAAGCGGGAGGGAAAGCGTATTGGCCAATTTATGTGGGATTGTGCGTCGAGCCATATCCGAATAGGAGGTAGAAGAAAATTACAAGTCTATCTTGAGAAAGTTATATCAAGTTAGGCACTTAGGCATAGCTATTACAACTATGAGCCTAATATATTAAATAACGTATATTCGTAAATTGTTTGGTCGTTGAATATATAGTAGGGGTCTCACCGAGCCCTTTGCGTGCGTGGTACCTAGTGTCAACGCCAGTGAGTTCATCAAGTGCAGCAAGGTCTTCGAAAAGGCGATTGCAGTAGATGACGTTATGTCCACTAATTTCGCAATGATTACAGTATAGCGATATTATGTTAGTTCACATCTATATATCCTTAGTATATCTAGTAAGTGTTGTGTTGAGGAGATGATGATGGCTTAACAAGGAGTTAGGATTTAGAAAGTTGTATCTCGTACAAGATGATGCTCAAACACAACCTGTTCTTCGAGATAGGGTGGGGTCCTAGTCAGAGAAGGACTGATGATGCGAAAGAGCATGATCCAACAATTCTCAGGGGGCCATAGTGATCAAGAAGTTGACATAATGGTGGGAATGTGCTATTATCGGAGACTTTTGTTGCTGGTCGTACGAACTCTCCTGCATTGAAGCGAGCCGCATTGGGCACGCACTTGTTGCCCTGAAGTCCCTGTCGCAGCAGACATACATGACAGGAACCCCAAGGCTCAGCCTCTGTTGACGTGGTACCTCTGACTTTAAGGGGTAAGCCAACCGCAGATCATTTATCTGTGCGGAGCCTCAGCCTACCCCAGACGCACCCTAGGAATGATCGTTATAGCATTCGGCAGGAGGGCGGAGTAAAAATAGCCATATTTTCACTGACTATAATTATTTTAAGTTTGATATAGCCACCCGCGACACAACCTTGCCAGCTTGGCATGGAAAGCTATTTTAAAACAACTCCCCCGTGGAGAATTTTGGGGAAAAGCACTCAGGATGGCCTCGAGCATAAACGGAACAGATCCATCATACGAGCTAGCCCAGGCGACGATAGAGGGAGAATTTTATCGTCACCCATCAGTGAGTGAAGATGAGGACCCTTCGTCCGCCAATACTCCTGAAGCGGGGAGCGATGGAGCAAATAACGTGGACAAGCCCAGCAACCTATCACAGTCATTATCTACTACATTTAATGACTGGTTTGTCTGGGAGGTACTAGGGTTGGTAACATCAACAGGCGTTTTGATCGCGTTGGCCACGGTGCTTGCGCAATATAATCGAAAACCACAACCTAGCTGGCAATATATGTCGCTAAATTCTTTTATTTCCTGGATGAGCACTATATTTCGAGCCGGTATCATCATTTCCAGCAGTGAAGCTTTGGGCCAGTTAAAGTGGATATGGTTTGCTCAAAAACGAGAAAGGCCGGTGCAGGAGCTTCGTGTGTACGACTCCGCTACAAGAGGGCCTTACGGGGCGATGGAGCTTATATGGACATTGAGGGCAAGGTAGTAATCAACGATTGTTATATCGTCGGGAACAATTTTCTAACACTGCGCAGACACTTCGCCGTCCTAGGTAGTCTTGCAGTTATCCTGACTATCGCCATTGATCCCTTTGCGCAGAACCTCGTCTACTACTATCAAGACATGGTTGACCACCCTTTTCACCAAGCTTTGCTCTCCAGAGCAGACAACTATAGTGCTAGTGACCAGAATTCAATGAATTTGCAGGCAGGTTCGTTGCTGAATTGGCGACAGTGGCAGAAATTTGCACTAACATATGAGCATAGGCTCCGGTGTTGATGTCGTCCTCAAAGCCAACGTCTACAACTCCCTCCTGAACAACGATCCCCAAAAGCCATGGGCAATCCCGCAATACTCATGCCCGTCAGGAAACTGCACCTGGGATCCAGTTGCCGCTTTGGAAGCCCGCGCTCTCTGCGCAGATATCACTAGCCTCCTCTCCAAGTCCTGCATCAAGCCTGAGGATAACTTTGGCAGCACAAATTGCACTCTCAGTCTCCCTGGAAACCACACACAGGGGTCGTATATCGGTCCTGACGACGGACATAATTTGCACTCCGGCAGTGAAGAAAACATGATTTTCGTTGGCAGCGGTGTTGACACACCTGTGGCGAAGTCAAATCGTGCAAATACAACACTAGGCGTAGTGCAGTTCATCGCCCGTCAAAGAGACATCCCCCCAGATTGGCTTCACGAGATGGTGTCATCGACGGATGATCTCGAAGCCACCGAATGCACCATCATTCCAGTCGTGCGGAGCTTCCGACCTTCTGTCGAAAACAACGTGTATAAGGAAGAGACACTCGCTACATGGAATCAATCCAGCCTTATACGCGGAGATAAACTCGTTGCGCATTACGATCTCATTCCACCCTGGGGTCCTGAGATGGGGATTGACCAGCCCAACCAGGTATTCGGCTACAACGTCCTTTCCTCCCGTGTAGTTACAAGATTTGTGGAGGAAATTTTTACAGGCCGCCTGAGTAAGAGTGACAACACCCCAAACTACCTAGCAACCGCCCCGGACCCGATATATGCAGGTCGCGACATCCTCGTGGCGTTAGGGGAAGGCGACGTTGTCGGCTGTGGTGGTTATCTCCCGTCGAGACTAAATTGCACCATGGAAAATATCGCTCAAGCAATCTCAAAAAGCTTCCGAGACTCGCGCTATAGGGTAAACGCAGAGGATGAATCCGGGAGAGCTGTCGGGCGTGTTCGGGTCAGCGTTACGCATGTCGGGGTGCGGTGGCAGTGGATTGTGCTTCTAACGCTCGTGTTGCTCTTGGGAATACTAGTACTTGCTGGGACTTTATGGAAGGCTCGACGAAGATGCATTCCCAGGTGGAAGAATGACCCGTTGCCGCTGTTGTTTCTATACAACGATATGACGGGTGAAAAGACCGGAGGCCTGGGCTTGCCGGTACAAGGAAGTCTCAGCCATACTATGGATATAAAAGCGAGGTTGGATACGAGCGATGGCCGGATTCTGTTGCGGTAGTTGATGCTGTGCAGGTGCATTTTTTCTAATGTTTGATTTCATTGATCTTGGACTCAGTTAATTTGGGCTGGTTATATAAAACAAAGCAAGGATAAGGTATTTCTATTCCTATTTGTTTTAGCCTAGTTATAAAAGCCTATATATTTTAATGATTCATCTGCTTCATAGACGGGGCTTTCGTGGGGGCCTAATGGGGGTCTACAATAAGGCTGGGGCTGAGGCTATAAGCCCCGAGGCTCGACCCCGGACCCACTGTAGGTCACGCGGAAGAGTAACCCCACTGTGAAATGGCTGGTGATTTGACCTCGGAGGCTTAGAGATACCTCACTTTTTCACACCATATTAGAATTAATAGGTGTTAGAGAGGTTCTTATGGCCATGATTGAGAGTTGAAAATAATTTAAAGACGCTGGTGTCCGATTTTACGGATACTTCTGCGGTAGAGCTGGACATACTTCCAACGACTTCTTGAACAATTCCATCATGGAAACACCCCTGTCTACCACTCCGTAACGTACAAAAAAAATCAGTAGCAAATAAACTGAGGCGCATATTTTCGTAAATGTGAACAATATAGTTATGGAATTTGTATGATCGAGTTCCAATCAAAGGAGAACCATGGCAGTACCTAGAGCTAGCACCATCGAGATAAACCCGACAAAAGGTACGCTTTGCCCCCATCTAATGCTTTCAGCTTGAGCAGCCGCATTAACATGCGATTCTGATTTGTCTGAGGGCTGATGCATCATGATCAAGCCCGGAACCTGCGTTACGGCAATATAATCGGATGTTCTGCTCGGGTCCATTGTCGTGATAGAGGAGGAGGTGTAATATGGATGCACGCAAAAGCTTTTGATCTCATATGACGACAAGCGCGAAGTGCAGCCCCCTCTTGCAACTGGGGTCATTGAACTATCAGGATGTAAAACGGATTAGAAACAGCAGATTGACGAAGTCTAGAATGAAAGACCAACTAACCTTGGGCAGCACCAGGCGGCAGTCTCACTCGGTGCCAGGGCTGAGATGATGTTACGAGGATGCACTCCTTCTCCCTGCACTCCCGTTGCACTGGCGAAATTGAAAGCTCCCGAGAGACTGGGGGACTCGCTGCCCGAGCGAGCCGCTATGCCCATCGTGGCCCAGCCAGACGGGCAGACGAGGCCGGGCGAGTAATACCCCATCATTGACATTGTGGCGGTGGCAGATGTTTGGGTTATGGCATTACTGTGCTCTGAAGCCATGGAACTACCGCTTGGGAAGCACTCATAGGCCTGCGCCCACTCACAGTCAACCTTTCTGTAATATGAAGTTGTGCGGCTGGCGTCAGCCAGCAACACATCACCAAACGAGGAAATACATGATGCGGGAGGAGTGAACGTAGTGGTCAATGGACCGATGTTTGAGAAGCTGTATCCGGACAGGGCTGCGGTTGGCATGATAGCTGGAGATATGGGGATACTTGCTTGGATATTTGGGAATGATGACCAGGGACCTAGATTGTTTATAACCTTTGGACAAACATCCTCGGGAACTTGAAGGATTCACCCACGCCGTGCGCTTGGACCATTTATTTGAATGCGGATTGATTAATTCTGACATCCTACCGAAAGCTGAGACACTAATTCAAGGCTCTGCCTTCTTCACTATAGGGGAAATTAGGCCTGGGCGAATGGTGTGTTAGCCGAGTGACGATCAGGCAGGGATTCCTCGTATGTTGTATTCTGTCTTTTATTTCATCTACTATGCCAAGTAAAGGGGGTTCTCATGAGCCGTTTTGGCCCCATTATTTTCTAAATAGCAGAGCCTCATCATTACCTCCCATAGTCCTTTTACCGTCAAAGATCTCTTCTATATAATCTACCGTGCCAGCTCGTGCTAATGTAAGCCAAACCTCTTTTTTTTAGCAGTAATACCAATACTAATAGGCAATTATCACTATGCAGATCACAACTTTTTCCATATTGAATTGTATTGCACTTGAAATGTTACCGCACTAATTATTGGCGGCGTACATGCCGCGGCACATCGAGATTGCCGTTATTGGCATCTAGCAAGATTCGTTGCATAAATCAAGTGGCTATAATTACCAAGACTAGGGTATATGTCACATCATGGCCTATTTCTCACTCAGGTAGAGACCGAAGAGAACTAAACGAAATCGCTCTAGTATGCTTTGAGCCATCATTGTTTTTTGCTGTGGTTGTTTTGAGTAGATTCCGCATGGACAGGGGTTATTAGGACATCCTCGAATCGATAGCCCACGAGATCGATATGGCGAGAAGCCCACGGGAGAAGATTGACAAGGAACCACTCTGGCTGCGCCCTATTTCACAAAACGGTTTTTGCCGAGAATTGGCCGCCATTACAAGGAGGGCAACATTGCCAATTATCTTTCTAATATTTACATGCCTAAAGTCAGCATGATGATAACCTAATGATGATTGGCAACAAAGTACTGCCTCCGCGTGATAGCTACCTTGGTATCTCTGAACAGCATAGTACAAGCCGTATATGAACAATCAAATATCATAGATATGTGGGATAGTGGAGTCTATACACAAACTCTGGTAAGCTTAAATTATAGTTCCGCTGAGCGGGCTGACACTGGCTGATTCTCATGTCCATCTAATGTTAGATTCGTCCTTCAGGCTTGCAGCTAAGATCATAAAACCTGCATCATGTGTTTATGAATGTTTTCTTGGGTTGCCCAAGTGACCGAGTATTCTACATAAATTCCTACCCTTCTGCACAAGCCCGTGAGCAATAGATCTTCTTGTAGCTTCAGACATTGGGGTGCTCTTCTTGGGCACTTAGTATTCATATACACGCTCGCAAGGCCAACGAATCGATATCGAGCATTCAATGAACTCACCTATTTCTAGACCCTAATTTAAGGTGGATAATTAAAATACAAGAGTTAGAAGATCCAGGAATTATTGGAAAAGTGAAGTCAAAACGAAATAAAACAGAACTGTACGAGTACTATCACTAACTGGTCAATGTTTCCGAGGCTTTCCACATCTTCTACATTTGCTACATTTGACGATTCTGGCTATGACTATTTATGTGAGAGTCTCCAAGTTGATACCTAATAAATGTCTTTTTTTTAATAATGTGAAAATATAGTACTATCGCTGTGAACCCACAGCTCTTATTTATACGATGGCTTTGTATGTGTAACGACTTTTACAATTTTACCGCCTTCTTACTGAAAACTCCACAGTCGAGCGGAAAGTGTTTTGTCAGTCAGGTACCATACCGCCCGCCAACTGTGACGTGACCAGGGAAGCTTCCGGGTCGAGCTTCTCATTCTCACTTTCTTCTTCTTCCATTTTATATTTCTCGTTGAAGCAGCCTCTCATTTCTCCTTAACAGTGCTCTAGGAATTAAGGGCCAAGATGGCCTCCATTCTTCTGCGATTCGAGAGTCGAAACGGCCAATTTCGACTCACGGTCAGCCCACAGGAACTCTTTCCATCACTTCAAAAAAAGGTATTGCCCTTGGTCAGAAGGGGACGATAGCAGGATCAGATCCAAAAGCTAATTTGGCAACTTGCATTAGATTCTAGAGCATCTCCCCGCAGCCGCCGAACCTTCGTCCATCACCCTCTCAAATAAACCGATCGGCACAGGTGGTGAGGAGAGACCACTAGACGGCCTACAAGGTGTTTCACTCGAACAGGTTGGCCTCAAGTAAGTGTGGAAGCTCTGGCCTTTATGGAATGAATTACTCACGCCCCGCTGACTTGAAGGCATGGCGATAAGCTCTTTATTGGGTACCGGGAACAGGCACAAGATAATGGACCCTCGAACGGCGACTTATCTAGCACTTCAGAATACCGACTCAATGGCACGCCAATTCCCAAACAACAGACAGTTCCGATTCGTGCACTACCAAGTGTTGCCGCTCCGATGAAGAACCCGTGGGACCTAGTGCAACAGTCACCGCTGGACAATCTGCTAGACAAGAAAGATGGGAAAATCAAGCGTGGCATGGACTACAAGATGTGCAGACATGGTCCCCGAGGCATGTGTGATTACTGCATGCCACTCGAGCCTTATGATGCGAGCAACATGGCAGAGAAGAAGATTAAGCACCTTTCTTTCCATTCATACCTGCGGAAAATCAATGCCGCGACCAACAAGCCCGAAATGGGAACCTCGTTCATGCCACCGCTCAACGAGCCATATTACCGAGTGCGAACGGATTGCCCATCGGGGCATTCTCCTTGGCCGGAGGGCATTTGCACCAAATGTCAACCAAGTGCAATCAGTCTTCAACCCCAGGAATTCCGAATGGTAGACCATGTGGAGTTCTCGTCCTCTGATTTAATCAATTCCCTCCTTGACTTCTGGCGAAAGTCAGGCGCTCAACGACTGGGCTTCTTGTATGGAACATATGAGGAATACACTGAAGTACCACTGGGTATCAAGGCTGTCGTTGAAGCAATCTATGAGCCCCCGCAAACCGGCGAAGTGGATGGCGTAACACTCCATGACTGGCACAACGAAAAGGAAGTGGATGAAGTAGCCCGTCTCTGCGGATTGCAGAAGGTTGGTGTGATATTTACTGACTTGATTGATGCTGGCCGTGGAGATGGTTCAGTCGTTTGCAAGCGCCACATCGACTCGTACTTCTTGTCTTCACTTGAAATTGCATTCGCTGCACGACTCCAGGCACAAAACCCCAAGTCAACGAAATGGAGCCGGACAGGGCAGTTCGGCTCCGATTTTGTAACGTGTGTGCTCAGCGGAGATGAGGCTGGTGCGATTTCTATCAGTTCATACCAAGCATCTGTTTCTGCAGTTGAGATGGTTCGAGGAGATATCATCGAACCTTCAGCGGACCCGAGTGTGATGCTGGTACAATCAGAGTATGACGAAGATGCCGGAAGCAGGACACGATACATTCCCGAAGTCTTCTACCGACGAATTAATGAGTACGGTGCAAGTGTACAGGAGAGCGCCGAGCCTAGTTTCCCAGTGGACTTCCTATTAGTTACCCTGACCCATGGATTCCCAACAGAGTCATCCCCATTATTCACCAACAGTCGCTTCCCTATTGAGAACCGTGAAGTTGTTGGCGAGAGCCAGGAGCTTCGACACGTTGCCCAGAAACTGATGTCCCATGGTGATCCCGATAAAGCTATCCAAGGCGTTTCTGATTTCCACATACTGTGCTTCTTGCATGGACTCAGCACATTTAGCAAGGTCGGTGTTATATCGTGCATCTGTTACTGTATGCGACGCTAACTCCCATTAATGAATAGGACGAGGAATCGCTCCTCTGCCGTGTCGCCAGAACGAAGTCCCCCATCGAGGGCATGCAGCTTGTGAATACCCCAGGATGGGCCACATTGATGACAATTCTTCAAGAGAGTGGTGAGCGCCCCCCTAAGCGCCCCTGGCCCACACCGGCGGACCCTTCTCGCCCGGATTCCCAAGCCCGGAAACGCCGCAACCCCCCACCCTCCACTCTACCCCGGTCCATATCTCCCAGTCCCGAGAGTGACCAGCTTGCTAAGAGGTTTAAGGGAGCTAGTTTAGAATGACCGGTTTCGTCTTTTCGCCGTTCGGTTTCATCGCACCGCCCCCAGGCCTTTCGGTTCAGCTTTCCCACCGCGTTGCCACAAAATTCACGAGGAGTCACTAGTGGCTGTGCATCGCCCTTTTTTCCCGGGATATTGTCGATTCACGGACCCGAAATGGAGATGTGATGCGGGAACGGAAGCTAGACAGCCCTTGGGTCCGTCGGCTGGTTATAGCAGGCTAAAGCTCTGCCCGATATCACTGTATTTTCGACGAATATACTCGAAATCCAGTTTGTGTCTTACGCGTCTTACAGCCCTGGGGTCTGCTGTAGATAGATAATTCACTGATTCTCTCGTGGTTCATTGAACTTGCTTTTTCCGGTCACATAGATATATGGTAAAATATTGGAATGTCTCTAGGTATATGCTACAGATGAACACGGAGTAATGAGCCTACATATAAGTCATATTTATATGAGGTGACGTCAGGCAAGGAACTATTCCTGAGGGTACATTTCCCCTCAACTTCCGATGTATTTCATACTACACAATTAACAAATTTCCTGCCCTCTCCGATATTTCACGATAAACGCCCGATTAAAGATGCAAAAACTCACAGATAATAACACGACTTACCGACGATGATCACCCTCATTATTCATACACCTGACTTTCTTGGACAAGCTCCTTCAAACGTTTTTCCAATATCTCTCGTCCCTGTCCAGTATTCCATACTTCATGAGGAGCATCATCAGCAATATCCCAAGACAACAGGTTGTCTGTGATATGAGAAAGATCTTCCTGTCGCTCTGCCCACTGAGAATCTTTCCTCACTTCTTGCCCAGAGCTCACAACGACCACGGGAGCATGACCCATCTGAACATGGCGAGCAGACTTTATCTCAGCGGCAGTCATGGTGACAGCAACAAGGTTTTCCTGCAGCTTTGCTTTGATGTACTTTCCAGACTGGTAAGCCGAACGACCAACAACTCGGTCCTCACGAGAACGGCCGCGTAAAATGGCACCAGCAAGCCGATCCAATCCCAGGGGGGAAAGAATACCACGAAGCCAAAGTAAAAACCCACGACCGGGTCGTCCAATGTCTGCCAAGTATGCCTCGTGGAGAGGGTCGATCATAAAGATGCCGCGAACTTCGAAAATATTACGACTGGCGAACAGCCTGGAGTATAGACTGCCAACTCCAGCGGAAACAACTATCCATGGACCAGTCTCGCCAGCAAGAGCTAACGCCTCTCCTAGCGCATCTACCGACATGCCTACAGAATGAGGCGAGGGTGCATTGTCGGACCATCCGAATCCCGGTCGATCCCAGTAACAGTATCTACCGATACCACCACGGCCGTATACATCGTCGATGAAGGGTTGCAGTGTATGCTCGACCGGCCCATTCCCACCCTCCAGAAGAATTGTCGGTACTTTGTCGTCTGCAGTTTTGTTCCCGACACAAGCGAGATGAACCTGATAGGTTTCCCCATGTACCAAGTACCGCTTACCCGGGGCTTCGAGTCCGGCGTCGAAAGCACGCAAAATCAGAGTCGCTGTGAACAGGATCGTGGCGATGCCCATGACAGCCAGTAAAATTGTTTCAGCGAGAACAGCAACCCACTCCAGGAGCGAGCGTCGAGTCTCTTCTCGACCAGTGAGGCGCTCTTCCTCCTCTCGTTTACCCCAAGCAACCGCTTGGTTCTGGATCGCATGGTAGATGGAGATCAGAGCTACCCAGACGACTGATGCAATCCCCACCCAGCCCTCTTCAAGACGGATTCGCGGCACAGCGAGGATAATACACATGTCCAACACAAGAAGAGCTGCAAGGGTAATGGCCCATATGGTCATGGGCTTGGATGGCACTGCGAAGAACAGG
The DNA here is from genome assembly GCF_001561935.1 of Penicillium griseofulvum. NCBI lineage: Eukaryota > Fungi > Ascomycota > Eurotiomycetes > Eurotiales > Aspergillaceae > Penicillium > Penicillium griseofulvum. Next base: position 1,423,672 of record NW_024467419.1, read on the forward strand.
AGTCCAACGGCGAGATATCCTGTCGCCAAGGTGGTATATGAAAAGGCAAAGAAGCCCGACCCTCGTGGGTGGATCATAGGTGGACTAACAAATATGGAGACAAGCAGGAATGTCCACCATATGAAGCTAATTGCTAATGCAGTGACTGACACGCCGCGCAGGGCGCGCACGCTCCATAGATTGTAGGGCGATACCTGGGTTCTCGAGTTAGCTAAAACTTGTGTGATATTTAGTTTTAGTTTGACTCACCGCTGGATCATCTGGAGTGAGGAAGCCATGATTTTCTGCAGGAAGCAGTCTTGAGCGCTCAGTAGGTTCATGTTGATCTTGGCTATTCGGTGGCCCCGTGGGTCTAGGGTCGGTTTTGCGACCCCGAAGCGACATGATGAATATGAGTGTCGATCTTTTGATATCAGTAGGTTTCATATAAATTAAATCAGAGGAGTGTTTCATTGTATTATAAAGAAATATAAGGCGTAGTATCCCGGCTGGGTATGACATCATGCATTTCTTACTGCAGATCTATATCTTGAATATTCAAGTAACACCGTCATTTCCTGCTTTTTGCCAGATACAAATGACATGCATTTCATAATGTATAGAAAAGAGTCTAAAGTGAGATACAGTTTCAATAAAACTAGATATAACTTCTACTATATATGGTTACCTAAAAGTATTCAACCATATCTAACATTGCCGGAGCCATCTCCAAACCAGTCATCCGCAGCCAAGGACTCATCAGGCGAAGCATAGTTTATGATTGTGCTTTTCGATGTTGTGTAGGCATTGTAAGCCTCGACTCCGTTCTCGCTTCCAACTCCACTAGCAGACTTTGAACCTCCCCATGGACTACTAGGGTCATTTCGATGATGGGTGTTCACCCAAGTAATTCCCGCATCAATCTGTTCGCATACTCGGAAAGCCTGGGGGAGATCGAGTGTCCATACACCAGCTCCCAATCCAAACTCGCTGTCATTTGCCAAGGCGATTGCTTCTGCCTCGGTGTCGAACCCTGCAACGACAATAACAGGACCAAACGCCTCCTCACGCCAGATAGATGTCTTCACAATACTGTTGTTTTCTTTGCTGGATGCAAGTAGCGTTGGTTCGTAGAAATATCCCTTCTCGAAGTTGAATCCGTCAAGCGGGCTTTGAGAGCCCATCCTTTTTGCACCGATGAGAGCGACCGCATTCCCTCCTTCTAGAGCGCTATTGACTAGACGCTCCACATTTGCTAACTGTTTTTCGGAAATAAGTGGCCCCATGGTTGATTCCGGGTTGCTCGGGGCTCCGATTCGGCGTGTAATGCTCTCGATCTTGGCCTTGAGCTTATCCAGCAGCTCATGCATGATGGAGTTTTGCGCTATAATTCGGGTGCTGGCCACACAGGTCTGTCCACTTGCGATGAAGCTTCCAAAGACGATTCCATTGATTGCAGTATCGATGTTGGCCTTCTCAAACACGATCAAGGGCGCCTTTCCACCAAGCTCCGCGGTGTATTTTGCCAGATTTCCACCAACAATTTTGCCGATTGCTCTGCCGGCCTCGGTACCACCAGTCACATCCACCTTTTTCACTAGTGGATGCTCGACCAGTGCTTTGCCGGTGATGGCTCCATATCCAGGTAAGACGCTGAACACGCCATCTGGGATTCCCGCCTCGCGGAGAATTTTGCCCAACATAAGAGTCGTCAATGGGGTCAGCTCGCTAGGCTTGACTATAACGCTGTTTCCAGCGGCAAGTGCTGGAGCAAGCTTCTTCACGGCGATCAACAACGGGTGGTTAAACGGGGTTATCTGAACGACCACGCCGAGAGGTACTCGGTCGACAAAGTTATGCAGTTTACCCATCGTCGGCAGGACAGACCGCTCCTCGACTCGTAGCAGGGAAGCATAGTATTTGAACCATCTTGTCAAAGATGGGACTTGAGCCTTCATTTCCCGTATCACTCGACCAGTCTGCTTTGATTCTGTTGAGATGAGTTGCGGGAGGACATCGGAGAGAAGCGATGCGCATTTGTCTAGCACATCGGCACGGTGATGACGACTCGCACGCGACCATATGCCGGACTTATATGCTGCGTGGGCGGCGGAGATGGCGGTCTCGACATCTTCTGATGAGGCTGCGTGACATCTGTTAAAGGTTAGGCCGGGATGGCTTCCCAAGGTCTATGAGTTATCTTACTGCGCGAAGATCTCTCCGGTTGCTGGATCTTCAATTGGGATGCTGTATACTTGTCAATGCTTGTTCGAAAGTGTCAAGATAGCCGTTACCCACAGGTCGCCATTCCCATCCTGCTCTTTACCGGCTAACCACAAACGATATTCCATTTTGATAGAAAATATTCAGGTACATAAAAGGCTCCAAAATCAGGGGGAGTGATGTCTTTATAAATTGGGCTTATCTGGCTTATCTGGGTAAATGCCCAGGTGAGGGGTCAACGATATTCCATCCGATCTCGGGATCTTCCTATTTCTAGAGGGGTTTCACTCTCAAGTTATGAATGGACTCAATGTTGTATTCATTCACAAACTGGTATCTGTCGGGTAGAGGGGCCATGTCGATCCCTTCTCCAAATTGAAATGTCGCGACCTGCAATGTTTTCATCTTCAAACTCCTCGCCATGTTTTCTTATGATAATATTACACCCGTAAATAAGGCTGTCAAGACACTCTCCCAGCCTGTCGGAATCAGACAAGAACATATCGCCGATGAAGAAACTCTCCTCTACCTGAAACCTAAATATGACCAACTATCGCCCAATGAATATACCATCAAGAGATACTGGGACGACTCAACGATTTTCACAGTCACTGGCCACAAATATGGTGACACTCCAGCTCGCGAATTTCGTGATTCCTCAGGACTCCCAATGTTCCAGTCTCGCGCAGCTATCCTCGCATGGAAACGACCACTCCGGGTACGATTACCTGGCAAGGAAGACGAAGAGCTTGTGGATTTCAGAGTCGATATGAACAAAGTCTACAGACTCACATTTCGCAACTCGATGGAGCCGGACTCCAGAAGCGAGCGTGATAGAATGGTGACGGTCGAAGTGCGAGAGACGGGCTGTTATGCATGGCAAGGATTCTCGGCTAGTGTTGGGGGCCAGAAAGTGGTTGATGTTCGTGAGAGCATAACAATGAATAAAAAGCTACCTAAAGCTACCTCTCAAGGTGATGTGTCCTTGATGCCACGACAAGTGCTTGAAATTCTTGTGGCTGAGGGGTTTGACTTATCTCTAGTAAGTAACATATCTGAGGTCATTTTAGTTGGAAACTAACAGCTCTGTTCAGGCCGCACTCATTGCTGTGTACATGGCAGATACGAGGTTCAGTACTGCGCCTCCTCCCCGATATTAAGTCATGTCTAGAATACAAGGACTTTTAGATACATGTATTGCAATTGAACTGGTCTCAATCCACCCCCGGGTACTTGAACCAGGCTGAACGAGCGCCTGCAGTCAGCATCCTTGGCGACCTGAGCGGTCATTGGCGAATTGCGAGTAGGATTAAGCTCCACGTTGCCAGAAGGTCCTTAATGTGGCATTTGCTGGGGTGCGTTGGTCACAGCACAGCCCAAGGTGTCGCTCTTGCCCCGCCCAGGCGTCTTCCGCTAAACTGCCTATCTCTAAGTCAGACTGATAACTATTTCTCTTTAATTTCCGCTTAGGCCTGTAGCTCATTTGAGCAAAGATTAATAGACTGAATAGAACACTGGATTGTGCAGCAAGTAGCAACCGTTCATGGCGGGAACCGAACCCGCTGGACAGCACCGGGCTCTGTCTACTGTCCCTCAATGGTGGTGGCATGCGCGGGCTGTTAACTCTATACATCCTGAAAGGGTTGATGGATCAACTGAATCAGACACGTCCCGAGGGTTCACCAGCAAAGAAACCCTGCGAGGTGTTTGACCTTATAGGTGGCACTAGTACAGGCGGGTTAGTAGATTTGGTTCATGTTGTAATATCGGATGGCTGACAGATACAAATTGATTGCAATCATGCTAGGTCGATTGGAGATGGATGTTGATGACTGCATCATGGCATATATCAAGTTAATGAAAATTATATCTAAGAAGGCCCCGAAACGGGCCAACCTCAGCGTTTTTGGAAAGAATGAGCCCCTATTCGATGCCAACACGCTTGAGAGTGTAATCAACGAAGTCATCAGTAATAATGGAGCTAAGCCAACCGATTTATTCAATGATTAAGCTAACCGGGGTTGCCGGGTGTAAGTGCATATGAGCTGATAGTTCCGTATCCTGCTAACGGCTCCAGGTTCGTCTGCAGCATTATGCAAGAGACCAAGGATATCGTGCGCCTTCGCAGCTACCCTATACACGGCAATCCTGGCATCCCAGTGACCATCTGCCAGGCCGCCCAGCTACTGAAACTAAGCACACAGAAAAAAACTTCATCTCTAGATGGCGGGGTTATTATCGTAACAAGCGGTATTTTTGATTCAATGTGAACCAGGGGTTACAGGACGTCGGGTTGGCAGAGTATCAGGAGCAAGGCTTGATTGAGGTAGCGACGGAGGTGTATCTCGGCCACCAGGCGGTGGTATTTCAATTGCACTATTGTGTTGAGAAGCTAAAATCAAAGTAGAGTGTGTATTGAGAAGACTTCTCATAGTCCTAATTTCCCTCGACTGACGGATAATAACGGAGATAGGTGCAACCAATTTACATTTTGATAAAGATATTCGGGTTCATACTCCGTCACCAGAATATAGATATGCTGCTAAGCTAATACAGGCGTATGGGGAGAAACAGGCTCTTTGGAAACAATGTATGCCGTTGTTCTGAATACGTGATACCGAAATATAATGCTAATAGAGGTGAAGGGCAGGGCAGGGCCAAATAGCAGGTGGCGTTTGAACGGAATACGCGGTTTACCGGCCGCGAAGAACTGCTTAGTGGCCTGACACAAAAATTGAAACGGAAATCTGAGGCCACCATGGTGTAGGCAAGACCCAGTTAGTGCTTGAGCTAGCGTACCGCATGCGAGAACAATACGCGGTCTATTGGGTTGCTGTCAACAGTCCTTGATAGTCAGGGCAGGTACAAAGAGGTTGAAGCCACGCCTCGGCACAATCCATATATTGAAACAATCTGTATCTCTTATTATATTGTGGATCACTGTCACTCGTCGGTATCGAATGACTTGCTCATATACTTCTGCCCACCTTAGTCCGGATTGTCTAATGTAGGTTTTTGAATCCACTTCATCATCGCATTTAACAGTACATATGTCGACCATGCTTGTTAAGAGCATGCTATGAGAGAGAGATGAAGAAGGGAGAGGGTGTACTGGAGAAAGCTATGGAGAGGCCGGGGTTTAAAGTTTTATAAGATATAAGTTTTTATGTATACTCATGTAAAGCAGCAAGCAAACAAGCAAATAAAGGTATCAGGAGTCTAGACTAGCAAACAGCATGGCAAACAGTATAGTTGATATCCGAACAATATATATTCACTATTCACCTATTCTAGTTGATTGAGCTTTTCGTCGAAAGCTATGAGTGGATCATCCCGAATAATCCAAGTCCCCGAGGATTTTCTATGCTAGCGAGGGAGCACTGAATCTCACACAGAAAAGTGCTTTATTGTATTCATTGCTATAAATGGGGTTTGAAACATTTAAGTATACTGTCAAAATACTGAGGCCCTTTTAATACACATTTTTGCAGAATATTTACATCCAATGGCGGTTTGGCCGAGTGGTCTAAGGCGATTGAGTACGTTTCTCTTCACAAAAATACCACATACAACATTCACTAACAATCCGAACAGCTAGAAATCAATTCTCTTCGGAGGCGCATGTTCGAATCATGCAGCCGTCGTCCATACTTTCTTTTTTTGTCTCTAAGTGTATGCAGTAAACCCTCCTTTCTACGATTATCTTAAATTCATCTACTCTCCCGCGCAAAAGATCGTTATATCCAGCGCTTTATTAAGCATTTTCAACCAATTAATGTCCCCTTAGTTGGTCGCGTGACTTGACTTTTACCTTTCAACCAATGAAAATATCACACTGTTTAATCCTAACCGGGCACCCAAGCCCAGCTGATCCTAACCTCTTAGAAGGTGGCTTTACAATAATTAATTGGTAAGTATAATAGATATAAATGGTTAGCGGAAGCAAGGAAATCGGGGTTAGAGAAGCAGAGCGATATTAGGAGCTGTTCTGGCACCTAGCTTGTGTATAAACCAGAAATAAATATTTTATATATGACATTTCGATTGAACGAACACCTGGGTATAGCAACATTTTTACTCCGTCTGAATTATATCGTTATAACCAGGCTTTACTGTATTAGGTATCTGTATAGCTTTCCCAATTGGCAGGGAAGTAAGGATTCCTAACTAGACCTCCGCAATGGGCCGGGTTGGGCCCGGAGCTCAAGCCCATAGCCCAACCCAACCCACGGCCCATTAGTGGAGGCCCATAAGGCCCCCAATGAAGCCCATCGGTATTAGCCTTTGCAATCGCTGTATTATAGCCTTTTCTACCAATTATATAGAGTCTAAATTCAGAATATCAAATCACAGTATCTATATTAGTATATATTTTAATTTTAAATAAGATCCGATAAGTAGAGGACGAGATATTGTAGAAAGTATTAATTTTGATATTTTGATATTAGATATATATTTTAGATCTAGACGGGAATACTACTACTTTCTAGTAAGGCTCTGTAATTTTTAGAATTTCTTTATAAACGCGCTTTTTCGTGTTTTTAAACGCGATATTAAGAAATTACTAATATTAAGCTCTAAATCATTTAATAAATAGAATATTACCTTAGGAATAAGGCCTAGAAACGTAGGTAAAATGAAGCGTAATTAAAAAGACAGAAAAGGGAGGGTTCAACTTTACTTGGCACCTAGATTCTTAGCATGTTTGTACTGTTTGGGGCCCATTGGGCCCCTACGAAAGCCCAGTGGGCTTCTACCCTAGGCCCATAGCCCACCGGTGGGCCTAAGGACCGGGCCCATTTGCGGGTTGGGTTGGGTTGGGCCCTGGGCTTTATGGGCTGGTGCGGAGGTCTATCCCTAACTACCTAATAAAGTAGTAGTAAGGCTTAAATTCTAACAATCAATAAGCGGGTGTAAAAAAGGATGTAATATCATACTTGTACTATTACTCCGTATAGGTCATAAAATATAGAATTTTTGGGTACATAGCAGATCTGGGCCAAGAAATGTACCAAAATTCATTGATAATATGAGTAGACTTGGCGGGTACACCGAATAAGTTTTTCGACCTCGGAAGTATCCCCGAGCTACATGCCCACTCTCGAGGGCTAAGAAATTTATATACCTATAAGGTACTTAAGCAGAGTTGTAATCTTACTATGTACTAGAGCGAGCGCACTAGTGGAATGGATAGAAATTGTTAATACGTTGATATAAGATATAAATGAAAGTATAATTAATAATGGCGGTTTGGCCGAGTGGTCTAAGGCGATTGAGTACGTTTCTCTTTGCAAAAAAACTCCACATACAACATTCACTAACAAATCCAACAGCTAGAAATCAATTCTCTTCGGAGGCGCATGTTCGAATCATGCAGCCGTCGTTCACATCTTTTTTCTTTCCTTTCTTTTTTTTTCTTCCTCCTGGATCGCCTACTCGATACGCTGATTGATACACAATTCTTTTATCGATATCCGAAAGAGATGGATGTTTCCTTTTTCCTTTCGCGGGTCTACATTTTTCGGCTTAGGTGGACGATGAATGAATTCCCACCCACCTTCAATAATTGGCAATGATAGCTAGTGCTGTTGTCACAACCTTCATGAGATCTTCCCAGATGAAACTCATTACCAGGACACGGTTTAACCTGTTGGCTTCAGAACCTTAGGAGAAGCACTATTGAACCTGATTATATTGTCTTCATCGTCCCGGTAGGCCCCATTAATAAATGGTTGCAGTTCTGGTGGCACGTTCTTAATCCTTTTGTCGATCCAGACAAATCGTCTTTTCCGACGACATATCTCTTCAAATGAGTCCCCATCGAGACCATCCACAAACGAATTAGCGATCGCGATGGCTTGCCACGTAGAGCTGCTCGCATACTTCACGAATGACTCTTCTCCCTTTTCATCACGCAATGAAACTCTAAAGCCAAATCGCATGCCCGGGTCACTCCTTAAGGCGTTGGTGGCGTAGGCGTGGGGATGTCTCTCACCCATAGGTGCTATCTCGGCTTTCACAAAAAAAGATGTCTCATTTGGGGGCGCTTGGTGGATTCGGAAAGTTGCATGTTGAAAGTTGAACTGATAAGTACTGACTTCCCCCTTTCTGGTTTCGTGTCCCTTGAAATGATAACCTATGAGAAGTTGTAGACCTTTTTGATAGGTCATCTGGTTCACTTCTGTTGCCCCAGGTCCCTGTGCTTGCAGCCGTTCGACCACTAGTCTCTCCTTCTCTGAGTCCAACTCTTTCAGTGTTGCACTCCCATGCTCAACCGCTTCCATTATGAGGTCTTCATCTACCAAGCTGGTGTCCTCCCACTGGGTGTGCGAGGGCTTGATAACGTCGCCAGTGTCAGTCTTATTCACTGGGAGTAGCTCTTTCTGGACATCTTTCAGTAATAATCGGACTTTTTCCATCGTCTCTGGAGATATCACGCCGATTCGCTTTGTCTTGGACTGTGGGACCTTTCTGGGTCCTACCCCCGGTGGAGCTCTTGGTAATACTTTCAGGAGAACGAGCAAACCAAGCCTCAATGACCCCGCTGTGCACTCTGCAAGACGGCGGACATCCTCGTCCTCCCTAAACCCTAACCTTTCTAGCCATATTCTCAAAGTGGGATTCACTTTTTCTAGCGCTGGTTCGAGCGGGTCAACCCTCTCAGATCTCTCATCGTCCCACCCACGAATCACCAGTGCTACTGTGAGTGCACTTTCATAGAATGTCGTGGAGAGCCTAGTGTTTGAGACAGCCGACACACACCTAAACAGTAAGTCGATCTTCACAGCTATGGACCCTTTGTTCGACCATAGTGTGATGAGAGGAGCGGGCGATCTCACGAAGATGCGCTCAATGGCATTGTGTCGGAATCTCACCCAGATTTCATATCGAGCACCTTGGAGATCCAAAATAAATTTATTCTTGAGGTCTTGCTCTGTGAGTGCCACTTTTTCAGCGAATTTTCCGCAGAGTAGAATGACTCGGAGGCTGCTTTTCTCAATCAATTCTTGGGTACTTTTTGAGAAGAATTCTGTATCGGTGTCGCGTGACATGCCGACTTGGAATGTCCCAGGGATAAGCTTGTACTTTTGAAGATTGGTGAACCATATCAAAGAGTTTGTCTCCGTGAACCCGCTTTCTCTCAACCCCCAAGGGAGAGATATCTCGCCATAGGTGTGGGTCGGAACGCTATCTAACATGATGCCAACAGAGGCTACTGTAGTGCCTATTGGGATTGCTAGATCGCTCTTGGTGCAACCATCGTTCAAGATCCAGTTGGAAATATTCTCAAACCAGGCCTTCACATCCAAGGGCTGGATCTCACTGCCAAGGGGCGTCCATGGAACCTTTCCCTTTGATGGCCAGAAAGCCATATCAGCAAACTCCTCTCCACTCTGTATGGCAACATAAAGAGCATTGACATTTTCTTCAGCGGTGAATCTTGGGCATCTCTGAGTTTCAACCAAGCTTTTCTCGGAGGCGTTGGGCCGGTGCTTCTGCTTTGCCCGGACACTTGGCCACTCACGGATCTCGGAGTCTGTAGAGCCCTCCAGAAGTTTTGTAAACTCCGCCCGAACTCTCGGTGAGAGTTCTCTACCTTGCATCAGTGGGGGAACTATGTTAAGACCAAGGCTTGAGTATGAGCCTTCTGGGCAGGGACCAAAATAAAGCTCGAGGATAGAAGGGGCAAGTGTTTGAAATGCACGAGTGAATGATAGTTCCAAAACATTTTCGAATGCCTCTTTTGTCGAAGTTTGGGTACAATTTGGAAATTGTATGATCCATAGCCGAATGAAGTTGCTGTAGCGGTAGCCTGCCGCCGAAGGTTTTGTGACAATGTGATAGTGTAGGGTGTTGTTTTTCCCTGTCCTTATTGCACTGCAATGCTGAGGAATGCGAATTGCCAATACTGAGGCCTGTCCGACATATCCACGCCAGTACTTCGCATCTCGGGAATCCGTTATAAAGTCGCAGTAGCCACCATGAGAATGAGGCCAAGGGTCGAGTTCTTGCATCTGGGATGCACGGATAATATCTAGCCTAGCTTGTGTGAGCTTTTCTCAGCTAAAGCTAGTGGATAATACATACATTTCCACTGTGATTATTTTGCCCTGGAGAGCGAGAATACGAGGGTCGATTGCATTCAATGCCATTTCGGTAAACACTTGTTCGCCCCCGACAGCATCAATCACAGACTGATAGCCTAGATGTTCAATCAGAGGATCTTTGATCTCTTGTCCGTGCAGTTTCTGTACAAGTGAAAGAATTACTGGCTCCATTTCAGGCATCATGATCTGGTGCTGAGTCTAAATGACCTGGGTCAGAGGTAAGTTGGACCATGGGAGGGGAAACGGGGATCTTGCCTCGGGTATGATCTTAGTTGACTGCAGCGAATCCTGCATTAATGGTAAGGTATTTTCGAGCTCCCGTGAAATCATTAGGTTCATCTGCGGGCATTCGGCCTTGCGATGACCTGGCTGGCCACACTTGAAGCAGGTTGGCTCAGTCTGCTGGCAATCATGCTTCAGGTGACCCTTCTTCCCACATCGAAAGCAAGTCTGCAAGCTCATAGATCTTGACCTAGACCTATCCTCGTGTTTCCTTTTTCTTGATGGGCAGTCATGTTTTACGTGCCCCTTCTCTCCACACTTGAAGCAGGCCGGTGCCTGTTTACAAGTGGCAAAATGGTTGGGCTTCATGAACTTATGGCACCACCTGCAGTGATCTTGGCAGTCTTTAGCAAAGTGGCCACCGAAGCTGCATCTACTGCAAAACATGCAATCGCTTGGAAGAAAGGATGACATGCTGGTGTAGGGTATGGGCGCTTGGAAGGGAACGAAGGATGGATAAATGTCGTCGAAACCTAAGGTGTCAGGGAGAAGAATGAGGAGGGAGGTGCGGGGCGTAGAGAGATGGGCAAGCGACACGCCTCTAAATAGCTTGACGCCCTTTGACTAGCAAACAGAGCGGCGATTTAACGGAGTAATTATTTGCTATAGTCTTCTCTCTTCTAGCTAGATTGGCCTCTCTCTCTCTTTCTTTTCCCAAAGTCAATCAACTATCTTGATCTCTTCTCCTTCTCCATTGCATTCTCTACACTGGTTGCCGCTCTATGGTTCTCAGCACGATCTCTTCAACTCTACGACGGCCTCACACCTACGGACAGCTATTTCTTGGTACTTTCCCTGCATCACTAATGGCTTCAATGCTCTCGCAGATCTTATAGAACTAAATGCAGTGTTCTCACCTTTCGGCCCTCTGTCATAGGCTACTCCTTTTCCCTTAATGTTCTATCTTCTCAGGTTCATTTTCAGCGTTTCGGAGACCCTCCATACTCCCCAGGTCTTCTTCTCTCTTATCAAGCTTTCGTCCAAACTTCTCGGGTTAACCAGCCTTCAATGACCTCTCCATACACCGACACTAACTTCACGATCTACTTTCGGGCGCGTACACGAAACCCACTGTTGATGATTTTGACAAGGGTGTTCGGCCGCCGTAGAGCTTACCATCCTGAATAAATGGGTTCACAAGTCAAATATTCTCCATCTGTGGCTCACCATCACAGTTCACGATTCGCCCAAGTCATACATCAACGACACTTCAGATACACGAATAATCGCCCTGTTACAACCTTCATCAAGCATTTACGCCCCACGTTTAGGATATCAAATCCAACAGCACTGGAGCTCTGGAGGTTCAAAAGTAAACCAGAATTAGTTTGGTGGTGGCAGAATACATGACAGAAATCCTGATCGTACCTAATCAGGAAGGCGGAACTGACAGATCAGGCATTTGAAGGCGGGTTGGTTGCATTATCAATCCCTATACAAAAATTAGATCGTATCATTGATAGCTTTCCTAGTTCTATCCATACAGGCCTCTCATACTAGGAAAATTAAGATCAAGGATTAGCAAAAAAGAGAAGAAAAAAAGATAGAACGACGGCTGCATGATTCGAACATGCGCCTCCGAAGAGAATTGATTTCTAGCTGTTGGATTTATTAGTGAATGTTTTTTTGTGTGGTGTTCTTGTAAAGAGAAACGTACTCAATCGCCTTAGACCACTCGGCCAAACCGCCATTAATGAGGTAACTGGAATACATGTGCATTATGAAGGTAAAAGTCCGGATCCTCCCATCTTGATTTACTATAAGGTAGTATTTTTCAGCACAACAATACTCCAAGATATACCGCGTATATTGTACGGAATACGCTAGGTCAGATAGAGATAGAGGTTATGGAATGGCCTCCTCATTCGCTTGATTTAAACCGATTGAGAATCTCTGGGCGATACTAAAAGCGAAGATCTACTAGCTTCGACCTGATCTCCTGCATAAACCTTCGCAATGGGCCGGGTTGGGCCCTAACTTCAAAGCCCAGGCCAGCCCATGGCCCATTGGTGGGGGCTCCATGAGGCCCCCAATAAAGCCCATTGGTATCTAGTAAATCGGTATCTGCAATCGCTGTATTACTACCTTTTCTATTCATTATATGGAGTTTAATCTGAAATATCAAATCACAGCAGCTATATTAGTATATATTTCTATTCTAAACAATATCTGACCAGTAGAGGACGAGATATCGCAAGAAGTGTTAATATTCATGTGTTGATATCAGATATTCTAGATTTAGGAGTACTACCACTTTTTAGTGAACCTCTGTAAGTTTAAAAATTTCTTTATAGACGCGTTTCTACTTCGCGTCTTTGAATGTGATACTAAGAACTAACTAATACTGAGCTCTAAATCATCTAAATAAGTAGGAATATCTGACATACTATACGATAGTTGATACAACGAAGTTGAACGAAAGCGAAAGTCAGTAAGAGAGGCCCTATACTCGCTACACTCGGCATAATCTGCGGCCTGCAAGGCCCGAACTGAGTCCCTATAGCGGGCATAGTCCTAATAGCCCTAGAGGGCAGAAATGGAAAAATTGACGGGGACCTGCAGGCGGTAAGGTAGAATCCAACCAATGAAACAGCACAAAGGACTCGAAAGAGATCTGCAGACTACCTAAGATTTAACAAACTCTTGCACGTCTATTCATCCATGAGTGACATGGAGAAAAAAAAAGAAAAAGAAAAAGATGTGTACGACGGCTGCATGATTCGAACATGCGCCTCCGAAGAGAATTGATTTCTAGCTGTTGGATTTGTTAGTGAATGTTTTTGTGTGGAGTTTTTGTAAAGAGAAACGTACTCAATCGCCTTAGACCACTCGGCCAAACCGCCATTATTACTTGTACCGCTGATACATACATATGTATCGTAGATTAACCTGGATAACCTCTATCTACTATTTTGCACCCGGGTACTTCTATTTTCTGCCGGAAGAATTTTGCATCCACTCACATCTAATCAGGTGGGGTCAGTATTAGTAGTAATAGAAAGGCGGTGATCAGGGCGGCCAAAAATAGAAGTATTGGGTTCAAATAGTCATGAAATGCCACTATATTTCATTAGTGCCCCCTAGTAACCGGCCCCACAACCTTTTATACAAAAAATACGGACCCCTCGGTCCGCCACCCATATGAAAGGGATCACCCATATGGAAGTGTATCTTTTACTAGGCACACATACAAAAGGTACATACAACATACATAGATGTTGGTTTCTCAACCATTTTTATATTGGTAACCCTTATTTTAAGTATAGAACTGATATGCAAATGCTACACTAATGCTCTGATCAAATCGTAAGAGTATATTTCAGGGACGCATTAAAAGTTGAATAACTTATGTTAGGCATGATAGTTGGTTAAAATTTGAAATCGCAACACTGTAAGGAGGCTCCTTTAAACCTAGGCCGAAACTCGAATATAGTCTTTGAATAGGAAATTTGATTTTATACTATAAGTTATACAAAGGGCTCTCAATATAAAATGGCTGAGAAAAACTAGATTTTCTTCCTTTCTATCGGCGGCGGAGTCGACATACGGGCACCGCGAATTCTCGCGCAGCTTACGCGATATTAGGTTTAGTTTAGTTAGAGAGAGGGTCGAGAGTTGGATCTATTTTAAGCTGTAATTTTTTATTGGTTTTAGGCATAGTTGGTGGTGTGGTTGATGTTTAAAGTAAAAAGGAGGTTTTTCAAAAAAGAAGTTCCATATGGGTGATCCTTTCATATGGCTGGCGGACCTGAGGCTCCGTATGTTGTATTTTTTGTATAAAAAGTTGTGGGCCGGTTAGATACAGGTAAACTTACAAATTAGGTCTTGTGTATGTTGTATACTTGTCCATGCAAAATATACTTAAGCACCTTGTAGTTAGGCATATGCCTCAAGAGTTAAGAATCTTTACTTCCTTATTAATTAGTAAAGTTATATAGTTAAATAACTAGTATACAAGGAGTTAAAAAGAGAAAAAAAAGATATGAACGACGGCTGCATGATTCGAACATGCGCCTCCGAAGAGAATTGATTTCTAGCTGTTCGGATTGTTAGTGAATGTTGTTGTGTGGTATTTTTGTGAAGAGAAAACATACTCAATCGCCTTAGACCACTCGGCCAAACCGCCATTATTGGGGTATATGAAATAAATACAAATTATGAAGGTAATCTAACAAAACTTACAGGCTTCTTGTCTAGGACTCGTTAACTCATGCTGGAATCTTTTTCGTTCTTTGCATATGAATATTTCCAATCATCGATTTCAGCACTTGTTCGATAGATACAAATCACCCCTGGTACTTGCTCATATGATTTTCAACACAGAAAGTTATATAAACGATTCCCTGCGCCGAGGATTTTCCTTGTACATCGAAATGCGTCAATAAATGGTCGGCATAGACTACTCATGAAAAAACCCGGAAATTAAGTATGTGAACTGGTCAATTCCAGGGTCTGACTGTTCTAACAAGATTAAAAGGATTCTAAGTAATTATATCGAGCCAAATGTTCTCGGTTATAACCTCCCAAGGTGTTACATGCACCTTATCTACAACCAACAAGTCTCGAGAGGTAAGAGTAATTTGTATAAAAACTCAAATAATGTTATATGCGCCAGTAAAGCGAATCAGATACACATCTCATGAATTAAAGCCGCCTTTTTCATCTTCTATAATTGAATTCGTTCTTCGCATCATCAAGTGCGAGCCATTGTCCATAGGATGAGGAGCTCCCTGCCTGATTTTCTGCAAACTTTCATCAAATCTTTTCCAAACACCCAGGACCATCTCGATATGCTCAATCCCAACCGGCTTCTTTTGGAAGCGTGCGATTGTCCGGGCCGTATGGACAGCATTCGCAATCTCCCTACCATTCATTTTCACCAGCACGAAGGCCTTCATGGCCTCATCAAAATCAATACAATTTTCTTCGCTTGGTATAGACTTCAACATTTGCAACCAGAGTCTTTCTCTAGTCTCAAGGCCTGGCGGGGTATATTCGAGTGCGAGGTGAATGCGAGACTTCATGGCTTTATCAAAGGACTTGATACGATTAGTGGTGAGGAAAACAATTCCACTGAAGTACTCTAATTCCTTCAAGAAAACTAAATGCATGTTAGCTTTGCTTTTTAGCGACTTGGATAAGCTTCTTACCAGCCACGAGAGCATTTCGATAGGAAGTGTCGCCGTGGTCCTCTCGAGCCTCGAGGAACACATCCGCTTCATCCATTAGGACGACTGCCTTCCAGGTTGTTGCATATTGCAAAAGAAGTTTGAGGCGATATTCAAAAGCCGCAGGACTTTTTGAAGTTAGTCCTTTCCGATTTCACATTGCTGGGCAATATTCAACACTTGTTCGTACCTTTCCGATTTATTAAGCTCTCCCAGAGAGGTCATCATAATCGCCCTTTTTGATCCCTCAGCGGCGGTCTCAGCTGTCAATGTTTTACCAGACCCAGGTGAGCCATGTAATAAAACAACCAGACCCTTTCCTTTCTGCAAGCTTTGATCCCGTGCGTCTTCCGGGTACGAGTGAGACGTGACTAACGACTGAAGAACAAGCTTTTCATGATCACCAATAATCAATGAATCCCAAGCATTCTCTTTCCATTTAACGTCTCTAATCGAGTCGATAAAAAACCGACACCATTCTTTGCGACTCAGAGAGAATCCATACTCATATGGCGGACAGCATAGCGGATCGGGCGTCTTGGCCTGAACTCTGCCTGCATTTGAATACTGGTCCTCCTGGAAGGTCTTGCGGTCCAAAATTACCCTTCCAAGCTCAGTATAAGGAAGCCAAACACCGTCAAAGTCGGCCATTCTGGGATGAAAGTAACTGTAGTCCGGTTCCTTGAGGTACTGGGCATGTCCGTCGTAGGACATAACAGATATGCCCTGCAGTGTGAGAAACCTTTCGCCGCGAGCTATGAGTCGATTTTCCAGATCCCATTGGTCCTCGACAAATTTTCGAGGAAAACACGGGAGCTTGGTAATGATGGCCGGATTTTCGGCGGCAAAGCTTCTTTTCTGAAATATCCGAAAAACATGAGAATTTTCGCCAGTGATAGTCCCATCGTGGTCTGTGAAGAGACAGTGGACTTCCATATACTGACCATCTGTGGTGCTTTCTTCATAGGCAGTCTTTTGACACCGCAACAACCAAGGATGGCCCATGAACTCGGTGTATATCAGGTCTCCAGGACGAAAGATACACCATGCGTTCTTGTATGTGATTTGTTTGTTCCGTAGCATACTCAGAAGGCGCTCTCGCTCGGGTCCAATCTCATGCTTCATGAAATCAAGCAGCAAATTGAGATGCATACGCTCGTCAGCATCTTTTGTTGTTTGTCGGCGTTCGTCTAGTTCTTCCCAATAATGTAGAAGGATCTGAAATGGTCCCTTCAGCTCAAAGGGAGATGTGAAATCTGCCGGGACAGTGGGGTAAAAGCCGATCACTTCTCGAAAGACATTCATGAGTCGCCTGGAATTTATTTGTAGAGTAGTTTCCTTGAGTTGATTCTTCTCGCCGAGGAAGCGATTGACAATCAAAGCATAAGGACTGTCCTTGTCGCCGAGTCCAAGTCGAGCAAAGGGGTTTGAAACGGTCTCAACAGATATATTTCCATCTTTCTTTTGACTGTGACGATAGACTTTGAACTCGCACTTTTCTCCAGCCAGGTCTTCAGCGGTTTCCATGTTGGCTGATTTAGTTATGTTTGTGTTGTTGCAAGATATGGAGACTATTTATGTCGGTTGTGTCAATATAAACGAACGACGTAAGCTGCTCACGTCGGGTAAGCTGAGGCTGAAGACAACGTAAAGCATCGCTTATTGGCGATGCCAGCGAACCCAGGCAGCACGGGCCTGCAGTGACTGCAGCTAAAGTAAATACTGCCGATATCACACCTGTCATGATGCGGGGATTACGCCCCTCTGGGCCTTTAGCACTTGTTAGCGTGCACTAGTGCTGACTGTCTGTACGAGTAGACCAATCGAACAACGCCATATGTACAGGCTTCCCGCCTCAGTCCACTTCTAACTACATTCAGGGAAAGGCTAGGCCTGTGATCGTCTGTTTACAGCTATAAATCACCCGGGTGATATCTTTCTCCCCACCTCTAAAGAAAGGTCGACCGGGGTTTTGATTGGAACCGGCACTTCTGGGGCTGAATAGCACACTTCTCTTAATTTTGGGCACCGGCAGATGCATAAAAGGGCTATCTAGATTCTACTTGAGCATTTGTGTCCAAGTCATAACTAAATCTCGATGGCAGCTATCACGGCATCGAGCCCTTTGGCTCAGGCTATTGATGAGTTCCTAGATGATATGAAGACTCGCGACCGGAAGAGCCCATTCTACAAAGAAGTCTTGACCTCAAGGTCGGTTTTGGCACTAAATTCAAACCCACAAGGCGTCGAATTATGTGCGGAAGAACTGAGGGGATATGTAAAAGAGCTCGAAGAGCAGAAGAGCACGTCGAAGTCGTTGAGAGGACTTGGGGCCCTTGCACCTTTCATCAATGGCCTTGTTATGTTGATGGACGCTTGCTCCATGCTGGTACAGGCAAGTCCCTTCGCGGTTGGTGTGGCTCTATCGGGCGCTCGTTTTGTGCTCAAGGTGAGTGCACCAATATTAAAATGGGATAGAGTACTTTGATTCTGAGTCTATTCTAGCTCGCACACAACACCAACTCGATGTTTGAGCTCGTATCAGACACGATGGGCAAAATCGGAATGTATCTTCAGTGCTATGGCAAGTTTGCTGTTGCGTATAAAACCTCTGATGAGGTACGCGAGTGTCTTGTTGCCTCGTACAAGAACATCGTTAGCTTCTGGGCAACGGCTTCGAAACTACTGTCCGAGCACGGTATGTCATTGCTGCTGTAATCATTTATACAGTCTACTGACTCGGCATAGTTTTTATAAGCGCGATTAAGAACATTGTTAATTCCATGACCGATGAAATAAACCTGACTGTCGAGCGTCTTAGCAAAGATTGTGCTCGAGTCCTGGCAATCACTGCGGCCGAAGAAGCAATGCTTGTCCATGATGATAGGAAGCGTAACGCTATAGAACAAGAAAGTAGGTTGCAAGCTATTTTTGTACCTCAGCCAAGCACATTACCAAGTAATTTGCTCACAAATCCACGGCAGATAAAATGAAGGAAGGAATTTTTGACTGGATCAGAGCGGGCGATGACCTCGATCTCCGCGGTCACTTGCAAATGTATTCTGAACGAAGGCATGCAGAGACATGCGAGTGGCTCTTTGACGAACCAGAATTCCAACGCTGGCGTGACGACTTGACCACCAATGTGTTCTGGTACAATGCGCCACTAGGCTCTGGGAAAACGGTTCTTTCATCAGCCGTTATCAACCATTTGACGAAGAAGAATCTTCCGACAGCATACTACTTCTACTCTTTCAGCGACTTCACTCTAAGGAAGGCCATTACGGGTCCTCGTGCCCTTGCTCTACAGCTCCTTAACATTATCAAGACTGGAATTCCGGATACAGTGGTCGAACTTTACCAGAGTGAAATGGCACAGCATGCAAGATACATACATATCCCGTCAGTTGCAGTGGACACGGTAAATCGCATTCTAAAGGGATGCAGCCTTGTCTATGTGATTGTTGATGGCCTGGATGAATGTGTCGATGATCAAAGAATGCGAGAAATGTTCACAAAAATTGTATCCTCTCCAGCTTACGGCACAACCAAATGGTTCTTCACTAGCCGGGATGACGTGAAGATTCGAAACATGATGAAGCAGTTGAAAGCCGTGACATTTTCTCCTAGTACATCCACCCTGTCGGCGGACATCAAGCTGTTCTTGTCAGACGGGCTACAGTCAATCAAGTGTGCCGCAAACCACATCAATTATTTCGTTGAGAAACATATCGAAGGGAGCTTCCTCTACTCGAAATTCTTGGTTGATACACTACAAGGCGAAGGCATTACCTGTGACGATGATATCAGTAAGGCCTTGGAAGAGTTTCCTAAAAGTCTGACCGGATACTATATTCGTACACTACTCAAGCTCTGCGAAAGGCCCGAACGAGAGCAAGAACTTGTCAGGTGAGTTCCATCCAAAGGAAGTAATCAAAACTTCTACAAACCGCTAATGATATTTTAGACGAGTCTTTAGGATACTAATTACTACGGTCCAGCCTATTACTTGGAATGAGCTCTGCAATGCACTTTCGATCCGGACCGGCGAGAAGGATTATTTGAAAGGGCATGAACCTCGCGAGCAGCAGATTCATTCTCTCTGCGGATCCTGGTTGCTCTTAGATTCCTCTTCTACTGATAACAAAAACGATCAGAAGATCAGGTTGGGACACAAAACCATCCAAGACTTCCTCGCCCAAGACTTTGAAGATCTTCTCATCGACCAATCCATTCGACAGATGGAGCAGGAGAATCTGTCTCGGATTCAAAAATTCTTTGTTAACTCAAACGATGCTTCTCGACAAATTGGACGCGAGTGCCTGACATTCTTAAACTACAAGCGCTATGAGTCATTTGCTACTGCTAAGGCAGTCCTGGACGAGAACACCAGAGAACACTCGTTTTTGAGATATGCTGCAGCCTTTTGGTTCATCCACTTTGATGGAGAAAATAATAGCAAAGAAGATTTCGAAGAGGTAAAACGTTTTCTTCAGAGTACAAACCTTTGGACTTGTGTTGCTGTACAAAGTCGCATCGTCCCTTATCTTTTCGGTCGATACGCCAAACAAGGAGCCGGCACCTACCAGATGAGCCTGCGACAAACGGGCTGGGACAAGCAGGATTCTTTCGGTGTCCCATTGCCTACGTGGTTGGAGCAACATCCACCCCATGGACCCGCGTTGGATCTTGACTTTTGTGCTTTCATAAATGATTGGCACGAAGTTCTAGCATCTCGACCGGATATCTTAGATCAATGTGTTCCGTTGAGCACCATGGAATCAAAGCTTGGGGGTGAATTCCCTCAATCAGAAAGAATAAAAGTCTGGAGGTCCAGCGAAAAGCTCAATTTGAGTGATATCTCAGAGCTTCGCCTGAATTCCATATTTCTTTCCAAAGGGAAGTTGTTCGCGGACTTGATTTACCATAATCGAAATGACCCTTCAGATCTCTTCCACTACCATCCGGTCACCATTTTCTCAAAAAGCAAGGCGACACGAAGCACTTTCCGTCCTATCCCCCGACTTACAGAGTTGAATTGGGAAGAAACTGCATTTCAAGTTCAAGAGTCGTCTTCGATGGTGAATATCCTGGAATATGATACAGTGTCTAGACAGCTCCGATCTTCTCAAAATGGTGTCTCCAAAACATTTTCAGCCCCGAGATCCTTGGGAGAAGCTCGTCAAAATGAGAACTGGCTGGTGAAACGCAAAGACAGCAAGTCTGCAGCATGGGGAGTAGTGACTATCTTCCACATTTCAAAAGAAATATTGAAGCAAGGACCGTTATGGCAACGCGATCATTCGAGTTCCGAATCGGACTCTAGCTCATCGGGCTCAGATTCAAACTCAGACTCAGATTCAGATTCAGAATCTGGATCAGGATCAGACTCAAATTCAGA
Source organism: Penicillium griseofulvum (assembly GCF_001561935.1). Taxonomy (NCBI): domain Eukaryota; kingdom Fungi; phylum Ascomycota; class Eurotiomycetes; order Eurotiales; family Aspergillaceae; genus Penicillium; species Penicillium griseofulvum. The sequence continues at coordinate 1,444,833 of NW_024467419.1, forward strand.
CGCAGACTCCGCCTACCACTCTGGCTACGACGAGGAACGACACAGAGATACCCAATCACCTGAAAAGCTAGCACGAAAATGGTTGATCGTATATCATCAGTCCTATTCACCGCTCTGGATTCCTCTAGCTGACCACAACACTGCTGGAAGCTCATTTGCGCTCCATCCATCTCTGCCTCTCGCTGTTATAACTTCCATCAAGAGCCAGGCTATAATTGTCAGATTTGACACAGAAACATGGAATACTGTGGACTATCCAGGTATCTCCAAAGATAAAGAACCTCTTTTCTATCAAGGTTGGTTTAATTCCCTTTAGTTACGAATGTTGGAATTGAGGCTGCTAACACTCCAATCAAAAGACCTCCATTTTTCTTCATGTGGAAAGCTCTTTTACTCCCTAGACTCCTCATTCATAAACGGTGACGACTACTCTGAGTGTCATTTGCGTCTGTCTACATATTCAATTTCGTCAGGTCATGGAATTTCAAACATTGAAGATACCCCGACACCAAAACCCGAACTCACATATAGATTCGGCGAACGAATTGAGAGTCTACCCCCTCATCTACCAATCCTCGTCCACTGGAGCGACAACGAGGTGGTTATTGCTCTGCCACCGCTAACCTGCGAGCCGAAACTAGTCAAGTTTAACTTGCACGCGCCGAATCAAGAAGTAAAAACACTACAAGATCCAATATATTTCCCCTCCTCGACGCTATCTTCGAATCCGATCCTGCTATACCGCCACAGATCTTCAAAAGAGCATGAAATCTTTCTCTCGTTGACACGAAAGCCACCATGTCCGTCCAAACCACAGCCATCCGAGGAACAAGTTCCTACGCCTACTGCTCCACCCGCTTCACCTGTCGTGATGCGTTGGAAAATATCAAATGAGAATGGATGGCGGGTCTGGGACCCTAAATGCGATGAAAGGTCCACGGATCTAAAACTAGGAGTTGACTATATTCGAATGTTGCGTGGCGGATTTGTAGACGATGAGAGGAAATTTGAGGTGCCGATTAGGAGTGGACTTGACTGGACGCGAAAGGCGTTCTTATCTTGTGCTTAGCGGTTCGTTTAACAGATTTCAATCATCTATCAATGTCTATATATATTACCGCCGTAGCAAGTTGGGATGATTCCTCATATATACTTCTCCTTCATCAGCGAATTTTATGCTGATTTACTATGAAGACCAACTAGGTACATACATACCATATCCAAGTCTTTTATATGATTACCATCGTTAAGATTTCCAAAAGGACATTTCTAAGTTCTACAACTTTGGCAGGACATCTCAGAGCTGGCGATGGTATTAGTCAGCAATAACTGACGACAACAGCACCTGATGTGAATGGACTCGATTGTTTCAACTGAAAGCCAATTCACTTGGAGAAATTATTGGCTGTGCGTGGAAAAGCGAAAACAAAAATTTATGACAGTCCTCATTTATGCACCCCTCATTTTGATCGACACAGCCGTAGTATCCACTTGAGATGAGTGACCTTCAGAAATCATTCGCCAAGGCAAAACTGGCCAAATTTCCGCCCGAAGCACCAATGCCTGAGTCAATGAGTTATTCAGAGGATGGAGAGGATAGCTCTTCGGCATCGTCAGTATCCTCCACCGGGACCATCATCCCGTCTCCCACGCGCCAGCTATTCGCCCGAGCGAGCCGACGGTTCGTTTACTTCTCCAATTTCCAGTTCAACTTGGGATCAATTGGCAATCAGCAGATTTTCTAAGAGAACGCTAACATGAGACCGCAGACAATCATCTCAAACCTCTTTGACATGGACAGACTTCTTTGACCAGGAGCTCTTTCTTCCAGAGGAAGTGGATAATTTCCATATTATACATCATGTCTATTTAACACCGCCAACTGAATCAGGCCCGCTTTTTGTCATGCACCATGGAGCGGGTTCATCGGGACTTTCCTTCGCCTCCTGCGCAGAAGAGATCCGGAAGATTCTCCCAAAGGCAGGAATCTTGTCTCTGGATGCACGAAGCCATGGCCGCACTGTCGTGACTACATTAGACAGTAAGACTGATGACGAGGCTCCTTCTACGGCAGCGGCGGCCCATTCTGGATTCTCGGGGAAGGCCGAGCTGGACCTTAGTCTTGACACTCTGAGCCGGGATCTTGTCCATGTGATCTACCAGACACAAACCAGGATGGGTTGGGAGATTCTCCCTGATATTATTCTGGTTGGACACAGTCTCGGCGGGGCGGTGATTACAGACGTCGCGAAGAAAGGAGAGCTGGGTCCGAAGCTGTTGGCATACGCGGTGTTCGACGTAGTGGAAGGTATGCTCCCCTTTTTGGTACATGTCTATCAGATACTGATATAACTTGACAGGGTCTGCAATGGATGCTCTCCAGAGCATGGAAAAATATCTTTCGACTCGTCCGACCAGATTCCCATCCCTGTTATCTGGAATTGAATGGCAGTATGTGTCCACGTCGAGTCGTCCTTCCACCATGGCTAACAGATACAAGTACTCGCTCCCGTACAATCCGGAACACTACTTCTGCTCGCGTCTCGGTTCCATCCCTCCTATACGAAGAAAGCGAGCCTAGCGACCCGTCCCGTCCTTGGGTGTGGCGCACAAACCTCTCCGCAACGAAACCTTTCTGGGAAAACTGGTTCGTTGGCTTGAGTAGAAAGTTCCTCGATGCACGAGGTGGAAAGCTACTACTGCTTGCTGGGACCGACAGGTTAGATAAAGAGTTGATGATCGGGCAGATGCAAGGTATGCGTTTCGAAAATCCCTATCGGCTCTCTATGATCATTCGGCATCGTACTTACTTTAGTATCACAGGAAAATACCAACTTCAGGTCTTCCCTGAAGCAGGCCACTTTGTTCATGAGGACCAGCCTGTGAAAACTGCGCAGATTCTGGCGGACTTTTACCGACGAAATGACCGGAGCGCATTGGTGCTTCCGCCCAAGGTAGCGGATATGCAAGCATCAGCGGCAATGAAGAAGGGAACAGGCGCTACTGGTGGCCCAACGGGGCATCTAAGATAGGATTTATGATATATCGCAGTGTTTGCAATGAGATATGATGTCCAATAAAAGACCATTCATAGATGTAAACACATGCTTCTTGAGCAAATACGTGATCTACGAGGACTCTTTCTCTAATGCCGTTACGTCTACAAGTGATCGGCTTTACCTACTCGTATGTAGGAAACTGATATGAGCAGAAACGTTCCATTTTTGAACGGCGTGAGTTGCTTCTTTTTTAGGCCCAGGTCAAACCGGCCATAGAGGGCAGCTAGTGACCCAGCCTTTAGTCGTAAGCCTCATATCACCCCGTTGGGACAAGAATTAAAGCGAAAAAAACACAAAAGAAAAGCAAAAAAGCTGCCGGGCACGACAAAAAGTTCGTGCCTCCCCATCGATAAACACCGAGAATCAGGGTTTCGAGATTCCGAACGCCACCGGGATTCCATCACACGGAATCATCATGCGCGGATCGTGAAAAGGGATGTGATAATACAAGGAGGAGTAAGGGTATTCCGAGAGAAAAAAAAAGAGCGCATGACGCCAAGAACAACGGGCCTCAATGTCATCTTAAGGCAAGTAGGCACCACCAGCAACCACCAAATTCATGTTGGTGAACTTGACCTTGTAGACAGGCGACTTCTTAGTCGGGAAAGCGCTGATTTGGTCGGCAGTGACAACGACGTCCTTCCCCTTCTTTTTCTTGGCCTGACCCGTCGAGGGGTTTGTGCCTGCATCCAGTCTAGTTCCAGTACCAGTTTCACCGATGACACGGCCACCCTGGGTGGTTTCCTGGGAACCGGCAACATCCCAAACTCGCACGGTACCATCAGCTCCACCTGAGACCAGGACGGTGGATTCCACGCTCCAGCTGATAGACCATATTCCACCCTTACCGTGCCCACGCATGCGCTTCAGCAGTCTACCAGGAGCGAGATCCCACAAGATGATGCAACCCTGGTCATCAGCGGATGCTAGAAGCTTTCCGTCACGGCTGCACTCCATCGCAGTGATGCTGCCAGTGTGGCCAGTGAACATGCGGACGGCATTACCAGTCGAAACAGCCCACATGCGGACAGTGTGATCGGAGCTGGCAGTGAAAACGTATGCTGAGTTGGGATGGAAGCAGACGACATCCACATCATGGTCATGACCGACGAAGATACGCTGCTGGCGGATTTGGTCACTCACCCACAAACGGGCGGTCCGGTCAGATCCACCCGAGACGAAGTAGTGACTAAACGGTCCCCAACTTAGGTCCCAGACAGGGCGGTCGTGACCCTTGTAGACGACCATGCATTGCCAGCTATCAAGGGACCAAAGGCGAATTGTTTTGTCCATGGATGACGAAAGCAACCAGCGTGCATTGGTGGCAACCTTATCATCCCCGGAAAGGCCCTCGCGAGCAGCTGCGCAGGGCTGGAATGCGACAGCAGTGACGGGACCCGAATGGCCGATAAGGCGGCGCGAGCTGGCAGGTGGCGAATTATCAAGGTCAGGATCAGCAGATTGGATGTTCGAGCCATCAAGACTCCAAATCCGAATGTATGACTGCTGGAATCCAACAGCGACAACCTGGCTGTCATCTGAAAAGTCCATGCAAGTAACACTGTGTATTTGTTAGTTCTGTGATAAAAAGATAGTTCAAATGAACATACCTATCATAAGTGTTATGGAATGTGAACATGCACACACTAAGCCCCGGACCGACTCCACCTGTGCGAGCTTTGATCTCGAACCGATCGCGATGTTCCATAACCTTCTTGACCTCGATCTGGACGTCACGAGCAGTGGATTGAGGGAAAGGAAGGTCTGCACGAGTAGGTGCTTCGTCGTCATCTTCATTTTTAATCATTTGGTCGAACTCTTGAATGAGCGTATTACGACCAGCGGCAGGAGGTTGCTTCGCATCTTCCTCTGCTAGTTCAGCCCGCACGTCCTCCTCCAGAAATTGTTCCATGGGGAGTTTCCCGAGTTTGAGACGGGGAAGTGTGCCGGCCATGGCCGGGTTGTCACCGGTGTAAGCTGAGCCAGGGTGGTGTCCTGGAATACCTTCATCCTCAGCTGGGAAGGTCTGGTCCGCACTCATCTGGTTCAACATGGCAGCGAAACTGAATCGGTCGTCTGCTGCTCGGTCCAAAGTTTTCACCGAGCAAAAACTGCTGAGAATTGCGTTCATGACAGAACCTCCTTCTTTATCCTTGCTCTCCAGGAACTGGAGAAGATTGGTGTAAGCGGGGTTGCTCAACACAATGCGGTACTTGTTGGTTCGGTAAAGCTTAGCAACGGAGTTATCCTGCAGATGCTCCGGCAAGCTGATAGGCTCGAAGTGGCGGACATCATCGGTATGCTCAGGAAGGAACATGTTCTTGTTGGTTTCAAAGAACGACTTCGCATCCTGAGGATAAAAGGAAGTGACCATATTGAAAAAGGAATAGACAAACAGCGGCCATAGGACACGTCGAAGCTCAGGCTATGACATAATTAGCATGCATATATTAGGTCGCTCCTTGTTTCGCATACCTTGTACAAATCAAGATTTTCCTCGACCCAATTCTTCAATAAATCTAGGCAATGTATTAGTCGGTAGGTCGGGTCACATTGATTGAATGCTCAACTCACCAAAACCTTGCCGAGTCTTAGGACGGGAATCCTCCCCAAGCTGGGGGAGCGGACGCCCATCAATCTCCTGGTTGGCAGACTCCATGCGCAACATTGCCTCTGTACGACTGTAACCTTTCTTGGCCAAATAATCAATAACCTAGAAAAGATGAAAAGTTAGACGGTAATCCAAACAATTCAAATCAAACTTATCAGAAAACAAAAAGAGAACAAATAAAATGGTGAGACAAGCAGGGCGTGCTGAGAGGAGTCTGAGTGGGTAAACCGACGACTTGTTCATGTGCGCGTGTCTCCTCAACCTCGACGGTTTCCAGAGGCTTCGCGATGGGAGACTTGACGGCGGGCTTCATGGCAGGCTTGGAAGGCGGGTTCACGACAGGATCCGCAGCAGGCTGGGAAGGCGGCTTCATGACAGGATCCGCAGCAGGCTTGAAAGGTGGCTTCGCGACAGGATTGACAGCAGGCTTGGAAGGAGGCTTCGCCATAGGTGGAGGCGCCACAGATTCTGACTCAGTCAGATCGACAACCACCGGCTTGTGTCTCTTCTGGGTCTTCTGGGTGGGCGAGGCCTGGCGGGGCCGCCGGCGAGGCTGCCGCCGGCGAGCAGGCAGCCAATCCTCATCTTCAGTTGGCATATTCACGGTTCTGCTGGGGTTTTGCGAATGCGGTTCGGTTTATTCAACTGATGTGAGGATGAATGAAAAGTATGGGTTGATAGGTTGATCAATATGAATAAACCAGATGAATGGTAATAGTTGAAATGTGAAGAATGGGTGTTGAGTGAGAACCGATTGATGAGAATGGTGAATGAGCTATTGACGTTTGCTCTGAATTGCGGCGCCTTGGGTGCCCAGTCATAGACCTTGATCGCCAGGTATAAATTGAAATGCCCTTTGAACATCCAACTATCAATGCTCTTTGAGGTCTGTGGAATGGATCATATTGTCGTATTGTTGGAGTTCCAGATAAACCCATGCAGTCCTTTGTCGTGGACTTCAGTCACCACATACGGGCTGCAATAACCCATGGATGGAGAACTCTAGGGCTTGTCGCATCGACCGAATCACCCACAGTGCGCTGCTCTGCCTTTGGCTTCCTATCGCGAACCTCCTCACCATCCAAGGGCTGCCGTGGCCAATGAACAGGGAGCTTCAGGCCTGTACCATTTTCCATATCCTCGGCGTTAAGGCCAGACATTCAGACTCCCCAGCCATGAATCAAGCCTCTCAAACTTGGCCGACCCCGAAACACAGGACGGACACAACACACAAAGAGCAATCATCTCGCAAAGGGACAAAGGGTACATGGGAAACAAGATCTCTCAAACAACGTGCAAATAAATCACAAGGGTACCTACTATTTGGTTTAAATTTTGCTGTGACATAGCACCACTTGGTGGTGCACTGGGTCCTGGAGTGGGTGTTGAATGGACGGGGGTTCCAGGTAAAGGTTGCTGGGAACCCATCATCCCATTTCCATTTACACCTGGTCCCATACTGCCGCTTCGCGGCCCAGGGCTTGGTGCACCGCCTGGAGCCGACATGATCAACGCCTATGACGACAACTTCGAGACAGCTCAAATTGCGATGAAGGACGGCAACAGAACAGAGTTGCTACAACGTGTAGAATCACCGGTGTATTATATGGTAGACTTGGGCGATGAGCTATCAGTGTTTCGTCTAATGTATATAGTGCCCAAAGGTATATGATACTTCACCGCTCGATAGAATAATGGATTTGATATCTTGAATTTGATATCCTGACGAGCTGCGGGCCCGCGCAACCTCACCGCTTATTAAGACCCTCCTACTTCTGGCACGTGATGTTAACCAGTGAGCTTCATTGCGATCTCCATCTCTTGTTCTACACTCAAAAATCCAGTGGAATTGATTGCTACGGACGCAACTATTCAACTTCTTTATCCAGTGTCGGACTAGTCAATATGGGCGAAAATGTGCCTCCGCAAGAGCTACCTACCTTTACCTCCGCCGATCGCATTCGACAGCTGAATGACATGGATAAAGTACTGGGGTCAATCTAATTTATACCGGAAATATTTACTAAATTTCCTCCATTAGGATGTTACCAAGCTTCTTCATTCAGCTGGTCTCGCGATCCAAGCTTTGACCAATGCCAAACCAGACTCCTCCTCCGTTGCGCCAGATGGATCGCTTGACTCGCACAAAACACGGTTCAAAGAAGCAAGCGCGAAGTACTTCGCACTTCTCTCCTCAGCTGATGTCAACCTCCGTCGTCAGATCTACTCACTAGAGGAATCATCTCTGGTAGGACCCGAGAAAGGCCCGCGGGCAGGGGACACCAAAACTGGAGCTAGAGCCGAAGGAGTTGTGGGAGCTAAATCACGAGTGCCAAACTCACTGGATATCAGTCGGTTGAACACCCGGAAGGATACAGTTGGGAAAGATAAGGAGGCTGAATTGTGGGCGGCAGCTCGGAAATTTGTTGAGCAGACACAGAAGCCTTCCGAGGCAAGCAAGGATTCTAGGCCATCGAATGAGCCGGAGGGTATGCAGATGGACTGAATGATGTGCTATCAGTTCGTCCAGCCAGAGTGGTTGGGTTTGCTTCATGCGTTTATGATACCCCGGGCTATATGCTACCATTGGAATTGAAATTACGAATACAATGAGCCCCATTGGAGGAGGATACATTTATACACGTACGAAAGTGCAAAGTGCAAAATGTGTATGGACCAGTGTTCGAGCATGTTCACAGAACTAAGCTATACAAAACGAAAAGAGGTATAGTTCATCGGCCAAACTGAGCAGGATATTTGTCAGAACAGTAAAAATGACTACTTCTGCATGGACATGATCATTTCACGCTGGGTTTCCCGGTCTCTGTTTGCATCAGACAATGGACCCAAGCCTATGTTCATGTTAGCATATTGCAGCAGCAAGATATTACGTGCATCCACTTACTTCGGAGCTCGCCAACAACGTCCTTCGCCTTGCCGAAGTAAACCTCCTCTATATTATGAAAACCTTGGTCAGCATAAAATCCCCAAGTTGTTAAATTGCGACGAGAGAAAGAAACATACGCAGCAAATTTCGCATCTTCAACTCCATATCCTCCACCAGCCTGCCTACATTGGCGACATGGCTAGCATCCGACTCTACAGGCAGATCAACTTCCACCTGACGAGTCATGTTCCCGCTAAGGTCCATATCACCAAGAGCCTCGGTTTTGTTGGCGAGATGGAGGATAACAGTGCTAGTGAGTTTGTAGTGGGACATGCGAGCGCGGTCGGTGGCCTCGAAAACGTGAATGCTGTCCCATTCGCCGGAGCTCTGGGAACCTGGGGTGACACCTAATCAAAATAACGTTAGTTGCAATTTAAGCATAGTAATCCGTGGTCAATCCATAACGTACCCTTCTTCAGTAGAATCACGCCTGCAAATCCATCATCTAAATCCCAGAAGTACACACTCCCCACACCTCCTTCATAGTACAGCTCGCGGTAAACATCGAATGACTCGTTTGCAGCAACCTCGAGTTTGCGCACTCGCTCACTGGGGACGGTACCGTCCTCAAGCGGGGGATCAAACTCATTGCTCCATGGTGACCGGTAGCTATCGCCGTCGCGGTTGTAGTCGCAGAGCAGATAGTCGCGGTTGGTCTGCGGGCAGCGGCGAATCTCCAGGGGCTGGTCAACAGAGGAGAGGAGGTCTTCGGTGAGATCGGGGACGATTGAGGTGATGGCTTGCAAGTTTGCCTTGGTGTCCCGTGGGTTCAGACGCCGAAGGAGGTCGCTGTAGAAGGGGTGGTCAGCTCACTTGTCTCCAACTGCTTGAGGCGGGGTTGCGTCGGGGTCTAGGATTGTCATGGCGGGTGCCATGATTGAGGGCAAAGAGGTATGTAGTGCCGTATTACTGGCTAGACAGATGACTCACAGCGCGCTGTCAAATTGTGCATCAGCCATGGTTGCGAAGGTTGGTTGTATATTGTTGCTTGACGAATGGCGGTGTTGATCTCGGGCGGATGAGGTGCGTGCACATTTCGGGCTGCTTGCGTGGCAGTACGTTATATCTATAGCCTCGATGGCATCTATAAAAACACGAGAAAAGAGTACACTAGCACATAGCTACAGATATTGTATTTAGACAAGGTTTCTTTCGTGATTGTTGAATCTTGATTTAGAGTATGAAATATGCTCACTACCTACAAGATCTCTGACAGGACTATCTAGACATATATCACAACCATCTCGAAGTGTACAAAGAAATCAATATATACATATTAAACGCTCTCTATAAAGTTACCTATTAAGTAGAACCAGAAGCAACACTCATCTCCTCCTCCCACCACCCCGCAAAGACGTTCAATCTCTCCGTCCGTACTCTAGCCATCTCCCTCCCGGTAGCAGTTTTCATCATGCTCTCCAGCTTAACCAACTTGTCCCCGAAATGCTCAATGGAATTATCCATCTCCCATTTCCCATCAACAGAATACTTCTTCCCTACCGCTCCAAGGAAGGTAAAACACCTGCCAATTCCGATAGCACCAATGGCATCGAGTCGATCGGCGTCCTGGACAACTCCAAGCTCGACAAACCCATCCTCGTCAATCATCTTTCGGATAAATGCCGGATCCTTACATTCAGTCGTATAAGAAACATGTGACACGATCGTCTGCACCCGTGATGCGAGTTCTGGCGTCGCACCCCGTGCAAGGAGCGCATGCTGCACCATCGTCGTCGGGTCGAGTTCTTCGCCCGCATCCATCTTGGATAAGTATTTTCTGTCTCCGATGTCATGCAACAGTGCCGCGAGTTTGACAACTGCTCCGTTGTATTGCGTTGTTGGGTGCAATGCCCGCTCTGCTTCCAGGATCTTGTTGGCGAGCGCTCCCACTCTGTGGACGTGTGCTGGGTTATGCGATGGGTCATGTCCTGACATGCAGTCTGTCACGAAAGCGGACATCGCGTTGTAGAGCGCTTGAAATTCTTCGCTGCTATCATCCATTGTGGGGCGTTTGGTCCGGTTCTTGGGGGAATGGTTTTTTTTTGGTTTGATGATACCGACTGAACGGTAGCCAAGACCTATGTCAAGGGTGCAAGTTGGATTCTTATATGGTGTTTTGAGAGCTTTTGTGTCCCCAAGAATCAGCAGTATGTATGTTTTGAAGGAAACGCTGGATTTCCCCCGCAGTAAACAAAGTTTGGCGGTGAATGGCACTCGACCGTGTTTTCAGCGTCAACTTAAAGCTACGCAGAGAGCTATGTGACTCGTATTGCAACTATGTGTTGTATGAAACCGGGTTTTCCGTGGAATAGTGGGAATAGCTTCATATTTATTGAAGATGAAGATAACCGGGTGCCGAATTTGCGCGGACTAATGTCATGAAGGCATAGGGTCGATATAACATTGAAAGATTCCTATACAAGGTCTTCCTTGAATTTCAACAAAGTCTAACTACGGCGGTTACAGATATGCTTGTTCCATCAACAAAAAGGGCTCCAAATTGATATTCAAGATACTATCACACGGAAGAAGGCAAGATTATGATACAAGGCCGAGAGGGCTACCCCATTGTCCAGATCTGGGACAGTCCAATACGACCATGTCAGATTACAAGGTAGTAGATTGAAGACCCATCCAATCTCCTCACAGAGCAAATGCAGCAACAACCAGACCGAATAGGCCGGCAGCGGAGGCACCGACCTTGACATTGGCTCCGGCGTTGCTGGTCTCCTTCGACTCGCCCGAGGAGCTGGTAGCAGTGGCAGAAGAGGAGTCATCGTTGCCGTTGTTGTCCTTGCTATCATTGCTATCGTTGCTGTCATTGCTGTCCGAAGCTGAAGGGTGATGTTAGCAAAGCTCCATATCAGCAACAATGAATGTGGACATACACTTGGAGTCGGTGCTCGACGAGTCAGAGCTGGTCTGTGTGGCAGTGCTGCCGGTGCCAGTGGAGGTGGCGGAAGAGTGGGTTGCAGTTGCACCGTTGCCGTTGCCACCCCAGAAGTGTGAGCGATAGCAGGACTGCTCACAGTCGGCGTACTTCTGGGTATCGGCCGGGGAGCCATTGCCTTGAGGGCAGGCAGCGACACATTCATTGGTGTCATTTGCCTGGTTATCGCTAGGGCATGGCACCTTGTAGCACTTGGCAGTGCAGCAAATATCCGTGGCTTCGCCTAGAGTTGAAGTTGGATTAGTATCAAGCTAAGAAGAGATTCCGAGAATGGATAGCTTACAGCTCTTCGCGCACTGAGCCTCGGGGGTCAGAGTAACAGTCGAAGCGTTCGCGGTAGTAGTGTCTGCCGCAGTCGCGCAAGCGACCACGGCCGAGAGGGCAAGGATGCTGAACTTCATGTTGAGTTGAATGAATCAGGAAATGATGAAATCAAGAGAAAAAGGACTGGTAAGTAGCGACAGTAGTTGTACTAAAGAACTAGGGGGAAATGAGCGGAAAGTGAATGATTAAATATTGAAAACAAGACCACAAAGCAAACGCGCTTGGCGGGCCTCGGCATGGAGTTTTACCTACCCCAGAAACAAATACAGGGTCAGTGCAGATCCCCATGATGTCTCATATTTAATGCTCATTGCATCTGGCACTTTCCAGACTACTCTATAAGTCATCTAAGTGATACACGGTGACCACCCTACTTCCCCGTACAAGGATATTGTGCAGGGCAATCTCCCCCTTAGGAAGGGGGTTCGGTTTTGTCACACATTGAAGCCACTCGGGATGGTAGACCTGTCAGATTGGACAATATTGATTGATTTCGGGCATTAGCGTGTGAGCAAGGGACCAATCTATTTTTTGCTGGTGTATATGACTATCCCTATTGGCTCTCGGAGCTCGGCAGAAGTTCCTTGAAATCAAGAGACAGAAAAGACAAATCTTCAGGCTGTTCGTGGTACTTCGTACTTCGTACTCCGTACAGAGTATGTGGTTATATGCTGTACGCCATCATGGGGCTGTCAGGTGGTTTGAATATCATAGAATGAAGGTTTCAAAAGGGGTAATTGGACAAGGCACATGTTCGATAGATAAACAAGCAGGTTATTTGAATTCCCCATGCACCTACTCCATATTCCGTATTTCGTAGTTCGTCTAGACCTTGGCCATTTCTGAGAGATGAAGTAGTACATTCAAAGGTTTGGGCTCCATAAATAAGGCTCCAGTGCAAACCATACAAACATAACCTCATCACCTGATGACGCGACGCGACGCGAGATGATTGCCCATACAATGGCAATGCCTTTGAACCATCCGCGCGATGTCGACAGATTCCGAGTCGGATTACTTCGATGATGACGACTTCGTAGTCCCTGGAACCCCAGATGGGTCCCCACGCCCCGCAAAACGCCGCCGCATTCGAAACAGTGGGAAAGAGCGCGAAGGTCAAGATGACGGTTCTTCAATCGACTCGTTCTCTGATATGGAGAACGACGACTTACCCTCCGGTCGGCACCGAGAATCGCCTCTTGGTTTTGAAGAATACCAAAACCGCCCGAAAATCAAGAGCTGTGTACTGAAGCAAGCTAATGTCCAGAATGACATGTTCGTCACACAACTCACACAACCCTCCTCAAGTCCAGAACGAATACGCGGTCCGCGATGGCAGAAGCCTGTTACAAAACCTCCTACGCCAAAATTCGAAACTAGAGGACAAGATGGTGGTAGTGGACGGGAGAATAATTATACCCATGATGATGATGAGGAGTTGATGGCCGCTATTGCAGCTTCCTTAGATTCATTTGAGGAAGAGAAGACTACCAGAGCGGTAATTCAACCGCTAAGCGTGTCAAACAATAATGCTACGAGAAAACTTGCCCCGCCGACAAAGACAAACACGCATATCTTAGCGGATGTCCCATTTGAGCTGGAGGACATTCCTGAAGGTGCATTTGATTCGTCGCCATCATTGTCACCGGTAGCACGACCAGTCCAGGCTGCAGCTTCGCAATTCAGTCAAACACGAGGCCTAATTCGACAACCACATCTCCGACAAAGTACATTGTTCGGCATGATTGCTCCAAATCCCGAGATGGTAGTACCGAGCGACCAAGACTGGGGCCCGTCAACGAAGACCGAACCACCAACCCAACACAAACTTGTGACAGAAGCTCTAGATACATGGCTATACCCGACAAACTTGGGGAAAACCAGAGATTACCAGTTCAACATCACTCAGGCAGGCCTGTTTCATAATCTACTCGTGGCATTACCAACGGGTTTGGGAAAGACATTCATAGCAGCTACAATTATGCTCAACTGGTTTCGCTGGACGAAAGATTCACAGATCATTTTTGTAGCACCAACGAAACCCTTAGTTTCACAACAGGTATCGGCCTGCTTGGATATTGCCGGAATCCCACGCTCCGAGTCGACCATGCTCACGGGAGGGGCATCACCGGGTATTCGCGCCGAAGAGTGGAAATCAAAGCGAGTGTTTTTCATGACACCCCAAACACTGATCAATGACCTAAAGACCGGAATCGCTGATCCCAAGCGAGTTGTGTTGCTGGTCGTTGATGAAGCCCATCGCGCGACGGGTGCGTATGCATATGTGGAGGTGGTCAAATTCCTTCGGCGCTTCAATAAGAGCTTCCGCGTGCTAGCGCTCACAGCAACGCCGGGCTCAACCGTCGAATCGGTACAGGCGGTTATTGATGGCCTGGATATAGCACGCGTCGAAATCCGCACCGAGAACTCGCTTGACATTCGCGACTACGTGCACGCTCGCAATATCGAAATCGAAACTTTTGAAAATTCAGATGAAATGGTCTTCTGTATGGACCTCATGTCAGCAGCCTTGCAGCCCTTGCTTGACCAACTCCGGACCCTCAACGCCTACTGGGGACGTGACCCGATGGGGCTGACAGCGTACGGTCTCACAGTGGCAAGGCAACAATGGATGCAGTCTGACGCTGGCCGGAATGCCAATTTTGGCTTAAAAGGCAAAGTGAACTCCATTTTTACTGTTCTTGCTAGCTTGGCCCACGCTATCGATCTCCTCAAGTACCATGGCATCGTGCCATTCTATCGCCATGTCCTCCATTTCAAATCAAGCTCCGAAGGGCAGAAAGGCGGAGGTGGAAAGTATCAAAAGCAAGTTGTGCAGCATGATAGCTTCAAGAAGTTACTCAGCCATCTTGAACCATGGAGTAAGAATCCAGAGTTTATTGGCCATCCGAAATTGGAGTATCTCAAGTCAGTTATTTTGAATCACTTTATGGACAGGGGTGAAGGGAAAGAACTCCCTGGTAGCACTAGTCAGCCTGCGACTCGTGTCATGATCTTTGTGCATTTCCGTGACAGTGCTGAAGAGGTCACGAGGGTGCTGAAAAGATATGAACCCATGATTCGGCCTCATGTCTTTGTGGGTCAATCAAGCGCGAAAGGCTCTGAAGGCATGGACCAGAAGACACAGCTCAGAATCATTGAGGATTTCAAGAAAGGCACATACAACACGATCGTTGCTACTTCCATTGGCGAGGAAGGTTTGGATATTGGAGAGGTCGATCTGATCGTATGTTACGACTCCTCGGCATCGCCCATTCGCATGCTGCAGCGCATGGGTCGAACAGGCCGTAAGCGGGCCGGTAACATCACTCTGCTATTGATGAAAGGCAAAGAAGAAGACTCCTACATCAAGGCCAAAGATAACTACGAAAAGATGCAGCAAATGATTGCCTGCGGCTCCCGATTCACATTTCACGACGATCGTTCTGCACGCATTTTACCCGCGGGTGTTCGACCAGTGCCCGATAAACGACACATCGACATACCCCCGGAGAACTCGCAACAAGAACTCCTCGAGCCGAAACGCAAAGGGCGAGCACCGAAGCGACCCGCCAAGGTGTTCCACATGCCCGATGATGTGGAGACAGGCTTCACTCGAGCCTCGACTTTGGCTGGCGGCATACCACAGAAGAAGAAAGCCACCCCTAAAAAGAGGCCCCGGATCCCAACACCCGAGCCTGTGGACGTTCCGTCGCTGGAGGACGTTGTTCTTAGCACGAGTGAGCAAAATGAACTTGAAAATCATTACCAGAACATTGGTGCCACTTCTCCACAATTCATCCGATTTCCCCGCAACGACGCCTTTCCACGTTTGCAGCTCATTGAAAGACCCACAAAGAACGTCAAGCATGGATCTCTCACGCGACGCATGGTAAAAGCTTTACAGAAAATGCATGAGGCTGGCCCTGAATGTGACCGTCGATTCAAAGACATTCTAGCCCGGGAGCCCCTTTCGTCAGACGAGTCTAGTCAGACGTCCCGGAAGGATTCAACTAGGAAACCTCGACGCAGCCAAAAGCCCTTGAAAACACCATCTAAAACTACTTCTCAGCGAACGTCCAACAAGGCCACTGCAATACCTGCTGGCGGGGAGATTGTTTCTTTGTTGTCTCCAGATCGGGAACCCAAGCACAAGAACGACCCCTTTGCAATCATGGATGATGACTTCGGTGATGATGGCTCGGATTTTGAGCTAATGGATGCTAGCCTTTTGTTCAGTAGTGGGTCTAAACCCAAGGGTCGGAAACCAAACAGACCGATTATTGAAGATAGTGATGAGTGATGTTATAGAGGCGTTGGGTGTTATTTGGATATGGTTTTTGTCACATTCGAACATAGAAATGCTATTGGATACTTTTGAAGCGTTGTTCGATTCTAATTAAAAGGTAAAAAGGCCCATGATGTTTATATATCAAATGTCAGTTATACTTGGAAAAGTCCATCCCACGAAGCCTTTCTCTGCTCTCACAGCGTAACAAATGTGCTATTTTGTTGACACAGCCACTTTATGTGTGTGGTAATTTAGGACTCACTCTTTTGTTGCCCAATCAACTGTGGCGCTTCATAGCTAACCTGCAGCTTGTGTGGTTTCTGCAGCAGACGAGACTTGATTTGTGACCAGTCTCTTTCACAGCCACAGAATTAACAGCCCCCATTCGCCTTGGCAATGATGACCGATGCCCCCGCTCCAGGTGCCTGGGGTTTCAGTTCGCACCAGAAGCATGGCCCAACACCCCAGTGGGGATGCTGGGCAGCCCATTGAGCTATGTGGCTGTTTAAAGGGCCTACTGACATGCACTTTTGTCTATACTTCACTTTACCAACGCATGATATTGATACCTACATGTCCATTTGAAAGACGCTTGCCATGGCCTTGGTTCGAATTCCTCTAGGCTCAGGCTTGAAGCCTGAGGTCAAGCTTGGTCAAGCTATATCAGAGTTTGTCGCAGATCTCTCCTCGGAACAAAAAGCTAGATTTAATGCGTCGAGAACTCAAGCGCTCGCATCGCCGCCGACTATTCAGGATGTCAGAATCATTGCCGCGGAGATTGGTCGCTTGCCTAGTGGCCGATGCTTGGGCACGAGGTTCATTAATCTTATTCAAGCAGTGCAAAGATTCGCTGCACTTGGGGATATCCTGATTGGAGGATCACAGAATCTCATCGCGTGTGGCGTTTGGTCGATGGTTCGTCTGTCATTGTTGGTAAGATTCGAGACTCAAATTAGAGCTACCTCGCCTTGCTTTGATGATACGCTTACCATCCTCGCTAGCTGATTACAAGCTCGTCATCACATTTGGAGAAACTCTCGGTACTTTTCATGAATGTCGGTCGCTCGACACATATCTTCGAAAAGCTTGCTTTAGTATATACTCGATCTCGAGATTTACAGTCAGCTGTCTGTGAATACTTCACTCTGGTCGTTCGACTGTGCCACGACATATTGAAATTCAGTAAAATGTCGACGTTCAGGAAGTTTGGGGCTGCATTATCTGACTCGAGCCTGCAAAACTTCACCTGTGAACTTACCTCTTGCGCTGAGCTAATTGAACGTGAAGCAAATACTATGATGCACGAGCGGAACGAAGAAGAGGCCGAGGCCAATTCTAGATTCAGAAATGTCTCGACGAGGTTCTTCAGCTCGACCTCCAGTCAGCAGGCCAATCAGCAAAGATTTATGACACGACAGCGAGTCCTGGACTTTTGCTGCGAGTATGATTACATGGTCCCATGGAAGCAAGTCTGCAAAGCAGGGAGCACGGATTTGTTTCTCAAATGTCCGCACTACAAAGCCTGGCGAGACCGCACAGAACGTAGTCCCCTTGTCTATACCGCCAAACTTGGAGCTGGGAAGTCTGTCATG
The DNA here is from genome assembly GCF_001561935.1 of Penicillium griseofulvum. NCBI lineage: Eukaryota > Fungi > Ascomycota > Eurotiomycetes > Eurotiales > Aspergillaceae > Penicillium > Penicillium griseofulvum. The sequence continues at coordinate 1,462,607 of NW_024467419.1, forward strand.
CTTGCTAGTATAGTCGATGACTTGCATCTTCATGTTGCCTGCCAAGATACGACGGTGGCGTTTTTCTTCGCCCGCTATGATGTTGCTGAGACATTGAAAGCCCGAACTGCAATCGGATCACTTGTCAGACAGTTCCTGAGCCAGGTAGTGGATCTGAGGCAAGCTTGTCAAGTGTTGGAAGCTACCTCTCACAGAATCCCATTTGAGAGAATGTTGGGCCTACTTCAATCAGTCCTAAAGCCTGACTTCAAGGCTTTTGTCGTTGTCGATGGATTGGACGAGATGAGTACCGACGAGAGAGAACTCTTCTTGCGAGACCTCTATAATCTGAAAGCTTCGTTCCAACTGTCTATCTGTTTGTCATTTCGCCAAGAGCCCAATACGTCACTGAATATTGGCCCAGCATCTCGGTTCAATGCGAAGATAGTCCCTATTCCCCCAAATACCTCTGAAATTGAAACATTTATTACAGAGGAACTTGAGAGGCGTCTTGAATCACGGAGACTTGAGATACGCGATCCTATATTGCCGCTGGAAATTCGGGATTCTTTGGTGGAAGGCTCACAGGGGATGTTCCTATGGGTAGTCTTGCAAATCGAATCCTTGTGTGCCATGCAGACCGATGCAGAGATACGACATGCCCTGAACGACCTTCCAAAAGATCTTTCTGAAACCTTTTCGCGGACTCTACAGCGAGCGAACAAACCAGGTAATCTATACCAGAAACGGATATTAGAGCTCATCACCGTTGCTCAGCGCCAATTGACAACCGAAGAGTTACGCGAAGCATTGAGTGTGACTCCTGGTGATACTAATTGGAATCCATCCCAACTCTTGAACAATATCTACAGTACACTCACGTGCTGCGGAGGCCTGGTTGTTCTTGACGAGGAGGAGTTGACTCTACATTTTGTCCATAATAGTGTCAAACAATACCTCACCACTGGACTCAATAATTCAGCTGACAATATGGTTGATCTTGTGAATGCCCATCGCAGGATGTCGGACATCATCATGACCTATCTTTATCGCGCAGAATTTACAAAACAAGTCTCAAAACAGGCTATCCCCGAAGTAAGCGCAAGTCTCGCCATGGATAAGATTATTTGCTCGACCGGCCACACTCTAAATGATTCAAGCAAGTTGGCCATGAAGCTTCTCAGAAAGAAGACTCCATTGAAGTTCAACATTGCAAAGCCCCTTGCGAATGCGTTGAACCCCTGGAATACCTTTGAAAGGAATGATTTCCTGCATAACTATGCCAAGACATTCTGGGCTTCTCATCTTGCATCGTCTCTACCTCTCTCATCTCAAATCACACCACTCTTTGAAAGACTATGTGATGGGAATGTCTTGCTACCTATCGAATCTGATGATGTCAAGCGGCTCTTTCAAAGAGCCGTGGTAACCGGGTCTGTGGAACTTGCTGCACATCTCATTAACGCATGTAACGCAAACGTCAACTGGAAGCTTGATTCCAATAGAAGAACGGCATTACATCTTTCTGTTATGCATAATTTTGGCAACCTTACCGAGTTGCTTTTGAATTCGGAAAATATTGATGTGGGAGCAATGGATGTTGCCTATGCGACTCCTATGAGGCTCGCAGCAAAAAAGGGATTCCCGCTAATCTACCTGGCTGCAAAATGCGGACAGCGAAGCATCATCGCTCAGCTGATCAAACAGAGCCAGGAGGAACGAAACCATCTGGTTACTATGTGGAACACCATTGAAAGAGCAGCCCTTGAAGTGCGCCCAGAGATGATCCATCTTATTCTTGATGAAGATGTGGTGCAACAAGAACATGCAGAGATCACCAAATGTCTGCTCGAGTCCCAAAGGGTCCCCCCTCAAACAGTTTATGGCCATGAGAGTTCACGTTCAAGTCATTCAGAGGCGCTTGGCAGGACGGTCAGTCCGAACGCTGCCACGCTTTTGCATATAGCGGCTCGGCTCGGCTGGGCGTGGGCGATGGCCCTTGCGAATGCTATAGGAGATATAGATTTCAACGAACTAGATCCACACGGATTGACGCCTCTACTACTGGCTGCTAAATTTGGCCAGAAGGATGTGGTCAGAGTTTTAATCCATATACCTAATGTGAACCTCCGCGCGACGGATCCCTATGGAAACACAGCCGTACAATTGGCGTTGCAATATGGCCACCGTGACATCGTGACATTACTGTCAGGATCATTACAGTCGTAGGGTGATTGATCCATGGACCTTTAGCCCCACCGGTGTTAATCTTCCTTCCTCTCACACTCTCACTTAGCACGCGGAATGCAACAAACGGGGGTTCTCTCTCATCAATCACTCAACTTGAAATGCTAACCTCGTCTCGAGTTCGAAAGACCTTTGCCCTTGGCTGCCAGAGCTGGTCAAGCCGATGCTGCAAGGCTGCTAATCTACACAAACACGAGCACTGGTGTGACTGGGATGCCGCGTTCATCTGGCAGTATAATCATAGATTGAGGCATGGAAGGAAAACACGTCGATGCAGTCAAGCTCCTTGGGTTCGACCCGATCTGCAAAACCTCACATGAATCCCATATGGGTGAACCACTACCTACAGATTTCTAACAGGATGTTAAGCCTGCCGAAGCACAACACTCTGGTGAATAGAAAGCATTACTTAAAGCCAAATACATCAGATGACAAACATTACTGCACGTCACGGCTCTCTGTTGATACAAAGGAGCCTCCGAAATCCTCCTCGACGAACTACTATTCAATTGGCAATCACTTGCAGTACCACCCTGATATCTCAAGCTGCTCCAGATCACTTACTTCCCGCACCTATTTCTTTCCTATAATCTTATTGTTTTATTTTGGAAACACCCCCTGTCTGAAACTTATACATGTACATGAGTTTGTATTCATAGCCTTCACTGTTGTATGTAGGGATCGTGCGATATGTATAATGATGGAATTTATCCAACCCTGCCTATCTCTTCACTAACATCTCTTCCACATGACAGCCATGAAAGTATGCATGGAATAAAATGTATTTTTTTTGGTGCTTTGTAGCTATCTGTTTCTTGATTGTATTCCATTCTAGCTTAGGGCTTGTTGAAAGGGTTCATACCACCACTCCCTTAGAAAAAAAAAAAAAAAAAAAGAGAGACCAACCTAGCTGTAAATCATCGCCGAGCCTCACCATCTATGAGAACATAAAAACTCCGAAAACGTTCTGGGCTGAATCTGGGTATTTGGGTATTTGTGTTTGTGTGAACGGTATCAAACGTGTAAAGTCAGAGAGCAAAGAAATCAGGAATCCGAAAAACAACCCACCTCGAAGAAAGAAAAGAAGATAGTATGGGTTTATGCAAGTGTATGGTAAAAGTCAAAGCAAAGATCGAAAAGGGAGGAAAGAAAAAGCTCCGAACTCCAATTGTGATCAGCGATGCCACGCGAGCACAAGTTCTAAATCAATGCAAAGAGTGTGAGTGTAGAGCAAAACGGATAAGACAAGAAAAGGGAAATATCGAGTCAGACGCGGTCTCGAGCAAAGTCCAGCACCTCGCAATCATCCTCGAAGAAACCATCATCGGCTTTCAGAGGAGTGGAGTGTCTCTTCTTGCGGCGGGTAGTGATAACGACTTCCTCCACATTGCCGGTGCTGTTTCCAAGCGTGATGAGGTTTTCTATATCTCCGCCAGCCCCAAGCGAATGTCCGTGGATGACAGCATTTTCATCCTCGTCATCGCCATGGTCATCGCTGGAGCTGTTGAAGGACCTCAAGTGCACTTTCGTCACCGGGATATCATTGCCGAAAACCCATTGTCCACTCGGCTCACTCGCATCACTGCTAGAGGAGAAGACACTCAAACCAACCCGCTGATCAGTGTGGAACGGCTGGTATGGGGTATTTGTCTCAATCTCGGCCTGCGAGAGAGGCTGACAAAGTGATCTTGCAGCACTAGATGGTTGCGAGCTGACGGAAGGAAGAACAAGTGAGGCATGAACTACTAGGTCTGGATCAAAAGCAGACAAAGGAGCTGGTCCACAAGGACCTTGGAGATTGTCAGGTAGTTTAATCTGGGACTCCTTGCCGCCGATAACAGAGTGAGGCTGTCGGTTCTTGTGGCCGGATACAGTAGCACGCTTAAGGCGGTACATCTTGAAGTATCCGCCATCCACGACACCCAAGAATATGAGACCCTTGCTGAAAATCCACGTCACCCGAGAAGGCGCAGGGTCTCGAGTTAGTCCTGGCAAGTGTAGGCGATTCTCTCCGACATGGCGCAGAGTATTGACAGTACCAGTTGCGGCGCCCATTGACTTGCTCAGGCCTGCAGCAACAACCTTACCACTCTTTACACTAGCAGCAGAAGGTAACGCAAATCCACTCATATTAGGAAATGCAGCTCCCGTGGACGGGACACGACCACGGACAGCAGAGAAGAATGGCTGCGTTTTACCGCCAACCAACTTCATGGCAGCTGACAAGGGGTTCCCGCCAGCGGATTGACCGGTCAAATCATCTGTCATAGGATCCGTAGCCGGCGACTTACTTGCAGTAGGCTTTGCACGGCGGAACGGGGGCCACTGAAATGCGCTTCGAGGTAGATCGAAAACGTGGACGGTGCCTTTACGTGTAATGACAGCCAATCTATCACCCACCGGGGGGGTCCAGATCACATCAACGATACTAGATGTAGTCAACCGCGCGTATCTAGCAATCTGCCGCACATTGGGATTCTGTCCCGTCTGGTCATCAGCCATAAAAGCCATGGACCGACAGTGCTTGAGTTGCATGAGATCCCACACGTACTGCACATCGCCCTTCTTGCTTGCTGTGAACAACATCAAGCCGTTTGGAGAAAGAGACAAGAAACTGCACCCATTAGGAACGTGGAACGTTGAAACTGGGTGGATAAACACATTTCGTATATCCGTGCCGTCTTCAAATCGTCTCAGATCGATGATAGATACAGTGTCAGGTTCTGTGGCTGACGTCTGTGTATCCTGGGCATGGGTTGGAGGGAATAATCCATATCCCTGTGTCTGAGGGTCCGGCCCCTGAGGTGGCCGACGTGGAGAGGTGCCGGCTGCTTGCTGGGTGTTCCAATAATTGTTCCAGGCTTGCATTCCTTGGTCACCCATCCAGCGGGCACCTCTGACGAGTTCCTGGGTAACACCTCTTGCCATTTTGTCGAAGAAACTTTCCCCTTCTCCTACGTCTGTCGCACATGACACCGAGGGAACAACAGGAGGACTGCGAGTTTCAATTCCCGGAACCTTTCCGATAATCAAACTCGAAGGAACAGTACCCTGGATCGACCCTTTGTATGCCGAGGATGGGGGAGCGAATGCCAGCCACCTTCCTTGCACAGCTAAGATGGGTCTTTCCAGGGTAGAAGAACCGTGAGGAGAGTCGGTACTGGTCCCGTCGGGATCAGTTGTAGAACTTGAAGAGGTCGAGTAACGCCGCGTTTCCTTAGACTGAACTCCAGTCCATGTCTTACCCAGACACTGGTATGCAGTTGTTTCCGGGGATAGGACATGTCTATAGACATAGACTTCCCCACTGACCCCGGATGCTAGGATAATATAAGCACCGGCTGCAAAGAGCTTCAATTTTCCCACGGGCGAGGGGGCAAAGGACGGGAGGCCGGGGAGATTTTCCAGACATGGTACAGGCTTGCTTGCAAACAGGGTGGAAACATGTTCACCGGTCCGGAAAGAGTAAATTTCAACTCGGGTTTGGTAGAACTGGATATCGTCTCGCGTTGAGCGCTTATCATTCGAGTGACCGCGAATCGTTGAAGGGGGGATTTCATTTGCGTCGGATGTCGCAGACGAGACTCGACCTTCCTCCTCATGCGGCGGCAACGGCCCATGAACAACGAGAGCCACATGCGGCCGGGATGATGCAAAGGGGTCGCTCGATGGGTGACCGGACAGGAGTTTAGCCTCAATCACACGGCCATTTAGCCCAGTGATCTGTCCCACGAGCCGAGTTCTCCGATCTTCGATGGCGAGGATCTCCACGGCCCCATCTGTCCCAACCAGCAAGACGTTCATTCCTGTCCGCGACCCTTTCGGTGATAAGCTAGGTAATGTATCAAAGCTACAGAATGAATAATTTCCGTCGGTGGGCGATCGATTCTGAGTTGTAAGAATATCGATGTCTGGTGCTCCGAAGAAGTGTGCTTGAGGAAGATGAGGGGGAGGCGCGTGATTGCTCATTGGGCTCCCGTAAGAGTGACTCTTTCTCCTGTCAACGGACTGTTGCCTCGAGTTTAGACTACTTCGGTAGCCGTTACCATAGCTAGAAGGCAAAGTTCGAGTCTGGGGGGATGCCGAGGAAGGATGGCCGAAGCCAGTCCTTTCTTGAATTGTTGGAAAGTTCAAGGGCGATGCACTAGGCAGCGATGCGCTTGGTATATCCCCATCCATAATATCGGTGGGGGGGCTCTTTCCATAAGGCACCGATTGCGCCCAGGTATCGGTGCGGCTAGTGAGGTCGTCACCTGCAGGTTCATCGAGAGAATCGAGGGCATCCAGAACAGGTGACGTGATAGATGGATTTACATGTTCAATAAGAGGTGGGGGATCTGGGTAAGAGAGAGGCTCCTCTGGTGGGGCAGACGGTTGGATGCTATGCATACAATCTAGCGTTAATCGCGCGTATTCATCAGAAACTAGGCAATCACGGGTGAATACATACATATCGTCCGGTGGACTTTCAGTTACAGCCCTGGCCACCTTATTCTTCTTGGCCTTCTTCTTTTTGCTTTTCCCACTTGGTTCATGCTCTGGTATGGTCCGGTTTAGGTCCGGGGCGAAGGAACTATCGTCTTCGGGCAAACGGCTATGCTGGCGGATAAGATCGTCAGATGCGGCCGGGAGCATTCAAATAGATGATGCCTCAGAGAGAGGCGATATAGAAGTAACAGAGTGAAGCCGCTCTCAGGACCTTATTGGGGGTCTGAGAACGGGATAGGATCGTTCTGTTTGAGATCCTAGGCACCGGAACCTTAGGTATCACTAAAGAGGACGACTTTCATGGAATCAATCAAGTGAACAAATATCACAACCTGCTGGAAATACATACCTGGATTCACAGTGTCTTAAAGATAAGGGAGTGGCAAAGACGGAGAAGCGTATCTAGAGCGGAGAGAACTCTAGACACGCGGGGAAGCTTTAATAGATACGCGCAACACAGCAACAGCTTAGAGATCAAGCTGTTGAGATCAAGTTAAGAAATGTTCCAACTTGTATACACAAGTTCCTAAAGTTGAAGTTCGATGAGTCAAGGAAGAAGGATGATGTTATGGTATGCGATAAGAGAAGAGGGGGAGGCTGACCCCAGGTCATCAGTCAGGTACGGGGTTATTAGGGTGGATAATAATAGCCTGAGTCATAGTGCGGAATAATCCTCTGACTGTGTCATTTCTAATGAAAGCATGATCTGATTCTCCATCTTTACTTGTCTATTGTCTTTGTTTTTTTTTTTTGCCTCTTCTCCAATCCCGACTCTACAATACACCTTGTGCACGCATATGAGGGGAAATGTTGTCAAACTATGCAAACACTGATAAGACCTTAGTCATATCTTGCAGTGCCCACGGGTGGCACCTCGTCATTACTTGGCTGATATTATCCCCCTTACATCCTTTGTACATGACACTGAACATGAAGTCAATATCCGAGTTCAGCCGTGTCCTTCCTAGTCATTCCTTGGTTCAATAAAGTTGGCCTTGAAGGAGGTGGCTGGCGTCATCGCTCTAGCCGAGGTCATGGGACATTTGTGGTATGGGCAATGACGACTTGTCAGGGCTTTGACATTTGGCCGGGAAATTCAGGCTGTTTTATTTGGGCATACCCTACGCGGTTGGTTGGTTTGGTCCATATCTTCACGTATATGTGACCGCTTTTATCTTCCAATATTCTTCCGGGCCATGCCCAAGGTATATCCAGCGTGAAAGAGGCGCTCAATAGAAAATTAATTAACTTGAGATGTGTTTTGATAGCCACTGAGCTTTGAAATGGATGATGGTACAGAGTGCTGACACGGAGGGTTGCCCTCTCTGCCAGTATGATGTCCACGGTCGCTTAGGTCTTCTTCTTGGCCGCGGCCTTGGCCTTGGCTGCCTTCTTCTTGTTGCTGTTGATCATGACAATTCCAATGAAGGTGCCTACCACGGCAGAACCCAAGAGTGTGAGGATGACGGGGATGCGGATGGCCCAAACACGGGGCGGGAAGAGGTCGTGGAGAGGGTGACCGGGGTCGACGAAGGGCTATAGAACACACATCAGTATGGAAATTCAAACATTATTATCAATTAGCATACCATCAACAGGGTCCACGCAGTGTAATAGAGAAAGATCGCGGTCGCGACCAAAAGCATGACGGATCCTACGAGTTGGCCCAGCTAAAGCAGTGTCAGTGGAGTATGTCCATTGGATGAGACTGAGTAATTTACCATTCTGATAAAAGAGTGGTAATTTAAAGAAAAAGAAATATTAAGGAACGTCGATGAATCCTGCGCTGGACAGAACTACTAGGAATCTCAGGAGCTCCCGTTGTTCCTAGTTGGCCTCTGGTCACCGCTGGTCACGTGCACCGCCGCTAGAGCTTTCTCCTGCTGCTTCCTTCAATCATCTTGTAACCTCAGTCCCAGCTGAGATTCACAACCACCGCCCCTCCGGTGTACATTAAACCTTCTCTCTACCCCGGAGGACTCTCTACTCATTGAAAATGTCCGAATCGGATGTTCTCCAGTCTGCGGTGCGCGTGCCCACGCCTCCCCCAGGCGCGTCGTATTCACCAGCCGCAACCTCTCGCAAACGCTCACCTCCCTCTCGTTCCCCCTCTCCAAATCGTCGTCGATCGCCTCCCGGTGATTCCCTTCGAGAAGGTATCGATGTTTCCAAAGTCGACGCAGAACATGCCGATGACAGAGAACGACAACTCGCTGAACGTCTTCGCGAACACGAGAAGCGCGAAGCGGCGCGCAAGCCGATGACCGAGGAACAAAAACAGGCCTCAGCAAAGGCAGAATATGAGAAGCTGCTCAACATGCGATCCGGTGGCACTTACATCCCTCCAGCCCGACTCCGTGCGTTACAGGCACAAATTACGGACAAGACAAGCAAGGAATACCAGCGCATGGCGTGGGAAGCTTTGAAGAAGTCGATCAATGGTCTGATCAACAAAATCAACGTTTCCAACATCAAGTTCATTGTTCCGGAACTCTTTGCGGAGAACTTGGTGAGGGGCCGAGGATTATTCTGTCGGTCGATTATGAAGGCGCAGGCGGCCAGTTTGCCCTTCACTCCAATCTATGCAGCGATGGCGTCTATCGTCAACACCAAGCTTCCGCAGGTTGGCGATTTATTGCTAACCCGGTTGATTGTCCAATTCCGCAAGGCCTTTAAGCGAAACGACAAGGCAGTTTGCATTTCCTCTACAACTTTCATCGCGCATCTCTGCAATCAACAAGTCGCCCACGAAATGTTGGCTGCTCAGATCCTATTGCTTCTTTTGCACAAGCCAACGGACGACAGCGTGGAGATTGCTGTGGGTCTCACTCGAGAAGTTGGTCAGCACTTGGAGGAGATGAACGCCCCCATCGCACTTGCCGTATTCGACCAATTCCGAAATATTCTACACGAGGCCGATATTGATAAGCGTGTACAATATATGATCGAAGTGCTCTTCCAGGTGCGCAAGGATCGGTACAAGGACAACCCAGCAATTAAGGAGGAGTTGGACCTAGTGGAAGAGGAGGATCAAATCACACACCGTGCCGGCTTGGATGACGAGCTGGAAACCCAAGACACTCTCAACATCTTCAAGTACGACCCAGAGTGGGAGGAGCACGAGGAGGCTTACAAGAAATTGAAGGCCGAGATCTTGGGCGAGGGGAGCGACGAGGATAGTGAGCATGAATCAGATGAAAGCGAAGAGGAAGAATCCGATACAGAAGAAGTACAGATGGATATTAAGGATCAGAGTAATACTGATCTGGTCAACCTTCGCCGAACAATCTACCTCACAATCATGTCCAGCATTGATTTCGAAGAATGTTGCCACAAGCTAATGAAGATCAACCTGCCGGCCGGGTTGGAGCATGAACTTCCGTCCATGATCATTGAGTGTTGCTCCCAGGAACGGACATACTCCAAATTCCTTGCCCTGGTTGGAGAGCGATTCGCCAAGATCAACCGACTCTGGTCAGACCTGTTCGAGGCTGCCTTTGCCAAATACTATGATACCATCCATCGTTATGAAACAAACAAACTGCGCAATATCGCCTTGTTCTTCGGCCATCTCATCAGCAACGATGCGATTGGTTGGCATGTCTTGTCCGTGGTTCATCTCAATGAAGAGGAGACCACATCCAGCAGCCGTATCTTCATCAAAATCCTGTTCCAAAGCCTCGCAGAGAATCTTGGTCTGCCTGGACTACAGGCCCGCTTCAGGGATGATATCCTGCAACCAAGCTTCGCGGGTCTCTTCCCAACGGACAACCCACGCCACACTAGGTTCTCTGTCAACTACTTCACCAGTATCGGTATGGGTGTATTGACAGAGGACATGCGCGAGAGCCTCAAAGCCCTTCCCCGCCCGACAGTCCCCGCTCTGCCTGAGCGAGCTTCTCGGTCCCTGTCGCGCACTCCATCTGATCGATCCCGTTCGATGTGCTCAACATGCACTGGATCTCCTCACTCCCGCCGTTCCCGGTCACCTTCGTACTCCCGCTCTCCTTCTAGGGACCGCGGACGCTCCTACTCTCGCTCCATCACTCCCTCCTCCAGAGGCCGAAGCTACACACCTTCACGCTCTCGGTCCCCAGTCCGTCGCCGTCGTGGCACATCAGTCAGTCGGTCCCGGACCCCCGCACGACGATCCCGATCCCGATCCCGATCCGTCTCCCGCACACCGGCCAAGCGTAGCCGAGCACGATCCCGCTCCTACGACTCACGAAGCCCAAGTCGCAGTCCCTATCGATCTCGTCGCTCGGTTACTCGGTCTGTCACACCGCCGCGTCGAGGCCAAAGCCCTCCTAGCCGGAGAAACCGCAGCTACACCAGATCAATTTCCCGATCCGTCACACCTCCACCTCGTCGTGAGCCCGCTAGGAGTGCGAGACGGTATTCGTCTGAATCTGTGTCGCCCCCTCCCCGCCGACGACGCGGGGCTACAGACTCTGTCTCCCGCTCGCCCACTCCTAGGCGTCGGGCCGACTCACGGGGTCGAAGCTATTCGCGAACCCCACCTCGACGCAGATAAAATGGAAGGCTCTGATGCTTGATCCCGCGGGGATCGGCTGGACGGACCATGTGTTACTGTCAATGAAATAGTGCGTATCTGAAGCGAAAATACGACGTTGTCCTTTTCCGTCTGGTGCCAGGAATTTGAAACTTAGGGGGATCGGGAGCAAATCGGTTATTCATGGAGTACCCACGCCTTTTCGGGGTTCCATATCGATGTCAAAATAAACATATTCAAATGGACCATAATGTGTCAAGTAATAAGTGAATTCTAAGAGCCATTGCTTGGCAATATTCTCATTTAATGCAGTAAAAAGGGTATCTCATCCTGATCAAGTCGATCTATACACCAACCCATATAGACCTATTCAACCTCACCAGCCTCCCAAACACATCTATCACACAAACAAGTCCCACCCAAAGCTCCAGCAGCCCACTCCCTCCTCTTCTGAACCGGCAATCCAATATCGCAATAATGATTCAGAATCTCCGAATCCTTCGCAATACCCCCAGGTCTGAGCTCCTTCATTTCATGCCCACGCGACCAAACAGCCGTCTCATCATCTCTCCGCGCACGGAAATTAATCTCACTACTCCATTCCCACGTCACGTTAGGATCACACGAATGGTTCGCAAGACACCACATCGGATGAACAGCACACAACTCCGGACCTCCATCCCAAGTCGACAACCGACCCGACGCCGTACCACGGAACTTCGCAAACAGCGTATTCAGAACCCAGGTATCATATCTATAGAGCACAGCATAAGGATCTAGACCCATTTCATCGAGGAAACGTTCCGGCTGAAGAACATTGAGCTGGAAGGAGAAGGGGAGCGTAGCGGTATCGTCTGTAGTAGGCGTTGTCTCCGCTTCCGAGACAGCCTCGATATCGAAATCGTGGAAATCACCCCAGATATACTTCACTTCCGGCAGGTCGAGCGGGTGCTTATCCTGCGTTTCGGACATGGCAAGCGCGCGGCCCAGCAGAAGAAGGTATAGGTAATCGGCTTTATCCTTGGGATCGGGGACATCCTTCCCGATAGAGTCGAGGCCGTCCTCCAACCCGCAGATCGCACCGTGGTACACCTCCTGCGCGGTGTCGTGGCATTTCTGGCTGCAGAAGATGATGTCTACGCAGCCGCCGTCGCAGGCGACGGGGGGCTCGGCGGAGGAGAGTTCTGGGAGTGGGGCGTTGCATGCGTCGCAGAGATCGTCGTGGAGACGGTTGGTTGCTGTGAGAAGTGATGATTCACGGAGGATGATCTCGTCTGGGGCGATATCTTCTTTTGCGAAGAGGCCGAGTTGGATGGAGACGTCCATGTTTGATGAGTGGTCGTCTGCGGAGGCGTGCAGAACTGGTAGTTCTACTGCGCGGACTTCACATTTCGGTGCGATGACTGCCAGTCGCTCGTTGAGCATTTTCAGGGTCTCTGGTGAGCGGCGGTCAGGCTCGTGCTCGTTCCAGGGATACAGGACACGGCGGGCGAAGCCCTGTGCGGGGAGGACACTGGGATCGATTGAGTCTAGGTTGACGTTTTCGGTTTTGGAGTCGGTGCGAGATTTGTAAATTTGCTTCACACGGTCCATCTGAATGTTCAAAGCGGCTACTGAGGCTGTTGCGGATCTCTTTTCGAGGAGGGCTAACCCGCGCACGCCGAATTCGAATGCATCGCGGTAACAGCCGCAGCGGACGAGACTGCGTATTAAAAGGACATACACCTGGTCAATGATGGCATCGTATTCATCTTGCGTGATGGGCACAGTGTTATCATCTTCGTCTTCGTCTTCATCATCTGATTCATTTGTCGCTTTCTCCGGAGCTTGCTGGGAAGGGTCTATCTTCCGTCTGGCATGGAACTCGCATTCATCTGGGTCAACCACTGACTCTAGCAGTGCCAGCGCGCGGTATGCATCTGCAGAGGCGAGGTCGGGGAAGCCCAGCTTTTCATACTGAATGCCTCGTTCAAGGTGGAGATGGGGGTTGTGAGGGTCTGCATAGAGCCTGGTGGTTGTCTCGTTGCGAGCTTGGAGCACTTGCGATTGAGACATGATGTGATATGTGTTTACTCTTCTTGTCTCCAAGGATGTAACAAACAACTTTTTGTACACTCTTACTTCTCTGGCAGCCAAAAATGCAGTATAGAGTCGATATCAAGCTGTGATATCGGGTTGCGAGATATGGGATGGTAGAGAAAGAGCAGGCTATAGACTTGAGCGGCCGACTCTAGAGAATTGGCGCAATACCAGTTGATCTTTGACTTTTATAAATTAAGTCTTTGATCTGCCCCTCTGTAGATCGACGATATTCGTGCGGGCAAGTTCTTTTTTTATCGCAAAAATTTCTACGATAAGAACGGTCACGTGAGTATATAGTTCTCTCCAATGGAGGTTGTCTGAGGACGAATAACCTCGATTTTGATTCTGGCCTCCTAGATCCTGCGTGAGTCTAGACGTCTAGGTCGAGACTATTGTATCTTCCATACTGTACTAGTATCTTTTGAGCTCCTGGGACTACTCTTTTTATGTTATACGTCTGTAGGACACTCCCATCGGAGTTGGCAAGAAGTGTGATTTCCTAACGAATCAAAGAAACAAAAAAACAAAAACATACAACAGTGAGGATTCGCTGGTGGTCACCCACCCAACTACTAACTCACCGGCGTGTGGCTTAAGTACGGCTGAGCGGACGGGAAGCCCTGTTTTCCACACCCTATGGTCGTATGTGCCTGATATTACACTTGGGAGAATGATAAGGATGATAAATTGGCTTGATCATCGTCTCAATTGCTAGAGCAATCGCGGCTTGGCATCTGGCTGCATAAGGAAAGGTTCCGGGTCTGATCGGCCAAAGTTTCATGTGGGGCGCTAATTCCCCTGTTGGACTTGTTCATTGGACGTTTCGACATTTCTGCGATTGCTTTGGTCATACTATGTAGACCCTTCACTTCGACGAGGATTGCCGCCACGAGTGAGTCAAGTATCATGTGAGGGATTGCGGGATCGGACTGGCCAACATTTGTCTTGATTGCCCGAGTGCAGGAGACTCAATGGGATAGGGAGGGAGGTCCTTGGTACATAATTGAGTCAGGAATAGGGCCCCAACCCATCATCCATTAGTGTCACAGAGAAAGCGGCCATAGACTGACCCAGGACAATCTCCCCCGGTGCTTAGACCTCAGGGGCCGGAGCATTCTATAGTACTTGCTGCATGAAATGTCAGAATGTTCCTGTAATCAACACAGCGACTTGACATACCTCCGGATGTGAATCCGGGCCCACCAGAATAAGATGTTCAACGCCTGACAAACTGCCAGGCAGAGTAGCACAGCTGCTCCCACCTGGAGCACAGCTTTGGCGCAGTATCTCCACCTCGCTCGCCTGCGAGGCGGAACAGCTCTGCGAGGACAGACTCCTTATCCTCCTTTTCGCCAGGAGGGATGTTGGGGGGATTGGGGCTAGAAGAAGTTGAAGCCGCACTTTTTGAGGTGTGACATCAGCAATTGAATATTTGAAGTGGGGCTGGGTAACTCGACCGACCTTGGATTCAGGAAGATACGAGGCCTGGTAGGTTGAACAAGGTAGTGTATGAAGTGAAGCAGTGTGAAAGTATAGCGAGAAAAAAGAACTTCTGCAAGCATCTTTGATGACCCGCCGCAGCCCAGGAAAGATCTCATGACGTGATAAAGATAGGTTCATCAGGGATATCACATCCAGAAATAGGCACCACAATGTGTTGTTGTTGTTCGGGAAGAACCCCGGTCATGAAGGTCTGATTGAATTGTTAGTTGACCTATTTGTAACTTGGGGTTATCAAAAAAAATCACATTAACGTGATATGATTATCCTTGCGTGATGAATCATTTGGCGTTTGAAGTTACCACCTTCGTAGGTAGGATCGGTAGGTGGGTCGATAATTCGATCAACACACAAAAGAAGCCTCATAAAATGTCTTCACCCATCAAACTCTTAAGCCAAGCCAAGAGAAGCGCAGTTTGACTCAATTTTCACCCACAGCTGGGGGAGGCTGAGCAGCCCTAATTGCTTTGCGTCATCGAACAAACCAAAGGCGACTAGAAGCATATATCACAGTATCGAAAGCAAGGATGTCTCCCTTGTAATGTCATTTCCAGGCTCATCAATTGCAAAAAAATAGATGATGAGGCTATCGTAGATAGCGAGCTGAGAGACTGCGAAGTGGAAAGTAAAATCGCAGAATCTGCGACCACATATGGTCGACTTTGTCTTCCTTACATCCGCGCCTGACTTTTTGGATATACTGTGTAGAGTTAGCAACTCAATTCTATAACAAGTAAGATTCAACTTACATTTGTGGACGTATATGGAGTCGTTTAGAGTAACCAGCTATCGGCTATCTTGGATATTGTGAGGCGTTTGGTATCTATTCGCCTCATCAACTCGTACCCCTCTGTTGAGTCTTCTTTTGTCGTGCAAGCATTCACCCATGTTTGAAGACATCGCCCATATCGCCTGCATGTTGTCTTCCACACCGCACGCACATTTTGTGGATACCTGGTGTTCGAATGTAACTGTCCTAGTATTGAATCCACAATGTAGCAGTTCTCTTTGCCGTTTGGGCACAAGACATAGTTCTGATGGGGATCGCAATATTAAAATGGATGGCCGTTTTTGCTTGCAACTGCAGCTTCCCCCACCCTGTCGGTCTTCTTCTGAGCCAGGTCCTTCCGAGGCAGCGAAAATACGGTAGATTGGTCACGGACTCAAGAGATATGGGCGGATTGTTCCGAGGTACCATTTCCCAGTGACCACTAGTGATCAAAGCTTCCTAAATCATTCGCTATGACAAGCACCAGCATTTCCACTCGCGAGGCCAAGCCATATATCCATATTTCGGTGCCTCTTTATTTCTGATTCAGACACGCCCACTTCCAAAATAGCCCCTTTCAGAGAGGTGACGAGGATAATGGATATTTGCGCCGCGGACGAAGCGTAAGATGTCTTCTCGTCGCCATCTCAGGTGAGGCCCGAAGGTCGACTGCCACCTCCTCCTTCTGTTTGCCATCGACTGTAGGCCAGACGACGAACACTAGAAAATCGAGCGACGCACCGAAGTGTTGCAGATGGCAAAGCAAATTCTCGCAAAGCTCTGTGCTATGTGGGCCCGTCAAACGGGCTTTCCGTTCATCGGCTTTGTCTTCGCCCCAGAACATATATAGCGTATTCCAGTGTTGTACGAGCTAGTGGACTTATCGTTGTTTCCCGATGCTCGTCTTTTCTTTGGGGATAGCGGATAGATGTGGGCCACATCTACCAGGGGGAAATTGGTCATCACACAACTGAAATCGTCGCGTTCAAGACGCTAGTCAGGGTATTAGTTCATAGATCATTTCCTCACTCCATGCGAATTAGATGACTCACAGCTGTTTTGGCACTGGGGTTTCGGTTCGGGCTGTCCTCCCCCAACTTTCGCTTCCCTTGTATCTCAGGCAGCCCGGCGTCCCTCCTTGGCTTTGTTTTCCCTAATGAGTCTCAATGTCAGTACTTCCGTCGGTTAGAAAGGGGAATAAAAGGCGGAAGTAGCTCACAAGCCCTAATGATTCACTGTCATGGGGTGTGTTGGGAAAATATAAGAGTCGGTTTCTGCCGGCGTAGAAAGATGAGTTTGAATAAACATAACGCTGGGGCTTCGTTGCGAGGGTGATGATATTGGAAATTTAGGGAAGGGGCCTAGGTCAATGTATAAAAATATAAAAATTTAGAGCCATATAGGTGACTTTGAAGGGAAAGAGTGTGCGTTGCTATAACAATAAATGTGTGTAGTTATGAGACACTGCTGTGCAACGCAGATATCCGCGCTCCGCCTGTTCATCCTTTACATCACCTATTGAATGATCAGTATAACTTCCAGAATTAATGAGAAATCTGACATACCGAGCAATTATCATCGATAACAATAGTTCGATGTTCACCAGGAGAGCCAATATCTTCAATTCCAACTCCAAGGCCACCATGTCCGCCTCTCAGGTTGGTAGCTAGACGCTCAAGCATACTCCGCTTTATGTACTAGTCAGTAAGGAGAGCTAGATAATCATCGAGGAGCATATAACGCACAGTGATGTGTGCCTCGTTCATACCGCCACGACGCTCAACATCGTTTTGGCTCATGATGCGGTAGCTTTCATGGACTCGCTTTCGGCTCTCGAGACCGCCAATCGTCGAGTTGGTTCGTCCAAACTTGTTGGATGGATTGTCGGGGTCGAGGATGTTCACACCATTACGGGCATCCTCTTGGGCGTTTTGGTCTGGCGAAAAGATTTTGATGGTGTTGTCAATTCCCGAGGCAGCGATCATTGGTTCATAAGGATGGCCTAGCAATGTTAGCTTCTGTTTTCCTAATCAATAATGGAAATTACCTTGAACAACATTGACAACCTCACTATCACCTTCTAGGATGTTGACCAGATTTGATGTTTTGCGATCCCAGATAAATATGTGACCAGAATCACAGCCGCTGACCACGTACTCATCATTAAGTCCGAAATAGTTGACATCCTTGACGGTCTTGACGTTGCAGTGACCGCGATAGCTTCGCATATGAGGTACACATGGAACATGACGCTCAAGAATTTTATGTTGCGCCTTTCGAATGGCATATCTCCGGGATATGATATCATCTGAATCAGATTCCTCGCCATCTTCATCCAAAGATGAATCCGAGGACCAGCCATCAAGCTCTTCATCGTCAGTTGACTCCTCTGCCCGGCTACCATCGCTCTCATCTTCATCTGCATCAACGCTGCCATTAAAAGAAGATGTTGCACCGCCTCGGGAGCTTTCAGGCCGAGGATTATTATGCCTGGCAACAGAACTACCAGCCCTGGCGAGTTCTTCCTCCTCATTAGGGTCAATATCTGTCTGGTTTCTCTCTTCACCAGAGTCGCTCTCAGATCCATTCATTGTAGCGTGGAGACCGCCGAAAGCATTGTCGACAAATATGTAATTTACTTCCCTACCTGCCTCCATCAAGATTCCTCTTCCTACTCGCAAAGCCCAGAACCTCTTCGCAGAGGCACGGTCGAGAGAGCGGATCTGTGACGTAGGATTAGAATCACGACGCCTGTCGAACCTAGCAGCTGAGCCTCCGAGATCTTCCAAGGGCAATTTGACAGCATTTCCAAATGCTGTCATAGCAGCCCGTTGGGTTTGGAACAGGATGCGCGTACTGTCATGCTCGAATCTGTTCGCATCGACATTCACAATCGGAGTGTCTCGCGCCAATTCCATAATATAAGGCACCAGAATGGTTTCAATGGCGTCCTCTCCGGATTCATCCGGGATTGGGAAACGGCTGTGTAATCGTCGAGGGGCATTGCGACGTTGAAAACCCTCAAGAAGACGCTGCCTGCCGCCCTGAAGCCAGAGAAGGATTGCTCGGAGGAATTCATAACCGAACAGGGCCACTGGGTCAATAGGGTCGTCTTCGCCCGGCGCAGGCTTGATCATCTCGAAGTTTGATGTTTCCGGATCTTGCGTTTGGTCTGCTAACGCGTGAGCTAGCGTACCAGCAGCTTGGACAAATCTCCACGAAGATTGACGATTGCGACGAAGTGATTGTTGGAGATTAACAGTCTCCCGTGAAGGGTTCATGGGGTAGCTCCATTCGCGCATGATATCGCCCATTTGTGGAAGAAGCGACGAAGCAATTTCCAGAGCGGATGTAAAGGATCCCGAGTACGATTCGGGTCTCACGTCCCCGGACCCTGCGGCCTCCCGAACCGTAGTTTCTAGAGAGAACAAAGTCTGTCGAAGTTTTACCAACCTTTTTGCAATATGCATGCTCAATCGCTGGGACTCGTTTAGTACAGCATATCGAGCCTGCTCGAGCAAACGCTGGGAAGTGATGCCTTGATCACTATCTGAGGCTGTGGGAAATGTAACATCCTCTTCCTCGCCATTCTCGTGCTGGGCTCTAAAAGTATCTGACTCTGCTGAGCGACGACGAGACTGGTGTCGACCACCGCTTTCCTGCGATGAAGGCGTCGTGGGCTTCTTGCGCTTTCGGCTCCGTGAACTACGGCGAGCCCGTTGACCCTTGCCTTTGGTGGTCGATTTATTGCCGGCCCGGGTCTCTCTGGCATCTGGGCTGCGAATCAAATCGAAACTGTAGATGTGATCCCCAGACCAACTAACAACCATCTCGCTGGGGTTTGCGTCACTGATTTTACAAGCAGTGATGTGTCCGTCATCAACATACTTCATATGATGCTTGCCACCCGGTGCGAATCTTCGCACACATCGCGTCGCCTTGCTCATTTCCTCATCAGCGGAACTGCCGGCGCTTGGTGTAGGTCTGCTGCCCCTTGCAGTGGAGGTATCCTGGCCAAGCATCCGCCTGTCATGCAAGAAGCAGTGGACGTGCGCACCACCCAAGGCAATATAATACGGTTGACTCGGCGAGCAAGAAATCGTATTGAGGTCCAAGCTGTATGGCTTGTATGAGATTAAGGGGGGCGGAACATTAGAGTCATCATTTCCCGACCCCTGTGTCATGAGGCTAAGACCGCCCCGCGATGGAGGGTATGCACTAGATGGTAGTCGCAGATCCCACTGGCGGACCTCACCATCCTCAGAGCAAGTGAGAAAGAGGAATGGGGAAGATTCGGTGACAATGCGCTTCACGCGATCTGAGTGACTTCGATACACTCTGGCGTTGGTATTGCCGTCACTTAGATACCGCGCGCCACTGAAGAACTCGTTGAAGCGCCGCCTCCGAGTGGAAGCCGCAAATGCGGTGG
The DNA here is from genome assembly GCF_001561935.1 of Penicillium griseofulvum. Classification (NCBI taxonomy): domain Eukaryota; kingdom Fungi; phylum Ascomycota; class Eurotiomycetes; order Eurotiales; family Aspergillaceae; genus Penicillium; species Penicillium griseofulvum. The sequence continues at coordinate 1,482,614 of NW_024467419.1, forward strand.
TAGCGGCATCATTACTAGTCCTATTTGAGTATTCGATATCGAAGACGCGAACCTGCGAGTCGCCGGCGCATGTAACCAGAGTCCCATCATTCGAGTGTGGCATAAACTTCACGGAGAAGATGTTGGCTCTATGGCCGGTGAAAACGGTTGTGTTGAGCGCGAACGGAGCATTGGAGGAGTCGGGTTGGTAGGAGTAGATATTGAGGTGCTTATCATCGGAGCCTGATGCTAACAGACGCCCTGAACTTGACCAACTGTGAGACCGTTAGTATGACATGCATCGGAGATGGCGGAAGTGTTGGCCGATAGATAAAACCAAGTACTGCCTAGGTAGAAGCAATAAACATACCTGAGAGCATTGACACATCCAGTATGGCCACCGAGCTCATTCACAATGTCAAGATCATTGACCCATTCCTTAGATCCATAAATTCCCCGAAGCCCAGCATACCGCAACGATTCCCCGCATTCCCGGCGCCAAAGGCGATCGTAGATCGAGTTTTTCATGATTATTGATCGGATGGGCAAGGAAATTGAAATTCTTCACTAGGTACGGTCGGCGATCATCTCGAAAGGCACTGGACAAGTGGGTACCAGATCTCCTTGCGGATGACTTTTATCTGTCAAAACGGAAGCTGCCGTAGATGACGTCAAGAAGAGAGATGAGAGATGGTTTTCTCATCACCCCAGATAAAGAAACTCATGAGATACGTGTATCGCTTAGAGCGTATAAAGCGGCAAGTGGTAATGAGGAGAGAAAAACTGAAATTAAAAGATAAGAGGGAAATGAGCGGGTTCGCGATCCTCTTGGCCACCGGGAGCTCCTGAACTCAGATAGAGCCCTGGAGATGACGATGGCTGACTCATCAAGTTACCTCGGGTCAGGTACCACCCAAGCTGCGAGAGGCTGTAAGGTACTTGGGGCGAAGTACTATTACTCATATCACTCATCTCTATTCTTCACATCATTTTCATTCCTACATAATTTGTGCCCGTACAGTTTGAAATCTAGATTGGGTATTTGTGTATTTCTGCCGACCATAAAGCCATAAATATCGCGGACTAGCATCTCCATGCCCCAATTCGGGGAGCCCTTGTTTCTCTCATGGAGCCTACCAGCTGCATCGCAAGAAGGCTGACAGCATCTCTTTCTGAGCGCACCACCTCTGTCTCCAATGTTTGCATAGCACGAATCTCCTGCATCATAAGCTGTATCAATTCAACCAGATTCTTAGCCACTCTAGCAAGAGCAGACTGTTCTAGGCGCTTCACTTGTCCGAAGCCTAGAATATCAAGGACTTGCAATTCGCGTACACAGAGTTCCAGCCTAACATTTAAATTATGCAACGATTCTCTCCAGCTTCGCCCCAGGGGGTTAATAAAGGCGCCGACATCAAGACACCCCGGCCCACGCTTTTGGCGAATAATTTCCGCTTGGTCAAGCCAGTCTTCAAAGGACTTCACAGCCTGAGAGTATTGTGCACCCCGACTGCCAGCAATCATGTCCGAGACATCTTGTAGAACCCTTGATAAAATTTGAATTTGCTCGGAGAAATCGTGCGGGCCGCGATGTTCGAGACAATTGGAAAGCCAAAGCCCTAGGGCCTGCACATTCAGGTGACACTGCCGCTGCGTTTCATCTGCTAGTACTACACGATATTGGCTAGCGACACTGTCGTACTTTTTGCGCAGACGTGACTCGGAGTCAGATTTCCATTCCGCATGACTTTGTAGCGAGTTGGAATGGAAAAGACTGAGCTGAAGAAGTTCCGTTTGCAATGCTGCGATATCCGGCCATGATGAGGGAATCAGCAGATTCCCAGGCTGAGGTTCGACTCCAGGGGTAGGCGTTGGAGGTTTAGAGAATTTCTTAGGGGATGGCGGCCGTTGGTAGGTTGAGAGTGCTCGTGTACGTTGACCGATTGCTGGTGTTGCTTCAGCCGGTTTTGTATTCTGCGCCAGCTGACTTCTGTGCCGCACATGGCTTTTGGCTTCCATAGGTGGTCTTTTGCCGGCGCTGATAGGTTGCCTTAGAGAGAAAGATCGTGTTGGGCGGGGCGGGGGTAACATTTCTGTTTTCTTGGGTGAAGGGGGCCTTCTAATAGTAGGAGGTTGAACTGGGGATCGCCTCCCTGGCGCTTTGCGGGGTGAGGGGGGCGCGAATGATGGCGCTGAGCTCTTTGATGCAGGTACTGTAGTCTTCGATGAAGGCATCTTCAATGCACCAGGTCGCATAATGCTTTGACGACGGCTTAGTGCTACCCCGGTTTTCATTGTTGTAGAATCCGCCTGTGTTTGCTTTTTAGGCGGCGATATCTCCCGTCTAGTTGGTGATGGGTCCCCACGTGGTTTCGGTCTGCTGCTAGGTAGCTGAATACGACCATTCCCCATTCCACGACCATTGTCTTGGACAATATTACTGCGCTGGGGCAGCAGGGTTCTTCCTCGGGTAGTGAGTCCATTGTCTTTTAGAGGCACACCCTCGACCGGCGAGGGATTTGATGGCGAGCGGTTCTTGTTATTCGTATCTCGGGCAGAGTCTTTGCTCGGGCTGGTCGTGGTTAGAGTGGAGGGTTTCGTGGCAGGTCGTGCTATATTTGAAGTCTTTAATAATTAGCACAGTTGGCATGGCAATGGAGATGTGTGGGGAGCAGGGTGAACAAAGAACTGACTTGTTTACGGGGATCGCGCAGCGAAGCTGAACGCGTTGGAATAGGCATGATACAAGGTCATCAGAGAGGCATGATATTTAAAATGTGTTAATGGAGAGAATTGGGGAGGGTGCGCGATCCCCAGAAGTTACCCGCACCCTTTTGTTCTTTGTTTTGATTAGTCCAAGCTACTCCATACTACAGGGCCACAACGCTAAAACCAATTTGATCAAAAAAGAAATATAGAAAATAAAATATAGAATGAAAGACCAAAAACTAGGTTATTTTTTAATCATATCACTTACTTACATATACAACTTTGGAAGGTAGTGATATCAGATGAGGTTATATACATCCTGTTTAACTCCAGACCTACATACATGTATTTACTATGTTTGCAGATTATCAAGAGCGAGAAATATTCATACATCTCAGATTGAAAATAAAAATCGAATCAGTGAGATAATCAAACATCAGTACATCCATACTTTCCGCTTTATCCTTGCTTCATTCAATGTAGTCATCATCCTCGTAATTTTCCAGATCTACATGGTCGAACCACCAGTCAATGAGACCAAATAGACCCAGCCATTCGTTTTGGGAATTCAACCTCAATAAGTTCTTTGAAGTAATCGAGTTCCAAGTGGATTTGTAGCACCACAATTCTGAATCGACTCCAGAATTGTAGGTAGAGTGAACCATGTCCATGTCGACTGGAATAACATTGTCGAAATCCAAGTTGATGAGGTCGGTTGTGCGTTTGCGAGGGATATTGGTGTCCTCGGTCTCAGGGGAGGTGTCATCATTCGGATTTGTAGTTTCAATGTGAGACCTCAAGTCAATGAGGTCACTGCAAGAGGAAATCACAGGAGCAGGATCATCCGAAGGGTCGATGAAGGCGCCACGAGTAACCTTGATTTCCGAATCCAGATCGATTAAATCGATATCGGCAGAATCGTCAAGGGTAACAATTCTCAACTCCAAGTTAATGAAATCGATGGATACTCGTAGAGCATTGGTCTCAAGGTCCGAGTTGAAGTTATTGTACTTCGGGTTGGTCGACGATGAGACCTTGCCGTCCGGCGTCATAGCGGATAAGCCAAAGTTGCGTGCAACGCGCTCAGACATTATGCTGTATATTGTTAACAGTGTAGTTCGTTGTTTAGATGCTATACTTAACAGATGAGGTTTTTGTGAGAGTAAAATTAACTTGTTGTGAAATGTGATTGCTTGAGATTAACGTTGAAGGTGAAGCTTGAATAATAGACTAGCAGCTACTCATATGACACGCTTCAAGTCCAGACGCGAAGGGCTTGTTCGCGTAGGTCTAAAGCCTCACGTAGTTCCAAGAATCAAACATTTGTTTTCATCCAATGTCTATGTATTCTTCATTCACATGGCTCTAGCGAACTCGATATGCAAACCCCTTTTGGACTGGTCGATCTATCTATTAGGCATGCTATATCAACATCGGGTATAGGATGCTTTACGGCTCTTAGGAAGGTTCACAGGGCTGGTAGTAAAGCTTGGCCAAGATATTTTGCTAGCATATCCCTATAAGATGAATTGGTTGAATCATTGTATTGACAGTTTAGGATAGAACACTGTTCACAAATATATATGCAGCTTTCCTTGCCTAGTAGCTAGGATCATGGTCTTCACTCTTTACACTGTTCACGTGTATTCTAGATGCACTTGTACTGATGCCAGATGTCGTTGCTAGATCGAAAGTAGTACGTCGTTTGCTCTCATAGACATTTAGTCTAAAGATCTAATTCTATGTAAGGCACGACTGAGCTAGTGAAGCGCACAGCTGTTGGTGATGTTGGTAAACAACATCACGCATGGTCAGTATGTCTGTGAAAGATATGTTCGTAATCCTCATTAGCCCAAGAGGCCAAAATAGCAACATGGTTAGTGTCTAGGGGTTTGAAAGTTATAATACAGCGTTATACATGGATAAGTTGCTTTACATTTTACATTCATATCAAAATTGGAGTATCCTCTTTCAAATTGAATGTCATCAACGACCCAGAGCGGCGGAGTATTATTTGTCTACTATGAATTGGAACTAGGATCCACTGAAATCGAGTTTAAGATGGCATGTACTGGCCTTATGATCAGATTGTCAACTTGAGCTAGCTCTCTTGAGTAAAGACCTAGACTAGCAAGACATAAGAACCCATTGAATTGCCGGCTTCGTTGCATATGGATTTTCATCAACAGATGTTTAAAAGCGGCAAAACACTGCCTGGGATACTCCGGAGTCCCAATGGATGATGTCTTATTTGCACTACATTTCTTTTAGCTATTTGGTCTCATGTTGGGTTACATCTGTTTCCAGAAAAAAGGCGGGTGTAAACTTACCACATTTCCACTACATTTCCCTTGTCCTCGACAGCATAGGAACGTGCCACCGTTGCAGTATTGTCCCCTCTGGGAGCAACCAGCTCTCGCTTCCAGGTTTGGATCAGCTTCGGCCATTGCGAAGGCAGCTAGGGCGAATAGGACGATAGAAAGTTTCATGTTTGACGATCTGGTTTGAAAAGTCGTGATTTGTTTGATATTTGAAGAGACAATGTGGAGGGAATATAAATGCAGGGTTGAGGCAGTGTTAGGAAGTGGTCTTATATAGAGCTGACGGTCCTTGCCAAGTACTCCCTAATGTGGGGGTTGGGGGTACTTGGCAACGACAGTGTACCGTCTTGCTTATTTCTCTAATATGAGGAATAAATTGCAGATCCCGAGGATCATACGGTTAGCACAGTGTCTCAAACTTACGTCTTACTGGTTCCCAAGGTTACATTGCAGGGATCAGAGGCCAACGCTGTAATTCCTGTGAGCTGAGAATAATCAGCTTATAGAAATGTGCAGGTCTCTACCAAAACGGTAGAATGTCTGTGTAGATCAATCTTGGAATTTCCCAATACGAGTAAGCATTCTTCGGGATTATCACCGTATGATATGATTATGCACATAAGCCTGCAGGAGTCGTGGGGGCTGAACTTGAAAATAGCAAAGGGGGATACATTGACTAACTTATATCTATACAGTGCAATGAAAAAGATGAGAATAGTCGATGTCATCTTAGTAGCCTTCTTTGATATAAATACAGGCAGTTCCTCCAGTATAGCTCAGACAAGAACCTTCACTTTACCACTCAAAAATAGATCTTTTCCCACCAACCCCAACCACCCAACCCACCAGCCTCTTCACCATGCATCTCTCTATTCTGGCCCTTGCAGCTATTGTTGGCCTAGCCTTGGCCTCGCCCATCGAAGTTGATACAAGAGCGGAGAATGGTGCCCAGACCAACAACTGCTACACACTCTGCAAGATCAATGGCGGAGTGAGTTCATTTTGCTTGTATAACTTTGAGTTTGGCTAATATTCTCGGTTACAGTCTAGTGATTATTGTCTGCGGAAATGCGCAAACCAGTAGGAGCAACACAGTTTCACAGAGAAAGAGGACAATACAATGTCTACAGCCAAACTGGTCTCACTTCTAGACATGCATTGACCAATCGAGTTTCTCTGTGAGCGTACATGGGTTAGAGGACTATAATTAACGTCATTCTATGTTCGTTTGTTATCTCACTAGCATGAAATTGTTTGTACCTAGCGGTCAGGCGATGGGCGTTCAGACCCATTGTCTAAGTAGTTTGACATGCTCTGTGTCCAATAGACATATCATCCCCCCTACCTAAAAGCTTCCAGTTTATATTGATAATCACTATCCTAGTCAGAGACCATTAGGGCAAGCTGGTACCTAAATTATGGCGTGACACATACGTTTGTGGGGGCCGGATAGAAACGGGAGATCGACACGCCTTGGCTGCATGGCTGAGCATCCGAATTGAGATAAGAGGGAAACGACAGCTCTACGGAGTACCCAAAGCTGAGTCTTTGGCATATGTATGTAATTTGCTTATAGACTGAGTGATTGCTTACTGGTTGTCTGCTATACTTCCAAGGTATATATACCCTGCTTTTCCATAGATTCTACTCTAGAGTCTATACAACACTTCCTATTTCTCTCTCTAGCCTAGTAGCTACTACAAAATTTGACAGACCCTATAACATCACAAGTATAGTATTCAAGGGCAATATTGATGGCCGGCCACATATATGGAGCTTATGTAGTCTTTCTAGTAGGATCATAAGCTAGGGAGATATCAAGAGATACGAATAGTATATTTCGCTTGACTCCGAAGGGTGAGGGTTGGACAATCAAATACTCCGACAAAACTTACTGATATTTCCCTTTGAGGATGCGACCTTCTCGCCGTTGCTAGGGTACGATGGTCTAAAGCTTTTTTCTAGGCCCAAAATGGCATTGTTGTGATTCCCTTCTAGACTATGCAACATTGTTTGATTCTATCCATAGAGGTCTTAATTTATTAGCAATTCCTTCCTATACCATAGACTTATTTGTACTCAATCCATACCTACGCGAACAGCTTAGCCAGTCCTTCAGCGCTAACATTCCCACCACTCAAAATCAGTCCCAAGTCCCAACCCTTGTCGCCCGCCTCCTTCTCCACCATCTGCCTAAACTCCTCATTATACAAAACCACCGCCAGTGTCACCGCAGCAGCAGGCTCGACCACCATCTTAAGCCTCTCGAAGATCAACCGTGTGGCCTCGAGAATCTGCTCTTCAGAAACAGCAAACATACCATCCACTAGCTTTCGCACATAGATAACGCTCCAGGGGATCTCCCCGACGACGCCAATTAGTCCGTCTGCAATGGTATTGGTGTTAACGCTCGTGATCCTCTCACCCGAAAGGAACCCACGCCGACAGTCATCAGCGCCCTCGAACTCAGGCTCTGCGCCGAAGACACGAATAGAGGTTTTTTCACAGCTAAGCGCAGTACCTGCTAATAGTCCCCCACCACTACAGGACGCAATAATAGCATCGAGATTATCAGCTTGCTCTTGAAGCTCCAGACCGGCAGTGGTTTGTCCGAGGATAACATCTGGATGATTGAAAGGTGGCACAAGACGGGCACCCTTCTCAGCAACGATCTTAGCGGCCGCAACCTCTCACTCAAAACGTGGGCAGACAATGACGTTGGCTCCATAGCCCTTTGTAGCGGCGATTTTGTTCAGCCGCGTAATGTCAGGCATCACGATGTACGCCGGGATGCCACTCTCCTTAGCAGCGAGAGCGAGGGCCTGGGCATGATTGCCTGCACTAAATCCAACGACGCCTTTTTCCATGCCGCCACTCTCGATAAAGCTGGGATCTTGCTTCAGCCTCTCGATGGCGTGAAATGCACCGCGGGCTTTGAAAGCTCCTATGCGCTGCAAATTCTCACACTTGAACCATAGTCGAATGACTGGCTTCGCGGGCTGGCGATCGCCCTTTTGCCAAGCCCGGGGGGTTGATGCCATCTCATTCAAAGTCCTGCTTGTGAGAACTGGTGTGGGGTGGAATTGAGGTTTGATCAGCTCATGGGCTTTGAGGGTGGACTCTTTGGTCAATGGAAGACAGGTCGAAAGTTGTGCCATGATGGATTTTTAGAGTATTGTTGCTGAGTCGCCAAGTATTGTAGGACGCAGTTGCGGTTGAAGTGTCGGGATTCATTCAGCGGTTCACTTCTATGCTACACAGGTTGTTGTAAGTTTTGTAGCCTCCAAGTCGGCCATACAACTATGCACACTAGTTTACTCAGCAGTACATGAGGCGGCCAAATTATTGTCCGCCGAGTACTAACGCCTCCGGCCTATCAGCGCTAACAGCTTAGAGAGGCGGCTTCCATGGCTCATGGAACCCATATCAGTACCAAACAAGATTTATAGGATCAATCCAGGAATAGACAAGGCGCCTATTAGGTGCTACGCCCGAGGTCGGGACGGTAAGAGGTGTTGTTGCCGAATTTCTAATCGCCGGCGTCTAGATACTTTGCCGATATTCCGAACTTATAGACTCTGATGTATATAAGGCCCAGTATTCGATATTAGCGAAGCTAGCATAGCACCAATCCTACCATTATGCTTCTCATAAAGCTACTCGATATCCACTGGTATCGGCGTATTTATACAAGCGCAATTGGCGGGTCGGAACATGGGTGAAAATGTCCCCGAGATGGCTTTGTTGTGACAGCAAATATTGGTCTTCTTCCACAGGTGTTACTGCATTCCTTCATTGATGAAAATATAAATGGGAGCAATTTGGTCATGTCTCCATCTACCTTGAAGGATCTGAAGCATGGTATGCTTGTTGAGGTGCTGACATTGACAGTCAAGAATCTCCAAATGAGTGGTTGGTCTGAAGTAAATAGAGACACATGATATGTAGTACTCAAACACCGTATTAGTCCTGTCCCTATGCAAGCTCTGGGGTAGTACAAGAGGCTGAAAAGAACCTTAAGGTATGTTCATGGTTGGACAGTCAGTGTAATGCAAGGGGCTCATCACTAGATCGGCACCGTCGCAACCAATAGCAGAGCGTACCTTCACATAACCTCATCATTAGCGATTCATCGGGCCTGATTTGAATGATTTAGAAGATTCTTCATTAGTTGATGAAGGAATCCTCAAAACCCAAGTAAAGGGAAAGGAATTCCAAACCCATGATTCGATACAACTCCTTGGTTGAATATTCCATGACTAATGTAATTGCATGGAACATGTTAATCAGATGCCCATTCTCCTGTACATTTACCTTTCGCTCGCTGTGTTAGGTTCAAGAATATCGCCGGTGGTATACAACCCTCCTCCAATCACCGTGTCGGGTTCAGAATATCGCCGATGTAGTACACACCCCTCATTGAGTATTCAAAAATATAAATATATCCCCTATCCTCGAGAATCTATCAGTCAATCTAGTCAATTATTCAAGCTAAAACCTCCAAAAATGGAGTTCATCTCCGCCTCCATCACTGTTGTCCTTTCTCTCGCTATACTTGCCGTGGCTTCGCCTGCTGAGCTAGAGGAGGCATGTACCGCGAAGGAATGTCATTGTGGAAAGGATTGCTTCAAGTCCTAAGTGGAGGTAAGTTACTCAGACATATTAGTTCTAAGGGCTGAAATTGATTAGGTGGTTATAGCGAAACCATGCCTCAAATTGGAGGTGGTGAATTAGCCGATTCAAACTATGTAGATGATATTGAAAACGCATGTAACCCTGGAGGACACACACTATCAATATGGAATAAGGGATGTGTGGTTGGGCCAGTTATTAAAATCTAAAGTGAACCGACATCAATGAATTTATTTGTATCATGAATTTTAGTTCGACTGTGGCAGATGATATCGTCACATAATAGAGGCCTGTATGACCGAGGAGTTATGTGACCACTCTAGTTTGCTCCCTTATGGGAATAGGACAGGCGGTGATTTGCATGTCGTTGGGCGTTGATGGCCTAAAAGAAGGGGAGAGTAGAAAATGACTGAAATGAAGTATGAATTCTATACCAAGTTGACCGGTCCTAGCAACAGATCAAAACAGAACATCACTTTTCATCATAGCTATTGAATTCAATGCCATAAAAGGCAGATCTTGCGAAATAAGGAAGAAATTTCAAATCCATCTAGGAAATCTCAAAGACTCCCACGACGAGGGAACGAAACACCTTCCACTGCCGGGTGATCCGTGAACCAGCTTACCTTATCACCAGCACCCTGGTTCACCAGAGCCGAAGGAAGACTGGAGCCCTCCTCAAGATCAAAGATCTGCTTGAGGATATCCTTCTTGCCTCCACCGGTCGCAACAAAGCCAATGCTAACAGCGTGGGTAACAACAGGCAGGGTAAGGGTGATACGCTTTGGCGGGGGCTTAGGGGAGTTTGTCTCAGCGGCGACCCAAGCATCCTTCTCGCGCAGCAAGGCGTGGCCAGGGAAGAGTGAGCATGTGTGACCATCGGGTCCGCAGCCCAGGAGGATGAGGTCGAACATGGGCAATTTGACGCTGTCCTTGGCGGCGAACTCGCGCATCAGGTCTGCTTGGTAGAGATCTGCGAGTTCCTGGGGATCGTCATCCTCGACGTGCTTCTCGTCGATGGGGTGGACGACGGGCGAGCCGAGCTCGGCGGGGATTTTGTTCACGAGCTCGTCGTTCAGCAGGCGGTAGTTGCTGTCTTCGTGGTCGAGTGGTACGGCGCGCTCATCGGCGAAGAAGATGTGCCACTTGGAGAAGTGGGGGGTGTCTTCCGGGGAGCCATTGCTGGGGGCGAGGAGGGCTTTGGCCAGAACGGCTGGCAGAGAGCCACCAGAGACGGCAATGCGGAAGGTGTCATGTCGGGAAAGAGCGGAGTTCTGGCAACGGAGGACATAGCCTCGCAATTGCGCAGCTAGTGCATCGGAGGTGGGGAAGCTGTAGAGGTTGGGGTGTCCGGTGGCCATGGTGATATGTGGGTGGGATGGAAATGAGGGGCAAGAGATATTTCGTTTCGTTTTGGTGGGGCAAGATCTGAACAGTATTTGGTTCTAAGCTAGCACGATAAGAGAAGAGGTGAAATCGAGGAAATATGACGTCGCTGGCGAATCTTGGGATTTCGTGATGTTTCCATGGGAGCCTCTCCGCCTTATGTTGTATCGACTTTTTTTTTAAGCCTAAACCGGGATTCAATGGAAATAACTTCATCTTCCATTAATTAACATAATTTTGGGAACTATTCAAATGGTTTAAATAGTTTAAATATATCCGAGATATACTCCTTGACATTGAAAGACATTCCAAAGACACATTTAAAAGACAGAAATTGACGGACTATATATTACAAGTCTAAATAATTGGAAGGCTAGACTAAATCCTAGAGTACCCATGTACGCGTATGTGATGTTTCCAATTTAGTTGGGGATGTGATGATACCCATGTCCTACTATTCGGTCAATAATACTTAAAACGCCGAAATTCCACATAACTGTCGGCATCTAGGTAGCAGCGTTATTTTGCCAACAAGACAGCCTGCGAGCCCATACGTATCAGTAAGAGAAAAGGATAAGTACGATAAGTACCTTTCCGTTTTAGTCCACAGATATTGCCGCCTTTTGCCCACTAAGTATAACTGGGAACGCCTCTACACTGTATGCCAAGCCTTATGGTTTTAGTTCTAATCACATCACTTTATTTCTGTACAACATTGTAAGGTCATCTTTATTTTGTCTCTCAAGAATTCTTTCTCTGATACTCAATCATCCAACCAGCTTCAACAGTATTGTGATTCCTGGTTTCTTATTTTGAACACAACACTTAGCTAGCTTGGTAGACCATGTTGTTTGTATGTGCGCTTTTTCCACCATGAATATGTCCCAGTTGAAATGTAATTCATAGGCCGAGCGAACCTATTGTGGGGGTCGACCCAAATTTGTCTTGTATCTTTAGCCACCATCTGAACCCCAGGCGTTGGAGTACAGACATTTCGTTGTGGTATGAAAGGCTTATTATGGCAGCGGATTCTAGAGGCTGCAAATAGGGAATGTGGAATTCCCGGCATGGCGTCGTTTAGCTGAGCGTGCGTTTGAAGTCGTTTATGGTGTAGTGCGGTCAAATAGCCAACACAGGGCATACTTGTCGGGATCCTTGTTTCAAGCATCTTCAAATAGGTTTTGCGTCGGAATGACGAACGATTCATTTTTTACTTTCTTTTGAGTCTTCTTCTTGGCCTCTTTTCTTCTTTGGATGCGGAGAATATTCTTTTCGTCATGGGGTCCGAATGGTTCAGCTGAATCTGAAATATCGAATGTCCCAGGTGGTTGGTCCCGGGCGACCTCAGCTTGGAGGCGCTTCTTGAGACCCTTGATGGGGTATAATGGGACCATTCTGTGCTTGATGATCGGCCAATGTACATGCTTCGTGGCAGTACTTGGGTTGTCAAGCATTCAGAGAAGCTCAGAGGTGATGCGAGCTTCAAAAACATGGAAGAATTCATCCTTCGGCTCGTGAAACAAAATCAGACGTGACTTCCATGAATGAGCTAGGTGTCCAATGAAAAAAAGCACACGGGTTAGCAAGTAGAGCACTTACTAAATGTATGGGTGGGTGCGACTCTTCACGATGGTATTCCTGGAGCTGTGCAAGGGATAGAAGAACACATAGCAGATATGGGTCCTCGTTCCAGTTTTTTGGCTTGATTTGAGCTATTCGTTTCAGCTGAATTTGCCATCCGGGGATATTAGGACCCCGATCCCTGGGGGCACAAGGCGGAAACATCTCCCGGCGATAGATCTCAACATCAAAATAGTCCATATAGCCAACGATTAACCGTGGTGCTTGGCCGGTTAGCCTGTGACGATAGAGCACGGTGTACTGGGGTCGATGAATCCTTTTATTTGCAAAAAAAAAATACGGCGTTTCACTACACATAATAGATTAGTATTGGCTAAATGAGCCAATGCATTGGAAGGAGCAGCTTGGATTGTTCACCATTTGCTGTCGAGCAAAGGCGGTAGGAGATATTGGAGGCAGCTCACCCAGGGCAGATGATGGCGGCCCCTCGCAAAGCTTTCCTCATAGTTCAAGTGCTCCCTCCCGGCCTCCCTCTCATCATCGGTCAGTTCGCATGTATCTGAGTCAGGCTCGGCTGTTGGCACATAGTCAATATGCTCAAACCGACATCCCAGCATCTCCAGATGACGAGAAGTCCAGCATATTGGTTGAACCAAGAGATAGCGGTGGTGGCTCATGAGTTCAGCAAGTGAAATTACACCAGTAGCTGGCATCTCGGAAATACTTGTATTGTAAAGGCTGAAGGAAATAAGAATACGACGAGTAGTCTAAAATGCGTCTTGACCGCCTTGGGAAGTTGATCGGGAAAATGTCACGGTTTATCCGACCTCAACTAGCAACGTCCCAGATCCAAGGAGTTCACTTATCTTATATTCCCAGTTTCTTAAGCAAAAATAAATTGAACCATTCGCATATTTCCATCTCACATCTACAAACTTGCAAGTTCGGTAGGAATTTATTGATACCAATCCAACTTCCACTAAATCGGGCTTGAATTGGACCCCTAAAGTGTCTTCTAACCTAACAGCGCTAACTTTGTGACCAACTAGATATGCTTGCCCAGGTGGTTATTATTAAGAAAAATGTGACCAACTGTCACTGCTGATAGTGTGAGGAGGCTCGGCGCTTAGGGAAAGGGCTATGCCACTCTTCGGACCCCGGGAACCTATTTAGTTACTAGGCCCAATCTACCCAGGTAGACACCGATCCTGCTATCCTTGAAAGGTATGCTATTGATGCCACATGCTGTAGGCATAATAAAAAACAAGCATTATATCACACAAGATACAGTAAAAATCGCTTAAGTGTAAATAAATGATCTTTTAATAGTCATCAAAAGAACTCTGAAAAGACCGATCTAGGCGGAAACAATATCATGTGCTTTCCTAGGCGCCAACTAAACTAGCTCGTGTTTCTGATAAAAGGAATTATATGAGGCATTTTGGCTATGGATAATATATGCATCTAGTTGGTTCGTTACGTACCTGTCTATCCCCACCCAACAGGCCAGAATTGGGTTTCAATAGTTGTACTCACAAGCTGGCAGTTTCAGATAAGGGGGCCGGCGGTTATGTAGGCGCATATCACCAACACTCTATTCCATGGCTGTGTGGTGTGGCAAGGCAAATATTTACAGAAGAGGTGGTATAAGAAGGCACTGCCTCCCAGTGCAATCATATCATAATCCACCATCTCTCTATCTCAAGTTTGATTTTCAACATGCCTGCCCATTATTTTGACAATTTCACCTCTGCCAGTCAGTTCAAGGACCCAAATCTGAGAACTATTCCTCCAGCAGTCGGTGCGAGTCAGTGGAAGCGGGATCATCTACTTGCCTGTCATGTTATAGTACAAAAACAAAGGCATCGAATTCCTCCAATCTTGGAAGAACACTCGGAATCATCCGATGCAATGTCCTCGGTTGAGATTCAAAACTTCGTGAAGGGCCCCAAAGATATCAACCATTTTCAGCAAAGCGAGCATAGTCTTGTGCGCGATTTCGGCTATAGCACTTCGCTAGCTCAAACTTGGTCAGCACTGGCAACCTTCAAGGGTGATCGTGACCCTCAGAGGAGGCATCTTCCAGATTTCGCCGATGCCGACCATTCCGAGGACTCCAATACGGATTAAGATTCTCGAATGGATACTGCACCCGAATATGGCACTAGTTCTAGGACTGTGACAAGACCGGCGCGTAACACAAAAGCCAACCAAGATCCAGCATTCGTCCGTTCTGGGGACATTCAAATTGGTTCTAGCAGTCCACGGGCTCCAAGTTCTGGCACTGCATCGTCAACGGGTCACATTGACAACGCGGAACACCAACTCCGAGTTACGGTCGAAGAGGACACCCTGCGACTTGTGTCATGTGTCATTCGACATGTTCTGTATTTTGGGGCACCTCAAGAGCAAAACAAGTTGGCAAAAGTCATCGACTTTCGGGATGCCAAGTTAAGAGCTGCGAGACTGGTACCTTCGATGGGCAGTATGAGTGCCACTGATGATGGTGGCCTTTGCCTACGCGCCCGTAATAGAAAGGGCTATTTTGAACTGACAGACGATCGCGTGGCAATTTTGGAAGCCAAGAGAAAGTTACAATCCGAGGATGATAAACTGACCATTTCGGACGAATGTCTAGCCCAGATGACATGCGAAGCTCTGCTGGCTAGGCTGGTTGATAGAAGCTCCCCGGAGACTGTTATAGTCATCCATGCTGCGCAACACTACATTTGCTTTCTCCAATTTTGGATAAGCCACGAGTATCTTGAGGATTTTAATATGGGTAGAGTAAGCTCATGTATTCACGTGGTGGCCACTCCCTGGTACGACCTTAGTAGTGAGTCCAATAGGAAACAGGTAGTCCTCAATCTGTGTGCTATTATGCGGTGGGGAACGGTGCAGAAGCAATGATTTGTTGTTGTGCTCTCTTGTTGCAATCTTGCTGTGTTCTTTTTGTGCTCTTTCTGTGCTATTTGATGTTTCTTTGATGTTTCTTTGATGTTTCTTTGATGTATTGTTGCGGTCTTGTTGGAATGTTGTCGTGATCTCGCTCTTTGCTTTGGCTTATATAGTCAAGTATATGTTATAGAAACCACGTTGTCTTATAACGGAAGATCCTGCTCTTAGAGTTAAGAATAAATCGTTTAAAAGAGATTCGAGCTTTTAGAAGCGGAACAAGCCCTTTTGATAGGGATATAGGTTATTCCTGCTACTCGGGAGACTATGCTTCAAATTATATAACTATGAAATACTCTGTTGAAAGTTCGGACTTACTAAAAGAGATCTACTACCTATCTGCCATTCCCGGCAACTCTCTTCTTCCCGCAAGTGAAGAACAAGCCTCTCTCGGCCCTCTCGACCAATTCATCTTCATTCTACGGAGTTTCAGCGGCGTATATTTGAAATGCGAAACCTGTTTGCCTCAGACAGCTGGCGCATTCTTCGAGACTTGAACCGATGTCTTACCTCGAAGGTAAACATATGAATGTTGAGCGTACACATATGACAAAATGATATAGGAGCACGGTGATTATCCAAAAGTGGCAAAATAAACATTGGGGCAAAATGCTCTTTCGGGTATGGCTGAGTGCCCGGTCCATGCCAAGACCTGAGTAATCAATTAGCAGGTGAACATCCAATCAGAACTAGTCAGTACTGGATATCACGTGATAGTCTAAGTCTGGGCGGGCTGAAATCTACTCAGCCTACTCAAATCATAAAAGCGGCCAAGGTAGGAAAGACCTAAAGGAAATATCGTATGTTGTACTCCGGAGTACTCCGTACGTATAGGTATTGTTATAGGTATTGTTAGACAATTTTAAAAAGCCGAATATTTTCCCTGTTTCATATCCCTTTCTTCAAGTCAAATCATCATCGTCTTAGAAAAACTGGGGTAAACCAAGAAATCACGGGGACGGGGTCAACTCAAAAACATGCGATCCTCCCCCCCCTTTCTCCTTATCCTCCCTCAATATCAAATTCGCTCAAAATGAGCTCTCCTGTGCAAATTACTCCTCAACCTCAGTCTGGCGGTGTTAGTCGTCCATCTGAGGCCTCTCCTCCACAAACCCTCGACATTGTCCGATGTTCCCGTTGCCAACAATCCCTCAGCCTAGGCCAATCAGGCTGCAGCATTGTTCAATTCGGCATGAACTCCTACTACTGTAGCCGCTGCGCAACGAAAGTCGGGTTCGGAGGATGAACGATATTCAAATAAGCCAAACCAAACCAAATCACCAAACCAAATCACCACAACAAACCAAAACCAACTAAACCGGAGAATCTGGGGGAGTCGAGTGGCTGGATCAACATCAAAAACCGTCTTTCAAACCAACAAATCGTTCCCCCGATACGATGAATGGGATAAAATCCTATCTCGATACTTTCGTCGACCTGTTCGAGAATTCCTGGGAGAATGTGCTGGCACTGTCTTAAAGGGAGGATTACAGGGATCGGTACAAGAACCACGGACCGAAGCGGGAGATACCCCCGACACCGAGTACATTGTTCGGACTGCAAAACAACTTAAGCGCTTTTTTTCCATTGCCCTTTGTTATTGCTTTTCACTTCGGCGATCGCCTGGGTTCATTATCCAAGCACTTTCTGATATCATTTTTTTTCATGAAATTTTGTTTGAAATATAACATATACCCTTTGTGAAGTTTTTATACCATTTTTATACCATTTTCATGTTAGTCATATTGAAACCTAAATATTCGTGGCATCCGGGGAATTCAACCCCGTGAGAAAGATATTCTGAGACAACATTCTTTTAAGATCTCCCACACTTTACCAGAAGAGAGGTCCGTAGATATGCGGAAAGACCAGATTGGCCATCTGACCTCCCCTAGAACTCTGTGCTTTGGTCGCGTATCGTCATAGTACAGCTTCGTCTTACATGCTTGGAATGTACGGAGTATGTAGCTCCCTATATGGATGGTCATTTGTCTTTGATATACTTCTATAGTCACACATGCCCTGTATTATGTTTATTGTAGTTATTAGCCCCCCTTCGACTGGCCTGTATAATATAGGGAGGCCTTAGGTACATTATTCCACATACCTCTTTTCAGAGACGGAAAACGCCGACCGCAGACTTTCTGGGACCTGCAGTGTGACTACGTATCTAGGGAGGTATACGTTGTATCTGTGCACATGATGTTCAAGAATTTAGGGTATTGACACCATTGATAATTCTATCCCTCCATCTGCAGGTACTTAAATCAATAGTCGTAATTGATCAAAAAAAGAAAAAAAAATCCACTAGCTACCGAGTATGACTGCTCATCTTAGAGACCCGCTCTGATCGGAGATCCCTCCTGTTCTTAAAATCTATTTCATATTTTCTTTTCTATTTGCTTTTTTCTTTTTCAAAGGTTTCGATCTGACAATAGAGCCAATGTGATGAATACAGGTCCACTCTGCATGTCCATTCTGCATGTCCGATTCATCTAGCGGTGTAACACTCCGTATTAAAGGGCCTCCCAAATGATTTGCCTCCTGTACACGGGTATATCCGGTAACTTGGGAGGTTACTATTTTAATATTAATAACAAAGGAGGGAAGAGCATACATTAGAATAGCCATACAATGCCCTTAGGTGGAACTAGACCCAGGAGGTGGGACGGCAGAACCACACTCTATTGCATTTGGCAGAGCTGAACTCATGGTGAAAATGACATATCTCAGCCAGAAGGAGAAAGGGTCCTGCTTGTTCTCTGATATTACTGGCTACTGCTGATCGCCTTGCCTCGCTATTCGTCCACTTTGTGCAGTATTCTGGGTCCCCATGATTTTCTACTTGCAAGCCATGATCGTAGATTATTACTAGCCCTAAGAAATTAATTAACCATATCATATATCATCACCATTCCTGTGAAACCTCGAGACTTCCTCTTTTCCTTGTTCCAGGACTTTATATAATCTGCTTGATTCTCGTTCAACTCGTGGAGGGGTTTATCTCTTTTCGCTGTTTGTCGGTCAGACCAATTCGTTGACTTGCATTTATCCGGCAGGTAAGAGGAAAGGT
The DNA here is from genome assembly GCF_001561935.1 of Penicillium griseofulvum. Taxonomy (NCBI): domain Eukaryota; kingdom Fungi; phylum Ascomycota; class Eurotiomycetes; order Eurotiales; family Aspergillaceae; genus Penicillium; species Penicillium griseofulvum. The sequence continues at coordinate 1,501,250 of NW_024467419.1, forward strand.
AGGCTTGTGCGGTTTGGTTTCTCAAAGATTGCACCTTTATGCTTGGGGATGTCGTCCCTGTGGTCGTCGCAGTCCAAGCAGAGTGGGAATTCAAAGATGTCACCATATTTATATACCTTAAGCTAACGTGGGCCTCTGACAGAGAATACAATTGCCCAAGTTCTGGACTCGACCAAACACCTGGTCGGACAAGTCGAGGCCCGACTGTTTCGCAACGCCAACGGACCAGGATACTTGCAAGCATCGACATCAATACTCCATTTAAATCTATACATCTGAGGTAGTGCGCTTTCGGCACTGAGATACCGAGGTGCATTGCTTTGAGATATCTGCAGTCATGCCTCCTCTCGGTCGTGATAAAGGTCGTCCCAGATCGCGCAGGTCAGATGATGAGTTTGTCGTATTCCTTCAAGGCGTAAGTTTGATATGGAGCATGTCGAATGAGTTTAAAGACTAACAAGAATTCCAGATCCCACCTCATTGCCGCTGGCAGGAACTCAAAGATCTCGTCCGTCAAACAGCACTGCATATTCGCCAGGCAGTAGTATACGATGATAGCCATGGATTTCCCACCGGCCTCGGCCAAATCATCGTCAAGAATGAAGACGAGGCATGGCGAACGTACCGTATGTGTCCATAGCCCGAAACCTCCAATCCTCCACCCTAACACCCAACAGATCGACTTTCAACTAGCGGATGGGACGGCCAGAGTCTGGTCGTCACACTCTCGCGGACCAGTACACCCACCAAGCCCATTGCCGGACCTACCAGAAGTCCCTCAGCCATGATGTCCACAAGCTACGTCTCCGGCCACTCAACCCCTCCATTAGTACATGGAAACATGGCAATGCCCCCATCACCCGTCTCCCCAGAGTGAGTTCACCATATTCCGAAGCATGAAATAAAAGAGAACAAGCTAACCCCCCTCCAGATCTTCCAACCCCGCCACCCCACCATATCCATACCCAGAGTACGGCGTCATGATGGTACCCGTACCAATGCCCCACACATTCATGCCCATGATGCCAGATCCACACGCACCACCAATGCAATACTTCCCCCCATCCCCAGTAATGAACGGCGCCTACGAGCATTGGAACATGATGCCAGGATACCCAATGTCCCCTCCACACATGTACCCAGGCGATAACCCACACTACCACTACAGCGAATCTCGCAAAGGCACGAACCCCAGCTCCCCGTCTTTCTACCCGAATTCTCGAGCTATCACCATCGAGAACTTGAATCCAGTTACTACATGCGCCGACCTAAAAACACTTCTGCGGACAGCTGGCACTGTCCAGAAATGCAACATAATCACCATAGATCCCGCTGATACGAATGCCCAGCTCCGCGCTTCGGTAGCCATGCAAACGGCGGACGAAGCTCAGTGCGCTGTGACAATGTTCAATAATCTGAGCTTCATGGGGTCGCGGATTAGAGTGCGGGTTGATCGTGAGCATCCTGCACGGGCTGTGAGCTGTGATGGGCGTGCTGGATCAGACACCGCGGGATCGGTGAGTGGTAAGGCGGATACCTGTCAGTCGTGGGCTGATGAGATGACTACGGAGACCAATGTCGGTGTTTGTAAGCCGTTGGTGATAGACGGGTCTGGATTGAATAGGTCTGAGATTTTGTGCTCTACGTGATAAAACCGTTATGTATTATTCGTTGATATTCAAACATACATATTTTCTGCTTATGCTCTTCTTATGCTTTTGATGATTTTCCTTGCTTTGGTGTAAATTAGTCTATGCTCTAAGCCATGTTCATTCTTTGACTATACATCCTTTCCCAAAATAGTATCCCTTGCGTGTAGTGCATACTCCTAGCCTTCATAGACCCACCTCTCAGCTCTCCATCGTCACTTATTAAGATTTACTTGTCAAATTCCAATAGATATCTATCTATTCACTTATCATCCCCCAGCTCCACAGACCGCACTATATACAAATCCGTATACGCATTCCTATGCGGACACAACCTCTTCCCAGACGAGATACGTTCCAAAACCCTCCGATCCTCACAAGCCAAAATCCAACTTACCGACTTATCACCTTCCAAAGCCCCCAACAAACACCCAACCAAGACCCCAATCATCCTCGGCCCAAAAGTCGGCTTAGCAGGACATTCAAAAGGTGGACATCCAAACGGCATAAACGCATCTCCCTGCGCCGGCGTAAGAGCAGACCAGCGACTTGGATTAAATCGCTCTGCATCAGAACCCCATATATCGGACCTCAGATGACATCCCTCGATATCAGCAGAGTGGATCTCATAGGATGCACGCAGATCTGACTGATACGCCCGATGTACATGTCTCGTAGGTACGTATAGTCGTAGCGATTCACGGACTATAGCATTCGCACTGGGTGAGCTCTGATCACATGTACCACCTGTTCTATCACTAGACTCGAGTCTAGAGCGACTGTGACATCCAGAGCCCGTGTCAAATTGACGTTTCGTGGAATTTGAAGCAAAAGAAATCATCGTTTGACGCCATAGAGGTACTTCCTTTCCAGTCCCGAATTTCAGCTCTAGGAATGCTCGTAGCACGACACGCCACATTGTCTCAAATGAAGGGAGGATGAGATTTAGTGGGTTATCTTCTGGAAGATCGTGTTTTCCGAAGATATTGGCCAAGGATGTCTTTAGCAATATGTCGTCTTCGAATTTAGGGGTGTCGGTGGATTTTGACTTGGATGATATCCAGACTCGATTTATTGATTGTGCTAGGTTTAGGAGACTCTCGTCGCATGTCTGGTGTTGTGTCTTTTGATCGAATATCTGCCATAGTACGACTTTCAGGGAAAGTATTTGTGCTAGACTGGCGATGTTTATCCGATTGCGGTTGACATTGTGGGATGGATTTTGTTCTTTGTGGGAACTGTTGTTGGGGCTATGATCAAGCTCGGGGAAGCCTTTTTGGATCCAGTTGTCGGTTGTGGCTCTGGCGAACTTGGATACGCTGTGCCATTGCTCGACTGATAAGTTGATCAAGGGTTTGACTTTTTCAACGAACATGCTGGCATGGGCGCTATCTGTTCTTGTAAAGGCGTTGTCGATTCCGAAGGCGATTGGAAGGTGTTTATTTGCTACTGCTTTGGACTGGTTTGGCGAGAGAACATTTTGTTCTGTGGAATTCAAGACGCCGGCAATGATCTGGCGGCATATTGCTGGGTCATTTGATGTGGAATGGGCTTTATGGGACTTGCTCCGTATTACAATGAGAAGAAGTAAGATGGCTAAAAGGATTAGACCTGACATTTCTCTGGTGGGTTGAAGAAGTGGTTGATTAACAGGGCCGTACTTATAAGGCAGATGATAAAAGGATTCTAAATCATGCGGTATGAATGAAGAAGATGGCCTTGTTTGATTTTGTCTTTTCGTCAGTTGTCCCTTTGTGGGAAACAACCTTGGAAGTGTACAAACGGATTCCATGTTGCACATATGTGAGGATATATGAAGATATCTATGGATACGTTATATGGCAGTGACAAACAAGTTTGGGATGCCTGGTCTCAGACTGAAGAAAATTAGGGCTTCGTCCCTTGAACAAACAGGAAAGCTGAATGTTGCACAAAGATCAGTCCGAAAAGGAAAATATCCTGAAGTGCATTCTCAAAAACTAGTAATATTTGTGTACAATCATCAATTCATTCAAACAAGTTCTCTTGGGTGTTCGTCAATGTAAATCTCATATCCCATCCAAAAAAAGTCACCATTACCCAATCGTTGCGATCAATCATATCAAAAAACGCCGCTTTGAAACCCAGGTAGTATGTCATTTATTTCTTTCCGTCAGATTCTCAGCTCAAGCCATGTCTATTTCGCATGGCTAATCATCTCTGCGTAAAGGTCCTCTGGGATCTTACGGACGAGGAGCACTGTCAAAGCAATGATCTCCTTTGCGTCGAGAGGAGGGAATGAGCGAAGGATTTTGTTTGGGCTACTTAGTTAGCTTGTTTGTTAAACAAATCAATAAAATCCCGAAACTTACCTTGGACTTTCGAAAATTAGGTCCCGCATACGGATTAGCTGGGCGACAATGCACAGAATATTCAGGTGTGAACCATATGCAAATAAGAAATCCCACAGGTGCAACACCTCTGGCAATGGAGGTGTGCAGGCACATAGGGTCAATACAGACGGGAATGCATACAGCTCGGCGTGCATACCCTTGGAGAACAGATAGGCTGCAAGCTTGGGCTCCACAATCTCAAGGCATCGGTCAACCAAACGAAGACCCTTGTGGACTCCATCCATAGCGCCGCGGATATAACCTGGACATTCGCGTGTGACAAAGTAGTGAAACAGAGCGAAGGCTTCCACCTCGCTACGGGCAGCATAGAGGAACGGCGCACACAAAACATTCATGCCTTGGACGTACATGGCCGAATCACTCGTGTTACCATTGGTGACCTTCTCTAGCTCCCCGCCGAACGGGGACTCCTCTGCGATGCTGGGTGGCGCATTAAGCTCCATCTCACGGCGCCGAGACGACGGTGGAGACCGGGGTTTCGGCCTGGAATCGTAGAGTTTCCATGCCACGGCATTGAGGAGTCGAATCAAGCTTGCTTCCGTGACTCGGCGTTTGAAGAGAGGATCTGTGGCTAGTGTTCGGAAAGTATCATTGCGAATTTTGGCGTAAGCGGGAGAACGGCCGCGGTGGATAAGAGCAAGGTAGTCATCGGTAGGCATAGGAGGAACATCGAGGAGGATCAACCAAAGATAAATACGATATGGCGACTATCCTCGCAAAATTGTTAGAGATTAATCTTCCAAAACAGACTGAATACCCCTCACCATCCCATCTCCATCAGCGTCCACTCTGCTAGACAAGACGAGGTATTTAAGCTCTCGCAGTGCCTCGTGAGGATTTGAATTCTGTGGTCCATCGCGCAAAAGGTTCTCCAAGAGTGATCGCTTTACTCCAATTCCCGACCCTGTTTTTCGCGCGGGTCGTCTATGAGACGCAGGTGGTGTTTCTGCAGCTTCACGAGAAGCCGCATCGCTATTTGATCGAGCTCGGCGATGCGCGCGCGCTCGGGTTGCAGCACCAGGAGTTGCTGCCGATACAGTGCCAGCTTGGTTTGAGGCAGCTTGGCTAGAGGCCTGGGTCTGAGCAATGAGCGCGCTAGAGGTTGACAGCACTTGGTGGGATTGTATCTTTCGCAGGGTTCGCATGGTTCGCGGTGATGCGGGTGTGTCGGGGCCCGGAACACCGAGAGCCCAGGAGGGCTGAGGTTTGGCCATATTTCAATCAAGTCTGCATTGGAGGGCCACCGACAGACATCTTTAAGAAAGGGGTAAGATGAGCGCAGTTGATGAGGTGGAGTGTATGAGATCGCGGTGGCTGGAGCTTTTCTGCCGATGAAATGCGGAAGGCGTTGCTAGGACATATAGTTCCACTTTAACTACTCCATATTTACTTCGCTTTTACCAAAAATTCCTGGTAACTGTATAACTAATAACTAATGATACATGACCATTCATGACATGATTTGTATAGTCTGACCTTTGCTACTACAGCCTTGAAATCTGTCAACTGCCAAAACGTTAGACCCATAACGCCAATTCAATTGAAACCCATCTTCATAGTCGCAGTTCATGCATGTGCTGCATCTCCTTCATGTTTCACATTATTTCCATTTTCCCCACCCATGACGCTGCGCACAAAGTCATGATACTGGAAAACCTCGCCCCTCTTACCCATCCCGCCTGACTTCGCTCCCCGACCTATAAATGCTGGGCGGCCTATAAACCCATTGAAGACTTCATCGATCTGTCTTTCAGTCAATCGCTCCTCTCCGTCTTCGGGTGAGGTATGTAGTAGAGCATCACGTAACTCGGCGACGTCGATTTGCCCGTTGTCGTCGTCATCAAACGCAGCAAGAGCGTTGAGAAGCTCTTGGGAAGGCGACATTGATGCCATTAGCCCAGAAAGTGTATTAAGGAAGGTCGGGAAGTTCATAGTTTGGCTTGACCCGGGGGGGAAGAAGCGCGAGAGCGTGGATGGAGACGAGTCTTGACCTGTTCAAACACTCAGGTTAATTCCTCAAGTCAATTTCAGGAAAAGATGGATATATTTCTTCCTACCCAAAGTTGTCAACACATCAATCACATCATCTTTGTCCACAAGGCCATCGTTATCCCGATCGAGAACCTGGAAAGCTTCTCTGATCTCCCTCACTTGTTGCGCCGGCAGCTTTCCCGCCGCGTCACTAGCTGGGCCTGCAAAACCACCCGTCCTTGACCCAAGAATTGGTGATGAGCTGCCTGGTGACCGTGCTCCTTTCGTTGGGGAAGGAGGGAGCTGTCTGCCAAAGTTCGGCTGGGGAATGGGCCGCTCGCTCTTCGGAGAGCGCGATTCGCCATCCTCCACTGTATATGATTGATTGAGCTTGCTGGGAGATACCATAGGTGTATATGCTCGACTGGGAGAGCTTCCCGGAGTGCCCCCTGTGCGAGTGGCCGAGGGTGGGGAGTTTGGAGTCGACGGGCGCCGGAACGGGGATGCTCTCGGCGACCCAAAGGATAATGGCGATGGTTTGAATGTAGGGTTATTGGCCTAGACCATTGTTGGTTAGCCTTGAACACCTATTCCATTTATCAAAAACATCAATTACCATGGTGGAAATGGTACGTGAGCTGAATTATGAATTGTAAACAGCTATGACGAAGGTTTGCTTATCGATGGGTGTAAACAAGCCTCGGGCTGGCACAACAACATGATTCTGCCACCGTCTTCCCCACCGCCCATACTATCTATATAAATATACGGAGTACTCCATAGACATTTTTCCTGTAATTAAATGATCCTTAGTTTTGATATTTATGAACATTGAATTTTTCTGTGATTAGTTGGGATGTAAAGACTATATGGAATCTAGACAGAATAGACCCTGGCTGACTGGGTGCTGCATAAATTTGAAGTGTGCATAATGCATTAGGAATCGTACTCGTCACATATGTATCCTTGATTGGCTACAAAGGTCCAATAATGAAGGTTAAGATGAGTGCAAGCTAAGTCGTGAATTTAGCCTCTCTTTAGGTACTCGGTATGTATAACATTCAAAGGTTCTGTAACAAGGCTGCCTTTCGCTATTTTATATCAATCAAGACACCTAGAAAATGGCCAGTGTTGTTTTTGGCAGATATTGCAATAGGACTGAACAATTGGACATGTTAATTTTGTCACAAAGTATAAATAGGAAGATCTACAATGTAAGGAAGAAGAAAAAAGGAGATTGGATTCTGATAGATCTATGTTCAACCTTGGAAGGAATGTTATGGATCCTCTTATCGGCCTTATCGTCTCTCCACTGTGGAGAAAGTCCTTTTTCTTAACCCCTCTTAACCCCTGAACAGTTAAGGACAATTAATTATTGGCCTTGCTTTTTGCTTGTTTTGTGCGCTATGTTCAATTTATAGATTTGCCTGGAGCAATCCTCTTTTAACCCATAAGATGGCCACAACACTACCATATCGACCGTCAAACGACTCCCTCTCCACTTCGAATAACCGCCAAACAAGTGGCCTTCCTCGGCTCTCGCCTGCGGCCTCCTTTATCGGACGCTCTCCCAGCAGCTCACACGGCTCTCTTCGAAGAACATCCACTGAGAATGCGACCTCAAGCTTCAAGCCACGCCGCTGTAAAGCGCAATATCCGCTCGACTCGCCGGAGCGCCATGTGGAGTACATTCTGGTTGCGTCCTTCCATATTGATCGAGGTCCAATTATGGAACACCAGTATCCCGCTGCAATTAGTGGGGACGAGAGCATGCTTGCAGAGCTGATGCTGCCGGATCAGACGCATGTGCGGAGTCAGGATTGGACCATGTTCTTCTTACACAAAGACACCAGTGGCGATGAAGAAACGGATTCAGCGGGTGGGAAGAAGAAAAAGAAGCGGAAATCACAATACCATGCAAACCAGGAGGGAGCCGATATTCAAGACGAGAGCCAGGAAGAGATCTCCGATGACCCCGACAGCAGCGATGACGAGGGTGGTGAAGGACCACCCTTGATGTATGTGCTCAATCTTGTGAACACAAAGCAGGATAACACTGTCCGAAGGTAAGTCGTACTAATTCATCTCAATTTGCGGGTACTAACAGTGAACAGAGGTGCAGTGGTCAAGGCAATGGCAATCTGTACGCGACATTCTTTCCTCCACATCTACAAAGTAAGCAGCTATGTCACTCCTAGCACTATCACCCAAGCAATTCTGACTATTGTACAGCCTTTACTCCTCCTAGCGCTGGAGGACTACTTCAAATCCCCATTCCCCGAAACTCTAGCATCGCTTTATGACGCCGTTAACGCCATGGATCTTTCGTTAATGCCAAAAATGTCAATCCTTGAGCGCCATATATTGCAATCTAGCAATACGAAGGATATGTTCCTGGAGAAATTCGAGCAAATGATCCGCCAGAGGGAAGAAGAAGAACTCCAGGATGGGGAATGTCCACCATCACCGAAGAGAGTAAGCCGATACGCCCTACCGCGGGATACACATGAGTATGAGTCGAAAGTGGTTTACAACGATATCCCCATTCCGGTCAAAATTCCGACAGTGATTTGGCCGGAGACTGTTGGAGACTTTTCCCTCATCAAGCTCATTCAGACATTCGCCGTGCCACATGCCACAACCCCCCAGCCTTTCCCAGCGCATCCCCATTTGACAACCAGCGGACCATTTACACACCCCGTTATTGTTCTTGTCAACGCTATCCTCACTCAAAAGCGAGTGGTATTTCTAGGACACAACCGACCATCGGGAGAAGTTGCAGAGGCGGTCCTGGCGGCCTGCGCTCTTGCATCCGGTGGCATTCTGCGTGGATTTACTCGACACGCATTTCCTTATACTGATCTATCCAAAATCGACGATCTCCTGAAGGTGCCTGGGTTTATTGCAGGAGTCACAAATCCTACATTTGCCAACCATCCTGAATGGTGGGACGTTTTGTGCGACCTCCCCACGGGTCGCATCAAGATCTCAACTCACGTTGAATCTGCCCCGGTAACGGAAGGGCTTCTATTCTTCCAGCAGCAGAACTCCCTCCTACCCAGCAGTGCACCCAGCACGACAAACGACCCAACAGGTGACACATTATTCATGGAAGACATCCTCCGTAGCATCAGCCAACGCCACGGCGAGAATGCCGTCCGCGCGAAATGGCGAGCCTACATAACGAAATTTGTGCGCGTCGCCGCAGCCTTCGAAGAAGCAGTCTACGGCGCCTCAAACCTCTATATCATCGGCCCAGGCGAAGAACTCTCCCCAGACAGCCCAACAGGCCATCAAAGCGACGCATCAGACCCAACAACTCTCCGCGGGCACGGATACGTGTGGACAGACGAAATAGCCAAACAGCGCGAGCTCTCGGCTTCCGTCTCCCGAATTGAAGGCTGGCGCAATACCCGTTCTTACTACTCCTATATCCAAGACATCGCAGCAATGTACTATCCCGCGCGCCCAATCCAACGCCCGGACATCCACCACCACCACGACCGCCTCCGTGCCTTAAAACTCTCTCACTCCGAAGCCGCCTCCATCTACCTCGCTCTCTCCCACTCTGTCAAGGACTATGCCGGTATCTGCCAGCTTTTGACCGTTGCACCGGAGAACCAGGCCGGTCTCTTTTATGTCAGTATGGGCCTGTTCCATCCGGACCAGGTCGTCCGTGAAGCGACAGCCGATCTTCTCGACCGCATCGCCGTACACCCAGCTGGCCGCCATTTCTGGACGCATGTTGGCCGCTTCGCCAAGCTAGCGTATATTCGTGTCAAACGAGAACGGGATGCCGCTACACAGAGTCCTATTTCTGGTGGTGGGTCGCCAGTTCCGACGAGTCCTGGGGCTAGCTTTGGGGCTGAACGGGGTGAACCCCAGAGTCTTGTTGGCGTTGCTATGGGAGGTGGGATGAAGAGGAGGAGCTGATGAGTTCTTATGGTCTTTTTTAAATAACATTTTCTTGTCAGCGAGCGTTTTTCTGTGTTGTTTTGCTATCTTTGCCAGATTCTTCATACGTGACGAACTATGCGCACTTGAATCATGATTTCAGATGGGATTTGTTTGTTTTTATATTGTGAATATGTTTGTGAATACTCATACTGTCTGGCGTCTGAGAAATACATTATTGACCCAGTCTTTTTGACATTAGCGAATCTCAACAGAAACGAATCGAGTCACCCAGATACGGAAGTGAAAGAAAATAACAGAGTGAATAACTGCTAAACAATATGGACAAAATCACCAATTAGATACAAATCATATCAGAAAGCCAAAAAAAAACGCGCTCGCTGACATCAACCATGGCCATACCCACCAGGGCAGACGGACTCAAAAACATAAAGAGTGTATGAACAAGAAAGACAACAGAATTATCATCAAACCCCTGTCATGACACCAACAACCAAAGCCATGACAGTAACAATCCCAAGATTAGGCAACAACCCAACCCCGGCCCCAGCCAAGACATCCACGGACCCAACCGTGATATTAGTAGCCGCAAAGCCCTCCCCACAATGCGCATTGACAATCCTCGCCGAGGGAAGATAAGTCGTATCAAGCGACTGCCCATCCCGTTTCGCCCACCCCGAAAAAATATCCATAGTCGCCTTCAAACACTTCGTACAACTCGGTACAGCACCGACAGTAAGCGGCGTCCCGAGCGGCATCAAGTACACGCTGTAATCATCTGGTGCGGTGGAATTCGACACCGCATCGACGAAACAGTAGTCTTTCGTTGATGGGTTCGTGAGACAGGTTGCGCGGTACATGGGTTCGTATGCGACGAGATCGCGATACATGCCCCTCACGACGGAGTTGCCATTTTCATAGTCCGAACCGCAGTTCTCGGGTTTGAGGAGGTCGATGGCGAGGCTGGTCAGTGTTGAGGCGCATTGCGCTACATTGCTTGAGCAGGATGTGTCGAGGAGGAGAGATGTGGCGGGTGCGGAACTTAGGGTGTGGAAGAAGGCGTTTGAGTTTTGGATTAGGAGGGAGATGGCGTTGCAATCTGTTATTGTTGTATTTGCGCGCCAGTTGGTGAAGAAGTCGATGCAGGTGCTTGCGTTGGCGAAGTTGTAGGACAGTGTGTCGAAGGGTTTGGGCGTTCCATTTGGGGTGTCTGGTGCTGTCACGATTGTTCGCCGGTTTATTGTTGGTTGATCATTTGAGATCTCCCCACTTTGGGGCGATGGTATGGACAGGTCTGTGGGTTCCACGGACTGGGCCCATACGGGTGATTGACAGAGAATAAAAATTAGAATTATGAAGTTGTAGATGTGGTAAAGACGGGACATTTTGGTGTGTGGACTTGTCGAGGATACATGCAAGTATGAATTATCAACAAGACAAGTAAGCGAGGTCGTATGTTAATGAGTGGACTGTTGGAAAACAAAGAAGTGTTTATTCCAACATTATGATATCAAAAGAGTGACGATCATTTCATTGAAAGGAGTGACTGGGAAGATTTTCCCTATGGTGTAAGATGAAGAAGTCGAAAGTACATGAGGGTAGGGAAGTAGAAAAAGCCTAAAGGGACTTTTCCTTTAGTTCTTCGCATTTAGCAACGGCCAAGGCCGAGAACGTTTTGCCAATGCGCTAAAGTTATCCGAAGAATACCACTAGCATGAACTAGACCGTTCGGTGGAACTTGTCTTTGCTCAGGGGGTGAGATCCATTGTCTTTATCAGGAGTAGGGCGAGAGTGGAAAAAAGAGTCTCAGCCCTTTTCTGATTTGACTTTCATAGTTCTTCCTGACTGGTCGAAGTATTATTAGACCAGAGCATTTGGAAAATGAGGAAGTGAGATTTCTGATCAACGGAGATTTTATGCGGATTTGGGTCAAGTCTAAATATTGACAAACCACATAGTATAGCATGTCTAATTCTATAGTTCTAGTCCATACCTCTATATCATTAATATATTCACTATTAATATATTCAAATCTATCTGGATTTGATATTTCTGATAACTCCCGAAATCGGCCAATTAGGTAAGTGGAATTTCGGCAAATCCCCCCGGCCCCCACACAGAGTCATAGCCATATGGACTTGATAGACTCCCTCTCTATTTCTCTATAATTACTCAAATATGGATTCATTAGTACCTGAGACAAGGGTTCTGGCTGTTGCTAGCCATGTAAGTGAAATTGACCCCTCCTTCAAACAGATAAACTGACAACTCACTAGGTTGTCTACGGGTATGTGGCAAGTCTGATAACGCGGGTTATCATATCTAGAAGACACCATTGGGGTCACTAACGTCTATCCAGCCATGTTGGAAATACAATGGCAACATTCGTCATGCAATCCCTCGGCTGCGAAGTCGCCGCATTGAACACTGTCCACTTCAGTACGTTGCCATCCCATCTTAACAATCCAGCCTGACTCACATGCAATTGCAGGTAACCACACAGGCTATCGCCAATTCAAGGGAACCCGTGCCACTGCACAGGAAATTTCAGATCTCTACCAAGGCCTGTGCCAGAGTAATCTCACAGACTTCGATGTCATGCTATCGGGTTACGCCCCGAGTGCAGCAGCTGTGGAATCAGTAGGCACCATCGGTATTGATCTGCAAGAGAAGGCAGAGAAGAAGCCCGGGTCATTCTTCTGGGGTAAGTAACCCTCGCTATCCATCCGAGTACAAATGCTGATTATAATGTTAGTCCTGGACCCGGTCATGGGCGACCAAGGCCGGCTATATGTCAATGACGATGTAGTCCCCGCATACAAGAAAATCATCCCCTTTGCGGATCTGATTTTGCCTAACCAATTTGAAGCAGAGTAAGCCATCCCCAAACAGAAAGATACGCACAGTCTAATATATAATATAGGACCCTCTCCGGCATCAAAATAACTTCACTAGCCACCCTGGCTTCAGCAGTAACAGCCATCCATAAGCTCTACTCAGTTCCGCACGTGATAATCACTTCAGTGCAACTTTTCAAACTCTCCCAATCAGGCGCAACCCCTTCGCCACCAGAGAATTTCCTAACAGTAATCGGCTCGACCATGCGCTCCGATGGGGTCCCGCGACTCTTCCGCGTTGACGTGCCCGCATTAGACTGCTTCTTCAGCGGGACGGGCGATATGTTCGCGGCGCTGACCGTCGCGCGTCTAAGCGAGGCCGTTTCCGCAGTGGAGGGTCTGCGCACGACCAAGTCGTGGGTTTCGCCTGACGACGTTGCCGCTACGGATCTCCCGCTAGCTAAGGCGACTATCAAGGTTCTATCTAGTATGCATAGCATTCTAGAGCGGACGCTAGAGAGTCGTGATGCGGAGCTAGCAATTGCTGTGCCTGCGTCGGAGGGAGAGGCTTCAGCGGAGGAATTGGAGAAGAGGGATTATTTGCGTAGGACTAAGGCTGCTGAGGTTAGGCTTGTGAGGAACACGCGGTTTTTGCGGGATCCGAAGATTATATTTGAGGCGTTGGAGTGGAAGAAGGAGGATCTTGCACCAAGGAATACGCCATAATCTGCTTGGAAACAAGAAGAATACTTTTTAGTGTTCTTGCGGTTTGCCCTTTGATCCTGCACCAAGATGGATCAGGTTGATTTTAATATGTTTTCACCGCAGCTAGTGTGGCTCCCAGTGTTGAACAGGAGATGGGGATCTGCGGTAGTTTTTGGTGGGGGTTTATATATATAACATATTTTGCATGTGGCATAGATAGAAGGATTTCGGGAGCATTAGATGAAGTCCGGGTGGCATCTCTATACCGGTTCGGTCTGTACATAGATTATTGAATCAAGCATGGAATCTTGTATGTTTTGTTCATTCAAACAATGTCTCGAATGCATGTAATCGTAACTAGGTTCTTTTTAATCTCAGAACCCATCTATCTTTTTTCCGTTATCCTCCCAACTTTTTACCGAGGTATGCACGCTTAAATGCCAGTGCTACCGAATCCACCCGCTCCGCGGACACTCTCCTCCAGCTCCTCGACAACGCTCACTTCAGGGGTGTAGATCTAGAACAGGTCAGACATGTCACATTACATACAACATTATTAATATGCACTCACCCGCTCCAGAACCAGCTGGGCAACACGATCACCCGTCTTGATAGGGAAGTCGACGTCAGAGTGGTTGAACAGAAGCACCTTGACCTCACCGCGGTAGTCCGCATCAATGACACCAGCACCGGTGTCAATGAAGTGCTTAGCAGCAAGACCGCTACGGGGAGCAATGCGGCCGTAAGTTCCCTCAGGCACAGCAATAGCAATACCGGTATCAACGGCGCCCTTACCCTTAGCGGGGATGACAGTCTCCTTTGCAGCGTAGATGTCGTACCCAGCGGCAAAAGCCGAGCCGCGTGTCGGGGCCTGGGCAGACTCAACAAGCTTCTTAACAAGCAGCGGGGGCAGCGGCTGCTGGATCGAGGTGACAGCGGTGGTAGTCATTGTGTCGGGCTTTGATCGCTTCGGCAGCGGGGAGGCAGGCAAGGAAGGCGGGTTGTGCTGGACGGATTTCTCTTGTGGTGGCGGGGTTGTCTCTTTGGTCATGGTAAACACGAAATGGAGGATTGAAGATCGAGAATCGAGTGGATAGAGCAATCAATTGGTAAAAAATCACAGGGCCCACAGTTGAATCGACGCCCCTAGCTTCACGAAAATTGCGGTGAGCTCTGCGCGTTTCACCGCTGGGACGCGTCGGGTGTTTGTTCTGTTTGTTTCCTCCCCGCTCTCAAGAGCGGCGACGCCGAGGAGCTGTTGGTGCCGAGGTCCCGCGGTTACACCTGGACACTAAGGCATTTATTGCTCCCCTGTAACTAACTACATATTATTTTGAACCCCTTTGCAAATACATACGCTTTTTGGACAATCTTTTCCTTCGTATCGACATCATGGCGGGAGAAGTGCGCCAGCCTATAGATATTCCCTCGTTGGAGAGGTACATTGACTTGAATGTGCCTGGGGTTAAGACTCCACTTGATGTGAAGCAGGTGAGTCTGGCCCCGGCAGGGAATCATCCTATATCAGCCACACCAACTAATATCTTGTCACTGTAGTTCGGCTTCGGTCAATCAAACCCTACCTATCTCCTTACTGCTGCAGATGGCAAGCAGGTCGTTCTGCGCAAGAAGCCACCTGGCAAGCTGCTCTCGAAGACAGCTCACAAGGTCGAGCGCGAGTACAAGATTATCCAGGCATTGGGAGGCACCAATGTACCAGTTCCGAAGGCGTACTGCCTATGCGAAGATGACAGCGTGATCGGAACCGCATTCTACATCATGGAGTTCCTAGACGGGCGACATTTCACCGACCCAGCAATGCCAGGAGTGAGCGGGGAGGAGAGGACAGAACTGTACGTCACGCGATTGCGGCTCCAACGCAGTGACCAACCCCAGTCCGCATATACTAACAAGCACGCAGCTGGAAGAATGCAGTACAAACTCTCGCGAAGTTCCACAACGTAGTTCCCAAAAGCGTTGGACTCGAAAACTTCGGTAAGCCTACAGGTTTCTTCGACCGCCAAATCGCCACATTCAAGACAATCTCCAAAGCCCAAGCAGCAGTTGTCGATGCCGATACTAAAGAACCCGTCGGTGAACTCCCCTACTTCGACGACATGGTGACGTTCTTTGCGCAAAAGAGCACGCAGCCAATGGATCGGGGTACACTTGTGCATGGAGACTACAAAATCGACAACCTGATCTTCCATAAGACGGAGCCGCGCGTGATCGGAATTTTAGATTGGGAAATGGCGACCGTGGGGCACCCGCTCTCGGACTTCTGCAACCTCACTAGTCCGTACATAATGGACGGTGGAGACAGCCAACTGTCGCAGTTCGCGCCGGGGGTTGTTCCAGGACTACCAAGGCGCGAGGAATGCATTGGCTGGTACGCCGAAACGTCTGGGTACGAAACGAGCTCCGACGTGGCGTGGGGCGATGCGTTCTTTGCGTTCCGGGGCTCCGTGATTATGCAGGGCATTGCGGCCCGGTTCGCTGGGAGGCAGGCTAGTAGTGCGAGGGCCAGTGAATATGCGAAGCGGGCAAAACCGTTTGCCAGGGAGGCTTGGGAGAGAGTTAGGCTTGTTAAGAGGGCTGCTGAGGGGAAGTTGTAGTCTATAAGTAGAGTAATTATGAAGGGAGCTTTGCTTGTAAATCAGAAATTGAGGCCCTTTATTTCTGTAGATGCATATATGCCTTGTTTTCAATATAGAACGATCTAAATCTAAATCGAACTCTTCATGCAAGGCTGGTCCAGAACCAATTCTCTCCATGAAACAAACCCCACTCTACTTGAGATGTACGGAATGGCCGAGAGCTTTAAAGTACTTTTGGCGCCTGACGTGTGATGTAAGCACTTATCCCGATGGGGACAAACATATGAGAGAATGGTATAATATCCTGCGAGTATATCACGTTTATGTACGCCATTTCATCCGATCACTACCGAGTCAGATATATATCTTGGGTAAAAATATAATATATATATAAGAATATAAAAAGAGTATGAACATATAAGCGTATATTTATATATATGGGTATAAGGATAGAAGAAGTAGGAGGTAGAAGAGTAGATAGAAGATCGACTGGTAACGTTATAACCTGGAATACCGCATTGTGTAATGTCCGTTAGAGCCCAGACAGTCAATCCCGTGAATTATGATTGGCCACAAAAGAGGGGAAAGGGTGAGGCTTTTTTTTCTTCGCCCTGAGGCTCTACGCGTAAGTGAGGCTGACGGGGGGTGAAGAATCCACCTGTATAGATTTCAATAGTAGGGTTTGAGAATCAAGATAGGCAGTTTCAAATTAACTAATTTATCTATTATCCACTATTCACTAGTGTGAGGGGATTGAGGGGATGCGGCTTGGGGGAAAATTCAGGAATTAGGGGGTTTCC
This sequence comes from Penicillium griseofulvum, assembly GCF_001561935.1. Classification (NCBI taxonomy): domain Eukaryota; kingdom Fungi; phylum Ascomycota; class Eurotiomycetes; order Eurotiales; family Aspergillaceae; genus Penicillium; species Penicillium griseofulvum. Next base: position 1,518,117 of record NW_024467419.1, read on the forward strand.
GGTGACCGACAGGGTTGGACAGCACCTATATGCAGGTAGTATAGCGTAGTATTATAGTTCCAAGGTTATTGTAATTAAGATGTTTAACAATGAATAAAATGGAAGAAGAAGATGTCTCCTAACGAGGCTCTGAAACAACGTGGGCCGGCCGATCTCCTTGCCGCAGACAGCGCGTTGTCAACTAAACCGGGAAAGCCTGAAGATCCTTTCGGGCTGATGGCTCGAGGCTCGCATTTAGCGTGCCAGCGCAGACTTTCAGTCTGACGTTGCAAAGGCAAAAAAAAGGACCAAAAAGGCGGGACAGAAAGAGGAAATGAGAGAACAGACCGTGTGGGCCCCTCTTCGTGCAGCTTCCCTAGCCGGGTATAACAGACTGGGGGAGTGGAGAGAGGGGAAACGACCTCAAAAAGACTTGCCGGTTGTTGTCTCCGAGTTTAATGGTGGAGCCTGAATAACAGAGTAGCGGTGGAGACTATTTTTTTTTATGTGCGACCAAGTTCAAATGCTCCGAGTATAGATGATAAAGTCAGGGGATCATTGTAGAGAGGGAGAGAGAGAGAGAGGAAGTCGGGGGTATAAAGAGGTAACCTAAAAAAAACATCCATACCTTAAAAAAAAACATAAAATAGAAAACAGAAAAACACAAAAACACAAAAAAACACCAAGAATTATCAAACCCGAATAATAATAGAAATCCATTACAAGCGGTAAATACTGTAATTTATTATGGAGACTGAACTTTGAAGTTGTCAGAGCCGCATGCCATTCTTCTCTCCCACTCATCCCCCCTCGAAGATTCCTTTGGACGTTTTATTCTCCTTTTCTTCTCTTTTTTACCTTGCTGAGGGCATTATATTGGTAGAGATATTGCGAACTTATCACGTATAGAAACGTGGTTATCTCACCCCTTAGAACCTCTTCTTTTTATTTTATTTTTTTACCTCTTTTCATTTCTTTTTCTCCCAAGATTTGTACAGTTTCCTTCCGGGTGATATCATTCATCTGCAGATGGCGCAGTGACAATCGGACCTGTTGAGCCTCAACCCCGGGGACCCATTTACTACCCGTCCACCTTTCCGCTTGGGTAAGTGCACCTTTCTGCAGACCTCGACCTTTAGGTAGTCTAGAGGCGTCTCTTTTTATTTTTTTCCTTTTCTTCTTTTCCTTTTGTTTTCTTACTCTTCCCTACCCTCAGACCCGTTTGGCTTTTTTATCCCCTCGGGGTCATGACCTGGTAACCCCTCATCTCCCCATCTCGACGCTTTGCAGACGGGCAGTCGCATTGTGTCAGAATCGCTTTTCTACTTTTTTTATTCTAAGCACCTAGATCATTGATTCATCCGATCATCGGCACTATTATAACCCCGTCTCTAACCATATCTTATAGGCTACTTATAATTTCTGATGTGTGATCGTCAGATTAATCTGACAGACCAACAACAAGTATAAGGTGAGGTGCCCGATGCACCTGCCACTATATCTATGATGTCTACTATGTATGACTCGGATGATGCCTTTAATCGGTCGCCTCCAATGGAGGCGATGAAACCCAATTATGGAGAGAAGGAACCATCACCACCGCCGTTTGTTTCGGCCGAAAAAGATGCCGACGCAATTGGTTCCCGTAAGCCCAACCAGCCGGAACCTCAGAGCTCAACCCGTGAGGGCGACCGAGTGCTGATGGGGTTTCTAGCTCCGAACCACCCCGAGATCGCTGTGGCGGCAAGGAATTCTCCATTGGAACTATTACCTGGGAATCTCAAAAATTATAAACAACCACCGGACTTCGATCCCAGGGATCCAAAGAAGTCAAATCCATTCGCAAGGAGTGGACCTCCACCAAAGGAATTACTGGATCTCCAGGAAAGCTCAGGCTCGGCCTCACATAAGGGGACCGAGAAGAAACCTCTGTTGGAATCGCCTCCAGTCCCAATACAGCCACAGCCAGATGTTAAGATTAAAAATGAGGTTCAACATGTTCGACTTCAATCATTCAGTGGCCCGAGCCCACGACCACAAGGGTTGCCCTATCTCAAAACTTCTCCGGAAAACGAGCCCCCAATTCCTCTCCCATCGCTAAAATTGAGTGAACCATCTTCTGGATCAAGTCTCGCAAAATCACCAGATGCCAGCAATAAGCAAACACTGCCGTCTATCCACAAAGCTATCAGCGAACTGTCAGATTTCGATCCACCACCAGTCAACACAATGCCATCACCCTTCGCCTTCTCCTCGTGTCCTACATCAACTACATCAGGGAACGATTCTCCATTTGACCGTGCTTTTCCAGGAAAGTTTTCCATCCCTGCAAGTCCTTTTTCTCACTTTTCCCCGGTGAGCATGAAGGACTCATCTACCAACCCTTCTCCAGCCTCGCACTCGTCCTTTTGGCGCGGACCTCCTCATTCTGAGATGCTATCCGCCCAGACCCCATATGAAGCTTCCCCTATGACTGCCAAAAGCCCAGCGACCAGTTATCCTACGCCAACGGAACAGGTTGGTGCTGGTATGGGTGATCGGCATTCGCTTGCGGCGTCCACTCCCCAGGCCAATGGAGGCCCCGTGGGTAGTTATAAGTGCACACATGCTGGATGCACTGCTGCGCCCTTCCAAACTCAGTATCTTCTCAAGTAAGAACAGAATATGAGACTCAAGCGAAAACCAAATCTAACAAAATAGCAGCTCGCACGCAAACGTGCACTCACAAGACCGTCCACATTTCTGCCCGGTAGAGGGCTGCCCACGCGCACTAGGTGGGAAAGGTTTCAAGCGCAAGAATGAAATGATGCGCCATGGACTCGTGCACAACTCCCCGGGCTACGTCTGTCCATTCTGTCCAGACCAGCAACACAAATACCCGCGACCCGACAATCTTCAACGGTTTGTGCTACATCCGAGCCTCACTTAATCTGACATCAGCTGAACACTCACACAGACATGTTCGTGTACACCACGTCGACAAAAACAAAGACGATCCCATTCTCCGACAGGTTCTCGCGCAAAGGCCGCTTGGTAGCGCTCGCGGGAGAAAACGAAGGATGAACAATACATGAACCTTTAGCCTTGTTATTTTCTTCTATTTTTGTCGCTTTACATTTTGCATTTCCATCTCATTTCTTTCTCTTGTTCTTTCCCACCGGCTCCGCTACCCTCTACAACCCTCTCCTATATTCAACTCCTGTGCCCCCCGGGTGTTCCAGATTTCCAGATTAGCGCCTCAGTACGACATGCTAATCCCTCTTCGAGCCAACTTCGCAACTTTACGCGTGACGAATCTCTCAGCTGTGATACCTTTCTGCTGTTTTTTATTTTGTTACTTTTGATTTGGTGCTTCTGCAATGATACCTACCACCTGTCCATTGTTAGAAATTCATGATGTTACATGGGCCATTCGTTTAATTCGAGCGTGTGTCTTTACTATTTTTATTTTATCTTTCTTCATCTTGTCTGATCAAGGTTATCCTCATTTGAAATTCCTTCGCTTTATTTGGAATATGTTAAAAAGTCACACTCGGATAGAACTTTCTTTGGCCCTGATGCACCAACCTTTCGCCCTTGCAACCTGAAAATTTGAATTATGTCCAGACGGAATATAACTCCCTAAATTTCGCGCACTTTCCCACTACCACCGCATCACTATGTCCATTAGACTTTCCCATGCAGCCAAGTTGTGCATTCCTAGTGCTGCGATAATTTACGTCTAGGACCTTGCTTCCGTCTACCACTTGTGCTACAATCGAGTCAGCCTCTTTCCACCGCCGTTATGTACTAATACTTTCAGCTGCGATATAGTAACAAGGCCGCTACATCACAGATCAATTGGTTTGGTGGCCGCTGGCCGCAGGGAGCTTCCCGATTGGTATAAAAGAGCAATCAGCATCGGTCCCAATTTCCAATGCCAGCAGTTGGAAAGCGATATGAATTGCGTCAATGGTATTACCGTCTCAGTCTTTAACGCGACTTTTTGTAACTGTTTCTCACGAATCGTGATCAATATCGAGAATCTTAAACTGTGTGGATGATACGATGGTAATTGCAGCTCTCGTCAAGGAAGCGATCATCGTCAAAATCGTCAAATATGAGAGCCCAATTAACACTGCTGTCTCGAGGCCGAGTGCAGAGAAGCCTTAACATGTTATTCCTAGGATCTTCGCGCAAATCCTAAGACGAGCCCAATCATGCACCAATGGCTAACTCATCCCTTTGTATTGTTGATACAACCACGACTTTCTGGCCCGATATCTTTTAGGAAAAGGGGTGTTCGCAGCCATGTTATTCGGAATATTTTTGTGCCACCTACAATGATTTCAAAATGGACGTATCATGGACAGTGTTGAGACATGTGGTTTATTTACGACATTATGTTATGAAGCGGCCCCGGAAAGGTTCTTCAACTCCGGACAGGGGGTACGTATGTTTTCAAGAGGGCGCTTAACGGACAGAATTAAGAGTTTCAAAAATTTCTAACTATTCACCCGCTCTTCTAAGGTTGTCTCTTTCGTTGCCTCGTTGCAATTTTCTCTTGATCTTAGTTTCATTCGGGTATTTGACCCAACGTCACATATAGTTCGCCACCATGAGGCTATTCAGGAGAAAGACTAAACCCAGTGTTCCACAACACAGTCTGTAAGATTTTACACTAGAAAGACGATCTATCGAACTAATGATGCCGAGATACTCCACAGAAGGTGCAATTGGAATGAAGGTGTTATCTGATCCTCCGAATGCAGACCTAGAGTGAGTCCATCTTCTACCTCAAGCCCAAAAGCGAATGAACCAGCACCTAAAGAACCCCGAACTAAGATACACGGAACTAGCATCATCTTCGTCCACGGATTGACCGGCAACCGTGAGAAAACCTGGACCCACGAAAATGGAACCTTATGGCCCCAAGATCTCCTTGCCAAAGACTTACCCAAAGCCCGCATCATGACCTTCGGCTACGACATCGACATATTCAACTTCACCTCAATGAACTTCTCAGACCGACTCTACGACCACAGCCAATCCCTAGCCTACGCAATCGTCAGCCACCGAGTCGACTGCTCAACCAGACCAATCCTATTCATCGCACACAGTCTAGGCGGCTTGGTATGTCAACAATCCTTGATCCTCAGCAACGCCATTGACGGTCTATGGGCGATATCCTCAAGCGCCATCGGCATAATCTTCATGGGTACACCGCATTACGGGTCTTCGCTCGCTTCGTACAGAGAGAAACTCGCAAAAGGAATGAAAATAGTCCACGCCGCGAATAGGGATATGGTTGGGGCTTTGTATTCGGATTCGGATAATGTGCAGCGAGTCGGGAATGAGTTCCAGGCTATGTTGGCACGTGGAGACATCTCGCTTAAGGTCTGCTGTTTCTATGAAGGGAGGAAGATGAATGATGTAGTCGGGAAGATTGTTGAGGAGCACTCGGCTATTTTGCGGGACTATGAGAGTCGTGTCATTGATGCTGATCATTGCAATATGACGAGGTTTAGTGGTTATGTGGATGGAGGTTATGGGCTTGTGAGGGAGGTTATCACTGGGTGGCTTCATGAGTCTGGTGATGCAGATAAAACTGATATTCCTACTGTTTCTGGGAATCCTGCTTGGTTGGGATCTTGGAGTCCTGGGAATTTTTGCTTCAATGGGAGATATCACACGCGTGGAGATCAGAACTTTAGCTTTGACTGATAGTGTATCTGTACGGAATATGGGTTTGCAATTTTTTGGTTTCAACTGCGTTTCAAACGCCTTTATCTTTCGAGTCAAGATCTGCAGAGTTTATCATACGATGTCCTTGTGTCTGAAGTACCTAGACGTGGATCATGCATGTTTCAAATAGAGTTGAGAGTTAAGCTTCACTAACCTTGGAACACGTGCGAAGTTAAAACCTTCCAAGATTAGTCCCAAACTTTCAGATATCTGATGAGTCAGTGAGATTATCTGTTGACTTGAAAAATACTTTGAAACTAGCATTCATGACCTAATTGAATAGTGTAACAACTAGTAGCAGCTCTATGTCAACAAGGAAGCTTGCGCCTGCTCAAGTTATTGGTGTAGTATTGGTATGTTGGCTGACCGTTCGTGTTGCCATCCTTAGGTCAGTACTCGCCTGGGGCGCCAGTGTGATACGCCGAGCGATCGTTGCCCTGACTCTCAGGACATGCAGGTGTCAAGACCCCGTTACCTGGATACCCTGGATAGAAAAGGCAAACGGGCAATCCCTGCATTTAATATCTTTCTATATTTGCTCTTTGCCGCTGTACATAGCCTCAACTGACTAGCAGTGGCTTGTACAAAAATGATCGGTTAGACTATTTTTGATGAAAAAGTATGAGCATCGTGCACTATTATTAGAATTCAGATCCAGGGGAAATACCCGTTTCATCTGGACTTCTGCGTAAACGTCTTGCATACATGAGAGGCTCAAGGGTAGCTAATTACACAGGCCTTTTCGCAATAATTTCTATAATCAGGCCCAAAGTAGTTTTAGTCCGGCCTAAGGTTTCGTTTGGCAATAAAATTAGAACCAAGCGTTTTATCGCTTCTTGCGGCAGGAGATCATTCGACAATGCTCGAGTTTAATTCTAGATTTGCATCTCTACATCACGTATGGAGTATATGTCCATTTCGCGAGTACTGAAATTATCCATTTCTGTGTGGCTTATATGCTTGAATAAGATAGAACCGAAATATAAATCCTCGCTAAACAAATAATCGCTCATTTTCTAAATTTCCCATGTCCTTTTTCCGTTTTACCTATCATTGTTATACAAAACCAACCAAAGTCACCAAGTACAAGCAAAACAGTAAAAGAAGACCCAAAAACCCCTAGTCATAATAGTCATCGTGGTAATCTCACCAAAAATTAAGCCCTTCCAGTCTCCCCCTTCCGGTGAATCCTCCTCACATGGTCTTTCATATTGTCGACACGACTGAACACCTTCCCACAGCCCTCCCACTCACAGAAAACGTCAGGATTATGCTTCGCCTCGTGACGAGCACGGTCCTTCTTGCTGCTAAAGCCATTCTTCGTAGACTGAGGACATCCCTCGTAGCGACAGAACAGGTGCTTGCGGTGGCGGTTGAAGTGCTTCCTTAGATCACAGCCTCGGTGGAAGACACTCTTCGAGGAACAGCCTTTGTAGGCGCAGCGCCAAGAACCGTCGTCTGTCTTGATGCCGTAGTTGCTTAGGTCCCCGGTGTTGGAGTTGTAGCCTGAGCCGGAAGCCGAGCCTGGCGCGGTTGGTGGGGAATCTGGCTCGTAGAAGGAGTGTGCTGGTGATGAGGAGACTGAAGTGGTTGTAGTAGTGGACTGATAGGTGTGGGTTGGTGGAGCTGGGACTGATCGAGGAGCTGAGATGGATCGGGGGATAGAGAGGAAGGATTCTGGGATTGGATCAGAGGAATGGAGTTGGTAAGAGAGCCACTCGCTCGCGGTTAGAAGTTGGTTGTTGAGGGGGTAGGGTTCTGGTTGTGTTTCCAAGGATGGCGGGAGATTTATAGAGCCCATATTTGGGAAGGGCTGTGGCTGGTAGATGACTCCGGATGGTTCGCTCTCAATGCACCATTTGTCTATTTGCTGAGGAGTATAGCCCATGCCTGTGTCGCTTATAGCGAGCTGTGCAGATTCGGGGGCGTAACAGCCTTGGATGAAGGGTGTTGAGGTGGGACCGATGGAGGTATCGAAGGAGGACATATGGGGTGAGTTTGAGAGGATGTCTGTGTTGGACGCGGTAGACCAGGCGTATTGAGAGCCGATTGTATCGGTATCTATTGATCCCCTTCTTCCAGTGGAATAATATCCCGGGTTTAGGAAGGATCGAGGGTCTGATTGTGCATCTATAAAGTCCATCTGCTGGAAAGCGGACAAGTGAGAGTTGGATGGAGCGCTGGTGTGGATATCGGTCAGGTTTTCCATTTGTTGAGGCCGTGATGACTCTGAGTAGCTAGGGTTATCCGGCGCAGTGCTGTACATGTTCTTGGACTTCTGGCGACTAGGATACATGTTGGCGATGTTGGAAGTGTAAAGGATGTCGTGGGATGATAGTTCTTTTGCGAATGAAAACGATGATTCCCAGTCAAAGTACTCAAATCCTTGGTTTGGAGAAGACCGCTCTTGCATCTCAATTGCCGCGTAGTATAATTTCGCTCTTATAAGTTTGGAAAGGATGTATGAACAGGTGTGTATGCGCTTAGATATTGTTGCCCGACATGAGAAGTCAAAGTGTTATAGAGTTTTGGCGGATTTAGAGCTGAACTTGGTTTTTAAACTAAGACGTAACTGGGGATTATTTATGTTCATCTTAAATCAAGGAGGCAGTGCAGTAATTCTACTTGTAGGGCGTTCCGCAGAACAAATTGAAACGTTAATTGATAATACTGCCAGGCTCGATATGGAATTACTAACCATACTAGCGGGTTAGTACCTTGTTAGCCCATCGAATGAGCAGCTGATATCGCTCCCTTGAGTCTTGGATCATCTCCAATGTAAGTCAGAATAAATTACTGCGGCCCGGGGGGTCGACTAGCTTCAGAGATGATCATCAATTCATGGCTTATTGGCCCCTCATCTGTATAATTATGGGGCACAACTTTTTTGGGAAGTAGGGCTGAAAGATGACGGGGTGGGTCTGTACATCGTACATTCCCAGGTTGGCTAGACCACTGAGAGATAATTGTTAGAGGTTAGGGTTTCATGTATCAACTATGAGATTCCCAGGGTCTGCATTATACGCTCGTATTATTGGTTATTATAAAAGCCACAAAACACCCATGACTCCAAGGATATTCTGTAAGACCTTTTTTAGTCTTTTGTACATGTTCGCTGCACACTGTATACACACGTGGCAGTGATTCATAGTCATATCTATAGCCTTAATATCATTATGATCACCATTACACGAGATATGTCTCAAGTTATACACAAAATCCCCGATTCCATGCCTGTAAAATTACTGATTTCTTTTCATAATTTTATTTCCCATTTCTCGGAGTTGAGTCAGCTTGAAGGTAACATTAAAGCCAAACGTAACATCTCTTGCGTGGGGTGTCTTACTGGTAGGGAGCTGGGTTTGATATCTTGCAGAAATCTCTCACTCTAATGATGTTCTGTATGGTCGATCATGGCGCAAATCGGGTATATGTGCCGACGGGAAAAAGTGAGCCCAGGTCGAAGCTGGGAATGTGGACGTCGGCTTCGCCTATGATAGTGTAGTTAGCCCCGACGCCGACGGCTCGCATCATGAGTGCAGAGTCGTTAACCCCGACACCGACGGCTAGCACCGTCAGTGCATTGTGGATTGACTGCATCCTTGTTCATGATTGGTCAACTAATGATAAATTTTTGCTTATTCCTGTATTCGACCACTCACATCGTTCGGCGGGGACCAAATACGGGGTGCCGCTCAAAACGAGGAGCGGTGTCCCAAACAATATTGATCGGCATGAGCCTCACTGTGGCTGCAGGTTTATGCAGTCACTGTGTGAGTTGTAATTATTCCATTATGCGACAGGTTGTTTCAGAGACAGGAATAGAAAATGCTATGAATGCTTCTTTCTAGAATGACACATTTGTACGTTGTAAGCTGGTTGTGAAACCGGATATCTTCGGCCTAAGAACAATATATGACCGTGTCTTAGATTCTAAAAAAAAAAAATATAGTAACAAATTTCCAATAGGACGATTTATCGTGTATCTAAAATGTGGCTTATATCAAACCTCCAGAACAATCGGCAAGATTTCTCCAGGACCACATGTTTGGTCGGAATTACCGCCCCCACAATGTCTCAAAGATCCAAGACCAGACTGCTCTGCTTCTACAAAAATAGAGACAGATCCCCCATGTCTCAAAATCTAGCCACGAGGTCACTACATCTCACGTGTCTCTTTGTGTGCCTTGGATCATAATCATACCCGAGCTCCCACAGCATCATCTTGTCCAATCAGGAGGGGCGTTTGCTCGCCCGAACCGGGTGTTCTCTTTAGATCAGTGGTATCTCGGTATAAGATGTAGTGTTGGATGCAGAAGATCGCATCGAAGAAGATTGTAACGTTGCCCAACAGTAGCTTGACCGGGTTTCCAGTGATACCACTCCAGTCACTTTGAAGGCTGGAGTCAAGCACCAGTTGAAGCATTGAAAGAACACCTCCAGCCAAATCCAGAAGAATAGTTCCAATATTCCATCCTACCGTAGATTGGCGCTTGTAGTTCAATGCCACTTGAGGCATATATTTCACAATGGTGATCAGGAGTTTGATGTACGAAAACGAGTAGATCTGGAAGGATTTTAGTTTTGTTTTAAAGTTTTCCCAATGGTTTATAGACCCATTAGAGGAAAGTTGCTTATTTTCACCTACCACGTCAATCCACGCCCAACTGGAAGGATCATACCCTCCATCCGGACTTTGCGCCAACACAACCGCCACAACCACCAAGGGAGTGAGAACAGAGCCCCAAAAGAGCCCTGCCATTGTCCAACTGATCCTTTGGAAGCGGGGAACATGTAGTCCCCAGATGAATGGCCAGAATTGTGTGTACATTATGATGCACATTACCACCGCGTGGGCTGCAAATGCGAGGTCGTTGAACCGAACGGTGGGTTCGATCGCAGCAGGGTGTCGGGCCGCATACTGTGATCGAATGACGGGCGAGTAGAGAAACGAGGCAGTATATATCGCATAGCACACAAAGCCCAGAGGGTTGATAGTGGATAAATCAATAGATAAGCCAACTGTGGACTTGCGTTTCCAGTTGGTGATGGGCTGCGGATAGAAAGACCCCGACCAGCAGAGCATGCTGAGTTCGAGTTAGCCTTCAATACAACTGTCACATGAGATATAACCTCGGAATCGACGCGTAGACTTACTATGCCCATCCTAAAAGGCTGAGATAAATTAGTCAGTTATATTCATAATGCCCGGTGGCACTCGGGTGCAAACAGGAGTTCACAAACCGGGACAAAGCGTTGATAAATATCTCTAGCTGAGGTGTCATTTTGGATTGAGGGCACTCATTACAAAGTATGAGGCGGGGAAAGAGGAGAAGAAGAGGAGGTGCGGATGTTTATTCGAATTCCAATTCAGCACGCAATCTTGTGATAAGATCAGCTCAGAAATGGATAGGACAGATAAGATAAGTATTTATAGTCTAGCTGTTTTTGGAAGGCGGTCACAATTTCAAAGCTGAGTCAGCGGCTGGTTGACCCGGTGATGTGTTGACGGAAAACAGATGACTGGGGAAATCGGTCAGCCTCTTGTTGTGATTCCTCTCTGCCCGAGGTCCTTGTGCGACGTGCATTCTTTCTATTTCATATTGCGTTTTTAGGCGCTTTTCCAATTCTACCTTAACCTCACATTCCGAAAATCTGTACGACTTGATTTCCCCCTCTCCTTACGCTCCGCCCCGAGTTCTACTCTACGGCCATCTCGAACCCTACTTAGATCTTGTGACACGATCAATTCCGCACCATTAACTGGTCAATATACAATTAATTGGACGGTCTGTCATTGAGCATTCCAGACGACATTTCGATTCCGCTATCGCATGGTGCATTCCTCCGATCGGGAGATCTCGCAAGATCTCCGGTAAATCCGACATTCCAAACTAAAGATCGCATGGTCATTTAAGAAATATCCTCAAAATGTCAAACCCAGATCTCGCCGCTGCAGGCAGCAGCACGTATTCATCCAACACCCTCCATGTTGGTGATGGCACCTGGGACTCTGAGAGGGATACGTTTCTGCTGCCCAATTTGATGGGGCTGAACTTTGAAACGATGCGATACAATGGTTAGTCTAATGCATCAGCAATCTAATTTTTTATGATAATGCGTGTTCTTTCAATTGCCTTGCAATGGCTGACACGTTCCAGGCATGGGCAACCGTTTCAAGAATATGGCTGGGTACCATTCCATGATTATAGCGCATGGTGTCATTGGAGCCATCGTTTTCTTGGGCATCGTCCCAACATCAATTTTCCTAATCCGATACTACTCCCGGTGGAACCCTTACTGGGCATTCAAATTGCATGCTTGGTGTCAGGTACTTACCTTGCTCTTGACCACAGTCGTATTTGTGCTTGGTTGGTTCGCCGTTGGGCCGGAAAGAAGCCTAACGAACCCCCATCATGGAATTGGCCTGGCAATCTATGTTTTAGTCATTTTCCAGGTGCTGTGGGGCTGGTTCCTGCACAAGAGGGAGAGTAAGAGACAGCGAATCCACGTTCCTCTAAAACTGGTGGTAAGTGATGCGTCAAGGAATATACGGGCTCTACTAACACATCTTAGTTACACCGGTGGTTGGGTCGCGCTCTTGGACTTCTCGGCATTGTTCAAATCCCACTAGGACTAGTTCTCTATGGTTCGCCAAAGGTCCTTTTTATCCTATTCGCGCTGACAGCTTTCGGCTACCTGGTTCTTTACTTCATACTTTCGTACCGATATGATACCGAAGGATATCATATGGAAGGTGAACACGGTGGTGCTCGGAGTCATTACACCGGACCTTCAGAAATTTCAGAGCCGCATGGCCATCACGTGGGACAAGCCCTCGCCGCCGGCGCTGCAGGTGCTGGCTTAGCTTCCATGTTTCGACGACGTACAAGCAGCCGCCACCCAAGCCATGCTTATGAAGACTCTCGCACCTCTATTTCTGATGAAAAATATTCGGATGAATCTTCCCATCATCATGGTGGCGGTGGTTTCGGCAAAAAGCTTCTTCAGATTGGCGCACTAGCCGGGGCTGGCCTCATGGCCAAGAAGTTCTGGGACCGTCGAAAGAAGCGAGAAGATGACGCCGAATCTGGTCGCTATAGGCCGGCTCATTCGCGCAGTACTAGTCACACGGATGAGTCTCTCAGCAGGATGGAAGATGGCCGGCCAGAGCCGACTCATCACACGCCTCTCAATCGACCACCGAGCCGTGCACCAAGTAGGTCCCAAAGCCCAGGGTCTTCGTACTATTACAACAGCACATATTTTACCGAGCCACCTAAACGAAGCGCTTCTCATGGCGTTAGAAACGCTGTTCTGGGTGCCGGTGCTTTTGCTGCCGTGAAGCGACTGTTCAGCCGTGGTAAAAAGGACGATGAAGAGAAACGGCGGCTGGAGGATATCAGGCGCCGAGAAGATGAAGATGAAGCGCTACAAAGGGCAAACAGCAGACGACGACCACAGGCGGGAGAAAGTTTCCATCCACGAAGAAGGGCTAGTTCGTACAGTGAAACTGATCTCACTGAAACCGATCTATCCCGTCCTCCTCCACCTCGACACGCATCACAGGGAGAGTCCCTTCTTACGGCAGAGCCCCGTGCCTCCGGTGCTGTCCATAGCGTTGTATCAGATATGCCCCCTATGCCTCCGAGTCACCAACACTTGTCTGGTGACTTGAGGTCCGAAGCTCCTCACTCACGTCCTTCCCTTGCCCATGATGGAGCAGAATTTGCCTCAGGTGCGGCCGCTGGAGCAGCACTAGATGCAGCCTCCCGTCGCAACCGTAGCAGCAGCCGGCGCCGAGGGGACGACGTTGCCTCCCCGCCGGTATCTGTGAAGGTCAAAATGCACAATGACGGACGACATGTGACACTCCGACGGCTGACCGAAGAAGAAGCGGCCGCGAGCCGTGAGGCCCGTCGTAGGGAGCGAAGAAGCTCCCGACGTCGCAACAGCAGTGCTGGCTCCTTGTCTGGAAACGAAGACGCTGCCCAGGACCGCTGGCGTCGAGTCGAAGAACTCGAACGTCGACAAGACGAGCAAATGCGACGTGAACAGGCTGCTGCTGCTGCTGCTCAACTTGCCCCTCCACAGGCATCTATGGCGCCATCAGGTAGTATGCCTGCATCTTCCTGGGCCGCACCGCCGTCCCAAGTTAGCCAAATGCCGCCCCCACCTCCCATTCCTGCGCCTTCCACCATCCCATATGGGCCAGGCAGTATCACTTCACCTACATATACCGGTACTGAGATGAGTGGCTCGTACGCGAACAATCGTCGCCGCAGACGTGCTGAACGAGCCCGGACCAAACAGGAAAGGCAGCAGCAGCACGGCGTGGAATTCACTTGATCCATTTTATATGCCGTCCAGCATCCTCCGTTTTCCCCTTTCTTTTGTGTCTATTCAAGACCCAGCTTACGACATGTACAAAACGAGTTATGTGCTTCAAAGCCGTGTTGATATAAATGATCCCCCTTATCACCGTGCGATGTCCTTTTGATATGTTTTCTTTCTTATGCTCTTCAGGCGACGAAATGAATATTTTAGCTAGCTTTCCCTTTCTCATATCTTCTTTTTTGATGCCAGCGATTTAACGGATCTTTTATTGGGTTGTTAGTTGGCTTCTTGTCTTCACTTTGGCAATATACCTTTGGGATTGGTCATCTGCCCTATTGTTTTGTTATGGCTTGAAATTCTATGGCCTAGCAGTAATACAACTTAAGATTCTAAAATCCGATTAATATTGAACAATATTCTGTGCCGGTATACCTCCTCGTATTGAATTTAGATAAGATCTTGGAGGATGAAATGTCGCGACCCTTTACCCAAATGTATGCGCTTCTGCCCTCGAAGTCCTACGTTATTTACGTCTACGTAGTCTATAATTCACTCGTAAGAGCCTCATACACACGGTAGCCCTCAGCGTATGTGTAGTGAGTCCTCCATTCGTACTAGTGGGCCGAATACGAGAAACATATGTCATGATAGAATACGGCCTGAGAGATCCATCAGCGTATCCATAATGATCTTTCACACGGTTCAAACACTCTCTCGGTTGCTCTAGCTGTCGATGCCAGTATACTTCGAACACAATTGATATTATTATCAACAGTATCGTCCTCTTCTGAAAGAAAAGAAACAGGACCATGTCTAGTAGAACTTCGTGTTAGGAGGAAGTCCCTCCTTTTGATCCTCCTCCTAATCGCACCATTAGTGACAAAAATCAAAATCCCAGAAGAAAAGACAAACCAGATGATTCCCAATACTTTTGAGAATCTCAACCTCAAATTTACAGGCTTGTATTGGTTCAGGGTGATGACACCCTATAGCCTGATCCTGGAGTTCCTTCGTTGCGAAAGTTTCCGCGATGTCGAAATCCATCACAACCACCCTTTCCGGACTGCCAGGTACAATGAGTATGTTTTTGGGGTAAAGGTCGTTATGGACGATCAAAGCGTTGTGGACTTGGACAAGGGATTCCATCGCCTTCGAGACGCGTTCTTTGGAGTAATTAACGCAATTTAGGGGCTCACACCCTGCTAGATATTCAAGTAAGATAGCGCTAGGGTGAAACTCGTCTTTCAAGAAATTATTCAGCCATGGTTGGTGACAGGAGGGATCAAGTCGATCAATGGATCCATAGTATTTGGGAACTAGGCCGTTGTTACAGACGCCATAGGCATGAAGGTTGGTATAGGCCTTGACTTCGTTACGAAAGCGGTTGAGATCACGGAGTTCTTTTGTATATCCCGGATCACCGTGGCCGTGGAACTGTGATATCAGTGCGAGATCCTTACGAAAGTATGCAATACCGGAATACACACCACCTTCAGTGCATAGCGGTTGCCATTATGCTCGATCTCAAAGATCGAAGAGGCCTCTGAGCTTCCGATTTCTGCTTTAAACAGTATAGAAGACAGATCTTGGCTGGTAAGTGGTGTAATCATTGTGTGGATGCATTGAGAGATGTTCAAGGAAGATACGACCGGAGGTGACCAGTTTCCTTTACCGCTTCTTCGCCCGGATAATACCTAGCACTTATTATTCAACACTAAAATAATTTCATCTCTATTCTTGATGGTCAACAGCTGTTTTTGATATTTAATTCGGGAAAGGAACCTCATTGTTCTCTGCCATCCGGATACCCTCTGCTGTAGCCTCATCCAAATCCTCAACAGGAAGACCAAGCACTTCATTATCCAGACCAATTCTGGACTCATAGTCCCCATCCCCATTCGAGAAAAACATCCGACTGTACAACATTTTAACGAACACTTTCCAGTCGTCACCTTCATACCCTTCTGTCCCTCCTTGAAGCGCTCTTCAGCAGACTCCTGCGAGATAGTCCAGTCGACATCCGTAGTCTTAGTCACACGCTTGACACTCTCAAACATATCACGCTGACTCAATCTGAAGCTCGAGACATACGTAGAACGGTTCTTGAACTGGGACAGGGTAGGTGACTTGTCATTCTCATCCTGGGGTAGTTCCTTCAAACTCAGCAATTTCGCAATCGCCCGACCACACTGCGGCCAGGTGGTTGTGTTAATAGGCACATCGCCGTTATCAAAGAGGGTGAGAGTACGTTTAGCGAAATCGAAGCCAAAGCAATCTGGTCCGCCGCCCAGACTGAACTCGTACCAGAAGTTACATGCGAGGAACAAGTAGGAGCTCACGCCTAGACGGTTTATTTCGGCAATGAAGCGGTCACGGTTGGGAGTGACCATGCTGTCGTTGCAGAGGGCGTCGTTGTCTGCGTCATGCCCGTACCAGTTCGGTTCGATATATGGCACCCCAGCTTTGGCGGCGGCACCAATAAGCTTAATCATGGTATCTGGCGGAGCCATGACGTTCATCGTGATTAGCAGGACTTGTTGGCCTCGTAGAACTTCCACGAGAGCTGTGTCGTCGTCGCTGGCGTAATCGATGCGAGCAATTTCGACGCCTTCGGGCATTTTGTTGGTGCTATCAGGGCGTGTGATGGCGGTCACGACATGTTTGCCGTTCTTGATAAGCTGATCGACGAGATGTCTTCCAACTGCGCCGCCGGCCTGGAGTTTATGTTCTTAGCAATAGGGATCGGATGCGAGGAAGTGGTTGACATACCCCGACAATCGCGACCTTCTCGATGCGGTTGGTGAAGCCCTCAGGCTGGTCTTTGGCGTATCCAATGGCCATTATGTCTTGTTTTTGTAGTTGTTGAAATGAAATATATTCTGAGAATGAAATTTAACCTGGTTTAAATAGATTTTTAAGGGCCTAGTAGATATGCTCAACGGAAAGCAACAAAGCGGAGTTAGGGCTTTCAACGGAGACAGACTATCTCCATTCTATTCAGGACGTTCTACTTCTTCTAAAAAGACGAACTACTTAGACTAAACTCCGTGTTATCTCCGACTTGTCCTTCGGTAGCCCACCGGCGACACACCGGACTTAGTTCGGGATCTACAACTGATATACAGTCTAGCCCTAACAATGCTTCAAAAGGGCATGATGGTAGAATATACGGCCGTGGATCTGTTGGACAAATCTACAAACATGTCAGGAACAGCTTTCCCCTTAAATGCAACAACTTACCTCGAAACAACCTTTCGCTATCGTTCTAATGTTCTGTAACCACCACAGGCGGCACACGCCATGGGAGCTTAGAGTAAGCTACATCATCATCACTATCCTCAGACTCCGACGAATCGATCACAGGCGATGGCATCTTAGACTGAACGACATCATCGTCGTATATCGCTTCGTAATCATCAGCATCCTCAGACGCCGGCAAATCTAACTCGGGTAGCGACTTCGGCTGAACAACACCATCATCGCCATACTCAGACAATACAAAAGTCGGCACGCGCCATGGCAGCTTGGGATGAGGGATATCATGACCAGCACACTCAGGAGCCATCATTTCCAACGCATCCTCCGGCGCTCTTCGAATCTCTTCTTCTCGGATTATATGAGCAACCTTTAAATGGTTATACGCAAGGGCCCATGAGCGCGGCGTGCGTCCATGAACGAGATCGCAAGACTTCACATCAACTGCAGCTGACTGCAACAACAGTTGGACTACCTCTAAATGACCATTCGCCGCCGCCCATGAGAGCGGTGTTCGGCCGTAATTCGTGTCGGCGAGGTTAGGGTCCGCGCCTTCTGCATTTAATAGCCGCCTGACAATGCCAGTGGCGCCGCTTTCGCAGGCGTATGAAAGCGGCGTACGGTTATATGTGGACTTGGAATTGGGGTTCACTTTTCCCGTTGCTAAAAGGAGATTGAATAGAGTCTCGTTGCCGCGCTCGGCGGCGATTGATAACGCAGTGCGGCCGCCTGAAATGGAATCAACGCAATCGAGATCTTGGGCTCCGCTGTCGACGAGAAGCTTGGATATTGCGTCGTGTCCTGCTATGAGAGACGAGAGGAGCGGGGTTTGTTGCTTGACTGAGTCTTTTGCGTCAAGTTGGACGGCGTTTGTTGCGATCAGAAGCTTGACTATTTCTATGTGACCTTCCCCTGCAGCCAGGAATAGAGGCGAACAGCCTTCGCGATTTCGGCGATCTGGATTAACACCCTCGACACAGAGGAGGATTTTGACAAGCTGATCATCGCCGCGTGTTGCAGCGAGAGTAAGTACTGTACTGTTGTGTGCTGCACTCTGCCACATCGGGTCAATGCCTTTTTGTTTCAGGAGGAGTCTCACGATCTCCAAATGGCCATTTTCTGCGGCTGGTAAGAGCGGTGATTTATCGGGAGAGTCACCATTTGCATCAGCTCCGGATGCTAGAAGAAGCCTCACAACTCCCTCGTGGCCATTTCCTGCTGCCCACCAAAGTGCCGTAGACTTTGAAGGACACGCTGTGTCTAGGAAACTCTTTTCCCGGGCTAGGAGAATTTCCACGACCTGAACATGGCCATTGGTAGCGGCCTTCTCTAGAGGCTGATATGATTTATTCTTGATGTCAAAGAGTTGACCACCGGCCCCTGCATCTAGGAGTAGATTTACAACTCGCTCGTGTCCACCTTCGGCTGCCAGAGTCAAAGCAGACCTTTGAAAGAATGAGCCCCTGTCCCTCAGTCCTTGGCCAGTGCGGATTAGATCCTTGACCCTTAATTCTAGGCCCAAATATGACCCCAACAAAAGGTCGTTGAACTGAGCCTCATTCCAACTCCACAAGTCAGAACTATCCCAGTCTGGACTTTTCTGGTATACAGAAAACCACATATCAAATCGCCTGGAACCTAGCCTGCACACCTCGATCGCTGATCTTAGAGTGGCAATCTGCTTTTCCCTCGACGCCTTGCGAAAGTGTTCGGCCCAGTTCTTGGTCGCGTATTCTAGGAAATCATGTGCTTGAGTATATTCGTTGAGAAGTCGTTCTGGACAAGACTCAAAGTCTTCAAACAAGAGATATGCGATGCATATATCATTTAGGATGTTGTTCGACTCGGTTGGCACCAAAGAATGTTTCCAACAAGGGAAGGAAATATCGCCATGCCGTCGATGCTCGACAGTTCCATGATTTGTCGACAAACTCCACTCCTTTCGTGGCGTCAATGTCTCTTCTGTCTTCTTCACCAAAAACTCTTTCGCAGTCTGATGTAACAGATATATTCTTGAATCGATGATAGTCACAAAAAGCCCGCATATATTTCTCACCACGGCCGGAAATCGTGTCTCCGATTCGAGATCGAGATCCTTGTATCTACGGTCAGTTGGGCCTATTGCAAGGGCAACCCTCATTTCTTTGAGGGTCAGAGGCCTGACAGCAGAAACAACAATATGGAGAAGTTTTTGGGCTATCGCCTGATCGGGACATCGAGCCAGGATGTTCTCGTACGCTTCGTCGACTGTCCTAGGGAGTGTGTTGATGATCTCTTGTACTTTCTTATTCGTATAGCTGATGCTGTTCTCAATCACGTCAAATGTCAGAGTAACCCAAAGATACGTCCGATTAGGGAAGAGCAGAAGCTGATTGCGAAGAGATACTCGTTCGTGATCGTCAAGTTGCAGTCGATCCCCCATGTCCTCGACGCGGGCTTGGATAACCAGGTTGATCTCACTGGAGATCTTCTCTATCTCAACGCCATCTTCGCCACTTAGGTGAATTTCTGGAGCATGGTTTTTCAGAGACTGGAATTCGCGCTGTATATGAGCGTATGGCCGACTCGTGACTAGGAATTTTAATGCCGATTTGGTGTTCTCCCTGCGGTAGAATCTGTTCAAGGCTCGGGCAAGTTGAGAACGTTCAAGCTCCTCACACTCGTCTAGAGCATCTAGAATACAGACAATTTCCCCGGCATCCGAGTCGCTCGCCACTTTGAGCAGCAAATCCCACAAGCTGGAGAAAGACTTGGTAAGCCCCGGATCTCTCCGGGAATCGTCAAGTATGGATTTGCGCAAAAGCTTGTCATTTTGAAGAAACAATTGACGTAGCATGGCACACAAGGCATTAACTGCACTCTTTTGCTCCATATGGTCATCCTTAAAGAAGAAGTAGCAAACGATCCGCTTGTCGGACCGCTGGATCTCATGGTCGACTAGATGTTTTGCCAGCACTGATTTCCCACAGCCAGGGTCTGCAGAAACCCAAAGGAAGCAAGACGATGGATTGTCCCTCCACCGTTGAAACAGAGGATGGCTTGTAAACCATTCACATGTGCCCTGGACTTTCTCCTGGTTTCTGTCTTTGTGGTCCGCATAGCGAGAAGTATAAAGCGTCTTGAGAAACTCATCCCGAATATGAGCCGTTTGAGGATTCTGATATCTTCTCAGGCTGTCCAAGATTTCAGTGGTATTTTCCCTCACCTCTAAAAGACCTCGTTCTTGCTTTTCCAGACCACTGTGCAATTTCGCAGAGTCAATGACAGAAGTAAAGTTCCTGCACATCGTTTCCAACTCCTTGATATCCTCTATTTTTTCTTTCCAACTGCTGATTTCAAAAGTCTCTTTGAATCTCTGTCGGATGGGGTGTCTAGAAAGGTGACACAGAGCTCGGGCCTGGAATTCCAGCACGCCTGAATAGAGATCCAGCATACTGGCTTCAAACTCAGTCGCAAACTGGATAGCATCGTCCGCGTTGGCAAGAACAACATCTTTGCGAGACATGTACAGTTTTTCAATCACATTAAACTGGCAGATCAGTTTTGACGTATAGTCAAAGCCAGACAGCAACGCCTTGTGTTCGTTCACTGACCGAATGAGCAGCTAAACCCAAGCCTTAGCAATCCCCCTTATACATTATTGGAAAACGCCTGAACAACCAAGAAGAAAGATAACCAAAGATGAGAAAAAAAAAAAGGCAGCTAAACCTACCGATAATATTACTGTGACTCCTGCACAAGCCAGAGCAACATGTGGATCTGCAGCAGCCGCTGTGGAAACGATATCCTTCACAGCCAGCACATTATTCACAATCCCAGAGTAGATACTTTCGACGGAAACATGGTTTTCACGTAGTCGAACTGTCCATTTCTTTTCGTCGAGAGCTTGAATTTTGTTGACAGTGAAATTAGATAGCTGCTTCTGACGATCGGAAGATGCCATCCCCGCAATCGCAAATCCCAGCTCTGATTCCAGAATTGACAAATACGTCTCCATGACATTTCTCGTCTCGCCATCGGGGCTGCCTCGCAGAGCCTTTTCTGCACGATCCCAGAGATCGCTAGGCTCATCCGGTGTGGGTTGAGCAATGGGAACATCTTCATCGATATGCGGGGTGTTCAATTCTTTGCTTTGATCACTCTTGGTATTATCTATTGTCGGATGTGAGTATAGAATTCTCTTGAGCTTAGTCCTCCCGGCGCCCTTTATTTCATGGAGCCGTTTGGAAAAACGCATTTTGTGGGCTGGGAAGAGAAGATTGTCAATCAGATACGAATTGGAGGGGCGTCACTCAGCTGACCTGCACGCTAAGGTCGAGGCCGCTTAATAGCCTTACCTATAATGTGAGAATATATGATTTCGATGGTGAACTAGGAAAGAATACAGCATAGCGTCCAACACTTCGAGTGTGAAAAAAAATGCTCGGCATGGTCCAAGATTCGTGTTTCTGGAGCTCCGACGATTGGCGACGCGTTCAACAGCATGTCAACCCGGGAGATAAGGGAAGAGATAATATTGACAGTGCTTCACAGACCAAAATAACCAGTGGAAGCTATCTTGAATTTCGTAGAACCACAGGCAGTGTGGTTGCGGGAAGCTTTACAACCACCTATATATATTCTTGTGGTATAGCGTTCATGACAGCCCTAGGCTATATTTGATATAATGTTTACACTGAAGGGTATGGGGTAGTGTATAATACATAGTTTCACTGCTGAGATCTGTTGAACGCATACTCATGGCTCAACTTTCAGACACAAGCACTTATCAACTAGAGCAAGACTAAACTTATTTGCGCAACACAAGAGATACTCGTAGAAAATAATGCATACAAACTGTCTTCGGAGAAAGTACGAACTGAATTCGCTCCGCATGTCACATCCATCTTGTCTAACCTCAACTCCCCACCACCACAGGGAGCTACTCAATTCGAGTGAGTGTCTGGAGTCCACTGGCAGCCGCAAGAAACTCCACATTTCAACAGCACAAGAAGGACAATGTTCCCCAGTAGGTACAGTAAAGCTCTAGCAAGGTAGAGCAGTACAGCGCCGGCGTTGGTGTTGGCCAATGGGTGTGTCACAGCGAAAATGACACGGAGAGGTATCAGTACAGCTGGCGTAGGAATGATAAAGCAAGTGTGGGATATCAAGTCATCGATAGCCGGGTGGCAAGTCGTGTCCTCGAATTCGGTAGGAAAATGCGGAGAGGGTTGTTGAGGGAGATCAGGTTGAGTGACTCGAAATTTCAAAACGAATTTTGGTGGTTTCTCGGTGGATGAACTGGGCTCAGGTCGGTTCGTGTAAAGCGAAAATGAAACAGCAAGAAATGCAGGGACGTTCTTCTCGGTGTTATCCGCAACTGTCAAGTCATCTCCAACAGAAGTGTCGACTACATTGCGGGCTTTCACTTCCTGGGTATCACCACTCGAGCCAATACGAGTGAAAATTGCCGTTTGACGTGTTTCACGAGATGGCAAGCTGGAACTGGACGAGGGATATCTATCACGGTTCTTTGGGATGCGGGCTGCCAGACAACGTGTTGTTTTTGGAGCGATGCTGCATGGAGACCATTTTTGAGAATTCGCGTGACGAGTGAGCTTCCATTTCCGGTATTGTTTGCTCTGTCGATGCGAAGCAACATAATCCTGCCTTCTTTCAATCGAAGGTAGGGGACGGTCTATCGCGCGAGAAGGCGGAGATAGTGAGCCCGCAAGAGGAGAAAACCGAACGTTTCGCAGGAGTGAACCTGGCTTGGCAGCTTTTTCGAAGTTACTGGTATTTACGCCTGGCTGATGATTCGCCAGGGCAGCAACAGGAGGCTTGTACCACTGTCGGTGGCCAACGGAAAGGCGTCGTAACTTTGAGGATTTGAGGGATTCGTTTTCATCGTCTTGAAAACGATAAAAGCTTTCTTCCGGCGAATCTTGGAAGCAATCGAGATTAAACTCCCCCATCTGAGGTGCAGAACTCCTCCGTAGGTTCTCCATTTTATAGCAACGAAGGGACTCGGTGGATTCCTCCGTGCTATCTCTTTCGCTATTTGGCGTGTTTTGGGGATTTAAGGGCTCAGTGAGGCCATCAAGAGTGTGGTACTTATCCACATCGACATCCAACTCAAGTCGAGGACATTGGCCGCTGGAATCGAAACCACGGAATGAGTTGCGAAGTCCGAAGATTCGGTGAGCTTGCTTCGGGCTTGCGTCTACTTTTGTCTGGCTGCCTGGCTGTTTTCCGTCGGTTCGATCAAACCCAGTGAATGGCGATGGTGCAAGGAAAGGTGGTAAGCCATTCTCTGCCTGCCTGGCTGGTTTCTTTTCGTCGGTTCGATCAAAGTCGGTGAATGATAATGGCCTAAAGGGTGAAAATAAGCCATCCGTAGATGGGTCCGTCATCGTAACTCGATGATCCATGATGCCGAGAGAGTCTGACTTAATTGATTTGACGAATGCCATGTCTGCACGGTTAGCTGAAGATAAAAGTTGAAAGGTTGATGGTTGGTCAAGATGAGATGGGAAAGTCAGGTGCGCAACTTCCAAGCGTGGAAGGTGCGCTCCCACCTCCACCATGTGTAAAGTGTAGATAGAAGAAAACGATATAATAAACAAGTATAATTAGAGGGAAATGGAGAATTGCTATAATTCTACAGGTTCATGGTTGGGCGATAATGGTTATGTACATCAAGTCTATTTGACGTGAGCCTGGAGGGTCTCGAGAACCTATTCAATAAAAAGTCAGTATTTAACTACTCCAGTAATGTCCGCGGGTTCATACCTCAAGCTCAATCTTGGCCTCAGCGATATCCTGCTCGCTGCCGCTGCCGCTGGCAATCTTCTGGGCCTCGGCAATCTGGGCGCGAATGGACTGGCAAGGAAGTTTCGGTTAGTTTGAGTTACGACGTGGCGAAGAAGAATACCTACATCGGCGCTGAAATCCTCAAGAGCGAAACCCTCGACAGCGTTGATGCTGAGCTGGGAGTCGGGCTGGACAACGGCGAAGCCACCGGACACTATATAGCAACATCATCGTTAGTTGATTGATTCCAATTGACAAGAGACCAGATTTGCGGAATGTCTCAGGGCACGATGATCGGACGTACGGAAGTACTGCTTGGTGGAGCCGCTCTCCTCAATGATCTCAACGAGACCGGGCTTGAGCTGCTCGATGGAGGGAACGTGGTTGGCGAGGACACCCATCTCACCGGAGGCGGCGGGGATGTTGACCTGGGTACTGTAATCGCGAAGGTTGGTCAGTATTTAGTCAAAGGGCGAAGGCACCGTCGACGTGGGCGCAAGTGGAAGCATAACGTACACGCCAGTCGAGCGGTAGATGGTCTGTCAATCAATTATCAAGTCAGTACTTAGGTTCTGAAGTTGGGATGTCGGCCGGAGTTCGTTCACGCACCTGGTGAGGCAGAGTCAGGGACAGCTTGATCTTGTCGGCGACGGCCTCAGCGTAACCACGGCGCTGGACGGGAGCACCGAGGAAAGAAGGACGAGCCCGGAGGGCGGAGCGAGCGAAGCGGAAGGAGCTCATTTTGCAGTGGTGGATGACGTGCAAAGGCTGGATTATCCCTCTTGAAGTTGCGGTGCAAAGGTCGAAGTCGGAATGCCGGTTGTTCCCTAGCGGCTAGTCACGTGGCACGGGAATTCAACGGCCGGACTATGGCCAGTATGGGCTGTGTTGACTACAGTCATTCTATGCATATTTTGTGAGAGCATAAGGAGAAAACATATGATTTCAATTAATACTCTATATATTTCAGTATCTGTCTGTTTTGGAGTTCATATTCTTGCCCAAAGTCTGATTTCCAGAGCTGAAGGTTTGATGCCGAGAGCAAGTTGGTAAGATACTCGCTGATAATTTGGCCCAAAGTATTGGATCTTTCTATTTGACTTGCTCTTTGACCTCCGAAATAAATTCTTCTTCAACTCTGAGCAGCATATACTCCGTACTTTACTTGCAGATGGGGAAGTATATCCATCACGTGATGTATATGGAGTCGAGTCACGTGTAGATGAGTGGCAGAACAAAGTAGGAAAAAGTGGCAGAGTGAAGAACAGCCAAAATTCAGCTAAAAAAGACCCAAATTTT
Source organism: Penicillium griseofulvum (assembly GCF_001561935.1). Lineage (NCBI taxonomy): Eukaryota > Fungi > Ascomycota > Eurotiomycetes > Eurotiales > Aspergillaceae > Penicillium > Penicillium griseofulvum. The sequence continues at coordinate 1,543,503 of NW_024467419.1, forward strand.
GAAGTATCTAGAATAACCCAATGGAATGCAATAGGATACAAGACCATATCAAAATATTACCACGCTGCCTAAGACAATCTGCAAGTAACAAGCCATCTAGTGAAGCTTTAGTATGTACACCGCCCGATAAGCGAGATCCCACAAACGGACGAGCCCTAGCCGAGCCTCTTAGGCCTGACGTCCTATTCCCACTCCTCTCCATCCATCAAACCGTCAATCAGCGACAACATCCGACAAGATGGCCAGTACGTTTTTACCACGACCCTATGACCTTTGCTCCTCTGCAAGCTGGAGAGAGTTTAAAAAAAAGGCGATGGCGCTGACATGATTTTCCCCCACAGAGTCCAAGAACGCGTCCCAGCACCACAACAGCCAGAAGGCTCACCGTAACGGGTACGTCTACCCTTGAACATCCTCGAACACCCTACTATTACACTTGCCCGACAATATTGAACCGATCGAATGCATATGGTGGAAGAAATGCTAGTGTCCGAATGGTTTTATCCGGGATGATAAATTTAAGGTCACGACTTGAATATTCGCTCGGACAATTTCTTCGAACCACTGCATTCAACCACCATTCATCACACGATCTCAATCAGAACCGAATCGCTGATATATCTCCTTGAATAGTATCAAGAAGCCCAAGACCAACCGTTACCCCTCCCTCAAGGGCGTTGACCCCAAGTTCCGCCGCAACCACCGTCACGCTCTCCACGGCACCATGAAGGCCCTTGTACGTTGACCACAACTCGAACCCAACATCACCTATGACACGGAATACTGACCCATTGAACAGAAGGAGCGCAAGGAGGGCAAGCGTGAGGTCGCATAGATTATGAACTCAGTTTTAAAAAAATGGGAAACATGAAATGCAACTCGAGCGTGCAAGAGATCCAGAGAACATAACGTGTGCTACGATCAAGGACGGTCCGCTGTGTCGAATAGGCCTGGTTTCTGCTTATTCCTTGCGCGACGAGCCTCGAGTTGTTTGATATCGAGAAATCAACAGGCTTAATTCGATGTGCACAGCGGTGCCATTTTCCTAAGCGGAATCTCTTCTGCTATATCCCTTTCCATTTCTTCCAGACTCGAGGGCTCGACTTAGTCTGTGTTGTGGCCCTGGAGCTTAGTCTCTCCCTCCTTTTTCCCAACCCCCGTCCGGCATATGTGTGTACAGCTGCGTGCTTTTCTCATGCGCGATTGCTGAAGGATTTTTTCTTAACGTGCCAAGAATAACCCCCAAGTCTCCGATTGCTATATATCCTGTCTTGATTCTTCTCGATCGAGATAGGGTTCATAGTCAGGGGGGCTACATTCCGTAAACAGTAACAGATTTTATACTTAGCCATATTCGAATCAACTCATTTACATCTACTTTGCATCCATTTCCACTTCCATGGTATCCATGTTAGTGTATCGTATCTAGCTACACCACAATGTATACTTTGAAAATCGACTTGGCAACGAGCTAAATGTCTAAAAGACTTCAAGACATCACTAGGCCGACTATTCTTGCTAAGTATAGTCACAAAGGTCATACCTTCCAAACAACCAACCTTTTATCAAACCCACCACTAATGACCCATTCCTCCCGGACCGGGTCACCCTCTTCCTGCGGTATATCGACATACCCCGACCAAACAGTTCTCACCTTAAAGCCCGCTTCATGGCCACCCTTCAAGCTAGCAATGACCTTCCCCGTCTTCGTCTCAATACCACGAACCACACCATCGTCTCCATTAACCCAGACCCCAGACCCATTAGGCCTCCATGCTAACTGCGGCGTGGAGTAATCAGTCTGCGGCGCAAAGGTATTCGCCTGCACAAGGATAGCAGCATCCTCACGATTCTGCAGTTCCAGCGTCGCCATCGCCTGAGACGCCTGTGTCACTGGGTCCTCTGAAACGGATGTTGTCTGTGCAGGGAAAAGCAGACGCACGATAATCACTTTCATATGCGGCAATGACGACGTCGCTACAGCCAGGAGACCCGGGTCGTGTGGACTGAGCGCCATATCGCACAGCGAGAACGCAACCCAGGCATTGGAATGAGGAGCCAGGTTTTGGTGTCCAAGGAGACGGGCTTCTGCTGCTTCGACCTGGTAGTAGTAGATATAAGTCGAGTCTCTGCGTGAGACGAGGAGGAGCAGCTCGTATGTGTCGACGTGTGGGACGAACAGCAGTGATTCAGGGTTTGAGTTGAGTTTAATGCGTGTAACGGGCTCACCGATCTTCAATGCTGGTGCGTTTGTTTCAGGGATATTGAGGCAATATATGAAAACACACTCGTCCCAGCCGGCGGTGGCAACCCACCACTTGGAAGGATCGGTCCTGTCTTCGTGGGCTACTACCTTCACTAAGTACTTTGCATGGTCCTTTCTGCTGTCAAGTGTTTGGGATCCATGTTGGAGGATTAGCTGGCCGGACATGTTGCTCATGAGGATGTAGCGTCCCTGGAGGATTGAGACATATGACAGAACGGGTGTAGTAGAGATGCTCAGGAATGATTTGATAGCCGTGTGTCCGTCTGCTGTCTCGAGTAGATGGACTTGTTTGTCTGCACTCGTAGAGACGATATAAGACTGCGCTGATGTGGCTTCATCCTCATCGCCGCGGGGTTTCAGCCATTTCTCTACCGACGCAGAAAGAATGTTTGATGATGTCGGTGTCTGGATGAGAGCAGCTCTTGATGGTGCTAAGGGTTTGTCAGATCACAGAACAAAATAATTGTAGATCATGGTTGACCTATAAATCCAAGTCCTAATGCCTTTTGATTGCCATGCCAGAATAGAACTCACCTGGCTCGCTCCATAAATCCGACTGTTGATGACCCTTGCCATATCTTTCAAAATCTACGGTTCGGTCATAGGTGTTCTTCTCCTCGAGCAAGCTTTGGATGGTCCAGTTGTTGGTGTCATCGCCCGAGCTCTGCCCCACGTCGAGTGCAAGGTCGGCCTCACGAATAAAAGCCTTCAGTGTATCGGAATAGCCATTTGTGCGCAAAAATCGAGCAACTATAGCACTTGATAGTGCATCTATTGTTCTGGAAGGAGGCATGTTTTCATTTGATGTCTCGGGGAGATTTTGGTCAGGGAAAGGTGGCGCACAACACCCGTGGACTGGGAGATGTTGGTTTGGTCTACATCTTGATCTTATATTCAAGTTGTTCAGTTATTACCCGATTACAGAATGTAGGTATTCCACCAGTAGAGCAGAGTATGTGTCATTATGAATTTTTATCAGACAATCGAACTTCCCATCCCATTCGCGAAACGCCGGATATCCTTCATGCCCCCCTGAAGCCTAACAATCAACATTGAAGCAAATGCACAGTTCTCAACTTATTTGGTCTATTTAGCTGAACATATCCTCGGCCCGACGCCGACGACCGCCACGTCCTTCTAGTGTATCAGAAAACAATTCCTTGCCAGCGTTGGCGCCAACATTTGTATTGTTGGTGGCATTGTCGAACTTGGAAGGGAACAGCTCGCGCACCGACGCACCCCTGCCCTTAATCGACATGCCATTCGATGCACCACCCCGGATAGCAAATCCCTGGTCCTCGGTAGTCGTGGCTGCAGCTGCACCACGAATGCGGGCGCCATTGTTGGTGGAATCAGGGAAGAGCTCAATATTGCTGTGGCGTCTGCGTTCCGAGGTTCCCGGGACAGAAGAAGCGTCGAATGCATCTGACCGACGATGGTGACTAGACTTGCTAGGCAGCAACTCCTTCTTGATGTAGCTGGATGTAGTCTTGTTTGGGAAAAGCTCGCGGCTTCCTGACTCGCTCTCGCCCGCGCCCGCGCTTGGGAAAAGCTCTTTATCCTTATTCTTACGACTGTACCGAGGCGACCTCTCACGGAACCGCCTGGTATTATCACGACCACCTCTGCTGACTTGGAGTTCCTCCTCCAGCGTGTCTCGTCCCGGAGACGCACTGCGGTTCCGGAGACGTCCACTTGATCGGCCCTCATCCTCCGGAAACAGATCCCGATCCCTCTGGCCACGGCCTCTGGGCTGTGTCCGAGCACGCTCGGGTTCAGAGCCTACATTATCACCGTACATGTCAGCGCTGAAGTGTTCGTCCTCGTCGCGGTCTCGGCGACGTCGGTGCTCCCGGTTGTCGAATCTTCGCCGTCTGTAATCACCTTCACCTGCATCGTCGCTGTTTCTCCTATCTGCAAACTCTTGTCGCAGACGTTCCCGAGGGTCGTGCTCGGGGTGCATGAGGTAGAAACGACTCTTCTCATGAGCGCGTGGTTGCTTGCGGTCCGACTTGACAGCCGATCGCACTTGGAGGACGGAATCAGGGTGGGAGGAGAGGAGTTTCGCCGATCGGAGACGCAGAGGTGGCAAGGTAGACGCGTCTTCTTCCTCGGCGACTTGGGTGAGAGCTGTGAGGGCTTGGAGGCCAATTTCGGTGGAGGAGAAGATGATGTTGGCGGATGTGTCGTCGATCCATTCAATGCGCACTGGTTCTTGTCCAGAGCAATCACGAGCAAATTGTTTGATATCTTCTGTGGTCATTTCATCGACGCCGCGAACATGAACTTTTTCGTAGACCGCTTCATCGGTGAGGGGGTCAAGGGTGGTTTCTAAGGCCGTGGTTGTTTCCTAGCACTCGATACATGTTAGTCGACAATTGATTACGAATATAAATGCAAAAGAAGATACTCACCACCTGAATTGGTTCTGGTTCTGGCTCTGGTTCTGGTCCAAGGTCAAGATCCATGTCGATGTCCATGTCAGCGGTAGGAGCTGACGCAGCTGCGCTGAATGCCATGATTTCTGCGTTGACTCGATGAATCTCAGGTTCAAATCAAATCCCAGCTAACAGTTCAAATAGAATTGATAATTGATGGGACAGGACTGAGCAATGTAAGGTGAAAACCGTGCCCGCGGTAGCTTGACTCTGTGTCCTGATGGGGAATAGCGCCCTTTTTCCGGGGGGGGGCACCAGTCATCAATATCAACCTCCCGTGGACTTTTACACGGCATTCATGTCGAACGCAGAGTCTGAAGAGGAATTGCGAAGAAAATAAAAGTAATTTTCTTTGACAGCTGACGGATATTTGAACAGAAAAGAGTTGAAAGAACAGGAATTGGTAAGCCTTTCAGACATCGTGTCAAAGGATCAATTATATATAACGGTCACAACATACTATTGAGATACAGGAGAGAAACGAAATCTCCCGTGGTGATGAAATTGTCGCAGACTTGAACGGGATTTCGATACAGAGAGCAGAGAGACGAAGAAGGCCGATCCCTACAAACCGGAAGGAAGCTACCTAAATCTATGGTGAGGTCTAATGACTCAAGCACCCAGCATGTATCACTGCCCGTTGTACTGAGTGGCTTGGAATGGAAAGAAGACTAGACATTCAGAAGTTATTATCCAAAACTTGAATATCCTCGATGGAAACGCTTCCTAATCACGCCAAGTTCTAGTTGAAGAGCATGCTATATCGAAAATTTCTAAATCGAAATTCCTGGGAGAGTATAGTACTACCTTGTTGTGATACAAGTAGCTTGCTTCGCGTGCTCTGAAAAGTACTATCCAGGGAAGCCCTAAATACCTTCTGCTCCTCTCTATAACACTTGGTGGGTTCTAATTTATTGACGGACTAGACTCTAATCAAGACGTGCCTTGAGCTCTGATAACCATGATATAAATAGACACATTATCCATATAAACTATTTATTCCCTGTTTCCTTTTTGGAAATCACGGAGTCATGTCCTTGCTATATTTAGAAGGTCAACTTTAGGCTAAACTCATGCCGGATGCTGCCTATGATCTCGAGGCGTTTAAAGACGGGCATCTCCACCACTGCACCTACGAGAGCTATCAGAAGTTCTCTCGAAGAAATGAGTGTTGTTACTGGTACTTCCTGCAGTGGATCTGCGGTAATTCTCGTCGGAATTAGCCATGGCACAACGTCAGGATTGAGGGGTACATGCCATTCCCTCAATATTTAATGTCCAGCTCTTTGAACTAGACCGCTCATCTGTCCAGCACATTGCCTCAAATTGTGCTTATTTCCATCAGCAGATTAACCACTAACAATCTCGTGCACCAAAAATGCTCTACGCCGAAGACGACAAGCTCGTCTTCCGTTTCGACGACCATATCCTCTGGATACAGCCATGGGGCGAGAATGCCTTCCGTGTGCGGGCAACAAGACAGGCATCAATTCCAACGGAAGATTGGGCCCTCTCCTCCAAACCATCCACCCCAAGCCCAAACATCCAGATATCCGCTGATCAAGAAGCGACTATCACCAACGGCAACATCAAAGCAACTGTCTCACGCAGAGGCAAGATTATCATCTACGATTCGAAAGGAAACAAACTCCTTGAAGAGTATGCCCGCCACCGCCAGGATCCAATGGACCCTAAATGCAGCGCGTTGACTGTCGAAGCTCGCGAGCTGCGTCCAATCCTGGGCGGCGACTACCACCTCACCATGCGATTCGAGTCTCTCGATCAAAAAGAGAAGATCTTCGGCATGGGCCAGTATCAGCAGCCATACCTGAACCTGAAGGGTACAGATCTTGAGTTGGCGCACCGCAACTCGCAGGCCAGTGTTCCTTTTGCCATTTCCTCGCTCGGTTACGGCTTCCTGTGGAATAACCCCGGCATCGGACGGGCGGTTCTAGGAACAAATGTCATGAGTTTCGAGGCGTATTCGACAAAGGCATTGGACTACTGGGTTGTGGCGGGTGACACCCCAGCAGAAATTGAAGAAGCCTATGCTAAAGTGACAGGTTATGTTCCTATGATGCCAGAATACGGTCTTGGTTTCTGGCAGTGCAAACTCCGCTACACGAACCAGGAGCAATTGCTCAATGTAGCCCGCGAGTACCGACGTCGCGAGGTTCCTCTAGATTTAATTGTCGTTGACTTCTTCCATTGGAAGCATCAAGGAGAATGGAGCTTTGATCCGGAATTCTGGCCGGATCCAGGTATGTCATTGTTCTCTTTTTTATATCGCTTAGATAGCAAGACTAACAATGTTCGATTCCAGAGGCTATGGTCAAAGAGCTTAAAGAGCTCAAAGTCGAACTCATGGTTTCCATCTGGCCGACCGTTGAAAACGCATCCGAGAACTTCCCAGAAATGCTCGAACAAGGTCTTCTCATCCGCCATGACCGTGGCCTACGCGTAGCAATGCAATGCGACGGCGATATTACTCACTTCGATGCAACGAACCCAGCCGCCCGAAAGTACGTCTGGAGCAAAGCTAAGCAAAATTACTACGACATGGGCATCAAAGTATTCTGGCTCGACGAAGCCGAACCCGAGTACTCGATCTACGACTTCGACATCTACCGCTACCACGCCGGCAGCAACCTGCAGATCGGAAATACCTATCCGAAAGAATACGCACGTGGATTCTACGAAGGCATGACCGAAGAGGGTCAGTCGAACATCGTCAACCTCCTACGGTGCGCATGGGCAGGTAGTCAGAAGTACGGGGCGCTAGTATGGAGCGGCGACATCGCGTCGTCGTGGAGCTCGTTCCGCAACCAACTCGCAGCAGGCCTGAACATGGGATTAGCTGGGATCCCGTGGTGGACGACTGATATTGGCGGTTTCCACGGCGGTAACCCGGATGACCCTTTGTTCCGCGAGTTGTTCACGAGATGGTTCCAGTGGGGAGCGTTCTGTCCCGTTATGCGGCTACATGGTGACCGTGAGCCGAAGCCGGAGGGTCAGCCTACGGCTAGTGGGGCGGATAATGAGATCTGGTCTTATGGAGATGAGGTTTATCAAATTTGTAAACGGTATATTGGGATTCGTGAGCAGCTTCGTGAGTACACGCGAAGTTTGATGCAGGAGGCTCATGAGAAGGGTACTCCTGTGATGAGGACTTTGTTTTATGAGTTCCCATCGGATAAGCGGGCTTGGGAGGTTGAGACTCAGTATATGTATGGATGGAAGTACTTGGTTGTGCCAGTGTTGGAGCCGGGCCAGCGCACGGTCAAGGCTTATCTGCCAGCTGGGGCATCATGGAAGCTTTGGGACGGGAAAGATGTGTATGAAGGCGGTCGGGATGTTGAGATCGAATGTCCGATTGAAAGTATGCCGGTCTTTTGTCGCCAGTAGATGGCGGATTTAGGAAGACCTAGCAAGCCAGATCTCTCATTCTTCGGTCATACAATTCTGTTCTTTCTTGTTGTCTACACAAGTACCAGAACCAGCTCACTCGTATTATATTTCCCATTTAGCCGTGCTGACAGCATTTCTCCGCAGTGGAGGGGTCATGTCTCCTTCCAAGTTTGTACTAGACATCAAACATCAAACATCCGATATTGCCAAGCCGCCGTTGCCAAGTTTATGACAGCAAACTGCATATCCAATCAACTCAAATTAAGCCCCTACCGTATTAGGAAGGACTACGTCAATGATACTTTGCCGCGAGGAAAATAACCCCTGAAGTTGGAAATTGTCCGGCGTGTACTCAACATCAAACATCTGATAGTACTAGCCAAGCCACCGTTGCTAAGTTTATATCATCCCAGTCGATTAGATATTTAAAGACAAATTAAACCTATTAACCACATTCGGAAGGACTTATTAACATTAATTTGCCGCGACAAAATCCCCTGATACTGTGTACAAACGCAACGTTGATGCCCAAGGCATCCATAAAAAGATACCGAGGTTCACTTATGCATAGAAGCCCATCAAAACTCAAAATCGATTTCATCACCGTTAGAAAGCTTTATTTAGAAGTAAAGAAACAACAAGAAAAATAACCGAGGCACTTCCAAGGTCCCCCTGAGCGAAAACGGCCACCGGTGCCAATTACCAAGAAAGGCAAATGAAGCACTTAATCCACGGTTAAGGCAAATTGATTCTTAACTTCGGGGCTTTCCCGAAGAACGGGGATTTGCACGGCCATTGTCCGCGGATATTATCAGGGGAGAAGCGCGAAAAAAACTGAAAGGCCGCGAATACCGACAGACGGGTACCTTTGTGCGCTAGAACTGTTTGGGATTGGCGTGAGATTGCACCGAGATTCTCCGTAAGCCAATCAGAGGACTGTACTACAGGCGGTTATTGCGGCGGCTTTTCGTATATTAAACTATATTGCATTTATCTTCAGGAGACGCAATATAGAGAGATTGAGTTAATTTTAGTATATAATTAAATCCCTGGGATATTATAATTGATCCGAACAGGAGAGACAGGAGATTCCATGTAATATCCCACGGATACGGGTAGTCCAAATCTCCCGAGATAGATCGATGCGCGTAATGGATCCCAAAATTGAGCGCGGGAAGAGATTCTCGATAGGGCTATGTGGTCGTCGATCACAGGATCCGAGAACTTGGAACGCAACGGTATGAATCGAAGTGTAACGTATCAACCTCAAGTCCAAATTATGGATATGTTATTTTGTATTACTACCTATGTTGTATGTACTTGGTATGTTGTATGTGATATACCCCTGATCCATTCGTTCTCGTTCCATGGTAGTGGTTAATATACAGTCCAACGGCTCGTTTCATCTAAGAAAATCCGATCTGGTCTTGGCGCCGTTTTCCAAGTCCGGCCAAGTGGTGGTCAGGGCAGCGGCAGTGAACTTTTTTTTCTGGGTTTACTTCTGCTTTGGATTACAGTTTCCTGGATTCTTTTCCTTGAAATTCAAGTTTCTTTTTTGTTTCTATGTAATGAGTTTACATATATTCATACAAGGTACAACATAGGAGACCAAGAAAATGTAGGAAATAGTGAATATCCCATCTACATGTGGACAGTATCAAAGTTTTCCATCGTGAGAGTTCCACGGTCCGCATCCCGTTTGGATCCACAGGTAAACACACAGTCAAAGAACCTCGGGAATTAAGACTAAAAGGTGTTGGGAACCTGCAGATCTTTCACAATGCCAATGTTGAAGTGTACGAGTACCGGTACAATATGACATTATTCCTTGTCCTAATTTAGCTACTGTTGTCTCATCACACTGGCCATCTACCCGGTCTGATTCGATAAACTCAGTGGCAAATGATACATACCCGATCAGCCCAAGCTGAACAGAGTAGATGGTGTGTGGAAGCGAGATCTGGGTGGCTGGTATTTTCACTCTAATAATGTGGAGCTGGACACGTCCAAACATGTGAGTTGAAATCTGATAAAACAGACGATATTTCTGTACTCCATAGACGAAAACAACACGAAACAGAGATGAAAACCCACAAAATACATGAAACCCACCCAAACCTGCCAAACTCTGTCATTATGCCCAAACTCAAAGTAAAAAAAAAACCTCAACGGCCAAAGCCCAACACAAGTCGCCTCACGGAAATCAAGACCCGACGAAAAAAAAAAGAAAACATGCATGCAACTCCACGATCCATGCAAAACCAACCAAATCCCCACCAAGCCCCGCCGTTCATCAGAAGGACAACCAGTAATGCATACCCTGATTGGCCACGGTCTCGTCTCAACGCTTATCCCGTAAAGCGATCCGAGCGAGAAATCACAACCTGCATTGGCTGCACAGCGCAGCGGATAAGCGGGAAACAAGTCTGGACTGTGGCGTTCACACGGACTAGACCTGTATCTGGATTGCACTCCGCTTTAAGATTGGGTACCGTTAACAGTCTAAGGCTGTGTTGGGATTTACCTGCATTTAGTCTGAATTCAATGTCAATCTTATTCCATATCGGGAACCGTTTTACCTGCGACGAACCTCTCTAATTTCTTTGGATCGGTGCTTGTGCATAGGTGCCTATGTACATGTACGTATGCATTACACGCTGGTTCTGGATGCAGGAAATAGAGCTCGCTTACCTACCAGTATATATGGGTAGTACTATAATGTTTACGCGATCCCTAGCTGAACATTGCATAGACTATGTCACTATGTAGTCATCTGCAATATATCAAACGATAAACCTTGCCTTGTCAGACAAACGGGTGGGTCCTTACTTCCGTGCTTTGGCCCTGGGAGATATCTCCCTTGCGTCCCGTCCTCGTGAGCACAGCGTGTGAGCGGTGGCGCATTCCTAACCCGTGCAAGGGAACGGGGTTAAACGGTTGGAGGCTGCATATCTACATTCCCTGTATATTGGGTCAGAGGCTGGAAAAGGTGTGGGAGTACAGATGTGTTTTTTGGGCTCTTGCATATATGTACGACTTTTAGTGTGTATATGCAGGAATGCAGATTTGGGTAATGGCTTGTAATAGATATTATATTATTATTTTATAAAACGGGGGTATTATGCAATCCCAGCAGAAAAGGTGAGCCCAATCTCTCCAGGCCTAATCAATCAGAGTAAATAGAAAAGAAATAGTCATTCAACGTAGCCTAAGAGGCCCAAGAGAACAAACAGAGTTTCAAGATCCGAACCATGGTAATACACATTAAGAGTATACAAAAGGAATTCGTAATACCTCCCTAGAAGAGAGAAGACACACAAAGAAAGGTTGAAGCTTTTAGCAAAATGTACAAGAAGGGTTCCATCGGTGGACCCGAGCGCAAAGGGGAATCAACAGTATAGAACAGGAAATAGAGAAATGAGACTCGTAAAAATCATGATAAATGCAGGGGGTATTCTTTTTTTTTTGGTTTTTTTTTCAGTTGAGCAAGTTGTTCACACCCATGCGAGTGTCACGAGTAGGCTCAGGTCTGGAGATCCAAGTCTTGGGCAAGTCCGTAGGTTGGTGCCATGAGGCCAATGTAGGCTGGTGACCCATCCAACGCTGTGTAGAGGCGATCTCTGACAAAGACTCTAGAGAGCGCGCCGAATAACTGGGCGAGTCCTCAAGAACATGAACACTGGGCCTCCGGATCTCGTACTGCGAGCGCAGGTCGACAGGCAAAGGCAGAAGTTGCGGGGAGGGGAAAGTGCGGGGTGAAGAGGAGCAGACGGAATTGTGGTCTGAGACCATAGAAGGTGGCTCGCAAGAGTTAGAGTGTGAGGTCTCTGAGAAAGCGGGCGAGGTGAGAGGAGCTTCGATCGGTCGGTTGATGGAGGGGAGTGTGTAAATGGGAGAGAGCTGGCGGGCGGAAGAAGCCAGGGATGCTCTGCGGGAGAGAGAATATTGTTCAGAAATAGCGGACTCAATGGATTCTGTCCATGAGGGGCGAGAAGAAGAAGAAGAACTGGAGAAGCGCGAGCGAGCTGGGCTCATCGCTGAGGCGCGGGTGTAGGGTGCCTCAATGCGACCTGAATAAGTGCGGGAAGTGGTGGGGGTTGACAGGCCACGCTTCTTGCGGTTCATGCTACCATTCCACCAGTTCTTGACTGCATTGTCGCTGCGGTTTCCAAGACGGCGGGCGATCTCAGCCCAGCGCTTTCCCATTTCATTGACCATGCGCTCGATCATCAGCCCCTCTTCGGCGGATATGGGCTCTCTGTTTAACGAGGGCTTGAGATTTTGGTGAAAACGCTCGCGACATTGCTTAGGTGAGCGGTAATGCATGTGTTGAGAAATGCGAACCCAGTTGTTAGGGCCTTGTTCGCGGACCAGTTGAGTGAGGAGTTGGTCTTCCTCTGGGACCCAAGGACCACGACGGTGTGAAGCAGGCATTATGAGAGTATTTAATGGTTGGTGATGTTGATGGTGATGGTGATGGGTAGAGTAGTAGAGGGGAAGTTGATGAAGTATAGAAAATAAAGAAGTTATACGGACAATGTCAAGTCTTAAGTACCAGGGGGACGGGTCCAAAAGAAAAAAAAAACCCGCTATGGAAGATCACGATCCAAGATCTCGGAGCTGACAGTTCGGAATAATACAGGTTAAAAGGTAATAAAAATAAATAAAAAAATAAAAATAAATACCAGACTATTGTAATCTATAGATCGTGGGGAGTGGAAAAATGCTCCGTTGGGATCTTCAGTACCACCCGGGAATTCGGGCTGAGGAAAGACGCGTAAAACAGAAAAAGATCGGAATGATCGACCCTGAGCCCCGTTGCTGGAATTTCAAATTTGTGGCGCTAACTGGGTTTTTTAAAAAAAAGGAAAAAGAAACTTTTATAAATTTAAGAATAAAACCTAAAAAATAATATTAATATAAAATATAAAACAGAAAGGGGTCAACAAAAAACATCAGGGGGGGTAGATCTATGAGAGATTCCAGCCAGCCATGCACAACACTTTTTCGATACCCGATATCCAATCGGTCAAGTCCGAGCTCTTATTGGTGCGATCAGAGTTTCTGAATGATCCACGGAGCGGAGCGGTGGACCGGGTTCCATACCAATTTCTGACATCCAAAAAAATATATAATTTTACATTCAATAGTATGGGGAAGTCGGTGCTTCCGATACTACCACCCCCGAACAACACCGAGCTATCCCTGAAGACCCAGATCGGAGTCCCTTTTTTTATATAATTATTTTCTAAAGAATCTTAGTATATTCCATACTATTGGAATGGGAAATTGTATATAATTTATATAATTTATATACCTTGCAGACTATACGGAATACGTATCCATGGATAGCATCGAACCAAATTTACTTAATATCAATCAAGATTGAGATCCGCTTAATGTTAACTAATTTATATTGAAATATCCGTTTAGAGGAAAAGAACGATAAATTAATACGCATGGGCCACCTGCCACTTGTCACTGACAGTTGACCGTGGATCCCCCCATGACGCCAGGATGGAAATGAAAAATCGAAATCGATTTATTAACGAAGCCAAGGGTACTCCATACTATACGGAGTACTCCGTACTGCGGGACGTGATGACATTTTGACATGGTGAACCCCATTCTATAGGATAGATCAATCTATTTTTCCCGTTCTTGTCCAGAGTCCACACACTATTTACGGTCTAACACTGGTGTACCAGAAAGCATCGAGATCGGGATCGAAAACAGAGATCGACGAGTGCGAAGTTACCAGACTACCCAGTTAGGCATGTCACAGCTGAGATCTCTCTCCACCGGTGGAAACCGTTGAAACGCAAGCCACACCTTTTTTTTGCTTTTTCTTTACCAGATGGTATACTTTGAAATAGAAATACCAAATTAATTTCTCCAGTGGACCTTACATGCATCCATATGGAGGAACCAGGATGTTGATTGGTCCCCAGTATTTGTCATTGTTAGTGGGGCTGCCAGTTCAGTTAAGGATCAGCGGATATAGGCGTTTCTCCTAAATCTTTAATCTATTTGATCATTTTAATCAATGTTATAAAAATATATATAAAATTCTTGTTTATACATGTCTATATAGATTAACTGTTAATTAGTGCTTCGAACATTCGAAATAGAGCTATCTATAGGATTTGAAAAAATATAGAAAGAGTGTGGAGAAAATATATTAATTAATTTCCCCCCTTTTTAAAGACTTGCGTTCTGTGTGAAATACAGAGAATGTAAAGGGAACATTCTTGTGTAGCCATGTGGACAAGTCCTCGTGTGGACAGCCAGATCGGATTTCCATACTCCTGGGAAAACCGTTGCTGAAAGGATGAACCCGTCGTCCTGGAATGCAACATCGACTAGGGTGTACCCGAGATTGGACCTGTCACTTTTTTCATTTATTTATTTTTTACCGTTTACTCAAGGTAGACTATTGTTCCCCTCTTCGCCAATCAGAGACACGGCAAGTATTTGAGATTAATCCCTGTCGGCGTGCAGGGATCACCGCTGATCAGTAGTCCCGTGCACTCGAGTTTAGATCGGGTGTTTGGGTACTGCTATTAAGGAGAAGTGTATCAAGGGAAGAGAAGATAGTAATTAGTATACTTGACATAGTAAGAATAGTATACTAGAATAATCTCCATATCAATATAAAAGACTTTGACGCCAGATGAAGCTCGGGGTACCCGTCACTAAGAAAGTGGAGCGAACGGTCTCGCAGCTTCCTGACTGTCGGGCCTTCCGCATGGCTTTGCCCACGGAGGGTCCAAGCACTTCCCCCTTTTCGCCGTTTGGGTCACGTGGCTACATATCCCCCATTTGGATGTTATTAGCGATTTTTTCGCTTATGTTTGAAGTTATTAGTACGGAATACGAGTATAGAGTACGGAGTACTCCGTACAGAGTAATCAGATCGCAATTTATTCTAGATTTCTTATAGTAGCTATTTTGTGTTGAATAACTAGTTTTCCCTTTTAGGTAATGGATATTTTGTGATATGTTCGCCACCACACGAGGTGAGATCATCAGGAAATAGTGTAAGGAACTGTACAGAGTATCAGGTACTAGTAATTCGTATACTCCCGTACCAACATTTGAATTTAGGTTATAATTTGAATTTGACTTTGAGTATTTGAATCTTAGAATTTGGATTTAGAATTTACTAGGCCATGACACCATGGCCTAGACGCTGATTGGTGGGCCACCATCTCGGGCTTTAGATATCGGGGACCACTCGCATGGTGCCCGATCTGTGGGAAACCGTTTGGGCCTACGCTGTCACACTCTATTCTGCGGAGTACAATTAGATTTTGAAATAGTAACACAGACTTGGATTTGCTTGTACAACATACAACATACAAACCTCTGTATTTTACAGACAACATATAGGTACAATATACAAAAATATCCAAACTTGACAGAATAGGAGAACGGGCCCTATGCCCCGCTTCAGGAACTACGAACCAGTTCTGTAGATCCAGTTCCTGATCTAGTATCTAGTACCTTGGAAGCTTCCTTGATATCCAGAAGATGATGTATCCAACTCTCCCATATAAACCGACCCTATACACACAATAACCTGCAAAATTCGGACCAACCCTATCTATCCGGTCGAAACTCAATCGTTCCCGAGCAAAGGTACAAAGAACCCAGTCATTCGGGATATAATCATTTTGGGTAAACGGTAAAGGCCTGAAACTTTACATGGTCATAGCACCTATTCCAGACAGTAAGCCGGGCCGTGAGTGTCAGAGTGGAACCTGAAATCCGTTCCCGCAATAAAAAATTTGCTCTCCACCCTCATCGAAACAAGCGAGATGGAGCGCAATCTATATCCCAACTCCACTCTTTTCTTCTTTCAGCCTCGTTTCAGGGGAAAGGTGAGACTAGGGCTTGTGGGCTTGTGGGCTTGCAGAGAGGGCTGTGAAAGGCGCGTGACGCAACGGCCTCCCCGTCGAGATCTCTCGCTCTCGGTCTCGTGATCGTCATTGCCAAGCTGTTTATAGTACTTACGAAGAGGAAAAGATACTACGTGATTGACTGAATGGGGTTACTTGTACCGAGTACGAAATATCCTTCCAGGGTTAGTACTATATTGTAAATGCTGAAGTAATTTGCACGGGTAAACTTCGGTATTCACCAGATTCAAATGGCAAAAGTACTACACCTGCATAGATATATCTCCGTACTCTATCAACATCTTACTACGGAATATTTGTCTACGTACATATGAATCCTCAAATCCCAATACTAATACCAAGCCACCATCCATAATCGCTAGCATATATTTCCGATTCACAGCGGCTAATCGACCGATCCAACGCCCCAAATCTCCGTGGCTTACATCCCCACCCGCGCCACACCACTCACAACCCACCATAACCGACTCAGCTATGCCGCTACCCAGATCTGAGCACGCTACACCAGGACCAGGCTGGGAACCGGTTGTAGATATGATACCGCACATGGACATGTGGCATCTCGTGGGTTGTGAAGCGAACGGTTCTTAGCTGAGACGGGAATTGGCAATGAGGCAAGGGACGGTTTATTTAGATGTTGGGATATGACGAAGATATCCTTTTGGAAATGTTGTATCAAACGGTGCGGAGTACGGAGTGTATGATACTCCGTACAGCAAATGATTTCGTTATGGATTCTATACGTAGAACCTATCAAGTATGTTCTTGTTCCTGAATAACTATATACATCTGAACCAATTCATTAATTCCAAACCAATTCACATCCAAATCACAATGCCAATTCCAATCCTCGGTGGAAACGTGGAAACAAAACTGGCAACTCGCAGACGGATAAGCACATGTCTTACTCCCCGGTCCCGAGGAACATGTGATGGGAAATGCCATGCCGCATCTACCGGGGGTCTATCGGGGTAGACATGTACATGTCGTAGGGATGTCGATATGGACTGTGGCTTAACGCCTTACGGAGTACTTGCACCGTATTAGTCCGCAATAGCGTTGCAATAGCGTAATGTGTAAGGTGGTATGTATGCGTAATGCGCAACAGAACCAAGCGCGTGCTCTATGCAGCTATCCATCAGCCTCTGTCACGCGGGTTTGGGTTTTGGGCTGGCGTGGATGTGGGTGCAATGGTGATCTAGGGATTAGATTGTAGTGGTATATTCTCTCTGTGCAGAGGAAGAGGACGAAGCTTACTCCGTCGATTGTGAGCGATAGAGGTGATGTGATAGGCTCGGGGAGAACGAGAGCACCATATCTTATGATGTATGGAGTATCGTCAAGCTATTGGTTATTGATTGGTCTTGGCTGCGGTACATCAATGTCTCGGATTGGGATTGAGGGAATGGGCGAGGAGGTTATTGGTTGCCTGGGAAGGTACCGATAGTCAGGGATATTCAGGGATGTGGCTTAGTTCTGCATGTGTACGCAGACGGGGATCAAGTTGTATCCTGTAGATGTGATCATACATACTGCGGACATGTACTTTGTAGGGACAGAGCTTACCATAGTTACAATATCATGCATTAAATGCAGTAAATGATAGACGGAAAAAGTGACAAAGGATCTGTTCTGTTCAGTACCAAAACTACAGGTCCCGGAATATCAAGGACAACGCCTAAATCAGCAGACCATCTCTTTCGTTCCCAAAATACGTGTACATCAACCCTCATGCAATAAATTCATTAGATGATTCGGCCCAAACCCAAGGGCAGAAAATAGAAAGATGAGACCCAGATGCAAAAAAAATGAGGAGACAAAAAAAGGTAAGAAGGAAAAGGGAAAAATCGCTCAAAGGGTATATTCGCAGTGCACATCATAACCAGATATCGCCTTCTTCGCCATTAACCCACTGCGCCCAGACTGCCTCATAAGCATTCTCCAGATCACGCACCCAGCGCGCCGTATCGAAGAGCTTATTCTTATAGCGGTCCCGGAACAGTATCTGCCGTATATCCGCCAGTCGGCCGCGGGCGTAGCCCTCGTGACCAGTGTACTGCAGATCCAGACATAGACGGATAGCCTTGGTCTCGTAGTCTTCGTCTGACGACGCGATGAGATCTTCACGGGCGCGCTGGCCAGCCTCGGAGTTGGGCAGTGCGCTACTGAGAATACTACTCGCCATGCGGGAGCACATTTTGTACTTGTAGCGCGGGAGAGTAAGTAGTGGGGTGCCGCTCCAGAGGACGTCTGTAGCTGTGGTGTGGGCGTTGCATTCTGGCGTGTCGAGAAACAAGTCTAAGATCTTCGCTCGCGCGATGTGTGTGTTCTTTGGGGCTACGTCCGTGAAGATGATCCGCGATGCTGTCTCTTCGCCCGCCCAGGCTTTAGCAATGTCTCGCAGGTTTTGTTCACCTGTATCTGGGAAGCGAAGGAGCCAGAGAACAGCGTTGGGAATGCGCGCTAATATGCGCAGCCATGTTCGGAACGTAGTGGGTTCAATCTGGAGGGGGTTAGTTATATGGTTTGGGATGAGGGTGCGTGGCAAAATAAACTGACCTTGTACAACTGGTTGAAGTTACCCAAGATGATGGTATCGTCGCTCAACTTGGGGAATAGTTCTTTGCGCATTCTCCACCGCCGGGCTTGTTCTTCCTCCCATGATACATGCTTATCGCCAGCATCCGGGGCACTTTGTCGATGATCACAGCAGAAAAAGGTATCGCGGGTAAAAACAATCTTCTCTCCGTAAACCCAGTCCTCGAGTTCCTCGCCATTATCTTCTTCCAAAAGACGATCTTCGATACGTGTTGTGCGCCGTCCGGGGCTCAATGTCTCCGGTGGAATCGAAAGCTCATCAGAAAGGATGTAGTCGCACCACTCAGCACCAAGGGTGCCTGCGAAGCCCATGAATGACATGTGAATAGGCGCTGGGCGAGCAGCGAAGACCTCATTGCGAGCTCCACGCGTGTAGCCGTTCAAGTTAACCAGGATGTGAACCCCATCCGCAACAATCTGCTGGACTAATCGATCGACTGGCCATCTACTCGCATCGTAAAATACCGGAGCTTCTTTCTCAATTTGCTGGCGATGCACCGATTTGTCACTAGGAGTCGTAGCGTAACAGTACGACTTGACGCGAGAGGGATCATGCAGTCCAAACACAGACTGCATTAGATGCGCGAGAGGGTGGTTGTTGAAGTCAGATGACACATAACCAACTCGAAGGAACGGACTAGGCGGGGATGGTGGAGGGAAAACAGTAGGTGGCAGCCACGGGAGTCTCAGGGTCGATGTTGAAATCCGCAGGCCATTTCGCTGGGAGATCTGACGGATTTGCTTCGCCGACAGGGGAGAAGTGAAGGTATGGAAAGGCAGGACGGTAGGTGCATTCGGCGCAGATAGACCTCCAGGAAGCTGAGGTCGACGATACTTTGAAAGAGGATAATCTTTGCCAAAAACATAACGATCTTGATACCACTGCCATGTGAGAGACCGTATAGCCCGCTCGACAAGTCGTACGATTCGAGACCCTTCCCATTTT
Organism: Penicillium griseofulvum; assembly: GCF_001561935.1. Lineage (NCBI taxonomy): Eukaryota > Fungi > Ascomycota > Eurotiomycetes > Eurotiales > Aspergillaceae > Penicillium > Penicillium griseofulvum. The sequence goes on from NW_024467419.1 coordinate 1,563,081, forward strand.
TGTCCAGCCCAGGACTGGAAAAGCTTTGTCAGAGACATGCGATGACTGGAGGCAAACCGAGTGGATTCCAAAGCGGGAGCCAATTGGAGGCACAATTGCTCTGCCGTGCTCGGGGTTAACATGCCACGGCCCCAATATTCGCCTTCTTTGAGCTGTCGGTCGACAATGTCCACCACTCGCTTGATCCACCCAGAACCCGTGTCGGTGTTGAGAGAATCCCGCAGCATGCCTTTCTCATCAACATGCCACCGATCTCGGAAGCCACGGGCATTAACAACGCCACCGCGACCTACCCAGTTGCAGACGGAATTCAAAGCATTTGCTAATCCACAAACTGCCTCGGCGAACTCGGGGTTCACCTTGACAGCGCGCTTATAGTAAACAATGGCATCGTTTACCTTACCACTATCCTTGACAGCATTGGCCAAGTTTGCCAAGGCGATATCGAAGTTACCATCGCACTGAACTGCTTGCTCGTACATCTTTATAGCGGCGTGAAGCTGCCCGATGTCCTTGAGCAGGCTACCAAGGTTGGTATACAGATGAGCATGTCGCGAGTCGAGATGCAAGCCGTAATTGTAGTATGCCAAGGCTAGGGATATTCCACTGCCAGGGACAACTCCAGGAATCTCGAGGTGATGCTGAGTCTCACCATTAGAACGCACCGAACTTCTTGCTGGCGGATTGTTCTGAATGCCAGCCAACAAGATTCCAACATTATTGGCAGTGGATGGGCTAGGTTGGAGGGAGAGGGAAAGGTAATAGAGAGCCAATATATCCCGGACACCAGGGGAAGGCCTTCCTCCCGAGGAACCCACGTTGGACATGCCATCCTGGTAAATTTTTGCCAATGAAAGGAGAGAATTGCTGGTGGTGGAAGTAGCTGCATTGCGAGCAATACCTTCGGGGACATATTGGAGCCCCGGTGGCATGCCACCCGCTTTGAAAACAAGTTTGGCGGTTTTCAATGCTGTATCGGGATAGAGCAGGATGCTCTCCTGGGACTCATGCTCGGATTGAGGGTACCCATTGCCCGGACCACTAGAAAACGCAGCAAAAATCTGTTTTATGATGCTTTGGATCCCATGTCGCCTTCGACCAGCGGCGATGAGAACGGCATCCTCAAATGCAGCTGCAGCACCTACATTATCACCAAGAGCATATAGCATATTACCCTTGGCATGGACCAAAGCCAGCATTCTGCCGTTCTCTGCACCTGAAATTGCATATCCGCTAGACGCAAAACCAAGGGGTTTAGCATCCGGTGAGCCAGGTTCTATTCCCTGTGTTCGTCCCATGTCATCATCATACTCGAAAGATGCTTTGTCGTACATGCACACATCAGACATGTTGCTCTCGGCATCACTTTCTGGTTCGCTGGCGTGTTCATCTGTCTTGAAGCAATCGCCATCTTTGGGATGGCGAAGAGAAGTCTGGACAAAATCAATAATGTTGACAGCTTCCTTTCCTCTGTGGCTATTGCATAGTAAACCAATCAGATGTTCGACGGCCTCAAAGAAGCTCGGCCGTAGTTGGACGGCACGCAGCCAGTTTTGCGATGCCTCCTCTCGGCGATCGAGTGCCAACATAGTAGCAGCAAGATTAGAGATAGCTTCCACGTGTCTAGTACTGGTTAGTATCAATGATCAATGGACAGACAGCAACAATACTTCACTTACGTCGAGTCACGGGCTATGATCCTAGAGTACCATCGCACGGCTTTGTGATAATCACCTAAGCCATAGGCTAAACAGCCCCCAAGAAGCATTCCGTCGATCCATTCCCAACGGCTTTCGGCACACAAGCCAGACAGCATTGACAAAGCAGATGCAGCATTAGCAATAGGCGTGCCCTCATTGAAAAGAGACCCACGAGGCCTGGTGAAAGGTGCCACTCCCGGAGCACCGGCCATGTCACGCAATCCGAGCATATGGGTATCCGACCCTCTGCTATGCGCAAATTGATTCAAGGATGGGCGGCGAGTGTTGGCACGAGCAAGAGATGCCGAATCATTTGATCTACCCGCAGCATTAAGTTTCTGGCGTTGCAAGTCATGTTGACTAGCCGGGTAGCTGTTATGACGTGTAAGATCGGGTGGAGGTGCCTGTGAAAAGTCGAGACCCGGTTGCCGTGGGGGTTTAGGGTAGATACTCGGCTTCAAGAATCGGGGATAGCCTTCAGCAGCGGGTTTACTAATGCTGTTGCGGCGAGCCTGGTGGATTGTAGCGAGAAGGTCGACATAGACACCATGAGCCTCAGACAGGACCTTCTCCTTAAAATCTGTATTCGCTACCACTGCAGGACCTGGGTTTTGGAATCCATGTAGTGGACGATTTGACCAATTGGTGGGCTCATTATTCAGTGGCTGCGGCGGCGGAAGACCTGATAAAGGACGGCTGGCTCGCACGTGGAAAGGTAATTCGGAGTGACGTGGTGGAAAGAGGGGTTTCATTAAAGGGTCCTGGTTAGGCAAACTAGGCATGGAGTGCCCCCATGGGAGCCCCGAATCCGCGTGGCTGCCTAGCGGAACCGGCGCTTGGTTTTGGTTAAAGGCAGGCTGATTGAGGTCGTAAAAATTTTGGCTCATCTGCTTTGTGAAGGGAGTGGGGGATTCAAAACGCGCATCACGAAATGCCGCGGGACGATATGGGATGTATACTCCATCAGGCCAATATGGACCGAATGGCCCAGTACCTGCTGAAGCAGTTGGTCCGAGACACGATTGCAGGGTGGCCGGTAGGACCGTGGGCACATATTGTCCATTCTGTAGGAGATATCGCTGCTGCATAGGCAAAGTTTGATTCAACATGGAGTCAACCCCCGGAGGATAATTGACAGGACGAACCCAGCTCGTCCCATGCACATCTTGAACAACTTCTCCTGCGAAGGTATTGCCTGCGGGGTCATTTTTGAAGACCGGGGGGAAATTCGTCTGTTTGGAGGCTGACTGGTCCAACATGAGCTGCCAGTTATCGGACTGCATCCCTTGTTGGGGGGATATGAACTGGCCCGGTTCCATCGGCGAAACCAAGATATGCTTGGGCGCTGGTGGCTGGACGGTATCGCCAAGGGATCCATCATACCCCGCAGCCAGAGTTCCGTTGGGTGTTTTCCTCCTCAGGGTGTGTTCGGTGGCATTTGTAGTGGAGCTATATCCGGAGCCATCGCGGGAATCGAGGCGCTGAACGGGGTGTGGTAGTTGGATGCGCGATCGTGTTGGATTGAAGAAGGGTTTGGAGGAGTCGTTTCGTATGGGGAGTGTTTCGTTTGCATCGTAGATGTGTTGATTTGGAGGATCTGTAGGGTAGGGTATGCGGTGCGGTTGAACCGGGGGAAACGGTGCGACGGTTGGATACATCTTTTCTATCTTCTCCTTGCAAGATAATACCTTGAGGCCAGCGACACGGGCACCGAGAGCTCAAGTCAAAGTCAACATTCAAGCATCCTCGCGTTTCCGACCCCCTCATTATGTGAATTCAAGCCAGTTCTGAACAGTTCAGCCAGTGTGGCTGGGTGAAGATTTTCAGAATATCGTCATCGAAATGTGTGGAATCAAAATCCAAAAAAATGGGTTTAAAAAAAAAAATTAAGCAAGGGAGTCAGAATGTGCTATAAGACCAAAAGGTAATCTTGGCAAGTGCGAGGGACACAGGGGTGTATATATATATAAGGAAGGAATATAAGAGAATATAAGGATAGGAAGATATGTGAAGAGAGTAAAGAGAAGAAAGACAGCCCTGGAGAAGACAAAAAACACCAACCCGAAGGGAGTGGACACGGTGGATTCAGGTGGGGGAGTATAAAATATATTTTATCTTATATTAAATTATCTTATTCTATTTTATCTCTTATATATTTTAGTTATGTTTCTATGTTCTAGTTATATTCTATTTCTCTATGTTCTAGATAGTATAATATAGAAATAATATTCAACTTTCATCTTCCCCAATACTAAAATACAAAAGTAATATCTAATATCCCCCCCAAAACCCACTTGATCCAACGGCCTCTCCATAAAACCAATGCTAGTGGATCATTGGTTCCATCACGGCGACTAGTGATGGATCGGTGACGCCCCCGCCGGTGATCGAGTCGAGATTCTCACTTTTTGTGGACTATGAGACTTGGCTGAACTTAAGGAAATCACTTTACTTCTCTTAACCCCGTCAATATTTTTATAGAATGAATAGAATATCGTATCTGTCTATCCTTTTTCCTTTTTCTTTTTTTGTTCTTTTCCCTTTTCCTTTCTGACACACGCAGCCCCCTGTTTGTTGGCTCAACCGATCATTTCCTATTTGGGATTATTCTGGGGTTGCTCGCAAGCATGTCCACTACGATCCCTTGTCATTTATTTTTGAAAATATTATTTAACTCGTATAAAGAATACATTTATAAATATACAAAATAGAAATAGTATTTTCCTCTATTCTATATCGTACGTAGCTTAGAATATGAATATTTAAACCGAAAGTCAACATGTCATAGGCAGAGATCGGCAAACTCCCCACTGGGTGTCGCATCCTTTCTTGGCTTGCACAACGTTCCTGTACGGAATGCGGGTCGGGTGGTACACAACTTATTAAAAGATGATTCCCCTTGGATAATTATCATGGATCAAATGGATTCATGAATATCCACTTGAGCACACCAGGATCTTCGGTGGATTAATTTGGTTTGGACTAGTAGAACAAAATATTATAATCAAATTTCATTGGTCCCGGATACGGACTGATTTAAGGGCTTGGGCGTCGCCGTTAAACGTTTCAGAACAGAACTCAAAGAGGGCTATTTACAATTGGTGTGACCTCTACTGACCCTACCTGCATACGTATGTAGCTATGTATCCATGACTATGATGAAAAAAATCGTGGTACGTTGTCGCGTGGTTGTTTCATTCGGAATATATATATATCACACCGTCGAAAGGTCATAGAAAAAAATTTAAAAAATTAAAATTCTGCCTAGAAACCATTACAGCCTCAAATACGGAGTAGATATCATATCAATATCAGAACCATAAAGTACTCAGGTGTCAATAACATCGCGTCGCATATGTACAATGCATGTTGGCAGTCCGCATGCAGGGGAGCCTGGCTGTGTAAAGACGTGGATGTACTTTGGTACACCGCCACTAAAGGGTCCGAGTGTACGATAATTTTAGATTAATGTTTATTGGTAGATATTCATGGAGTCCAAAAAAAAAGAATAGATATATTGAAGCTAACTAACTACAGCTTACGAGAGCAGTAATCATCTGCAAAGAGATGTAGACCCGAAATATGGATCACTGTACCCACGAAGACAAGTCTCCAAGGATACCGCGATGAGTAATGGGACTGATTTTCTCTTCCTCACTTAAAATAAGCCTATACCACGTTTTTGATATGATCAAACCCCGTAGGGAAAGAACAGTAAGGGCCAGAGTGTTGTGAGGGTTCCAAAATGGACTGTCGGCTGCGCCGGGCATAGCCTTCTATTATTCTCATCGCCATAGGAGTAAGGCGAAGAGGATCACAAAAGGGGGGAGGGAAAATGGAATACAACCGGAAGCGAACGAGGAAAAAGAACGAGCAGCGAGCTGGTCAATTTGTTCCAATTGGACACTCGCGAATTAGGAAAAGGTATCATAGGTCATGACTCATGAGTATTTTGGTTTGAGAAACCATTCGTATTCTGCAACTAGCCATCTCATCATTAAGAGAAGCACGCATTAGAAATCAGATAGGCCTCCTCTTTTTTTGATCATTCAAGAGAGAATAATTTATTCCTCGGGAACTAAACAGATTGTTAGTGAATTGATCCACAGCACCGATGAATCGGTAAAAACTTACTGTCAATCTCGCCAGACTTAACGTCATCGGAGACATCCTTGGGGCTGCGGCCATCGACCTGGCAGCCGACGGAGAAGGCAGTTCCGAGAATCTCGAGAACACCACCGCGGAGCTCCTTGGCCATGGAACGAGTGCGCATGATGCGGGCAATCTCGATGATCTCATCCATGGGAATGGACTTGGAGTGCTTGATGTTCTTCTCCTTCTTGCGGTCACGGGGAGGCTCCTTGAGGGCCTTGATGACGAGGGAAGAGGCGGAGGGAACAACCGAGACGGCGGCCTGACGGTTCTGGATGGTCAAGCGGACGGTGACACGGAGACCCTTCCAGTCGCCAGTGTTCTTGGCGATGTCTTCACCAATCTTCTTGGGAGACAGACCGAGGGGACCGATCTTGGGGGCCAGAGCGGACTGAGCGCCGACCTCACCACCAGTCACACGCAGGTGGCTAAAAAACAATTGATTAGTTTCTGGTTGGCTGAATACAGCCGGATTGAGCCAGACTAGCTGTGGGGAAAAATTGACTTACATGATCTTCACCTCATTGGGATCGAACTTGGGAGCTGATCACGAGGGAATGTTAGTCGCCATCTTGCAAAAGGCCAAGTAGATGATACTTACGCATGGCGAGTGCGAAAGGTAGTCGATCTTCCTTGGTTGTCGAAGAGGGTGGTTGAGGAGAGAAGAGGAAAGGGAGCAAAAAATCAAACTTGAAGGAGAGTCGCTGCTAGCGTGGCCCACACTTGCTCATCTAAGCGAATGACCAAATTGGGCGTTAGGGCACGCACATTTATATCACGTGCGATAGCAAAACCCTTATCGAGCTGATTGCTCTTTTGGGTATTTTGTTTTATGCTTGCCTCGTCGACAACTCACGGCGCTTTAGGGCTACTTTAGTGATAAATATTCCAAGAAATTTTAAAAAAGAAATCCCTCTGTAAATGGTATCAATCCATTCAATCTACTACTATATCGCGTCAAAGGAGTTAAATCACCGCTAAAGATACACAAGACCCGAGGGTCGATGACAGACCGCCCTTGCTCTCATGGCCATTGTCTCATAACACCTAGCTGGTTCCAGATACAGCAAGTCTAGAATTAAGTTAGAATAGAAAATTCCAAGTCAACGTCTTGAGGAAACTTACTTCATCAGGTGGTCCATGAATGTCTGGAGCGACACGTCGTCAGTGAAGATGGTCTGCGATGAGACACCGCCACCGTAGCCACCTGTGGTGTGAGTGGTCGACGGGTTCAGTTTGGACAGCAAGAAACGGGCCTGAGAACCACCGGCATCACAGACGATGAAACGGGGTAGAGGGAAACGGTCGGCAATAAGATCCTACAAGACACAGGTCAGTTAATATGGTAAACAAACGGAAAGAAAGGTGATAACGAACCCTAGCATCCTCCTTAGGCTGCTCAAGGAGCATCTTGAGGTTCTCGTAACCCTCCTGTTCATGGTACCCGGCTTTCCTCCATTCAGCAATAGTCTCACCGTTGAAGATGAGAATGTGGAAGAAGGTATCAAGGAGGAGAATGTGGGCGGGTTGGATAGAAGCAGAGTCCAGCAGCACTGGCTGAGCACCCTCTTGTTCCAGAGAGTACGAATCAAGAGTGGGCTGGATCATGACAAGAGAGTCACCGGTATCCTCGTGGTTCAACACATGTCGGTAGAAAGCAGTTTCATCGGGTGAGTTGTTGAAAACCTGCAGGAACTGACTTCGGCGGAGATGGAACATGAACTGAGGGTACAGGGTGAAGTTCTTTTCCAATCGGAATGATGTCGGGTCATCCTTCCGGTAGTCAGCGAATCGGGAGCAGAGTCTGATCAGCATGCGATCAACCCAGCGCAGGACGTCTGGCCCATCATCAACCTCGGCCTTGAACACTGCAATACGGGCCATGAGGACAGCGGCAGCCTCTTGGTCGAAGGACTGTGCCAGGGTTGGGTCACCGGCAGGTCCGCTCAAGGGGCGGGCAGCGGTGGTCACCCGCAGGTGGTAGTGCCCAGAGGAGTGCTGGTAGTATGTCAAGAACTGCATCACACCCCGTTGAGGACCAGGCTGAACAGCAGCTGGGCCACCCTGGTTGGCAATCTCAAAGTAAATACCGTAGCTGGAGGATGGATCCATTCCACACATCTTCCAAGCACAGGTGTTACCGATACCGCATTCTGTCTCGCCAACAGAGCTTGACTTCTTGTTCAGTGAGATAGCGTGACCAATCAGACCAGTAACCTTAAGTTCCTTAGTCGTAAGCACCTCGAGGGATGCATTGAAGCCCATCAATAGGTTATCGTTGGCGTCCTTGTCGAACACGCGCACGAACGATTGCTTGAACTGTGATGATGTGAAGCTATCGGTGAGAAGCATGTGACCTCCAGTAAAGTTGGAGAGGTTCTTCATCTCCAGCATACCGACTTGATCAAGACATCCAGCGAAAATATCGACAATGTGGCCATTGTTGGCCGCGCGTTTGGCGAGGGCGTCGTAGAACTAGAATTGGGATTAGCAAAATTCCAATATACCGATACGTTGAGAACTGACCTTGACAGCCTTCTTGTAGTACTTAATGTTGTCACGGTCGATATCGTGGTGGGAACGAATAGGCTCTTTCAGTTCAGGTGAAACAACGTGGCCAGGGCCCTCAGTGGCGGCACCACTGGTGAAGGCCATAATGCGGGCTCCGGCGTTCTGGAAGGAAGTCTCAAGAAGACCAACGGCAACGCTCAGGGCGACACCGGTGCAGCGAAGGGGACGCTTGTCATTGGCCACAGGCCAGGGATCGCGCTGCAATTGTTCGAGGACATTGGTGATCTGGAATTCAGCTTGCTGAACAGGCATGAGGAAGCGGGCAGCCGGGCCAAGGGGAGCACGGGGAGGCTGTTGCTGGGGAACACCGGGGCGCACGCCACCGGCCAGGCCCAGCATCTCTTGAACCTGCTTGGCGTTGTATTCTTTGTTGCCTCTGAACACATATGACTTTGCGCATTCGGTGTAGCCGAGCTCGTGAACTTGGGCCTATATATCAAGGTCAATAACATGTCACCTGCCTCGCAAATATCATCTTTCCTTACCATTGTACCGAAGGTAATCAGACCAACCAGCGCGTTGGGTGGTAGAAGAGACAAGCTCATGATGAGGGAATCCTTCACAGCCTGAAGACTGTCATCCTCCTGGCAGGTATCGACGACAAAGACGAAGATCGGGGGAGCGGGGGCTGGTCGTGCCAATTGGTACTCGATCGTCGTGCTCTGGGGGTGGAGCTCTGGGGGTATCGTGTTCTCCGTGATATCCTTGTAATGCGGAGGAAGAGGGTTGCGCGACAAACAGAAGGGGCAGATCCAGAGTCGTGCGCGGACATCGACAGTGCTATCCAAGCGTCAGTCCATCTACTCATTGAGCTATATCAGACCAACAGGTCACGTACGCGTATGGGTTGAGCACAGCTCGACAAGGTTGCTTGCAAGTAACGGGCTCATATTGTAGCAAAGGGGAGTCGGGCTTTTCCTTCAACGGGGTGTAGACGGCAGCGATGGGAACGACCAAGCGGGACGCTTCCTATATCAAGTATCAGCGAATGATGCGGTGAAGGTGAGACAGGGTCACTATCACGAACCATGCGAGTGCTCGGGAAAGTGTTCCAACTGAGTCTGATGCCATCGCGGTCCTCCACATCACTCCATTGATCCTTCAGCGCTTCGTAATCCATCTTGTCGGTAGATGTTCGGGGACTCGGTCTTGTGTTGACCAAGGGAGGGGGTATATGCGGATATTGAGATGTCGCGAGGAAAGGGAACCTCGGAAATTAGGGTCTACTCCAAGAAACTAAGCACGTAAACCACCCGGGGCATAATCCAGTCCCAAAAGAAATAAAGTCCCTGTTAATAGCTTGGGATTGAATGAACGAGATGGGGGAGTATGTTGTGTGGAGGTCCGATCCGCGAGTAAGGCCAGGTTGCAGCACAGTTGGTCTCTACCGCCTCCCGGACCAAAACATCATTAAAACTCGGCTCGTCCGCAGTTTCTTCTCTCCTTTTTTCTTTTCTCTTCAATTTCACGCCAGCCTACAATGTGTGTAAACATATTATTATCAACAACTTTCGTCATTCCATGGCAAAGTTGTCTACTCGTTGAGCGGAGAACGACTTGACCCGTTGCTGGGCACCTGGATTTGAGAGGTCATTCTGATCCTTTCCGATTCTCTGGGAATCAGCTGTGGTCACACTCCAATTTTGTATACCATAATTGTTAGAATATATATCAAATGTGCTCCAATTGAACCTGCTTATGTGCTCGTACAATCCTATGATCCCTCTAAACGCCGACTATCAAAGAAAACACGTGAAAACTGAAAGACAACCCAACATTACATCATGAAAAATTTGACATGTGAAAAGACCCTAAGCTTCCTTCGGGGCCTTAGCTATTTGCTTCAACAGGAAGCTCCGCTTGAAGTAGGTGTTCGGGTGAACAATCGTGTCAAGGTCAGTCTGACTCCATGATCCATCCTCCTTGACCTTCTTGATCTCATTCTTGTGCGTCGCCTCGAACACTCTATTGCAAGCGATGTGATAGCGCATCTTACCAACGTCCTCACGCACACCCCGCAGCACCTCCTTGTCATTCACGCCAGTGGCCTGAAGGAAGCCCACTAGGTTATCAACGGAATAATGGCGATAGGGACAGCCGTGAGTCTGGCCAATACCGGGATTTGAGTCGCCGAGGATCTTCTGGCACGAATAGGGAGTATAACCCTTTCCGCGACGGTTCACATCTCCACCGACCTCGCCATAGGCGTGACGAATATTGTACTTGTATTGAGAGTTGAACTCATCATCGGTCTTGCCCTTGAACCCTTGACGCCAGAACAGAATACACTCCTCCAAGGACAAGCCAATGCCCTTCAGGAAGAGCGTATACTGGAGTCGACCAAAGTGCTTCAGGTGATTGTTCTTCCGCAAGTTGACATGCAAGCTCTTCATGCACAACGGGAAGTGCTGTTGGGCCAGTTGGTCTATCGAGCTGGCTGTGATCGGAGATCCGTCCACATATCCTTCGCCTTCCGAGTACACTGACTCGGCGCTGCCAAAGTTCTTTGAAAGATGATTCAGAATGGGCGTTAGACGGTCATCCTCGTCCAAGCGGGGGAGGGCACGGCTAGTGAGCTAGAATTTAATTAGCCACGACATTTCAAGCATAAGTCACCGCTGCAGACATACCTCAAGTGCACGTTCCAAGCGAGAGGTAAACTCAGCCATGATCATGCTAAGCTGCTCTCGACCAGGAACATAAGCCTTTCCTTTCTTCAGGAAGACGGAGCGCCGCTCGATTAGCTCAGGGACCTTTTCCCAGTCGACTTTATACCAGGTCTCATCATCCAGCCGACGTAGGCCTGGCGTGGAGCTGAGGAGACTCTCCGCAATCTCCGTCTTCTCAAAGTCACCTACAGGTTCCCAATCGAGATTCAAACTATCAATGAATGCGCGCTTCTCCCTCGAGTCGTCCTGTTGGAAACGAAATCTGAACAGCATGGTCTCGGCGCGGGCGAATCGTCGACGGAGGTCCTCTGTGGCCGAGAAGGCCAACCGAAGGATAAAATGGGAGTAGTGGTCCTTTTGACGCTCATTTTTCAAGCGTGGGTCTGCAGCACCAGAGGGGGAGGAGGTATTGGAGGAAAGAGGGAGGAATTTCTGCAAAAGAGGTGTAATGTAGGTGGCCGTCTCGGCGGGGGATTTGTTTCGATAAGAGCATGCCTCGATCTCGGCCAAGACTGTTTGGTATTAGTATGTATGAGAATGTGAATGTTTAAATGCGCGTACTCTTCAGTCTGTCAATGGCCCATTGCTCGAATTGTTCGAGAGTGATTTCCGCGGTAGGAGGTATGTCATAAATGTTCAGACGGTGCGCATAGTCCTGCTGTTTGTATGTTGGAGCAGCGAATTGTCTTTTTTTAGGGTCAATAACAGCCCTTCGTTTAGGATCGATGCGATGGGCGTCTTGTCGAATCATGGTGTACAAGTATTGCGTTGTCGAGAAATGTATGAGATATCTCCGCACTAAATTGGTCAACGCGAACGCGTCCCACGCGCAAAATCACGTGAAATAAAACCGGCAATTGGCGTGCCTTACGTAATAAAGTACCCCGGCTCCAGCAGGGCCCCCCCTGGCGCTTAACGGGAGATGATTTCCCCGAATGCGTTTTCTAAGACCATGTGCAGAGACATGTGAAATTGGCTATACCGAGCATAAGCAGATGCATATGTATATAAGTACTTGATCTTCTCTCGAGGTAATGACGTTGTATTATAATATAAATCTTTTCATTATTCAAGACTTGAAGTGCTGCTATATACGCCGTACATACCCAGTTTCCCTCGGAGTCTTCACCGACAACCGAAAGGATCAACCTCCCCACAGAATCACATTCCCAAAAGTCTTAGCCCTGGGGATATGCGACTGCTTATCAACTCACCCCAGGCTTCAACTCTTCCCTTCAATCCATTATGCTGTCGTGATTTTGTCCACAAGATTTCTCGTGGTCCCTCCGCATCCCCAACATTTGAACCGTTGAGTGCCAGGACCAGCAATTTTAAACACTCTACGAGCTCTCAACACAGCCATCACACATAATGTCACACGCGACAAAGCAGCTCCGTAAGGCTGCGCGGATTATCTTGATTGGCGCACCGGGAGTAGGAAAAGGAACACAGTCCGAGCGACTGCTAGCCCGATTCCCACAGCTAGGTTCGATCAGCTCCGGTGATCTGTTGAGAGAGAATGTGCGCCGACGCACACCCCTCGGTAAGTAGAGCCAGCGTCAGTGGAATTAATTGCATACGGAGTATTTCTAACCCCAGTAACAGGCCTGGAAGCCGAGGCCGCAATGCAGTCCGGAAACCTTGTTCCTGACTCAATGATCTTGAACTTGATCTCCAATGATATGAAATCCAAGGGCTGGCTCCTCCCATCCGAATCCTCAGCACTATCCTCAACATCCGCATCATCTTCTTCTCCGGCCGTTACTTCCTCCTCGGCTCATTCACTCAATTCCTCTGCCTCGTTTATCCTCGACGGGTTTCCCCGCACCGCAACTCAGGCAATATCCCTAGACAGCCTAGTACCGGTCAACTTCGTCGTGCACCTCATCACCCCACCATCGGTGATCCTCTCTCGCATCGCATCCCGCTGGGTCCACGAGCCCTCAGGGCGTGTGTATAACACAGACTTCCACCCACCGAAGGTGGCAGGCAAGGACGATGTCACGGGCGAGCCCTTGACGCAGCGAGAGGACGATTCCCTCGATACATGGAAGCAGCGTTTACAGAAGTTTGAAGAGACGAGCAAATGCCTCCTGGAGCACTATGACCGTCTGCAGTGTCTATTCCGTGCGGAGGGTAATAGCTCCGACGAAATCACCCCAAAGCTGTTTGCTGAGATTGAGCGACGGTTTTGCTAAGCAAATAATAGCCTGTATACTGATTTTCTTTCTTGTATTCCTCCAACCTCTCGGGAGACCACGCGAGTCTTAATGCCCATTCAGCAATTGGGGCTTGATTTGGGGCCAACACCACCCCCCGCGCATGTATAGCTTAACACTTGGTGTATCATATTCAGCATTCAAATTTTGGATTGATCATGATCCTCGCGTATCAGCCATACATATACAACGCTGTGTAAAGGATTGTAGTCGTGTGGTCTCGTCGCATGCAAATGTAAAATGCCAGCAAGAAAAACAACATATAAACGCTCATAGCCATAATCGCAAGCCCAGCTTACCGCGACTCATCTATTTCGCTCCAGTCTTTCCTTTCCCATTCAACTTATCAATCGGAAGAGGATCCCCCATCCCCATCCGATTCTTGTACTCCCTCGGACTCTCCCAGCCAGATCCGATACGACGATAATCCTTCCAAAGCCCCTTAGCTCGCTTCTTAGCCCACCACTCGGCCTTGCGGTATTTCTTTTCCATCTTATCACCGCCAAATTCCGAGCCAACCTTCGCTTCGTATACAGTCGCTAATCCACGCTTCAGCATTTCGTAAGAAACATCCCGTCGACGGAATGGTGGAAAGTCAAATGCGCGCCGCACAAAGACACTCGCGACCACGCGCGAGTATTGATCCTGGCGATGGACGAGGGCACGGATTCGTCGGCCAGATACGTAGGATGTTAGCCAGGTGTGTGCGTCACGCGCGAAGGGTTGTTCGGGGCGGCCGAAGTGGGCTAGTTCTGGGGCGTCGACGCCAGCGAGGCGGATGTGGATCTGGGGTCGAGTAAATATGTAAGCTGCATGTAGATATAAGGATGGGGTTATGGTATATGATATGCCGCGGCATAGTTATGCCTATTCCAGGGTGGAAACGCCAAGGGTGGGACAGTAGGTGACGAACAGTTTTATCCTTCAGATCCTTCTTCGCAGTAGGAACCTTTTTCCACGGTAGCCAGCCCCATCCAGCCATGCGGCCGCCTGGAGTATGGAATATCCTGAAATTGTCTCCATCGCCGACGCTGGTGACTTGGCCGAAGATGCTCCGCCGGCGAAGATACGAGGATGAGATGCTGGGCGCGTCGGGGATGCGCCGTAGATAGCGGCGGTGGAAGCGCACTGCAATGAGAATGCCGCTTGTTAAGACGAGGGTTGGCAGAATGGTTCTGACTTCTGTGAACGCTGTCCAGTCGAGGATGGAACTTGGGTTGTTTGCCGCGGAGGAGAGCCAGGAGCTGGGTGTTTGTTTTTTTTCGTCATTGGTCGACTCGGAGCTCCATGGCGGCCATCGCATCACGACCCATGCCACTTATGTGACAAGTTTATGTGAGAACGAGCGTTTGGCGAGGGTGGTTGTTGGGGGTAAAAGGTTATCGGTCTAGCAAAGATCATCGGCACGGGTAAAGCAACCAATTGCTATTATTGGTAAATCAACAAACGTCCGTCGACCCTATACAACATTAAATATATGAGGAGAGTCGTTGTAATATGACACTTTCCTTCTGGTTTCTTCAAGTTTTAATTCTACTCAGGTATTTAGCAGCCATTACTACTATACGCTGGTAGCCTGAAAGCTATTATTCGGACAACTTTGGCCGCAGCAACACTATTTACTACTGGAATATTTCCAAGCCAAGCTTGATAGACAGTCTCAACATTGAAGCTTGTGGATGATAAGAGCGGTGGGATTTGGTCCAAGTATAAAGGTTACTGAGGACTAAAGCAAGTAAGGAATCCATAGATGACATGACCATGTACAGATCTATATAATGATATTGAAAAGCCAGAAACACATTCTATCAAGTGTTTCCAGCAAAAGACCGGAAAATGTCTAGACTGTTCAAAATCCACCAGAATTGCCAACAGCATACCAACGCGCCAGTTAGGTAAATACAATTTGGAATGGAAAGGAAAACCGAAAATCCCTCCGTCTAACTATAAGACAATTATTTCAGTGTAGCAGGCATGCTGGTCTTGGCCTTTTCAGCTGCCAAATCCACTGCCTTGCGCAGCTTATCCTTCTTGATGTTCTTGAGGTAAGCGAACAGGAGGATGAAAAGAAGCTCCATCCTTATGAAAGTTAGTACAAAGAAATGATAATTCTGAGAAGAAAACATACCTCTCCTTGGTCATCATCAGCAGACCCTGGACCAAAAGCCCCTTCAGGATCTGAGGTCCAATACCCTTGAAAAGGGAAAAGAGACCCTCATTATCAACAATGTGCTTCATGACCTCACCAAAGGTCTTGAAGGGCTTGCCATTCCGGCTGGGCGGTGGGCGAGACTGAAGTCCAACCTTAGCGACAATCAGAGGCTGGGTTACAATTGTGGCCAAAGCCTTGGACATGGCACCAAGCACTAAAATAATAATCAGCAAGTTGTTGACCATGAGAATTGCCGCTACTCACAGAATGCCTCCCAAGGCTTGAGGTTGTTCTTTCCTGGGAATATAACATCCTTCAGACGCTGGTATGCGCCATAAGTGATGGCCGGGTTGACGACCAGGATCAAGCTAGCCTTTAGGCCGCGCCACAGGCCGGTCCAGCCGTCCTCGCTCTCGACCACCTCCCGACCAGTCTCGATCAATCCCTTCTTATCGCCCTTTGGCTGTGTCTGTTGCCGGGTTGTAATAACGGCCACCGGGATGGTGAAAAGCTGAGCCACGGCACCGGAGACGGCGCCTAGGGAGAGCTCAATCGCTGTGCCGGGAGCCTTTGTCGACTTAGCAGAAGCCATGTAAAGCGTTCTTACGACGCTGTACCAATAGAAGTATGCGAAGTTTGTTGAGGCGACACCTAGAAGGGCTCCCGCCATTCCGGCGTATAGACCGCTAGGGCCCTCCTTCTCCACGATCTTGTTGATAGCATCCATTGTCGATTCATAATGTTCGACGTCGTCGGCTCGCACAGCTCCGTTCTTCTCCTTGACTTGTACTTGTAGTTTTGTCTTGACTCTAGATATCGGGAGCGCTACAGTTAGCGGGCTTTAGTCTGATAATTTGAGTACTGTTTTATCTGGGACCTCACAAGTCAAGTGGGTACACCATTGCGTTGGCCAGGACGGCACCTGTTGCGCCTGCCACGGCGCTGCCCCATGGCGATAGCGCAGGCTTAGATTGACCGGCCATAATGTCGTTTTAAGGATGTTCGAAATCAAGGGAGCGCAAATAAGAATAGGATCTAGGAGGAGGGCTCGGTTCTCTTAGCGGCCGGGCGACAGGAGAAATATTGAGCGGGGCTCTACACTGCTTTACTCCGAACAACGGAGAGAGTGAAATGAAAGAAATATCACAATGGAGAAATACACAAGACGACAATCATACCGAAGTCACCCGAATTAAAAAAAGTGACCGAGCTCATGCGGAATTCACAACACCTCGGCGTCACCTTAAAAGAGTGAGCCGAGGTCCACTCTAAAGTCGGTATGAGCTTATGTCATTGCATTACATCAGTATTTATTTCCCTCTTTTTATATTTCTATATACATATATCTATATAGTTTCTATATCTTTTTCATATATAGAGTACTCTCAATATAACTGTCTCATAAATATCAATCTTTTACAAATGTAAATCTCGGAATATTCACCGGAATTAAAAACGTACGGGTCCTCTCTCGGCTCAACCAAATCCGGTAATTTACTTGCTGTTCGATCTGATTACCTCCACAACTTAACAAATATGTCTAGACCTGCATCCATATATATATCTCAAGCATTGGTATTTTTATTGTTTTATTTTACGCTTACATTTGAAGCTAATGACTCGATAGAGCGCTGAAGAGGCGGTAGTCGCAGCCACCTCCCAGAAAGCGGCATTGGAGGCGGCCATCAATGCCGCGGAATATTACATGAAAGCGCTGCGCTTGGCATCCCCCGACGATAAAAAACAACTAGACACGAAATGCAAGGAATTGCTGTCCAAAGCCGAGAAGATCAAGGCCGCTGCTGACTGGCAGTCTGTTGCTCGTGCGGGGCCCCAGAAAGTCTTCCCTAGCTTACGACCACCGGCATCTACGCGGAAGCTCACCACCCGGGAAGAAATCATCATTCTCGAGGGCGCCAAACTCAACGGTTATATCTTTCCACCGTGGAGCCGTGCCCCGCTTCAAGATGAATTTGTATACAAAGGACAGGCTTTTACGTATGTGGAGAAACGTTCCAATGCTGATCTTTTCTAACCGGATATAGGGATGCACCTGATTTGCACCTCTCTGAATGCCAGAGAGAGATTTTTGCAGGCTGGAAAAGGCCACATGATCTGTTACGGACAAAGAATGCTGCTAACCAGGGACATGATACAATCGATCCTGTTATGTCGGCTTCCGGGCAAACAGATCTCGTGCAGGATGTGTTAACAGACTGTTCAGTGGTTGCAAGCCTATGTGCCACAACATCCCGAGCGGAACGAGGTTTAGGACAGGTATGGACTAATTTCATCCCACATAGAGGAGTGCCCAAAAGCTAATTCGAACAGCATGCATCACCGACACTGTACCCGTGCAATGAGGAGAAGAGCCCGATACTTTCGCCTTCTGGAAAATACATATTTTGTTTTTACTTCAACGGATCTTTCCGAAAGGTAGTGATAGATGATCGATTACCATCATCGAAGACAACACGCTCACTCCACGTGATCGATCGCAATAACTCGAACTTTTTGTGGCCTGCTCTTGTAGAGAAGGCCTACTTGAAGGTTCGCGGAGGCTATGATTTCCCAGGAAGTAACTCAGGGACCGACCTTTGGGTGCTAACTGGGTGGATTCCAGAACAAGTGTTCTTACATCACGACGATTCGACCTCTGATGAGATTTGGGGACGTTTATACAATGCTTTCTGGCATGGCGACGTAGTTTTGACTATCGGCACTGGGAAGCTGACAGAATTCGAACAACAAGGCCTGGGGCTAGTGGGCGAGCATGATTATGCTATTTTGGACATGAAAGAGGTAAAGGGTCGTCGCCAGTTCCTTTTGAAGAACCCGTGGGCTGGCGCAGAGCCCAATATACAAAGCAGTCTTGCGGCTGATACCGCCTCACTCGACCTGAATGATAAGCCTCCCCTTTCCCCAGGGAAATTCTGGATGGACTGTGAACAAGTCCTCCAGAATTTCGAGAATCTTTACCTTAACTGGAATCCTGGTTTGTTCAAATATCGTGAGGACATACATTTTACTTGGGATTTGTCGCATGGCCGAGTTATCGCCGGCTGCTTCGTGAAAAATCCCCAATTCTCCATCTCCAGTGATTCAGGAGGCACGGTCTGGCTGTTGCTTGGAAAACATTTCAAGACAGACCTTGACCAATTCAGTTCCGGGGAACCGGAAAACGAAATAGGCTTTATCAGCATCTACATCTTCAAAGCAGATGGCCGAAGAGTGTCTCTCAGTGACGGTGCGCTCCATCGCGGACCATACGTGGACTCTCCCAACACGCTTATGAGGCTGGAAATGCCTCCTAAGTCGACCTACACCGCAGTCATATCCGAGCAATCCCTCCCGTCATCTACTCAGAATTTCACACTCTCTGCATTTTCAACTGCCCCGGTGGCTGTGGCACCCTCACTAGATAAATATCTATGCTTGACCAAGGCAGCTGGTTCCTGGACAGCAATGACAGCAGGAGGAAATGCCGAGTCACCTCGATACCACTCCAATCCACAATTCAGTATACGAATTTCCGAACCGACTGACGTCTCAATATTGCTCGAGACCAGTGAAGCAGAGCTAGCAACCCACGTGAAAATCTTTTGGTCAAACGGACAGCGGATATCGCGCGTGCGAAGCCGAGACATTATTGCAGACAGTGGCGATTACCGTCGTGGATGCGCATTGGCCGAAACCAGATCCCTAGAAAGAGGCACATACACCATCGTCTGTTCTACATTTGCACCTGACCAGCTTGGCCGCTTCACCTTATGGATATCATCTACGATCCCGTGTGTAGTCCAGCCCTTGGTATCTGAGTCTGCTGGGCGGCGCGCTGTCCTATCTGAAGTAGGTGTTTTGTCTCCGGGCAAGGACCGGATGCTGGCGTCGCTGCGAGTCTCTCGTTTGACACGGATTCGACTCATTGCGAGGAATAGGCGGTCCACGATTGGCTCTCGCGCTGTTGCTCCGTCTCCCGTGTTGATGACTGTGGAGCTGGGCCAGGGGCCATACAAGAAGATATTGGCTACCTCGGAGGATGGAGCTCACAGCGATGCTACGTCCGGGGTTCGAGTTGATGATTTTGATTTGCTACCTAGTGCCGAGTCACAGTATGTATGGATTGTTATTGAGCGTATTGGGGGCCCGGGAGGGCAGGTGGAGGATCATTTTGAAGTGGAAGCATTGGCGGAGGAGAGAGTGGAGATTGGAAAGTGGGCAATTGAAGATGAATGATACCAAGTACAATCGGAAATATATAGTGTACATATATCTCATGAAATAGTTTCCTGGGCAGTTTCATAGATCTCCAAATCGTTGAAGACTGGTAGATAAGAGAGCGATAAGCGCCCTTGGCCCCCGCACACGGGCGGTGGGAATTCCGCAAGCTCCAAACGTCATTCGTTCACCATCTTCTCCTGAACACAACATCTTAAATCATGGCGAGTAACATCCCAGCTGGATTGCGATCGGCAGATATCGGGCGATTTGCCACTAGGGCAGCTCAGATCGAGAAAGCCAAACCTGTGGTTGCCTATTGGTGTAAGTTGTAGGACCCCGCGCTGAATACAGAACATTTGAGCTGATTGAACCTCAATGTAGGCAATTTCCATATTGTAAACCAGATTATTGAAAGGGATCTTCACAATACCGACGATGAGATCAAACTCTACACGACGGACCTCGTGGAAAAGCTGGAGCAGGTGAGTTACGCTCCCCGCCCTCGTTGCCTTCCTACTAGTCTATATTTCACATCTCCCTCTTGAGATCTAGCAGCTGATGATATTGGCGTTAAATAGTTCAAAGTAGAAAACCCAGACAATGATGCAGTCACGGACACTGTTGCGGCGTGCGCCTATGTCGAGCAATTCGGATTGGAGGTCTTCGGTCGTGCTGAGGCCGCTATGAATGCCAACAAAGTCACAAGGTAGGCTCTCTAATTGATTATTGGAGCTACCAATGTCTAAAAACCCAAAAAGGCAAACGGCAGATACTTTCTCGGCAGCAGCCACATTCCTCGAACTTTGTTCGATCTGGGGCCCTCTGGACCCAGAACTTGCCGGGCGGATCAAATTCGCCAAATTCCACGCCGTCCGGATTGTCAAGGCTATCAAAGCCGGCGAAGATCCCAACGAGACAAATCCCGTGCCAAAGCAGGAAGAAGAACTCATCGACGACCCCGAGGTCCAGGCATTTGATGAGTCGGTAGCGGAGCAGGCCTCTAAACCACATCAACCCTCTATTGAAGAGATCCCAGACGAGTCTGACCGTCTCGGACGAGAGCTGGCTCAGAAATCGACTCTCGATGAATCACTTCACCCATCACGCACATCGTCAACACCTCGTCCCCCGCCCGAGATCCCTTCTGTTCCTCGCGACGCACCTGGTTCTCCGCGAGCGATGGATGTTGATTCCAACACAGGCAACTTAGAGCTCCCGTCAACTCCAGCCACCATTGGCGGTTCATCTTCTGTGCCTAAACTTCCAGATACCCCGACTGCATTCCATTCCTTCCCTCCACCATCTGAGGACACGTCCGTATCCGCGCCAGACCCGGCTTCTTTCTACGATACCCCAAGTGCCAGTGCTCCTATCCAGCCTCCGGCTGCTCCGACATTTGTTCCATCCCCACTTGCCCACGCTCCGGTGCAACCAGCTCCCTATGTCCCATCCCAACCATCACATGATATAGATGATAGCTCGGTGCAGTTGGCGCAGAAACATGCTCGTTGGGCGGTCTCTGCTTTGACTTTCGATGATGTTGACACCGCTATTAAGGAGCTTAGAAACTCACTGAAGTGTCTAGGCGCATCATGATTCTATAGGAATGTATGATTTCTCACGTTTTCTTACTCTTCCGGTTGTTAAAGCACTATGAATATACCTTACTTTGGCTATTATTAAATATATTGAGTTTCACCAGTGTGACTCTGTCGTATCGAGAGGGGGTTGTTTCATGTCTATCCGAAGTTTAGCCGGGATATTTATTTGCGCTATATAGTCTTATACGGATAATATAAGGCCGATCAAAATCCGAATATCATCAATTCAACTCCTTCATCGCTACACATTGCGAAATCTGATGGATTGGATAATAGTGTTGACAAGGTCTGGGTTCCAGCCGTTGGCAGATCCCCTGGCTTGTATCTGACCGGAATCCGGCACCGGTCCGAGATTTATAGATATGTTAACCCTACATAGTTTCTGAAGTAGCAATATGTCTCATATTTGGTGGCATTGACCTTCTCGCTAGGCCTGAATTGGTAGCTAGATGTATGATATTTCAGAATTGATCTCATTGACTGGTTGTACTTGTTCTACAAACTGCGGGAAGATATCCGTCTATCAGTATAAGGACTTCAACGGGTGTGGTATGGCCAAAAAAGGCAGAGACTCCAGATCCAATGAAGGACCTCTGTGAACATCTATCTGATATTACGACATTCCTCTAATCTTAAGCTACGTGTCGTCCTATACGTTTAATCTTAAAGGACACATTACTAAGTTGGATGTGGTAGAGCACAGCCTCCCCAATAAGCCGCTCACACTCCGACATTTTCCTTGTTCGATTGCCGCGCCGACAAGATCGTCCTTCGATAAGTGCCCCGCCCCATTGCCTCTTTTTGATTATATGTTATGTTATATGTGGCCAAATGCTCGTTGTAAAGCAGCCCTAGCTATGATTAATTTACAAAGAATTATGAAATTAATATAAAGCTGATATAGTCGAATTAAGCATGGGAAGGAGGCTCATTGCATCTATGGTTCGGGTGATCGGAACCCAGTACCACGGGACTAACACAGATCTACTTACATGAACTTTCTATACAAAAACAACAGGTATATCAGTTATTTATCACATATTATTTTCATTATACAGCTTGAATAGATGTCGTAAAAGTTGAATACTAACATACTAATCTCACTAACATCCATTATCTCCACGACGTCACAGATAGATGTGAATTGTTCCCACTGTAACCCACGTTGAACCGGCTTGGCAGGGGAGCCGAATAATAATATTGTTTTTCTTTTTTAGTTTTTCTCTTTTTCTTTTTTTTTTGTTAAAATAAAATATTCTTTAGATTCTTTTTTTTTTTCTAAGTTTCTGTTTCTTTTTAATTGTTCCCTTTTAGTCCGCCCCCCTCCTTTCTCCCGTCCTTCGCCTTTCCCCCCTTTCTCCTGAACCTGCGGGGAGACCTTTTTTTTTTCCCTTTCACATTCAAAATGGCCGACGCCAAAAAACCCGCCGTTCTAATTGTTGGTGGCCTCGGTAAGACCTTCTTTGTTCTTCCTATAATTTCCATCTAACATTCCCAGGCTTCATCGGTCGACACCTCGCACTATACCTCCACGAGAACAACCTAGCCTCAGAAGTGCGTTTAGTAGACAAAGTCCTCCCACAATTGGCATGGTTAGCCCCCGAATTCTCAGAAGCATGTTCCAAGGACAAGTTCGTACAGGCAGACGCCAGTCGTGAACGTAAGTAACCCAACCAATTCCCTCCCCAAATTCCAATCTAATCCCCCACAGAACACTTCCCACGCATCTTCGACCGAGCCAATGGCGAACAATTCGACTATGTAATTAACTGCGGCGGTGAAACACGCCACTCCCAACCCGACGACGTCTACGAAGTGCGCAGCTACGCCCTCACAGTCGCCCTCGGTAAAGAAATTGCCCGACGCGGTATCCCCGCCTTCATCGAGACTTCAACCGCGCACGTCTACAAGGGTAGCTCAACACCACGCAAGGAGACAGACAAACTCGCCCCGTGGCACAAACTAGCCTCGTGGAAACTCAAGGCCGCAGAGGAACTGCGCAAAATTCCAAACTTGCAGTACTGCTGCCTCCGTCTGCCCCACGTCTACGGAGCCTACGACCCCGGTTACTTTGCTACGGGCATTTGTCTATCTGCCGTGCATGTCGAGCTCAAGCAGGAACTGGTCTTATTGCATACTAAGGACTTGAAAATTAATACCCTCCACGTTAAGGACGCTGCTAGTGCGCTGTTCGAGGCTGCTAAGTGGCGCGCGAAGAAGGGTTTCATTGATCCCAAGGATGGTGTTGTTGCGTTCAATGTTGTTGATCACAATGACACGAAACAGGAACATGTCGCTAAGGCTTTGACGGAGGTGTTTGGTCTCAAGGTTTCATTTATCGGGTCGCTTGCTTCGCAGCTTGCTAAGTTGAATCTCGACGAGGTCGTTGATGATATGAATGAGGTCGGATTGCAGACTTGGGCGGAGCTCGTTGAGAGGGCTAATATCACTCGTCCTGGACCGATCAGTCCGTTCTTGGAACGGGATATTCTCAGAGATGAGGATATGTGTCTTGACGGGTCTAAGTTCGAGGCTGAGGTTGGCTGGAAGCCATCGTACCCGAATTTCGGTGCTGACAGTATCCGCGAAATCGTGGATAGCTATAAGCGCATGGGCTGGTGGCCATGAGAGGTTCTTTTGGGGGGTTTTCTTTTTTTTTTTCCTTCTTTTTTTTTCTTTTGAAGATATCCCGTCTGTCGGTTATTTTACTCTTTTCTTTCCCCCATGATTCATTAACGGTCTCCCCCCTGACATCACATTGTGTCTGAAAAGGATGCATTGAATCCCCTACGACACGACTCATGATCTGCATCTCTATACGCTCTCCTCTCCCTCTCTACCTCTGAAGCTTATCCAAACAGACCTGTCTAGCATTGCTAGTGAATCGAGCTTGTACTGTAATTGATAATCGCTGTTATATGGGGGGTTTTCTCTTCTTTCCTGCATATATGTTTCAATTCCGGTTTCTTGTTTTTATCTTTTGCATGGCCCTGCATTGGCAGCATATTGAGCCCTTCTCTGATTTCTTATTTTCCATCTCAAACCAACATTCTCTTACTTTTGATCTGTGTTAAACATGTTTGATCACACAACCTATAAAGTTGTATGTAGCACCTTTGGACTACAGGGCTAGTTCCATTCTTTTATGCATTATGCATAGACGTGGTAGATATGTTGTGCAGCACAGCTACATAAGAGCTAAGTATGTATATAGACCTACATGTCACCACGCAGCAAGTACTACCCTACGTTGGACTGTGAGTCAAGGGAGACAATGATAGCTAAACTTGAATAGAAACGACGGAATGCATTATTCGACTTCTAACCCCATGACCGAAATGACAAAGAGCAGCGGAACAGAAACTGTGCAAGATGTCCGACTGCCATGAGTGTGTGCATTTAACCAAGTCACCCAGACAACCGAATCAATGGGTCTTTTGTGATGTTTTTTTTTGTTTTTCTTTTTTTTTCCCTCGTGTATACTGGGTATACCGATTATATCGTACCAACCACCACCACGAATGCAGGCTTGCACACAGGGTCAAGCCTCCCATAACGAAAACCATGAAAATGCTGAGGGCAACGTCAATTCTTTCTCAAGCATGCGAATGCAATCAGGGATCCCATTGGATCAACAGCTAGATTTGAAAGAATCATTTGACAAACAAAAAGAAATCATCTCTTCCTGCCAAGGCAGACTGAGTTGAACCGAAAATATTGTACGAAGAAAGTAAACCGCAAGAAAGACAGGGATCGGTGGTAGATTAGAATTCCCAGTCCTCCTCAACGGATTTGATGGCCCACTCGAACTTCTCACGCAGCGCCTTGGAGAAGAACTTTTCGATGGGGACGTCAAATTTCTTGCTGAAGACGACCGTGAGGCGAGGATCAATGTAGTTCTAATAAGAATGATTAGCTGGCGATATGGTAGGGAGCAGACTAAAAAAACTCACAATCTTCGAGGTACCGAGGGCAACCTCTTTGTTGTCTTCCTTATCCTGAGCCTGAACGGACATGGTTTCAACCCGCTGGTCGATCTTGGCGATGGAACTCTCAAGCTTTGGAACTGTTGCGCCTCTGGCCTCGGCCTCAACCTTGCCGGTTTTGTTCTCCTTCTTGAACTTCTTCTCCATCTCCTTCACGGCCTCCAGGCGCTCCTCCAGCTCGGAAGCCTTCATCTCCTTCTCGCCATCAGCAACGCGCTTTTCGTTGTCCTTCTCGAACTTCTTGGTGATTTTTGTTCTCTGCTCCTCAATCAAAAAGGCTTGGTGTTCTTCGATCCATTCTTTGTCAAGATCCTCATCAATTTCGAAGAACGCTGCGCCCTTCTTTTTCTTCAGAGTAGGGTCCAAGTCAAGCATTTGCTGCTTCAGCCGCCACTTCTGGTACCGAAGGCCCTTGATCTGTATAGCGAAACATATATTAGCATTATGCCTCTCCCCTTGAACAAGGCAGAATAGAGGAAACTCACCCGTTCACCCATCTTTTCCATTGCATTGGCATGGCCCGCAGTGACAGTACGCTTGTGGTTACACAAGATGGCAACCTTACGGTTGGCATCGTTGTACGCTTTCACCTTTTCGGCTATAGTACCACCGGTATCCTTAATCTCGTTGAGAACACGACCCATGGTATAAGACGCGTTGTAGGTACGGAAAACCTTGGCGGTCAAACCAGGCATGTAGTTGGCAAGATGCTTATTGAGGGCAGAAGTCTTTTATTTGTTAGTGATGCTTACCGCTGCAGGAGGGAGACAGGACATACCGTAAGGCGGTCGAAAATTTCATCGCCGTTCTTCTTGGGTGCCTTTTTGAAGATCTTCAGGTTCTTGAAGACTTGCTGGTCGACCTGGACTTCATCGTAGAACCGAATACTATCTTTACCCAGGAAATCGAAGACAACAGTGTTCGGGGGCTTCAGCGTAACATTCTCATACTTCAGAGAACAGCAACCGACAGTTTCCGCCTCGTCTTCGCCTTTCTCGTTTCCAGCACGCAGGGCAAACTGATCAATGAGATAGACTGCGGTGGCCTTCTGTCGTTCGACCATCATATCGTGTTTGAGGTTCTTCTGATAATCTTTGCGGATTTTCTCGATGTGCTTCTTGAGTTCACGGGCTTTTTCGAATTTCTTGAAATCGCTCTGTCCCTTGACATCGGAATTGGCGGCCAACATGACGTACTTGTAGTTGCCATTGATATTTTCCTGCCACATAGCAAGCCAGGTGCCTTCCTGGTCATGCTTCACCTCCTTCCACTTATGGCCGGGAGGTGGCGGCGGAACCTTTGCTTCTTTGCCGATATTGATAGTGATTTGCTCAGGTTGCACGCGCGTCTTGACATGTCCGGTCTTGGGGTGCTCACCGCGGCCTCGGAACAGAGAAGGCGGTTCCACGCGGAAGTTGCCCACCTTCTGCTTGCGACCATCCCAGATACAGAACTGATACGGAGCTTCTTGCTCATCCTTCAAAGCTTTAGCAGCCTTTTTCTCTGCTGGTGGCAGATGTCTCTTCTCCTCACGCTGAGCTTCGTAGAATTCGAAGATGGGCTTGAAGTCGCACTTGGCAAACTCCTTGATGTCCACCTTGTTGCCCTTGGGGTCTTTCGCCCCGCCGCTCTTTTTGATGACATCCTTGAAGTCGCCGAAGAAATTCTTCTGGAACACAGGGTTTTCCACGTTGTGCGTGGAGTTGAGCATGGTACCGAAGAAGCTAGCGACCTCTTCGGCTTCTGGCTCAAGAGTGATCGGAATACCATCATATTTCATCTTGACATGCTTAGGCAGCGGTTCGTATTCGGGAGGGAACACGACGCCATTGTGTTCCAGCGTTGTCCACTTGATGGTTCCATCGCCTTTGGTATGGTCTTCCCACCAGCGATATTCATCCTCCTCTTCCTTTTCTTCGGCGTCCTGGCTTTCTGCCTTCACGGCGGTCTTGGCCTTGCCCTTCTTGGCTGTGGCTGGTTCAGCCTTCACCTTCTTCGGGGCAGCTTTACTAGCAGCCGGCTCTTTCTTAACGCCGTTTGCCTGCTTCTTTGTTGCTGTAGGTTTGCGCGCAGGTTTAGCCTCATTCTCCGCCGTTTCCTCAATCCTTTTCTTTTGTGCAGCAAGTTTCCGTTCAATCGGGACGTCGGAATCAGATTCATCCCCGATGGATGTTTCGGCGGCTTTGGGAAGTTTGCGGCCGTTGCGCCCCAAGGGCACATCGTCATCGGTCTCGGGGTCTTCATGCTTCACAGATGTACGCCGGCGTTTGCTCTGTCGAATGGTCAGACGCTTCAACCGAAAGCGACGGTATGGTCGCACTGGGAATAACAAAGGTCATCCCGTGGTGGGGATAGGCGTACCAAAGGCTCATCTTCTTCGCTGCTTTCTGCTTCCGCATAGGACTTCTTTTCGCCCACACTGGTCCGAGACTTGCGCTTACCAGCAGCCAGCGCATCTTCTCCATCCTCCATCTTCACATCTTTGTCTTCCACAGGACCAAATCGGATGGATATTCCAGGATCAACGTGGCCGTTCGTGGCAGGGCTAGAATCCGCCATTTCGACGACCTCGGGAGACTTTGGCGAGACTAGAAGCGCAGAAAAAGCCATGTTAGAATGCCGCTCAAGTTATGCTGGAAGTGTGAAGGAAGTGACGTCAAAGTGCAAGATGTACCCTCAATCACTCATCTATAAGGAAAGTACGATTGTGTAGGAGGTAGAGGAGATATAGAAGTGAGAAGATGAAGTGCAAGGAAAGCCAAGGTCCGCGACAAATTGTAGGGTTGCATAATCACAGCCGAATAACCCGAGGAACGCACCTTTACCACGTCCATTGACGCGCATGAGGGGTGCGTCGTCCTCTGAAGAGCTCATGGTGGCGGACCTTTGACTAGCAAAAGGGGGCCGAGGGTAAAATGAGAGAAATCGATGTTTTGGTAAGGGAGGGCGTCCTCGTGCGCCTAGTCGGACAAATCGAGCCGCCTGGTAGAAGGAGGAAAGTAGAGAAATTCTGACCAATTAAGAGTAAGAATAGGGTTTTAAGATCTACTGCATCAATGATACATTGAATAGATGGGAAGTTGCGGGTAAATCCGGAGGAATCGAGATGAGAGAAGAGAAAAGACGTGAGGAAAGAGAGAAAGGTTGGGGGCACTTGGGAATGGAGGAATGGAATGGGAAAAGAGGCCTTGAGGGATTACAAGGTGCCTGAGGCGGATGTTATGTAAATACTCAGTTTGCCTGAGGCATCACTGCGGTGGAAGTCGGAATGGCGCACCGTAGATGCTTACCATTTTTGGTTTAGCGGCAGCACGGAGACAGAACCTCCCTGGTTCTCAACTTCCTTCCCGACCAGCGAGGCATCTCCGTCTAACCTTCGTCACACCCCTCCTCTCCGCAGTCACTAACTGCTCGTTCTCTCTTCTCTTTAAATCTCTCGCATAATGTTCTCCCGTGCCGTCCGCCCGGCCCTGCGGGCTGGTGGTGCCGCCGTCGCTCGGTAAGTCTTCATCCGATACCTCGTGCCAAAAGTCCTTCCACCCGACGTACTCCGACGCAACCACCTCGACACCATTGAAACTGCAAGATATGCTAGACATTAGAGGAGGTTAGAACGACAATTGCTGACTGCGAAATCAAGCCCTGCCCCCGCCAATGCCGCCACTTTCGCGACTCTGCGTGAGATTGAGGGTCGTCTCAAGTCCATCAAGAACATCGAGAAGATCACCAACACCATGAAGATTGTTGCGTCCACTCGTCTCACCCGTGCCCAGAAGGCCATGGACGAATCTCGCGTCTACGGTCAGACCTCCAACACCGTTTTCGAGCAGGCCGAGACCAAGCCTCTGGAGGACAAGAAGACTCTTCTGGTTGTTGCCAGTTCCGACAAGGGTCTTTGCGGTGGTATCCACTCCGGTCTGAGCAAGGCCACCCGCCGTATCTTGGCTGAGAACCCCAACGCCGACATCGCCATTCTCGGTGAGAAGGCTAAGGCTCAGCTGTCCCGTTCCGCCCCCGAGAAGATCGTTCTGAGCTTCGCCAATGTCTGCAAGGACATCCCCACCTTCGCCGATGCCCAGGCCATTGCCGACCAGATCGCCCTTCTGCCCGAGGACTACGCCAGCGTTCGCATCATCTACAACTCCTTCATCAACGCTACCAGCTACGAGCCCGTCTCTCTCGAGGCCTACTCCGAGGAGGCTATCACCCAGTCCGGTGAGACATGATTACACACTGTTCATTCATCTCCCACTAACATTGAATATAGCCAACATCTCCTCTTACGAGGTTGACGATGAGGTTCTGACCAGTCTCCGCGAGTACGCTCTTGCCAACAACCTCTTCTGGGCCATGGCTGAGGGCCACGCCTGCGAGATCTCGGCTCGTCGCAATGCCATGGAGAATGCCTCCAAGAACGCTGGAGAGATGATCAACAAGTATGTTTTACCTATAATATCTTCAAGATTCGAGTCTAACAACCCCCAAGGTTCCAGATCTTGTACAACCGTCAACGCCAGGCCACCATTACCGGCGAGCTGGTTGAGATTATCACCGGTGCCACCGCCAGTGCGGATATGGCTTGATTTAATTTTCAGGACGAAGTCGCCTTTAGTGTAGACTTGTTCATATTTAGATCGACCTTCAGCTTGTGTAAAATCAGAGTGAATCCATTTCAATTTCATATGTATAGCCTTTTCCCTTGGTGTATAGCCCTACTCTACGCTATTTAAAGTAAATATGAGTGCTGCTATTAGGAGATCTGATTTATATCGATTGGGATATGGTCACATTAGCCCTGTGTGTATAGCCCTAACCCTGGACGACTTCATTTTGGAATTTCTTTGTTTGAATTTCTTTGTTTGGTATAATGGTACTATGCCTTTTATGGCGTCTCATGCCCGATTCGATCAATAGGATTCGAATTAATGTTTACAATAGCATTGTTGATTCAATCCCTCGCTATACACCTCATTCCTCTTCTTGCTCTTCCTTTCTCTTTTCCTCATTCCCTTGAAAACATCTTTCTTACTATTGCTCTAATCTCGTGCTAAACATCTATCTGCGTCTTTGTTCTTCATTTCATGCTTGTTCACCCTCTACCATACTCTCTCTTTTCATATTCTTCTGTCTCATACTACTCGCAGTGTCCCGTTATTTCCATCTCATACAACTCGCAGTGTCCCGTTATTTCCATCTCATACAACTCGCGGTGTCCTGTTATTTACCTCTTATCCCAGGTCTCTATATTGGCTGTTCTTTCTAACTTGATCTTCTTACGTTTGTGCGGTGAGTTTTGATATATTTGTCGTCATCCCAACCGTCCCCTGGAGCTGTTTCCCACACCTACCTCACCAGATACGTTCTGATTGCCCACCTTCCTTCATATCTATCTCACATTACTCTCGTTCTCTCTTTCCCATTCAATTCTGGCAGTTCGAATACTGGCGACCAATATCTATCAAGCCTACATACACATACTATAACAAAATACTGACTTCTACTATCAAGACTTGTATGACCGCAAACATGTCGGCCGACGATGTGACCACTGATGCTTATGCCATCCTGGGAGTTGAGTGGAATGCCCGAATCCAGGACATCAACCTTGCTTACAAACGACTCGCCTTGAAGCTTCACCCAGATAAGGCTGGAAATAGCCCTGCAGCCATCGAACGATTCAGAAAGGTACATCTATAACATCAAGTTGCTGAACATCGCTGACAACCCATTGCAAATAGGTTCAAGATGCTGTTGAGCTTCTCCGTGACGAAGACCGTCGGCACTTGCTTGACGAGGCCCTGAAAAAGAAGACCAAGAGACATCTAGATCCCGAGGATGACAGAGCCTACAGGGGTAGTCGCCAGGGTTCCTCCAAACGAGAACGCCACGGATTTGATTTTGAGTACTGGCCAGGCCAATTGTACCAACGCCAGTACGACGATGATTACTACTACAGTTATGGAACAAGTGTACACATGGACCCAAATTCGGCCGAAAACAAAGCAAAACGTGCCCAATTCCAGGCCGAGAATATCCAGTGGGAGAACGAATGGGCTGGCATTGACCCAGAAGAGCAGAAGGCACGGGCACAGTCCCGCAAGGATAGCATGCGGGCTCGGGTGCAGCGTGACCTAGAAGAGATGTCCGAAGAAGATTTCGATGACCTCGCCTCTGGCCAAGGTCCCAATTTCAAAGAGTTCATGGATGCTCTGCCTGAAGAGAATACCAAGACCTGCAACCCTGCAGACACATTCGACTCATTTTCCTATGAATACTCCAAGCAGTTCGGTTCTTCTCCAGTCCGCTCTGGTTGCACTTCAAGTTCTCGGTCTACTACTAGTTCTGCTAGTAACGATCCGTCCGTTAACATCTCAACAAGTGGCAACCCCACCAACTATGCTCATTCACCGGGCGAGTACTGGAATTCCAAATCCACCGCTGATAATTCCAATGAATACTCTCCAAACTACTTTCATCCAGCCAACGACCACTGGAGTTCCAAGTCCATTGCTGAGTACTTGGATGAACGTGTCCCAGGGTCCACCAATGCAGCCAACGAGCACTCGACTTTCGCGTCCACTGCTGAGGATTCCAATGACAACTCTCCAAACTACACTCATCCAGCCAATGATCACTGGAGTTTCAAGCCCGTTTCTGAGTACTTGAATGAACATGTCCCAGAGTCCACCCATCCAGCCAACGACCACTGGAATTTCAAGCCCATTGCTAAGTACTTGATTGGACATGTCCCAGACTACACCCATTCATCCAATGAGCACTCGACTTCCAAGTTTACCGCCGAAGATTCCGAATCTACCACTACCGATTCCACATCTACCGATTCCAATTCTGATGCTGACAAACTGATCAACTCCTTCCTGGCGCGCCATGAGTCCTTTGGCCCTCTGGTCTCATTCTACAAGCAAAAGCTTGCCGACCCTCAAGGACGCTACACCGTCGATGACCTCGCTGGTGAGCTTAACGGCCTTGTGTTGGAAACCTATTGTGGCTGGTTGGAAGATATTCGTCTTTCATTCCCGAATGCCTCACGTATGACAGCTCGGACTGATCCCTCCAATTGCTCCCACCGTGGATTCTGGGACAAAGAGTTCTGCCGTCCCATGTGCAATGTTTGCAACATGTGGATGCCTACATACATTCTCACCTGTCCTGGCTGCGGTGTGATGGCTTGCGTCGCTTGCGTCCGGTGTAAATTCACCGGTTCTACGTCCTTCGTGGGGTCTTTGATGCAGGGGCAGTGATTGATCCATGTTGGATCACATGTGTTTTCTGTCTTTGTGCTTCTTTTCTCTTGTGTTCAGTCTAGATTTCTCTTCGGTCTGGATTCCCTGCCATGGTTTCGGAATGGGAGGAGGAGAGATTGGGGGTTGTGGGAGGATTTTTCGGTCTTGTTATCTTGTCGAACTTTTTAAAAAGAAAAATAAAAAAAAAGCCAATATCATGATGGATTTTTTTACTTAATCATTCCATTGAATCTATTGAATCCAAGTCATGATACCACTTCCTTCTCGTTCACAGATACTATTCTCCATCGGATATATATCGGATGCGCCTGTACCTTCACTTCGGGTTCGCTTTGAAGTTACTTCCAAGTCACCTTAACTTCTAATTGTATTCTTGCGCTTCTTACGAGTCAAATCCTTCGTCTTTGTGTTTGTCTCGAAGGCAGTCAAGCAAGCAATTTTATCCTCAATTTCGTTGTCATCATTTGGGCCATTGCCATCAGGCTCACAAGCATTACGGTTAGAAGCCATGATATGAGTGGCAGGATGGGATCTCGAGTTTAAAAATGAGAAATGAGAAGTAAATACAGGAAGGCGAGCAACAAAGATCGTGGAAACACAAAGGGTAGGATGAGCCAAGTGCCGTGCGATAAGTGCAAAGGGACGTATTTCATTATTTGACCGAAAGGAATCAAGAATACTTATCATCACTTAATTCCTTTGTACTCTTGTTCAAAACACCCCATTCAAAAGAAACCACTATCTGCTTTGCTTGTTAGGCCTTAGTGGCTCGTCTTCAGAGGAGGACATCTCCCATTCATGGGGACTCTTGGCCATGATGGAGACAAATGTATCATGTCTGGCGATTACGGCGCTATATAGCCGGATTCGGATCTGACTGTAACTTGTACTCATAAGAGAACAAGCAATAGGAATGAATTCTTGCATGGAAGCTATCGTCATTCATAGTATGGGCCGAAGACCGTTCAATTCATCTATCAAACCGGTAGATCACTAGCTCTCGATTGCAATTCTCACCCACCAAATATTTCTCACAACCAGCAAGCCTCGCCCTACCAACAAAATCCCAATTATCACAAGTGACACTCGAGCGAGGTGTCTGAATTGTCAAATGGACAATTTGGTCCTGGATCCACGTCCAAGGATCAAAGTGAAGACAAAAGCCGAGATCAGGCTCGAGTACAGTCACTTGAGCAATAACACCAAACCAAGGATCCATGATAAGCCCATCGAATTTCATACTCTCTGCCTGCATGCTGCAGTTCCCACGGTAAGGTGGTAGAATCCCCTCGAAATGTCGGCGCCAATGAGGCCCATTTCCTACCAGAGGAATGCTCGTAGTAACAGGTTGAGGAAGGCCGAATGGGTCGGGTGGTTGGTCTCCCGGCGGTATACAAACGTTTTCTGTGATTTCGACTGCCTGGGCATCATCCGTAATAACTAGTCGCTGTATGCTTGGACAGCCTCGTTGTCGGATATTGAAGAATTCCAGGTCTCGGAATCCGAACCGTGCCACGATCGATGGGGAGTCATCAGGTGAGTCGTCTCTCAGTCGTCCTGTGGGGTCCAATGAAGGTCGGTATGATGATGTTTTCGATATGTCCCAGACAGACAAAGACTCAATGGGCGCATCCTCGTCGGCAGTATACAAGCTGCGATTTGGCTGCCATATATAAATTACATAGTGGGTGTTGCTATGTGAGGAGAAGAACCGATCTCGTTCGCTTAGTGGATGGCCTAGGAACATAATCTTCCATTCGTTTCGTGGGGTAATATTCCACCCCCGAGTCTCACTCCTCGTTATATCAAAGGAGGATGCAAAGTGGCGATGCACGCCATCGCTATCATTCAACCAGTGAAAGGCTTTCGGCTCAGCCCATTCAACGACGAGCAAGCGCTTCTGTAGACGCACTCGACGGATGACCTTGCCGCGAATAATGAATGGCACCATGAACTGCCGGTCCGTTTCCAAATCCATGAGTACGAGAAATTGATGATCGGCGCTGGGGTAGACCAGTAGGCCGTCCTCGAAAGTCCATAATGCCTCAGCGAACTGGCGGTCGATGAAGCGTCTCATATGACTGGCGTGTGACTCCCATGGTTGAACCTGATACCATTCACGATCTCCAGCGCTGCCGAAGTCATCGCAAAGGCGGTACTTCTGGATAGAGCGGGGTTTGCCTCGTTCTAGGTAATCGTATCGTGAAGCGACCTGGTCAAAAAGACGACGACCTTCTTGTTTTTCAGATGTCTTCAGGGCTTTTACTTCTTTTGTCCATGGGTAATGTCTCTTTAGGAGTCGGAGTAGGATGACTGGGTTGGTAAAGGCTTCGTTCCAGGCACGTGAGACGCGGCGACAGCGGACTAATTCTTTTGGTTGTAAATAGCCTAAGATCATCCAGAAGAGTTCGCGAGGTAAAAAGGCCACGTCATTGTTTTGTTTTGATCTGGTCATTGTGTTGGTAGAAGAAAAAGGAGTTGGAGATGTCCAAGTTGGATGGAGATGATATAATTTTGATAACTACATAATCATGGATGTACGTAGTTTTCAAGAAGATAGATATATTTTAACATGGCGAAGATATTCCATGACGTATAGTACACATATTGTTTGATAACTTCAGTATATCTCTTTTACTGTGTGCCTTCATTACCTAGGTAGACACCCTGGAGTATAGTAAGACCGCCAAGAGCTTCAGGACACCTTGCGTAAATCCGACCATCTGTCTTTTTTTGTCTCTGTCTTTTCTTTACTTTTTGGCTTTGCTGAATCTCATCTTGAAATCACCTGTGGATAACAATGCTACACAGTGCTAGTCTTTTCCTTGTTACGCTCCTTGCGGCATTGCCTGTCAATGCCGATGGACTATACACCAAGAATTCGCCAGTGATTCAGTTGAATCCCAAAACCTACAAATCGCTTATTGCGAACTCGAATCACACCTCGGTGAGTATTCATCGTCTTTATACATGTGCATCGACTAATGGTTGGCTACATAGATCGTCGAGTAAGCTGTCCCGCACTGTAGCTATCTAGCTACCTAGCTCTGCCTCTCCCCTCCGACCTTCATTCACATTTTCACTTAGATTCTACGCCCCCTGGTGCGGCCACTGCAAGAACCTCAAGCCTGCCTACGAAAAAGCCGCGACTAATCTCGACGGACTCGCGAAAGTCGCTGCAATCAACTGCGACGATGACGAAAACAAACCCTTCTGCGGACAGATGGGCGTCCAAGGCTTCCCGACCCTGAAGATCGTGACACCTTCCAAAAAGCCCGGAAAGCCCCGTGTCGAGGACTACCAAGGCGCGCGTACCGCCAAAGGCATCGTCGACGCAGTCGTCGACCACATCCCCAACCACGTGAAGCGCGCAACAGACAAGGACCTGGACAAGTGGCTCGGACAAAACGAGGACCGACCCAAGGCCATCCTCTTTACCGAGAAGGGCACAACCGGCGCGCTGATCCGCGCCCTAGCAATCGACTTCCTCGGCGCAATTGACATTGCCCAAGTCCGGAACAAAGAATCCGCCTCCGTGAACAAGTACGGCATAACCGAGTTCCCATCACTCGTCCTCATCCCCAGCGCCGACGCCGGGCATAAACTCTACACCGGGGAGCTGAAGAAGAAGCCAATCACCGAGTTCCTGAGCCAAGCTGCCACACCCAACCCAGACGCGTCCGGCTCCGCCTCAGACAAGCCTAAGCCGAAACAAAAGTCAAAGTCCAAGCCCGCTTCTAAGCCCACCTCCGTCGCCGACGACGAAGACATCAAGCCAACCGCCTCCCAGGACCAGGACACAACAGACCCCTCTGTCAAGCCTGCTCAGGTCCCCCTCCCCGCAATCCCAAACCTCCCCACCCGCGAATCCCTCGAATCAGCTTGTCTCGCACCAAAGTCCGGCACCTGTGTGCTAGTCATTCTTCCTGAGACGAGCGAGCCCGAGGCCGCCCTCCCAGCATCTGCTACCGAGGCGCTCGCGAGCTTCGCGGAGATCAGCCACAAGCACGTCCTGCGCGGAACCCATCTCTTCCCGCTTTATGCTGTCCCTGCTATCAACGACGCGTCCAAGACTCTGCGTGAGGCATTGGCATTGGGTGATGGCCAGACGGTGGAGATTATCGCGTTGAATGCGCGTCGCGGCTGGTGGCGTCGGTTCAGCGCCGGTGCGGACTTTGGGGCTATTGCTGTTGAGTCTTGGATCGATGCGATTCGGTTGGGTGAGGGTGCTAAGGAGAAGTTGCCTGAGGGTATTGTTGTCAGTGTTGAGGCTGAGACTGAACCCGAGGCTGAAGTCAAGACTGAGGCGGAAGCTGAGGTTGAACCTGAAGCTGAGACTGTCGAGGCTGAGACTAAGGCCGAGGAACAGGCCGTGGAGCATGATGAGCTATGATAGTGTTTCACCCTGGAAGAGGTCGATACTATTTTGGTGACCTCTATGTATCTTTTTCTAGTTTTTGAGAGCGAATCGCATAAGCTTATGTAGGCAATGCATCAAGCCATTAGGAGATATCCTACGGAACAGATGTAGTAATAAACACATGATTCATATGTACAAGAGACGAATATCCTGAAAGATGAACCTTGAAGACAAATACTAGACACAAGTCTTTTTAGACCCAAAACCGAACACCGTACATTAATGCAAAAAGAAAACTGTCCTAAATCATTCAGCGCTTTTTGCGGCCCTCGGTGCCCTTCTTGATCATCTTTTGTCTCTTGGAGTCAATCTCCTTGTCGTAGATGTCACGCGCAGTCTCGATCTTCTTGCGCTTGGAAGACTTAGAGCTATCAGGTCCATCACTGGCTGGAAATCAGTTATTGTTGTTTCGATAGACTGACGATGTGATTGAAACTTACGGGTTAGATGTGCCTAGAGCAAGCTGCTTGGCGCGCATCTCCTCATCGATCTTCTTTCCTCCTTCGCGGAGCTCATCCTCAAGAGAGACGGGCAGGGGCTGAAGGGTGACTTCGGGCTCGTCGTCGTGAGCGGCGGAGGTCTCGAGACGAACCTTCTGTGCCGGTAGAGACTTCTCAATATCGCTCTCGATCAGATTGCGGAAGTGGGTGGAGATCTTGCGGACAATCTTGAGGAACATGGCGAGGAGCTGGGAGGAGGGGAGGTTTAGCTCTTTCTCAAGGTCGTCGAGGTTCTTGTGCTGCAGGCCGATGGCGAGGAGGATGGATTGCTGAACGCCGGAGAGGCTGACTTTGCCATCGAGACGGTTGCCGAAGTAGTAGTCGGAGAGAGCGGGGACCAGATCAAGGATGACGTGGTAATCCAAGAGGTTGTTGGCGTAGCTGTCCAGACGCTTAAGATCGAAGGGCGAGAAGGCGGCATCGAGGTCCGATTTCTGCAGCGCCGGTGGCTTGAACTTGGGGTCCTTCTTGGCACCGGAGTTGGCAGCCTCGCAGATGCTAAGGGAGAGGACGGATGGGAACTGTCCGAATTGGTATGACATCAGAGCGAGGAATCGCTTGTGGAAGTCGCGCGCGTAGGCGCTCAGCCAGGCATCGTCGGCCTCGCCAGTAGAGAGGGTGCGGACCATCACGCAAGAGTGCTCTCCGGTGAGTTCGTTGGGGGTCTGACGCAGGTATACTGGGACAAAGGAACCGCGCTTCCAGAACTTGTGGAGGGATGGGGTAAGACCGTAGCTGACACCGATGTAATCGAGGACATCAGGGCGACGTTCGGTCAGCTTGCCGAACAGAGGGGGCATGGAACGAATGTCACGGACGTGGACGTTGTCATCCAAAAGGCTAGAGCCGGCGAGCTCTTCGTCTGTAACACGGACCATTTGCTCTTCGGTGGAAAGGGTCTCCTCCTCCAAGTTGGTGAACTTGCCCTCGAAGAAGTCGACCAGAAGCTCCATAGCCCGGGAACCGTATCCCATACCCACATACTCGGGGTTGGTTGCGATACGGACAACACGAGCGCCCGAGAGACTGGCGAAGTTCTCATCCTGGAACTGCTGGCTGACCAACCACGGGATGAGATCACCTCCTGCGCGCTGACCACGGCTCAAACTGTTGAGCACACTCTGGCGACTGATGCGACCTTCAAGAGCGACCTGAATGACGCAGAGAGGCTCGGGCAACTTAGTGGCCTCCTCATCAATAGGCGGGACAAGTACATAGAGTTGATGGGCAGGGGCGTCACTCATAAGCTGAAGGTCGTTGGGTGTGTTCTTGTAGTGGCTGGCAACATAGAGGGCCATCATCTGCTGCAAGAACTTCTCGGAAACAGGGTGGAAAGAGAACAGGGTATCACGGTTGACCTGAAGCAGCTGGCACTGCGAGGGGTGAGGGCATCCTTGTGTGTTCATGCGGGACTTGGGAAGGGTTGCGTCAAGGCAGAGGACCTTGTTCAGCCATTTCTCAACAGAATCACCGGGGGCATAACGGATGGGCTCTGAGAGGGTGATCTCCCTCAAAGTTCGGCCGCTGAGATTCTTGTCGGCACCCTTGGCTGACTTGCCTGTGCTGCGGTCGGCGACGTCGGTATCGTCAGTCTTGACTCCACTTCGGGACTGTTCCCGCAGTTGCTGAATCAACTTCAGAGACAGGGACCGGCCCGTGCCTTCGTATCCATTGATGGTGGAGGACATGAATACCAAGTAAGGTCCCATCAGCTTGCGGACCAATGGTAGAGGGATAGCTGCAGCCTCATCGATAACGAGAAGCTCTGCCTGTCCCAAGACTTGCGCATCCTGGGGCTGAATGTACTGGATGGTTTGACGGTGGTTGCGGTGAATGTTAACACGCACAACGGCCTTGTTGAAGTCGGGGTTGGTCGACTGCAGGATGGTGTAGTCAACGTGGTCGAGATATCCAAGTGCATCGAAGCCCTTGAAGATGAATTCGAAGAGTGTCTTCAAGTTCTCCGGGCTGGGAGAAGTGATGAAGATATTGCTGTAGCCATGAGCGACAGCCGCGGCAATGGCGACACCGAGAGCGGCCGACTTTCCTCGTCCACGACCGGCAGTCAGAGTAACAGTGCTCTTCAAGGTCTTTTCAGCAATTGCATCAACAAAGGTCAGGAGGGCCTTCGCTTGATCCACCGTGCGAGCCAAGCTGAGCAGAGGGCCCACGGGCTTTGAGTCCGCCAAACTCTCCTTGATTTCCTTCAATTCCTTCTTGGTGCCGGAAGCTGACTCGTCGGTTGTTTCGGGGGCGGGGAGAGGCTTCACGGTCTTGCCGCCGGAGATGGGCAACACGTTCAGCTCGTCGTCGACCACCAGACACGAATCGCAACTACCGAGTGACAGGATGAATCGCTCGTTGAAACGAGCAACAACATCATCGTGCGCCTCTGTTCGGTATCGCGAGTGAATATCCATGGACATGGTGTAAAGCTGCTTCAGACTGGTCATGCTCTTCAAAAGCAAGATCACCAAACCTCCTCCCTCGACGGTCTCGACGG
The DNA here is from genome assembly GCF_001561935.1 of Penicillium griseofulvum. Taxonomy (NCBI): domain Eukaryota; kingdom Fungi; phylum Ascomycota; class Eurotiomycetes; order Eurotiales; family Aspergillaceae; genus Penicillium; species Penicillium griseofulvum. The sequence goes on from NW_024467419.1 coordinate 1,603,040, forward strand.
TTCGTGCAAGCAAATTGGGAGTCATGGCCTCGAAGTCTTGCAACACACACATTCCGTAGGTGTTACCCAAAATCTTCTCGGTTTCCTTATAGTAGACATAGCGAATCTGGTTGAGAGTAATGAAAAGTTCGAATGGGTCTTCCTGGTTCGGTTCGCGAATGCCACGCTTGACCTCCTTCTTGATCTTCATTTCGCGCTTCTTGCGGTGACTGGTAAATCCAAGCAAGTCCTTCTTGTATGCCCATAGTACTGACTTGTTCTGCTTCACGTCCACGCTGGACATAATATAGTGAAGATGCACGATCACATCCTTGGCATGGTCGCCAACAACCACGAAGAAGCTGCGCTTCTTCTCCTGCACGCCATTTCGAATAAGAGCGGGAATCCGCGAGTCAATCGCCTTGCGTGGCATGGCGATTCCGGATTAGTGTTGTTTGGGAAAAAACACTTAGCTTCGTCTTGCGACCAAAAACTTCCTAGCGGTTAGAAAAAAATGATACTGCTATCTGACACCGCCCGAGGCAATAATACACCGCCAGCCAATTCTCCAAATTACATAATCATTTATTTATCACCTGACAAGGGAACTGCCAAGGCCACCCCGAAGAAGTAGGCGGTATGTTGATACCCCTTAAGACATCACGTGATACACTCTATTTCGTCGTAACAACTGGCCGTTACATTTCATTGGACGAATAAGTCGACGTCTGGACCCTAGCCAAGTCACATGACTCTAGATGACACAAGCTTACCAAATTAGTAAATAGACGAGCTGTTTTGGGTTTAGCCAAATTTATTTTTGGCGCTAACCATGGGTCGCCTAGACCATCTTTATTTTCACAGCCCGAATGAGCCGATAGGATACATCCAACGTCTTTGATATGACGCGTGTACTTAGTGAACCTTCCTTGTCTATGCACATGAGAGAGTCGTTCTGCTTACATGGATATGCGAATGCTACTCTATTATATTTGCCCTCCGTATACACCGAAAGGTCCCACAAAAGATATCACCCTTCGGACACAAGTGGGTCTTGAATTTGACCAAAGCCAGATTCTGGCCGCTGATCGGCTCGGCGTGTCTTGCTGACGAAGTTTTTCAAGACGCTTTAGATAAAACCAGCTAACCACCAGGACCTAACAGTAGACATGGATGAAGACATTATAGTATCCTCATTGACAAGATACTAGAAACACAAGCAATGGCCCGTGGTTACCACAGCAAAAGCCCATGAAACACATACATCGTAACCCGTTGACGCAACCCTAATATTAATGGATCAGCACTCCGGATGCCTCTGATTAGCCGCCAATCTATCAAAGGACCCTCCTGGCCCCTCTCTGCCCTGCTTTTTTTTCCCTATGTCTCGAAGACTGTCAATCTCCTGAAGATCCACAAGAGGTTAATCTTCTTCTGTCTTTCAGTCTCGCTACCTTTCAACTGTTCGATCTATTCTTGAAAACACAGCGATGGCCGCTTTAGAGTGATTATAAAAATCTTGGGTGCAAGATGATCAAATTGGCTTCCGATCTCGGGCTGAAGCTATCTGTGGGGTGAGTATCTAGCAAGCTATCCCACACTATTGAAAACTTAAGCTCATGATCGCATTCTATGAGCAGGGTATTTCTTTTAAGCTCGTTATTCCTTACTACCTCCTACAACACTACATTCGCTTTTGGTGAGCCGTGGCCATGGATATCAATGTCGTTATATAACTTAATCTGACTGTTGCACCGTTACAGATCGTCCCGTCAGTACCGCCGTACTAGCCTGCTTCCTTACAGGGTTCACACTCTTGGTATGGAGTCGGTTCGTTTCATTGGCCTCGTCGCCACCGTCGCCAAATAGTAAACGGCCGATTATACCTCTCGCAGAGCAATTTGAGCTTCCTTCTCGCGCATCGACTTCATCTTTCGCACTGGGCGATGCCGAGACTCGACCTCGGCTACGGTTTCAGTCATGGTGGATAAAGATCGGTCTCTTGCTAGGGCTATGTGGCTTGCGGATTGAATCGTTTCGCCAACTAACCCTGCATACCGAATGTGCGCCCACTGGATACGCTGTAAGTGGCCGAATACCTTGGTTATCCTGTAATTCTTCATGCGACTAACACAATGTTTTGGACAGTACGCTATTCCTTTCGTTATTTCGCTCTACGATTACTGGCGCAACCAGCGATCTCGACAAGTGGACCGATATGTCCCTACCCAACGATTCGAAGGGCTGCCGTTGCAAGTGGTCTACTCTGTTTCCCGTCGGAGCTTCTATTATCTTACCGAAAGTCGCTCCAGAGGTTTAATTGCAGCGGCTTTCTTGTCTGCTGGTGGGCTCTTGGCCTCGTCGCTCTCAGCCGGAACTCGGTCAACCTATGTCTGTCCTATTCTAGTATATGGCGCATCGGGTCTACGATCGTACAAGCTATTCAATCTATTGGCCGATTCTGTTATTCTTATTGGTGTCACTGAGCTATGTCGGAGTGGTGCTCAGTTTGATGACGCGCGCAGAAAACGAGCTTTGACGTTCCTTGGAGCTGGTCTCTTGGTAAGTGGAAAACTACGATCGAATAGGGAATACCTGCTCTAACTTTTTTTCTAGGGTCTTTCTTTTGTCTGGAGTGTTATACAAGCCCTGGTCCCATTATCAGACAGATCTCCTGAACTTGCTGGTCAACCCATGTTAGATCTAGAGTATTCGCGCGGCGCTTTCAGCCAGTCTATGCTGATTGTCATATTGGTCTTGTCAGCTTGGCATATGGTTGGTCTTGCTAGTTCTCTATACTTATTTCTCTCTCAGTACTGATTTCTTCTAGTTACCGCATTTCGACGTCCTTGGGCTGTCAATCATAGGTGGATATATGATCATATCCTTCTCTTATTTATCAGCAGTCACCGGAGGACAGTCACCCTTCCAATATATCTCCCTAACTCATGCTGTTCTCCCGCTGGCTGCATCTCTAACGGGCGCACTCCTATTTCTTCTTGCGCGAGTGGTTCATAATGAAGAGCCAAAATTATACCGCACCAACGTTGCCATCCAAATATTCTTCACCGTGCTATGTGGAATCAGTCTCATTTTTGCAGTGAGCAAGAATCGCGGTCATGATATTCACCCGATTGAGTTTCTCATCAACGAGGGCAAAATTCAACATGAAAACTATCTCGCTCAGGCGTCTAGGAGCAGGACTCTTGGAGATGCTGTTACCGAATACCGGAGGCGATATAATCAGCATCCACCACCGTATGTTTGAGATTTCTACGTTTACACATAGCTCAACTAATATTTGCCTAGGGGCTTTGACGAATGGTACCGGTATGCCACTAGCCGATCCTCAGCTATCATCGATGATTTTGATCAGATACACCATAATCTACTTCCATTCCAAGCATTGGCTCCGGAGCACATCCGCGCAATGACGCACGAACTGGCCACAAACCCTTTCAATGATCTCGGTGGAATCAGAATTCGCAACGGCACAGCCATGGTGCAAGAAGGCATCAAACCAACCCATGCGTGGATGGTACAGGGTGCCGTGGACATGATGGACAATTTTGCCAAATATCTCCCGGATATGGACCTAGTGTTCAATCTGAACGATGAACCACGTGTTGCAGTTCCCTGGGAGAAAATATCAATGTTGAATCGACAGACTGAGATGCAAGCAATGATCCCCGAAGAGCGCACGGTGCAGACCTGGTCAACCAACCGAGAGGAGGGCTGGGCCCCGATTGAACCGGCCGATCAAACCAACATCACCGTGTTCACCGACGGAGCGTGGAGGGGTGTCTTCGACCCATATGTGAGCGCTGTCTGCCCGCCTTCGTCGAAAGCGCGCTCTCAACGAATCTGGAACCGCCGTGACATCTGTCTGTCATGTGTTGCTCCTCATTCCATCGGCCAATTCCCTCTAAATTTCAATATTGCCTCTGAAATCTGCCACCAACCCGACCTTGCCTTCCTCCACGGTCTCCTAATCTCCCCAGCCTCATTCAAGGTGTCACAGGAACTTATCCCGGTATTCAGTCAAAGCGCTCTGACTGGATTCAACGACATCCTCTTCCCAAGTCCATGGAACTACATCGACAAGGTAAAATACCAACCCACACACGAACACCCAGATCCAGAATACAGCAAAAAAGAGAACTCCCTCTACTGGCTCGGTAGTACATCAGAAGGCGTCAGCCGCTTCGGCGAGTGGAAAGGAATGCCACGCCAGCGCTTCGCACATCTAATAAACAACAACACCAACCAAGTATCCGTTCTCCTCCCAACAGACCCAACCGAAAACTCCTTCCATTACGAAACAATGGGCGGCAGCGCCCCCGCCTCAGACCTCCATCTCCAAACCTCCGTCCACCTCGCCGACCCGATAGTCCGCTGCGAAGACTGCGCCGAACAAGCCGCGGAAATGGGCACCGCAGGCTGGGCAGATTTCCAAGCCCACTGGTCCCACCGTTTCCTCTTTGACCTAGACGGCGCCGGGTTCAGCGGCCGCTTCCTTCCTTTCCTACACAGCAATAGCCTGCCTCTCAAAACAGGTCTGTTCCGTCAATGGTTCGACTCCCGTGTCACCTCGTGGCTGCACTTCGTCCCTGTCGATATCCGTCTCCATGGTCTGTGGAGTACGCTTGCATACTTTGCGGGTGTGTCTGAGGAGAGTGGTTCTAGTTCCGCGCAGATGCGTATGAAAGCGCATGATCGGGAGGGGAAGTGGATTGCTGAGGAAGGGCGGAAGTGGGCGAGTACGGTGTTGAGGAAGGAGGATATGGAAATTTACTTCTTTCGGTTGCTTTTGGAGTGGGGTCGGCTTACGGATGATCAGCGTGATGTTCTTGGGTTTGGGCGTTGATTTTGGTGCGATTGCATAGGTTGGCGTTGAGTTTAATGTTGATGTTAATGTTAATATTAATGTTGTTGATAGATATATTTCTGTCATATCTTATTTAAATGTAGCATTGTCATTAGATCTATAGGTGCTGATATGTCTAAGTCAAGATTAACTTACCAAGTACTCCGTAGTAGTATAAGCCTCTATAAGAGCCTCTTTCTGGATTCATTAGCACCTCTCATACAACATAGATGCTGCACCGACCCTCTCTAGCTGAATTGTAGCCGAATATGATTGGGTTGCCCTATATCGAATGAAGATAGACTAAATATAACTTGATACTAGTGCCTACTATACGTAGTACTAGAGCAAAAAGTAAAATAAGTATGTATTTTAAAGAGTATAAAGTGCTCGCTATTTAACCCCTAAATTGCTAATAAATTAAGCCCGGTAAGTGGGTAGTTTAAATAATACAGGTGGTTCCTATATGCAAGAAGTGAATTGTAAAAAGAATGTATGGAATAACAGTCTACTAGTGCTACACTTCTAAACTCTGGCAACGCTCCTTTTAACAGCTAGGAAGAACCCTATTGCTGTTTCTTTTTTTATTTTTCAAATTTTTATGTTAACTCCATGTTCCGAAGTCTTATCCGGTTTTTCCACTTTCGCTTTCCGCTCACTGAACAAAATTCGTCGATCTCAGGCGTTAAATGGAGACCATCTCCATGATAAACTTGTGTTGACTCATTATTATTGGAAAATCAAATTGTCAAAAACTTCGTTCGAGAACATATCCTGAATGTTCTGTAAAGTCCATCCCTGATTTTCCCCGATAGTGGTGAGGGCAGTTTTGAATAGATCAATCTCCTTTTTGAAGCTTGTCTCTTTCAGATACTGCGGCCAAGGCTTGCCATCAACTTTGTATTGCTGCCTACAGGTGTTGAATAGTCAGTTAAATGGCATTGATAGGCAGAAAGCACTTGCAGAAATACATACCACTCTTTGGCCCAGTGGGGTCTGATGTTAAGATTTTGCCCATTCCATTTTCTGAGGGTCATCCACTGATCAAGTACTAACTGGGCGAATCCTTTCCATTCACTTTCCATGAAACGAGGAGTCAAAACTTCAATAGCACAGGTTCCGTGAATGTTGCCACGCTGCGGCGCCATCAACACATCACTATCGGCAGTGATGCGCATCTCAAGGGGCATTCGCATAGGACATGTCGCCTTGGTTTCATACGTGACCAGGATTGCCTGCCACCAAGCCTTCCGAACGATTTCGAGGTTTTCTTTGGTAGGAATCTGTCAATTGCGCGATTTAGACATAGTTTCTTAGACGAATGTTGAATTTGGCGCACGGTTCATTAGTGACTTACGGGTATTTCAACCTCAAGATCCCGAACCCGACAATTTTGAATTCCTCGCCGGAAATGAAGAGCATTAGGGAGCCAGGTCAAGATGGTGCTGGTATCCTCATTCGGAGGCAATGTTTCCATCGCTTGGTCAGCTTTGATTTTGGTTAATAACGTTAGCGAATAACATGTCGAGTCATTTATATGGAAAAGGATCAAATACAGATTAATTTGGTTGCATCTACCGGTTCCACTTTTCTTTCCTTGCGAAGGGTTTCCTGCAACATCTCGAGAATAAAACTCTGAGTAATCTGTTTGCCTATCTCATCCTTGGACGGATAGTCACTGGGTTTGGCTCTTGTAGTATCTAGGTCCCATGTGTTGATCCAAACCTGTTTATGGAATGGGAACCAAAACCATTCTGCATAGTAGTCATTGAAGGCGCGTCTTTCAAATTCCCGAACAAACTTGTCGATCTCCTCTGGAGTATATCCGTCATAGGATTTCTTAAGCTCATCTGGAAGCTTGTCAACCATATCAGTAGGTGGAGGGATAGCCTGAACAACAGGAACCTTCTCAGGCTTCATCAACGCGACTGTCATCTTGTCAAGAACAAGTGTCAAGCGGGTAACGACACCAAGCAACCCAAAGCAGCCACTTGCAGCCTGAATGAGAGTTCCATTTCCATCCTTGCGATTGATTGTCTGAACCTTGGCATTGGCATCCACGTACTCAATCTCGTAGACCAAATCACTCAGCGTCTTTGTCTTGTATCCGGCTCCGTGGCTGGAAGCAAATCAACAATCTTGCCCAGAAATACTAGAAATGGGAGGGTATTAAAAGCTCACGAACCAAATCGGGGCATTGCTTCCACCGAAGGTGATTTCTACCATAATCACGTTCAACGGCAAAGTCCATTTGTAATCACTAGTTTGGAGACACCATCGTCGTAAATCCTCATTTGTGGTGGCACAGCCAACACTAACAAGGTGCTGATCAGCTTGGATGCCGCTGTCGGTACTGTCTGGCTCTTTAATCTCGTTGAGCTCAACTTTATAATCGGCATATTTTCCAGAAGCCTCTTCATTCTTGTCTTTGCCGAGAATTGCGCGGTCAAGCTGTAGTGTGGAGATGAGAATGAACTGCCTGTCCTGGGATTTGTCTGGCCCAAAGATTGAGGACCATGAGTGACCTTTGTTCATTAGTACCGGGCTTAGAACAGTAAGCTCGGAAATAACACATCACATACGGTATCCAGATACACGAACTCCATAGCCATTTGCCTTCGCATAGCTTACAATCTGTCGAACACCGTAGACAGTATCGGGGATGCAAGTGTACAATGGGGTATTGGTCACTGTATTACCCCAGTTTGAAAAGACCACATGCAAGTAAGCCTGTCGCACGTCTTAGTGGCCGAGGGGTATACATACCCAGCTCAATGGCTAGAAGTCCAACTTACCAAAACTGGATTTTTCTTATCGGCGTCATTGTAGAGGCCGAGGTCGACAGACTCATATTCATCGCCATGTTCAGCGCCATATTTAACAGGGGTCGCAGAAAGCGGCTTTCCTATGGTTTGAGAGTATCCGACGGAAGTTGGTAAATTGAGTGGTATCTCTCTGGCTAAGTCCTCTAGCGCTTGGCCAGCGACAAATCTAGTCAACAAATGTTGTTGGTTTGGATCGTATGTTTCCAGAACATCTCGATATTTCTCTGGGTATTTAGCTTTCAACGCTTTCATCAGGTCACGGCGAGAAATCTCATCTGCAATGTTGATTTCATTGCTACCCTGAAGGAGGGCGTCAAGGGGGCAAGATTCAGGCATTGTCTATCGTTCCAACTTGAAAATATAAAACCTTCAAGTTGGAGCCTTAGCAGATCGGAATATTGGAGGAATCTGAAACTGAAGCTGGGTGGTAGACTGAAATAAGAGAGCATCTATGGTGGACTTTAAATATTTATGAAAGCTGCTCAAATTACGCGAAATAAAGATCGGCAGAACATGACGATACATAGGGATAGTCTGCCACCTTCAGGCCCGGTTTCCCCCATCTGCATGGCCAATTGGTGCCCACTGGGGATGGTGGAAATTCTCAAGTGTTACTAAAACTTGATATCATATGCAACGAGCCCTTATCCTACAGCTCGACAGCATCCCCTACTTCTAGGATTTAAGATGCTAGGCCTAGCTGAACTTGAAATTCAGGTGTGGTGGTCCATATTGTTATTGGCACATTCCTTTATCAAAATATCAACTATGCTACAGGTCTTTTTGTTTGATTGGTTCAAATATTCGTATAGCTTGTTTTAGTTCTTTCGGAAGCTGTGAACTTCACATTACACCCAATTGAAGAAGTCCAGGGTATCGGCTCTAAGCCCTAGAGTGTTCTAATGTTTACTGTGGAGCATTGACAAATCAAAAATGCTAAAGCAAGCGTCGCAGCAAGACACATATATGTAAAGTGGCACGCACATATTCAGCTGGTATGTGCCTCAAAAGTCGAGGCATTTGATCGTTTTCGAGCTCAGATTGGTACTCAGTTGGGCAGGAAATGGAGCAGACGCATTATTTGTGCTACTTACTGGCATCATCCCCTTTCAATGGCGGCCTTACAGCCTAAAAGTGTACCACTTTCACAAAAGAAATTCTCATATTCGATGTTCTTCGTGGATTTCCACATAAACTCGTAAGAAATTATGTTATATACACTATACGTTAAGGTAAGCGTAGTAGGTTCAAGTTTAAACTTCCAAGGTTGCAAGTGGATGGATACCCCGGGCCGTCCACGGGTTCCCAGGTTGGGCACCCGCGCCGGAGGCACTAACCACCCGCATCTAACCAGGCCTACCATAAAGTGCAGGCATAACAAAAGCTAGAAAAATGACTCAAATGCTAGTTTTTGTGTGCATTAGGTGGTATCATGTTACATTAACCTAGCGATCTACAACTATAGGATATCCAATCGTTGCGCCCCGCATTCTATCTGTGATTACATATCAGCCAGGCCCGCCTGACCGTCCAGGCATTAGCCCCTTTCCAGGCATTAGCCGAGACTTTTTATGTGCCTTATTTCTTTCATTACCTTACAACTTCTTAGCTATCTCTACTATCTCTCTTACTAGACTGCGACAACGCCCATGACAGTGGAGACACTTTTAGCGTCGCCAAGACATATGCGGGTACTCTTGGCAAAGTGGATACTGCCAAGAACTGGTTGTGTATATAAAATAGCCTAATAGGGTAGTTTTTGCATTAATTTTGCAGAACAGTGGGCGATGGGCGTCAAATAATTTCAAAAGGCCCATGGGCCGTGGACACTTCCTAGTGCCCATGGACGGGCGATGTCGCAGTCTATCTCTTACCTTCACTTTACTAGTATTATACTACTTTTCTTACTACTATTATCTATAACTAATACTATATTACCTAGACCTGGCAGTGACTAGACTACGGTATATCCGCTCTAATGTGTTGGCTAGAATTACCCTTATTCTATACATTCTTTCATAATTCACTTCTTATATATAGGAACTATCTATATTATTTAGACTACCTACTTACCGGACTCGATTTGTTAGCAATTCAGGGGTTAAATAGTGAGCGCTTCACGCTCTTTGAAATACATACTCACTTTACTTTTTGCTCTGGTACTGCGTACAGTAGGCACTAGTATCAAGTCATCTTTAGTCCACCTTCATTCGACAGATAGTATTGTGGGGCAAGGTGCTTATTTAGGCATAGTCTGAGGGTAGACCGAGTGCTCAATAGATGCCTCTGAGTAGTCTCTAAGTAATCAGAGAGCGATCAGTGACTCGTGGGCACCCAATCAGACTCACTGAGCGTTCATTAGAGATCACCAATTTATCACGTGACTGGTCTGAGCGGCTCAGTGAGTCTGAGCTCGGACTGAAATCTACTCAGTAAGCCTGACTCTGAGCGCCCTCATAAAAGCGGCGGCAGCTAAGATAGGAAAGCCCCACCCGGCAGAGGAAATCAAGTACGTATAGGTACCTATGTACAGTAAAACCTAGTTATAACGATACCGGATAAAACGATTACCCGGCTATACCGATTAGAATCCGGTGCTTGAATTGATCCGCCATACAAATATCGTTAATACCCGCTTTCTACGAATATGGTAAATTCATATACCCTCCCACGCAAAAGATCGTTATATCCAGCGCTTTACTAAGCATTTTCAGCTAATAAGATGCCTTCTTATCGAGTCACGTGACCTTTGCATGCCTCCAACCAATGAAAATTTCTCGCCAATTGATCCTAACTAGATACCCAGCCCAGCCGATCCTAACCTCTAAGAAAGTGGCTCTACAATAATTAATTAGTGCGTATAATAGTAGAAAAGGTTAATGCAAGTAAATAATTAGTGTTAGAGAAGCAGATCGATTTTAGGAGCTGTTTTGGTACCTAGATTTGTATATAAACCAGAAATATATATTTTATATATGGCACCTCGGTTTAACGAACACCTGGGTATGTTGTATAACGATATTTTGTTATGCCTGTATTATATCGTTATAACTAGGTTTTACTGTACCTAAAAAAATGGGGTTTGTTCTATTATTATTGGTTAACTAACGAAAGTTTACAAAAGCGCATGGAAAATATAAAAATAGCCGGCATCTCGGAGTATCCCTCTTGTTGATTGCTAATTGATCCCCGCGGGTGGGATGTCCGAGGGATATGAAACTGCTTGGCTCGGTATCCCGCCCGACCTCGGAAGAGATGCACGTGCACCCGTGGACCCTAGCTGTTCTATTTGTCACTTGGGGAACGATGGATTTAAGTGTGGCTAAGAAATAATTGAAGAGTAGATGGACTATAGGATATAAAGAAGATGCTTGCCTTCCAACAATCACTACTAGCTGAAGAATACCAAAGAAGCCGAATTCAAGAAAGCTAGCTTCTTCTCAGGCAGATCTCTATATAACCTTCACATGCTATAGCTAAGATGCATTTAATGTACAACCAAGTTCCCATTCCATCCACTCATTGATCAATATCTGTAACCCCATGACCGAGGGAGTCAGTTATTTACATTTAGTCCACATCATTCGCATGAGGAATGCGATACATAAACTTGAAATAGTTTAAACACGAAGATCCCGTAAACTTGACGGGAATATATCTCGCACCTCGTCGAATCCACCACATTGCACATTTTGCTGCCCAGTCTGCATCGAATGCACCGGTTTCTAAAGATGAAGCACAGGGCAAGACAACATGGCGGTAAATTATATCAGGGTCATCAAAAAAGGAACGAGCGTGCGACAAGAATGACCTTCGTTCCTCCCAAGGTTGACAGAACTCATTCTCGCTACCAACATACCATACCTCGGGAAGCGCCGGGCAGGCGGGATTGATCGCTCTATATTTCTTGAATGACTTGACAAGTCGGGTAGCTGACTTGCAATTTGATTCAACTTCGTCCTGGTCATCAGAGCCATAACCAAGGATTAAGATGTCGGTGTCTGAAAGAATCGGGATCAATTTTTCAAATTGATCATGATCCCAATCTGTTCCCAATTTCAACTTGCGAATGCAGGCTATCCCTTGTTCACACTCGAGCTGTGCGATAATAGCTTTGCTGAATGCTTGGCTCCCTCCGATTATCGTAAAGCGCTTACGTCTGAAGGAGTATGCGGTGCCCCAGATCCAGTCGAAGACTTTAACGAACGAACCCATATAACGATCCGGGTAGACATGATGGAGAGCGTGAAACTCTGGGCCCACGAATATCCAGTTGATGTCCTTCGGGGCGGTTTTGTAGATGAGATGGTTCGAGTCGCGGCCGCTTATAAGGATGACAAAAGTAGTCCTTAGGATCTGGAATCCAATCGTATACCAAAGGTGATTTCTCGTGAACCACACGAGACCGTTCGGCGTCACAAGGCTGGCGAAGATATAACCTAGCGCGGTTCCAATGATTTGGAGTGCTAGCTCAAGAGGCAAGGCTTGGAATCGATTTTGCTGAAGATACTTTTTGTCGAAGTCCATGTGTCGTGTGAAGTAGAGGTGGTGGAAATGGTGGACGCTTGCTAGGCGCTGGAAAAGAGGGTGAGAAGATTTGTTGCAATGGTGCAGCATATGATGGATAACGTCAAAAAACACGGAACCTGTGCAAAGCAGGTAGAAAAAAGATAGTAAAAATGGAGGAATGTCATGCCTCAAAAGACGGAGGTAATGGGCGGCCAACCCGGCAATTCCGCCAATAGAGCGCACTTCGACTGGGTTGCTCATCTCCAAGGTGAAGTTTGAAATCGAACTGTAAAAGATTGAGAAGTATGAGCTAGAATTCCTTGTGGGATTCAAGCGATATGAGGATGTTCTTTATGTCTTCTGAGTACCGCACGCTGGCTCTCTATATGAGCATGCCCATTTGGCTCATTACAACATATGCGGAGCAGTTCTGTAACAATTTTATCTATAAATAATCAGCAAGATGGCAACTACCTTCGTATGATTTGATACCATTCGCCATGTCTTGAACTCAACCAATTCTGGCGTGTTTCAAGCAGACTATCTGTATCCTAATGCAGATTCATTCATACAAATGTGACCCACGTAGGCTGGCAAAAGTTCGGACAAATGCAGACTAGGCAACTGCTTAATGCTCTGCAATTACGACGGCAGTAGTATCAAAGGCCACCGCAAGACCCGTATGGTTTCTATGGCTGGATACTAGGCGAATGGAGATATATCGGGAAAACCTTCTGGGGCGAAATGGATCACGCGCCTTCAGGAACGTGGTAATAAGTTGAACATTATCGGAAAAGGGGTCTTCCAAACTTCAGATTCATCTTTGAACTAGACGTGCCGCTCAAACGTTAATACACAGCCGCTATCCTTCAACAATTGTTCAATGATGATCAGTCACTAAATAATGTCCCATCATCGTTGAACTTGCAGAACCTCATCTCCAGATAAAATACCACAGTGGCTTTCTCAAAAAGAGGAATATACAAGCTCGTTGTTCTAGTAGCCCTCTCTCTCACGGTCTTCCCCCTCTCTAGCATTGGCTCAGCTGCGCAGACGATTTACTCTAGCCAAGCTATTGCCTGAATTTACCAGGATAATCAACGGATGGACCACTAATGTCATTGAAACTCTCGCTCACTTTTCAAATATGCTCAACTCCAGAGTACCCACACCATTTGCTAACCAAAGAAACCAATCGACAACCCAGGGTTTTCTACGGAACGCATATGAGCTATAGAACACTATACTCGAGCCCTAAACTTACACTATCAAGCTCTAGATTGACAGTGACTCAAACTCATTAGGCCTAAGTACGCCTAGCTACTACTAATATATCGAATAACGACAGTATCCAACTTGCCAACATTACTAGACTACTGATCGTCTGAGCAATCATTTATTTATAGGGCGTGGGTCTCTCTAAGTATTCCATGGCTCACGTAGACCCGAAAAGCTTGGAATTTTTCTATTAGTCCCGTTCCTGATGGGAAAGAGATTTGATAATCTGACCTACTACCTGATTTGTACCGAATAAAACATTTTGCAACCTATCGGGTGTTAGCTTCGAGATAAAAAAATTGCAAATTACGGACGTTGGGGTTGTGTTACGATTATAGGTATGTCGTTCTCATCTAAGGAGTTCTTTTAGGCAATGAAATTTACGGGAAGTTTCCATCGATGCGATTGTTTATCCTGAAACGGCTAGACTCACAAATTTAACTTTATATCGAGCGGCAGAGCCCCGCTAAGAACCTTAAAAGTACGGAGTAGCCTGGTTTTGTTACCGTACGGTAAGATTCAAAACCGGGATTTGCAGTATACATAAAGTTTTGCTGAACATACGATGAGTGACTCAAAATGGCTAGTTTTCCCAAAAGAGCGTTAGATATAGTTTGTCTCGGCTTCGGACTTTCGGGTTCTGAAGTTATGGAGTTGAGGGATTTGAGCACATTCGTAACTTCTTCTACTTAAGAGTGTAACAAATCCCAAAATCTAATTCAAAATCTACAAAGCATACGATCATTCGCATTTTGTTTCTTAACTCACATCCTTGTCTGCATCTCCAATGGCGCCAATTCACATCGGTATTTTGGTCTATGACTACCAGGCTATTGACGTTGTCGGCCCAATTGATCTCCTTCAATCCGCCAATTCCGGGTTCTTAGAAGTATCCAAAATGTTTGGCCCCATCGATGACGATGTGATCTCTCGGGCCCCAGACTTCGTTTTCCATCACGTTGGAATCACGAAAGAGCCCTTCCACCTATTCACCAGTGCCATTAACCTCACCCCGACTACAACGGTGGACGAGTGTCCCGAGCTCGATATCATCTTGCTAGGGGGCCCGAATCCTAACGGCTTCAAGCTGCACCCGAAATACACCGATCTCATCCGTCGACACATCGGTGCTGGGAAGTTGCTTTTTACGACTTGTACTGGCTCAGCTGTACTTGCGTCTACGGGGCTCCTAGATGGGAAGAATGCAACTATCAACCACTCGGGGTATAAATGGGCGAAAGATAATTATCCTGCTGTCAACTGGACTAAGGAGGGGAAATGGGTCGTCGACGGGAATATATGGACTGGAGCTGGTGCTGTTGCGGGTATGGATATGGTTGCATGTTGGCTTAAGGAGCAGTTCGGATTGGCGGTTCTTATATACGCTGCCCGGAATCTGGACTACGAGCCTCGAGGCATCGATGGTGTCTCGCTTGTAATTCCGAGGAGATACGACAACAACGGAAAGCAGATCAGCACCCATGAATTTTTCTATTATTAGTCTTCAGATTTTGAAGACGTGATTGAGGACTTTACTGGAGGTATACCAGCGAAGAAAGCCAAATGTTGTTGTCATTTCTATTGGATATTACGTCCTAAAACTCCCCTCTTCGTTTAGGTATTGTCTTTACTGAACGCATGAATCAAATTCTCCTCTCCATCCAGTATCAGGCCGCTAGCTGTCATATAGATGCATCTTTCTGACTGGGCTATCCAGTTCCGCTAGGTAGGTAAGAGATAACGAACTTCATATTACAGATTTTCTAGAACCAATTTTGACTGAATCGGAAGTTCATGCCAAAGAATACTTAGATAGCGCTATAGTACGGGAGATCATATGATGTATGAAATAAGTATGGGAAAATACCTACTATGTAGTGCATTCAGATGTACGAGATACGGCAGTCTCTAACCGCTAGTGCGCTATAACAGATCGGTCCTACAGTATCACTTGTAATGTGGGAATCCATTTCATACGGCTAGATACACTAATGTTACACTAATTCCCTATTTTCGTCTATTTTCGGCCATCTACCTTATAAAACTTAAAAGGGGGAAAGATATCTTGCACAAGGACCTCTAAAGAATAGTATCTAGAGAATATCTGAATGACCACTGAGGAAACCACTGAAATGACCATTAAAAAGATCATTAAAAGGACTACTGAAAAGAGGTTGATGATGAGCCGCGTCTCAAATAGGAAATCGCACCTAATGTTGACTCAAACAAGTTCTAACCTGTGAACATCTTGCCCCGACGCCTATTTAGGATGCCCAGTAACCAGACTTCTCTCTCTCTATCTCCTCTCTGTTGCATCACCCTATTCATCTCACCTTCAAAACCCCTCACTTTGCATCTCTTTTCATGACACAGAATGTCCTCATTCAGCATTTCCTCTGCCTTTTTAAAGGCCAGTGCTCATGCACTAAACTTTTGTTCATCGTCACAGACCTCATCGTCATTCAGTGGTCCAACATCTATGGACACCCACGGCTTTTTTAAGTCATCCCACCGAGTTGGAGGTCCGACTCTATGCTCACTCCCCGCTCGCGTCACAACCTATATGCCCTCTAAAATCCAGCAAGTCTCGCAAAAGGTCGAAGAACAAGCAATATACATCCTTCAACAGCTTTCATTGGAATTAATTTCCGTCCAGCTGGTCGGGCGCCTATCAAAGGTCAACCCAGAGTCCGAGCCAACATTCACGATCCTTACGATAATGCCAGACCAGCCAAATCCAGACATCTGGTATCGCGCTGTGCGACAAATCCATTCGGTGCTTCTGAGGGACACTCCAGATATCTCGGTTGAGCTTATTGAACAAAAACTCTGCACTGGGATTTACTGTTACCCCGTGAACAGGACACATCCAATTTTTCCCAAGTGGCCATCGATTGCACAGTGCATTGTCTCTCATTGTGATACCCGCGAGTGGACCGCATTGGAGTGTTGGAGATACGGCACAGATCCAACGAGAGAGAAGAACCCCGTCACCGTCGTCGTTCAAGTTCTTGAAACAAGCACGTACTCCTTTATCGCAGTAGCCCGGTATATAAATATAATCCTCGGACTTTTTGATCAGATAGATGTGGATGTCCTGTTCCGGAGAAATACAAGCAGGCCGTTCATGGGAAACCCCCCTGTGCCTGTAGAAGCTTGTGCGGGGACGATTCTCCCTGGTGTCAGCCTAGGTATGCATGAATGTTCTGTAGGAAGTTCAACCCTTGGTGGTCTTGTCCAAGTTCAGCTTGACCATCAGTGGCGTACCTACGCCCTCACATGCTTCCATGCTGTCTGGCCTTCAGAAAACCACCGTGACATCAAACGGCTAAATGAGATTCCAGATGCTCTCAAAGGTACCGTATTGCCCTCACTATTGTACACTCAAGCTAATAGATTTAATCTAGCAATCGAGCACTGGGGGTTTCATCCGCTAGATCCTCGAGACCCCACATCATTCCCCCATCTTTCTAGCCATATCCTACGCGTTGATCACCCTTCCCTGCAAGACTTGAACAGTACCATTGACCGAAGACGTTCTATCGTCACAGGAATGAGGACACAACAGTTTCTGAATTATGAGAACGAGATCAACAAGGGTGAAGATGGATGGCTATCGGAATCAGCGAAGGCCAAATACGAGGCAATACTCCGACGCATCAAGGCAACCGAGGATGCGTGTAGCCCATTTATCACAATGCGTGATAGCGGCAACCATGTCCTAGGTTATGTGTATGCCGGAAGTGGCATGAACCGAATACGGAATATGGAGAGGTTGAACAAGCAAAGCGAAAAAGAAACGCGTCTGGTTTCTATTGATTGGGCACTCGTTGAAATCAACCCTGCACGCCTACAACCACAGCAGCATGGCGATTGCATCTCCGGTAATAGGGTAAGTTGTAACCTGTATGTGTTTTGCACATAGCTAATATGTGACTGTTTCCAGCCTTTCCCTTATGGAAACAACGTTCAGTTTTCTGGAGCATTCGGCCAACCAATCACTGAACCCTTCTTCGGTCTCGAGCTCCAAAAGTCTGGTCGCTCTAGCCAGATAACAACTGGGACCTATAGTGAGCTAGAATGCGTTACGTTCACGCAGACCAAAGGTGACGACGGGCAGACTATAGTTGTTCCCACATGGGAACATAAGATTGCTAGCAATGGAGACGGTGATTTTGCAGAGCAGGGTGATTCAGGGTCGTGGGTGTACACCATTTCTGGTGAACTTGTCGGGATTCTGAAAGGTGGTGACGAAGCTCATGGAACTGGGACAATGATGCTGATGCCTGATATCTTCGACGATATTCGGAGTGTTACAGGTGCTACTAACGTGCGTGTTGCTCCAGAGCCGGTTGGTTGATCTGTTCGTCGTTTCCGTGCTCTTTGTTTTTTCCGTCCACGCGTGCTCTTTGCTTTTATATTAACTTTGTTTTTACATCTCCAATTATTCTCACTCTAGAGTATGTATTTATAGTTGATCTACTAGCCTACTTCCCATTATAGTTGGTTAAACACTAGAGCCTATGTGGTTGTAAACACTAAGCACTCATATTCGATTCTTAGTACTACCTAGCTTTTTTCGTAGCTGCGCAAGGTAAACTGAAGAAGCCGAGGAACCCACTAGCTAGGAGTATATGAACCCCTCTGGCCATTTGACTTAATACATCGGTGCTTAGTGGTGGAGAGAACGCATAGATATTGGAAATTAGACCGGAGCTGAAAACACTTGTGGCTGACAATCTCCGAGACTTCCAAGGTTGGAAGAATATGACAAGAGCTATCTAGATCATAGCTAGATGACAAGAGATGAGTTTATTGTGGCTGTTAGACGTTTGGTTGTGAACTAGTAGCATCATTGTTGCACACAAGCTAAAGAGAATAGAAGGTTGACGACGGTGAAATGATATATAGGATAAAATGGTCTACATTGTATAGTCCTCGCAGATGTCAGCAATACAGTCCCAATATCTACTAATAACCATACTCATAATGATAATTTCATTTCTCATATTTCATTTCACATCAAAGGGATATCCGCAAACTCATAAAGAGTAAAGCGTATCAAACGCCCTCATC
Source organism: Penicillium griseofulvum (assembly GCF_001561935.1). Classification (NCBI taxonomy): domain Eukaryota; kingdom Fungi; phylum Ascomycota; class Eurotiomycetes; order Eurotiales; family Aspergillaceae; genus Penicillium; species Penicillium griseofulvum. The sequence continues at coordinate 1,621,574 of NW_024467419.1, forward strand.
ACCACAGCCTAGACTAGCACAGGCATAGGAATCCGAGTAAGACCGTCAGACGAAAAGACCGAGGGTAAATGACAATCAAATGTAAAGATCGAACCCATCAATGAAAACAATTCATCCATCATCTAAGCATGTCCATGCCGAGCACGATGATGACCCCGACGATGCTTCAAAGTCCTGGGGGAACGCGGCTCAAACCACTTCGGATCCCAAGCAATCTCACCCTCAACGCCCACCTTAGCACCATCCCCAGCACCCTCAGTCTCACTCTCCGTCTCAGCCCCCCGACTACTCAAATCCTGATAAACCTTAAGCGACCGCACCCGCCAGTAACTCTCCTGGAAAGCAGCCGGATTCCGCGACACATAATCAACACACGAGCCCGCGCGACTGGCGCAACTCGACGAACCCCAAACGGAACCCGCCCAGTCTCCACAGAACGTAATATCGAAGATTATCTGCAGATCATTGAATTTCGAATCGATATCGCAGCCACCCGCAAAGCGAGCCATGGGCATTCCCCACGCACCGGGGTTAGGATTTCCAGATGTGATATCGCCAGGCACGGCGTAGGAAGGGAAGAACCAAACTGAGATAGCGGACCCGGTCCATTCTGTTGCGTAGACACCGCCGCCGACGTTGTTAAAGCCCGTGCCGTAGGACTGGGTGTTTTCGCTGCGGATTGTGCAACCGCTGTTTGGGGATTGGTTTGGTGCTTGGACGTAGCAGTTTGGTGCTTCGAGGACGCCGGTGAAACCGCCATTGTTGATTGTGCAGCCGTTGGAGGTGTGCAGGGCTACTTGGTTTTGGGTTTGTTCGTTTACGCCTTCGATTATGTCAATTTCGCCGTTGTTGGGCCAGTTGGGACCGAGCATCCAGCTGGATTGGTTAGTTTAATCGTCAAGAGGATAAAAAGGGTGATGGGTTCTTACAAGGCTGGCCAGCTGCCGCATACACTGCCAGGCATATGGGCCAGATCGAGAATGACAAGACCGTGTCGGTAGGTGGTGGTGCTTTCTAGGCGGACACTCTTGCGACCTGGATTGGTGGCGGTGGTGGAGTGGTCGACACCGATGTAGACGCCATTGCCTGTGTTGATGAGACCGTTGGCTGAGGCGGTGTTGCGGTCAACGTAGCTCACGTAGCCATTGGTTGGGTCGCGGTCCTATATCTTGGGTTAGTGTTATCGATGGGATATGGGATCAATAGACATACGGTGAAGAATTTGAACCTGTCGAAAAACGAGTCCGAGGTGCCATAGTCATCACGCAAGGTGTATGCGGCGGAAGAGACATGGGCTAGCAGGCCCAGGGTGGGCAGGAGGGTTGAGATAAAATGCATTGCGCTTAAATGGTAGGATCTTTGCAGGATAGGTGCAGGATATTTGCAGGGAAAAAGAGGAATTGGAGAGAGGGAGTCTCTTAAGACTGGAGATGGTCTAGTATGGCAGATATTGACCGAAAAGGTAAATGACAATAGGAATAGAATGAATACAGATGAATAGAGAGACAATAGGTGCAATGCACAAAGGAAGGACTAGAGATTGCCTTGGACAACAAACAAGGGAGACGCGGTCAATTTTATATTCAGGACGTGTCATCCTCATGGAAAAAAAAAGGGACAAACGAAAAAGGGAAAAAAAAAGAAAAAGAATTGAACGTGATACATCCACCAGACAGTCCAAAGAACAAAAGGGGTTGAAACATTCTAGTAGAATAGAGTCTGACATCTCCGACTGTATGCCGATTGGTGTAGTCTGATCTTGATTTCCATTTCTACATAGACAATAGACATACATTGTAGTCTAAAGATATAAAGATATAAGCGCCGACATTGATGTTTCGAAGATGAAACTAAGTAACACATCTAAGACCAATCAGAGTATTTATCGCTAACATTCGTTTATAGAAGAAGAAGTACAGGAATCTGATAGGCTACGATTGAAGATCTCTCAAGCATTTCATTTCTTTTGACTTCGGATCTGTTTTTTTTTTTTTTTTCTCTTCATCTCTAATGTCAGAAGATTGTTGAAAAGAATAGAATCTCCAATCCGATGAAGTCGAAAAATAACGTGGCGAACTCTCGTGGCATTTCCGATCACCAGATCTCTCTTTGCCAAGGTACTTGACTAGAAGTACCGAGACATACAGATATACCTGCAACAGTACATGATCTGATGTACCTTGTGATCGTGAAACCAGTTCTCATGAAGATCCTACCCAAAAGTGATACGCTAAAATGACATTGTCATCTCGTTACATCCATCACATCCATGCAAATAATTACTTAACTACTTCATATCCCTACTGTAGATCACTACCCGCAAAAGCAAAGACACCAGACCCTACCTAAATCCGATCACACAATACACTTAGTCACAGAATATCAGTCCGCGAGAACCGGAGTATCCTTATTCGGTGGGAGTACAGATTGTGCCAAGCGGTCTTGGAGAATGAGCTGGACAACTGAAGAGAACTTGATATCACCTGTACCCACGGGAGACGTATGAGAATAGGGAAATGTATGGCAGGGATACATCTGGGTTTAAAATCCCTACTTTACAGTAGCTAAGAGTTAAGAGTTGAAGAATAGTTTAAAAGGAAAAAGAATGGTCTATATGCAAGACAATCGAATGTCTCATCTAGGGATCCTAAAAAAAAAGCAACTAGAAAAATTAACAAAGGAATATCCCTAGACACAAAGGAAATAATCCCCACTAGAAAACTATGTACAAATCGGACAGAACAACTCAGCCCCTGACCAGTCAGGCATATGGTCTCGAAACCTTTCAGCAGGTGGCCCCGCGCTGACAGCATTCATCACGCACCGCCGATGGTAGAGATGTCGACAAGCGAAAACGACAACAGGTTCCGGGATGCTATCGGCAACTGTAGTCGTGCTAGATCCAGCTCCAGCCTCTGCTTGGTCGTCATCGTGATCATGGCCAGCATTCGCATCAGACATACCACCATGCTCGCGATGAGCATGGACATGCACATGCGCCGTATCCAGATGGGACAGATGACCGACTCCGACATCAGCAGCCTTGCCCTTCCCACGCTCGGACGGGTTATAGCTATCCTCATTGCGTCTCGCGATGCGGCGGGCGTGAGTTTCAGCCCGTCGCGCTTCCCATGCGGTCCAATGCGCGTCGCCAACGCTGGGGCCCCAGATGCGGCCGCGACAGATCTCACAGATGTGACCGCGGGGTCGCCAGCCCTGCTGACGTAGACGGGAGACTTCGTCGACGTGGATGAAGAGGTCGCGGTCTAGCATGCCATTTGCGAGAGTTAGGAGGGATTTCTCGTAGGAGTAGGCGGAGAAGATGGAGGCTAGCACAGCGCGTAGCTCGAGGAGCGAGGGGGACCAGCTTGCAGCGCGGGTGAGGAATGCGCGTAGGATGCGGAGGAAGGACATGTCTGTTCTTTCGGTTGTGGCTGGGCTGCTTTTTACTGTGCTTGCGAGAAGGGCTGTGAAGACTTGTTGGACGAGGGTGCGGAAGGAGGTTGTTAGGCGGCCGCTTTCGCCAGCGAGGGATGTTGTTGGTTGGGCGGGGAGAGTTATCTGGGTGTTTCCCTGTATGAAGGCAAAGACGTTGCTTGCGATGCGGACCACGGCTTCGATGTGGTCGAGCCAGAGGAGTTCGTCGAAGGCTAGAGGCTGGTCGAGGGTTGGCGCGTTGCGTTTGCCATTGGCGTTCCCTGTGCGTGCCTGCTTGATTGTCTTGCTTTGGCCCTGGCAGAGCCACGTTCCGACACCGGCATACTTGTTTAAAGACTCGATCAGGTCATCGATTGCCTCGGCGGTAGTCGCTGAATCAGGGCTCTCGCGCACGCTCTGGAGAATGCCTACAAGACCGGATTCGAGGGTACTCAGATGTGCCACAAGACGGTCAAGGGCTTCACGGACTTGGCCCTGTCGGGCGAGGAGGATGACGGCAGCATCGATGGCTCCACTTTCCTCAATATACGGGAGCAGTTCATCCAGGTGGATATCACCGACTCGCAATCCGTCAACGAAGTCCGCGACATGAGAAGGGTTATATTTGCACAAGAGCTGCACGTAGCGCTCGATCATCCAGTTCTCAACATTGGGCGAAGATTGAGTGTCCGCAGTTAGAGCCTGTGGCTCGACCAGGACTAGCAAGTACTGATACTGTTTCTGAGGATCATCTTCTAAAACCCGCAAAAACGTAGAATGTGTTTCAGGAGCCAACTCTTGCATCGTCTGTGCAGCGTGCGTCACGTCGATTTCAGCAATCTCCCGGGCATGTTCCTTGACTACGTCCACTACATCACGTCTCTGTTTCTTGCCAAGCCCAGAGCCTGACCGGAGGCAGTTATGTAGGCAGGTGAAGATGGCGCCGCGGTCATTGGGATCCTCTAGGTAAGCCATAACCAACAGGGAATATTGCTTCTCTGAACGGTAGGTCGACTTGAGAATCCGGAAAAAGCGTGCCTCTTTAAATAGGGGGATCATGCTCTGGATATCCGGTGGGTGGTAAAAAGACAGCAGATACTCTGCACTCAATTCACAATCGTCTGCCATTTCCTGCTCGGGATATTGGCATACACGGACCAGAACCTGGTGTAGGATTGTGCCGGAAAGGAGAATATACTGGGGATATTTGGGAAGATTGCGGGCAACAAACATATCCAGGTAGATGGTATCAAAAGGCGTGAAAAAGGAGTCACTCATGACTTGCAGTAGAATGCTGATGAGGTATTGTCGATTGATCGACATGCCTGACGCGGAGACATCCTCACTCTCGGGCTCATTTAGGAAACTGTCCTCGAATGCCTCGTTGAGCATGCTCATGAAGCTGGAAGCATCGAACTTGAGCATGGCCCGAAGTTGCGAGAACGAGTCTGCCTCGTTGGTATCTCCAGGCACCGTACCGGACCCACGTCCTGAGAAGAGGAATTGGTACAGGTCTGTTTTTGCTCGCGTGGCTTCAGCCTCATCCATGTCGTCTCCGGTGGGATAGACGCGACCTGTCAGAATAAATGACAAATACGGAAACATTTTCATCGCATTGTTCTGCCGTCTCATTTCAATCACGTAGTCTCCGTTGACCAAGGGCCCGGATTGGGAGGGAATAAGATGTAGTAGCTCATCCAGTGGTCCCACATAATCCATCAAACAGCGATTCCATACATATATAAAGGCGTCGTAAAGATTGTGCTGCTTACACAGCGTCGTGACCTGATCGATATCCATAGTCGTAGTATCAAGAAGACAGATGATCTCCTCTAAGCGACCGGCCGAGTGAGTTCCAATGAAATGGTTAATCAAGGCCTTGACCGCGGTGGGGGGTAGTGATCGCAGAGTTCCATCAACGATGCGTGGTTCGAGGGCATCTAAGAAAATACCCGCAGAGTCTTGTTCCTCATACCAGTTGAAGACTTCCTCCCAGAGGAACTCTTCGTCGGCCATATAGATACAAGCCGCGATGGAAACTTCTGCTAGCTCCTCTAGCTGCTGGTTCTCAAGTCGGCCGTTGCTGGCTTCGGAGTTTCGACCAAAAGCATACTTGAGGGATGCGGAGATCATCTCCAAAAGCTTTTCTTGCACAATCGGCTTTCTCAAAACATCCTCTTCCGGAAGCCCAACCGTCAACTTTTCCGATTCTCCCGTATAATAGGAGGTTGCTAGTCGAATGGCCCCAATGAAGTCACCGGCCTCCATAAGCGCTAGTAAGCGATCGGCCCAATTTGATAGATTGCCCACCAAGGCTTCGTTATAACCGAGTAAAAACAAACGCCCTTTATAAGAACGGAAGCTCATATGGAATGCATCTGCTACTACTCCGTGCATAGACTCGTCCTCTTCGTCAAGTTGTTCAACTAGCGAATGAAGCTGTGATGAGAAGAGATCAGTGTGATATATGTGTCTGTTGGCTAGATCGACCGAGTCCGTCACATGCATGGAATAATCCTCGATGATCAGTAGCCGCTGCGTTATTGTGAACACTGCGAGTACCGAGCGACTAAGCCACTGAACAGCCACAATGGCTTCATCTGCTCTCCATCTGCTGCGCGCTCTGAAGACAAGGCTGGGAGGTTTATCTTTGTCTGCAGGCTCATCTGACTCGGCCTCTGAGACTTCAAGTACAGTCAACACATTTGACCAACAGTAGACAAGCTTCGTGTTTGAGGTCTGGGTGTCTTTGCCCTTTAGTCGAATGGCTGGAAACCATGCCAAAGCGCCGGTCATAGCACTGTGAGCGGGAACTTCTTTGGGTCTCGGTGTTTTGTGTTGCGTTTGTGCCACAGGCGTGGTAGACACAATAACAAGAAGATAGGGCGTCAGCATAGCAACGAGGCCCAAAGAATCAGTGGATTGCTCTACGTTGCCAAGCGGCAGAGGAGAGAAAGCAAGGACAGAGCTAGGCTTCCGCCGCTTGATCTCTGCCGTTGACTGGGGATATCGACCCAGGATTCGAGTTGTCTTGACTGTTCGCCCCACTGCACCCATTCCTCTTGTTGCTAGGTGTGAGAACGACATGCCCCGTGTGTCAGCCGAAACCAGCGCGGTTCGTCGGGTGCCAAGAAACCCGATATGAATAACCGCGGATCCTGAGAGATGGCCATCAGATGTTCGAGTCTCGACTTGATTGACGGGGATTGGCGGGATATGGAGGAAAGGCTTTGCTGAGCGCGATATCTCCCAGGTAAAGATATCGCCCGAGTCATGGCCTCCTGCAACGGTAGAATGATCCGCGGAGAGCGCTAGAGATGTAACAGCGCCGCATTCAACAGCTGGTGGTCATCAGTACAATATATTAGAGTGTAGACTTCTTTTGACAAACCTGGTGTGCCCGTTCCGATAATAGTCTTCAGGCTTTGCTGATAGTCAAACACAAGAATAATACCCTTGGATGTACCTATTACAATAGATGTAGAGACAGCAAGGCAGGTTGGCCGTCCGAAATTGCGCTTCCCAATTTCCGAAAACGCCTGCCCAGTGATCTTTCGCAACTTTGTCCATCGCACCACCTCCCAAGGCCCCTGGACCGGTTCGGCCTCTGGCTCGGGGTTCTGGGAGACTTGGCTAGTTATTGAAGATTGTCGGGAGTGAAGATGCGCTAGGAATGGCGAACTGGCTCTAGACACACTTTGCGGGGACGAAGATAATCGGGACTGGAAGCGAAGGTCAAAGGGGCGACGGGCCGGACTTGGGCTGACTCGCGGAGATCCGCGGAGCGCAAGAGCACTGCTACTCAGGGAGGACGGGATAGAGCCCTGTTATCAATCAGCTAGCTATCCAGATCATGCGCCAATTGTATTACTAACATGTAGCGATGGGGAATCGTCGGGGTTTGACCCTGTTCCATCCACGCTTCCTGTTGCGGTCCAGTCCGCGTGTTGTTGCGGAGGGGTTTCTGGGAATTTGAAATCATTCTGTGCCGCTGTCTTCTCGGAATCGTGGTCCTCCGCATCGTCTATTGTGTCCAATTCCTCTTCCGCTGGTGCCTGCGGGGAAGGTAATGTCTGGTCAAGGGCGCCATGGTCGGGTTGTCGGGAATCGTCTTCCTGACCCAGGTCAAGCTCGTCCTCGCGCGACCAATCCTTACTGCCCTCAGCCATCGAGCTCATGAGCGAGATCTCCGAATGACCATTGCTCCCCGTTATGTAGGTTGGGGACGAGGCCGAATCAGCGATGGCGCGTTGTGTGAATGACGATAGACTGAGGTTATTGAAGATAAATTACAAGAATAGTACAATATAGAGTGAAGGCGTGGAGTGTCAACTTGAAGCTTGAGGGGTATGAACAGTGGAGAATGAGAGTTGAGAGCTCCGTTACTTTGGGTCGGGGCCGTCTTAGGGGCCGAACACCAGCCACAGTGGCTGCCAGGTACATTTCACTATACAAATATTTAGAACAATATTTACAACATTTGTCTGGTTTAAATATCTTTCTCCCTATCTTCTTTCTACCTTAAACAAGTGAGATGATCACACAACTTCGTAAGCTCCCCAGGGCCGTTGAAGATATCTAAGAGAATCACCCCAGGTCCGTGATAAAGTCGCGTCGTCCATTACAATATCGAGATTCAAGGAGTGTTCAGGGAAGCTCACTAGAGAGACGCAATTCTTACCGAGGTCTACTCCCTTCACCCCCGTAAAGAGCTCGAGAATGGCTACCCTTACCCCCCCTGGTTATCGTTCCGCCACTGAATACTGTCTCGACGAAGCACAAACCGACGCTATTGTTCGAACTAGCGCCTACCACCGCATAGACTACCCCATGTCTGTGATTTGGTGCTCACCTCGTGAACATATGGGTATTCGCCCATCAATAGCAACACCCTTCCAGCGGACTTCGAACATTGGAATCGGTTGCCTCAACCAGCTACCCCTCGAGCTCTTGTTTGACATACTGACCCGCCTGGACATGCATTCTCTATTCAAATTTCGACAGATAAATCTCAGATCAAGACAGATGGTGGACTCCCTCAGTGAGTATCAGAGCGTTGCCTCGCATGGACTAAACCTCTTCCGCGCCTTGTTACGAACTCGACTTGCCGTCGATGTTTCTCTACTCGACTTTTACGACGCGTTATGTACCAAGGCATGCAGCTTTTGCGGCGAATTCGGCGGATTTGTATCCCTCATTGTCTGGAAACGATGCTGTTTTGAATGCATCCAGAAGTCTTGGGAAACGCAAATGCAGACTCTCGCTGCAGTCCGAAAACAATGCAATATCACTAAAGCCCAACTAACCCAAATAAGATCATTCAAGTCCTTGCCTGGGGTATACTCGATGAAGGAATCCACACAAAATTTCCGCATTACCCTCATTTCTCTTCACCAAATTGGTCTGGTTTGCAGACAGCAACCAATTCCACTTCCGCAAGGCCAACCAATGAGCTCATACCGAACTAGAAAGCTCAACTCTATGGGGTCATGTGCGCTTCCTTATTACGACAAACAGACTGGAGTAGTGGAACACGGAATTTCGTGTGCTGGGTGTCAACTTGCTCTTGACAAAGGTATTATCGGCACTAGGGAAACGGACTGGGGATACAAGGCTCGAGACAAGGTGTACTCACTTGACGGCTTCCTAGACCATTTCCGGTGGTGTGAACAAGCACAGCTCTTATGGAGATCGAGTGACGAGGGCAAAAACCGGCCACCCGAGCTGCCTGTGGCTGCTCAAAGAGGAGGCTACTTTCAACTAAGAGAATGACAACATAGCATCATTCGCTCTATTTAATTGGAATAGAGGATCCCCAAAACAAGACATATTTCATGCCAACGAGCTTCACAGATCACAGGTGGTGCTTATTGCTTGATTTGTCCCACTTGATTCGTCAATTTCGCCTCGTCCGGCCAGACCAGATGCCGTGGACAGTGATTTTCCGAGTTTTTACCCCGTTCTTTGTTGATTGTATTGCATCTGACATTCGTCCCCTCGCGCTCTGCGCACTGAATGAACTCCATCTCCTGCTTGCAGCCACACGTGTATTGAATATACAGTGATTTGCACATTTCGATCTAGATTAACGTTAAAGGCGGCTTAGATATGTCAGATAAATCTTCTCCTTACGATATTTTGTAATCAACTTGTGCGTTTGATGAAAGCGACTAGTGCAGAGAAAAAGTTTCACTTGCAGAAACTTGTGTAGAGGGCTGCTCTGGACGTTTATTTGCTGACGCAATAAAAGAAGAGACTGTAAACTTGGACACTACGGTGTAGATGTTACCTTAACTTGCAGGCGAGGCGGAGAGGGTGTGTGATACAGGGGGGGGCTGGTGTTGACAATCTATTTATAAACTCAACTTTCATACTATACCTTGTATTCCTATTTCCCACTTCCAAATTCATCCTAACTATTCCCTTAGATCTTACACACGAATTCCCCCATGAGTGACTCCCGCATAGATGCTCGAGCAAAGTATATATTCTTCAAACCGACAAAGCAAATACCGGCATTATGGCATAATATGGTTGCGTTTCGTCACAATCTAACTAATATATGTAGCGGGCGAAAAATAACAGGTCATCTGACCCAGACACCTGAATCTCTACCGACTATAGTAGGAATCGAAGCCCACTTCAAGAGGGTATCGCTTGACAAACGCTCCGTCGCGGCCCGTTCCAAAATCCATCGCAACCTCCAGCATGGGGTTGGAGACAAAGAATCTGATGGATGGTTGGGCATTATCCAGCAATAGCCAGGAGTTGTATCATAACACAGATCGAACAATTTAAGTTCTCCAAGTGGCCCAAAGTTCTTGGAATAAGGCTTTGCCGATTTGATGTTAGAGACAAGGAAATCCACCCCCCAACCGGGTCGGAACGAAGCCCAATCACGTTCGCGGGCCATTGTTGCGAGCATGCCCTCTGCATACTCTTTGTCCAGACGTCCGGAGTTTTCCTGAAGAGTCTGGGCTACGTTACAGAGCCGCCAGATATCTTCTGGTCCCACCGAACTGAGAGACTCTGGCACATGAATGTTTTGCAAGACTTCAGGGGGAGGAGGCGCAGAGCCATCAGACGAACTTTGGTTTCCCACAATGGTATTGCCGATATATCCTCGATGCAAATCGAGTGGCTTTCGGAGATTTTCCACCATAAACATCGCTGCTGAGAGTTCCTTTTTATCGGGGAAAGCCTGCAAGCGGGCGCGACTGCTACATATGCTCACCAGCGCGATGACGATCAGATCCGGCGAAAGGGACAGCCCGGGGATATCCTTCCTGTATTTCTCGGGAACAGACTGCAGGGCTGAATTGCAGGCCTCGTGCAACATTTTGATCTTTTCGGCATCGAGTAGATGAGGAAAAGTGACGGGCACTTGACTAGAATCCATGGATATTTCTTCTTCGCCTGCTTGGGAAGGAAAGGTTGTCCATATAAGATCCTTCGGTGTGGCTGTAAATGCAACTTTCTCGATGTGCTTCCTTGTTTCTTCTTGCATCTGTGCGTTTGGGAATGGCCCCTGGGAATCCAGATCACAGCAAAACGCATTGAAAATAGCGATCAAACGGAAGGTCCCGGACCCGTCGATTACTCGGTGGTCAAAGGATACAACTAGGAGTAACTCGTCTCCAATCACGTTGGCCTTTACGCGTAACACGGGTGAAGGATTGTGTGGTGGGTAGATGATTGGGAAAGGCAACAAGGCAGGGTTGAACTTCCCGTCCACGTTGAGAGCAGTGGGCTCTGGATGGTGTTTAATGACCAGAATAGGGTATTTTTCAAGCTCGGCAGCAGTAGAAGGTCGCACCTGAAGTGCGTTGCTTATACCGTCTCGCAGGGTAGATGGTATCAACATCCCAGTCAGGAAGGGAAATATGGAGGCCACACGAGCAATCGCATCCTCCATTCGCTGAAGGACTTGCGCATGATTCTTGTCAATCAAACTAAATTCGAGAGATACAGTAAAGTGCCCCGGAGGCGAAAAATTGTCCAATGGCGTAAGATTGTAGGGTTGGAACATGTTTGCGAGATTTGAATATACAGAGTTTGAGGCTATGTCAAATTGTAATGATAAATCACAATGATAAAAAGGATGATCTCAGTCTACTTAAATAGTTTCAAAAACTTGACTTGGAATTCGGACTTAACATTTGATAACTCGACAATACGTACTCGATGGTCTATCCATTCTCTGTGCGACTCTTCTCCTGCAAGTAAATGATAGTCCACTTCTGTGTGACCCCAAGGTCGATGAACAGGATGTATCGAGACACCGAATCATAGTCCATAATTATGCATCATTGCTATTGTCTGGTTTGTATGTTGAGATCACTTATATCGCACTGAACCCTAATCGGTTCTCTGCGCAGAATACCCGCATGAAGATAATACCTGATTTTGTGTGACATCACTTTAATCGGCGATTCTCAACTATAACTACCAAGATCAACGTAGTAATATGATATAAAGCATAAGGTCATGTAACCATGAAAGGCAAGAAGCTTGATTTGGCAATGAACATTGGACGCCTCAAAGACTGTGTGTGTGGCTTTTCAGTACCTGCCATGGCTTGCATGATAGCCTTAGATCAAAAGTGCACCTTTGCAGAAAATGCAAGATGACTATGGTAAAAATAAACATAAGAGATAGAGAAACTCGGTAATTCTAAAGTTATCTTAGGGTCTACGAAAAATTAAGAGTAATGTTGATATGTGACGAGGTATTATATATTATGTAGCATATTTGCTCATGGCTACACGGCATGAATTGCTTATCACTTGCCTATGTTAACTACTATCAGCTTCGATATTACCTTCATATGTCTCGGTTGCTTAATTTATGTGAATCTAGTCTGATTCAAGCATCATCCATGTGCATGACTGTAGCTGATCTCTGAGCAGAATACCAACCTATCGAAAACGTGAACAGAACTGAAGAGGATGCATCCTTTTCATAATGTCCCGTGGCAACATTAAAGTCTACTGGACTAGAAAATAATAGACCATCCATGTCCACTTTTCAATGTTCTTCGGCCCTACCGAACTGAACCCCGACACTTACTTACATAGCACGCCAGTACCAGCATCTAATGCGTCACCTCAGCTCTATCATCTAAAATTCCTTGAAAGTACAGAGAAAGTCCTTGGGGATTAAATTATCTGGGCATACAGCCGGAAAAACGAAGGACGATCATCCGCGAGACCTGCTATTGGTGCATGGCCGCGGTCACGAGGAGACTGCGATATTCCACTCATCATTATGTTCCATCACGATGGGTATAACGAACTAATGTTATATCTCATAGTAGACATGATTATGGTCAGTTTCAATTTTATTTTCTTTGAGCTTCTCGTCTGGTCATAGACCAAGATGTTGACCTCGGGAATGCAGGAATCAGCATGTGCACCCCTGCGGGGGCAGCTGATATTACTATTGCTGGGGGCAGCTGTTTCTCCTGCGTGACAGGGACAGCAGATATCTATCACGATATCCGCAACGAGGAGAACGAAATCTCGAAGCATAAAAGGCGAAACAGGCGCCCATTTGCGCCTTGCTCAGAACTAAGTATAGGCAAAAACGACTTAGAAATGGCCCAAATTCAGAGACTAACAAGCGCAATGCTGAGCGCTCTTCTGCTTCTCCCGCCTGTTCTCGCAGGATCAGGGTCAGGAACGCTTATACCGCGAGCATCGCCGTCCTCGGCATCTATATCATCGACCACTCCATCAATGTCAACCCTAGCTGCGACCTGCAATAACCATTCAGAGTACTGCACCCGGCCCTACTCAAACATCACGTTCATAGGCGCCCATGACTCGCCCTTCGTCGGACCGTTACCACAGCAGAACCAAAACATCGATATAAAAGCCCAACTCGACATGGGAATCCGATACCTGCAAGGACAAACACACCGTTCCGTCATTGACAACAGCGTTATAGAGCTATGCCATACATCATGTCTACTCGAAGATGCAGGACCTCTTGAATCATTCCTGACGACTGTTAAAGACTGGCTGGATGCAAACCCAAACGAAGTCGTCACCCTTCTCTTGACGAACGGAGACTCCGTATCAGCCACCGAATTCGGAGACACTTTCTCCAGAAGCGGGATATCGAAATATGGCTACGTGCCCTCCAAAAGTCCATTGCCAATTGCAGACTGGCCCACACTGGGTGATATGATCTCCAGCGGAAAGAGATTGGTCGTATTCCTGGGTAGAAGCAGCAACCACAAGACCTATATATAGAAACTAACGTATTTAGACTACGGTGCTGACACTACAAAAGTGAACTACATCCAAGATGAGTTTGCTTACTACTTCGAGACAACCTACGGTGTTACGGACCCCAATTTCCCGGATTGCAGTATCGATCGGCCGTCTGGCGTTGCCGCTACGGGTCGTATGGGCATTGCCAATCACTTCCTTAATGTCGAGGTTTTTGGTATAAAGGTTCCGGCCCGACATCTGGCGGACACTACTAATGCTGCGACGGGGCCTGGTAGTATTGGTGCTCAGGCGGCGCTATGTGCTGGGTTGCATGGGCGTGTGCCTAATGTGTTGCTGGCGGACTTTGTGGATAAGGGGGATGTTATTACGGCACAGAAGAACTTGAACGGGTTATAGATCGAGTTTGGGGTCACTTCATGCTATGATGGCCATAGATATACATATCACTACATAGTATGATGTTGGAATATACTGTCAGGTTTGAGTTATTTGCCTTGCTGGAAAACGCTAGATACATTGGAAAGACATAGAAAACACCGAAGAGACACGGGAGCATAATAGAGCGCCTTCAAGGAAGGGACGCTTGAAAGATTTTATGGGGAGGTTTCTCTTATTCTTCACATCATAATCCTATTGTGATTGAAGAAACCTTCGGGCTTGTTACAAATTTCGTTTCATTCGCAACCTATGGATATGGATGGCAGAAGAATATTGCTGCCAAGGGTAGATACATAAGAAAACCATAAAACAATTTGTTCAGACTGAACAAAAGCTAGAAACTGCATATTACATGCCAATAGAGCACCATAGATCAGATATCAAAAGATCCGGTCCGGGTGCGACGGGCAAGAGATCCATTAGGGAATCCCAGGACAATGTACGTATTGCAGTGCATACTCCCCACAACACGCAAATCCTTGCCAAACTCCAGGCATAGACCATCTAATCCAGTTCATCCTCCGAATGAACGTCATCCGAGTCAGGCGAGGAATAGTGGACGTAGAGATGAGAGATCAAAACCTCAGGATCATCGTCGCACGCGATGTTTATGAAACAAGCGGATTTCCGGATCTCCTCGGAGACGTTGGCGTAGATAAGGCCGATTGCACAATCACACATGCGTTCATACCATAGGTACAGATTGTGGGAAGGAGGTAGTGGCTGAATCTCCGAGGTCACAACAGACCACACCGAGTGCTGGCGGAAAAGCAGGCGCATGGAGCTCAACCATTGTTCCCAGTTCGCATGGCCAATGAGATGGGTGACTTCGATGGGGACGAAGTGCTTATCGTGAGTAGTATCCATGAAAAATTTCACATGCTTCACGGTCTTGGCTTGCCCGGCTACGTCATCAACTATCGAGGGCACTGGGGGGTGATCATCGTCGTTCTCGAGGATGTGGAATGGGAATAGGAAGGCATCTAGGTCAATGGTAGAGAGGGGGCTGTCTGATCGTTGCATGTTTGGATTGGCCTCAGGCATGTCTTCCACCGTGGCCTTGGGAGGGGAAGACTCTATACCGGTGTTAGAAGGGAGAAACATCCATTCCCAACGTCCGTTTTGAGAAGAAAAGGTGGGATTGGGGCCAGAATTGGGACAGGGATCCAAGGTCATATCGTCCTGGGAACAGGGAAATTGGTTCAAGAAAAGACTGAGACCGGCAAACTCACTCTTTGCATTATTGCCATTTCCGTTGGCCGTATTGTTGGTACTAGAAGCGGAAGACTCTATAGTCCTGTTATTAGAGGGAAGATAATACCGGCCCCAGCGTCCATTTCGGGAAACAAAGATAGGGTAGGTAGTGGGGTCAGTAGTGGGAGCATGACATAGGATAAGATCATCCTCGGTACATGGGAATGGGGCTAAGATTGGGTCTGGAGCAGGAGGCAAGCCAAAACTGTACTCACTCTCGTTGTCACCATTGGCGACGGAACTGTGAGTGGGAGAAGACATCTCAGTTTTGATCTCTGCACAGGAGTAGTGGTTAGAATGAGTAGATTGTGTAACGCCCTGGAAGAAAGCCGGTCGAGGCTCTGTTAGTAAATTCCAATACTCACTTGGAGCAGACGATTCAGTCTTGGAGGTTCCTTGGGGGCTGCTGTTAACTTGCTCTAGGATGGCTGGCTGTATACGTCTTTGCCTCTTTCTGATAGGCGAGGATGATAGACGAGAGGACAAAGTATAAGACATACCTTTCTTGGCGCCCTTACTAGAGGGAGATTTGGCAGGCATGATGGATTTTGATGACGAGGTTTATGAAATCGAAAGGCGGAAGAGAAGACAAAATTTGAGGTGAGAAAGAGGATGGGGGAAGGAGGTTGATGGAACCCGTTTGCAACCAGCAACTTTTTATATGCGCCGTTGATAACCCGCCAGATTCCATAAGACAGGTCGTATTACACAAAGCACATAAAGCATATAAGAAAAGGTCATTATATAATGATTATTCCATTGTTCATGTACAAGAGTTGGACACGGCGTGAATAAAGCAATATTTACCAAGAGGACAAGTCCCTTTGAAACAAACTGTCTGAGACATGACATGCAGACCCTCGTTTGTAATAAATTATGTAGTCCTGTATACTAAGGATTATAATCCACAACAGGGATTGTAGTATCATCCAGACTGACAGAGCCAGGGGTGTCGATACCAGCGTACTTGTTGAGCCACCCTAGGACCTGTTGATGCCAGACAAGACTGTTTTCCTTGTTGACGACCCTATTTTAGTGTCAAGTTAGCTTTATTGACCCCCTGATGATGCATTCACATCCAAAAGCAGTAACTGCACTTACCAGTGGTTTTCATCAGGGAAATTGAGCAGTCGGCTTGGAACACCGCGTTCTTGCAGGACATTGAAAAGCGCCAAGCCCTCAGAGATGGGAAGTCGGTAATCCAAATCACTGTGAATGATGAGCTGCGGGGTAGAGAACTGCTTAATGTGCTCTGGAGCCGATGGATCCCAACGACGATAGTTGTCTCGATTGTCCCAGAAGGTGCCGTTGAACTGTGTAAGGGTTAATATACAAGTTGAGCAAATACCACGGAAAGGTATACATACCTCATGCTCCATGAACCACAGCTCCTCGGTCGAGACCTTTGCATCGGCCACAAATGTGCCGTCGTGGCTGGCCAGCGCCTTGAATTTGCGACCTAGGGGATTACCCTGGATCCAGTTGATCATGAAACCACCGTAGCTGGCGCCAGCTGCCACACCGCGATCGGTATCGATGAAGTCGAAGTTGTCCCGAACATGCTCCCAGCATTTAACCAAGTCGACATAAGGATAGCTTCCTGTTAATTGTTAGAAGGTAATAATAGGAGTGACTGATGACAATGACATACCCCAGTTGTTCGCGATCTCATCCGTGAGCTTATCGCCAAATCCAGTGCTACCAGTTGGGTTGGGCGCAACAACCACATATCCCTGGTCGGCAAAGGCCTTGTAGTTCCAACGAGTGCTCCAGGAGTCACCCCAGGAGCCTTGAGGACCACCGTGAATATAGAACAGGAGTGGGTATGACTTCGACTTGTCGAAGTTCTCGGGGTAGACAATCCACGCGTGAATCTATAAAGTTAATATCCCTTCATTCTCATGAGAAAATAGCAGACTTACATCTGTCCAGCTGCCCTTGAAGTAGAACTCATCAGCATCCGATGGGCCCATGTTCTTCAGCGCGGGGTCAACATCATTGGCAGAGAAGACAACACCTGTGACACCCTTGCTAGGATTGGCGGTATAAACATTGCGACTAGTATGGATAGCAGAGCCAGAAACCAAGTAGTCTCCGTTGGGTAGACCGTAGTAAGCAGCCACCGAGCCGGCGTCGGTGAAGTTCTTAGGCTTGAAATCATCACCAGCATTGACAGGGAGCAAGAAAAGGCGAGAGCGTGCAGAATCCTCGGTGTTCAGAACAAGATCCTTTCCGTTGGCAGACCACTTGATAAGACTAGGTGAGCGATCCCAGTCCTTGGCCAAGGTACGAATAGTATCCTTGGAGTCAATAGTGTGAACGTAGACAACACGACGATCTGACTCATAAGAGATATCTTGCATTTGGAGGTATGCAAGGCGACGACTATCTGGGGAAAAGACAGGGCTGCTCGAATCACCCTTGATGTCTTTCGGCGTGCCAGGGCTGTCTGGGCCATTGATAGCCACGGCCTTCTTGGATCCATCATGGGGCACAAGATAGATATATGAAGCAGTGTTGTTTGCGCGTGGCAGCTCAGGAGCCTTGCTCTTGAATGCAACCAACTTTCCGTTGGGGGAGATGTCATACTCAGACGAATCACCGAATGGCGGGTAGGGTGACTCGAGGTTCTTGACTCCTGCGACGAGGTTCTTGAGAGATCCATTAGAAGCGTAGCGGGAGGTCGCTCCATGTCCGGCTCTCTTCTTCTTTAGAGTTCCTGAGAAGATAGCATTGAATCTGGTAGTGAGCCACGTATCCCAGTGGCGGACGTAGATACTATCGTAGATACGCGCCGAGCTGAGGGGCGTGGTGGCGAGCTCTTTATTGTACGCCGTTCCGTTGGGGTAAGATTCTCCATACACCAAGAAGTTAATATCTCCAGACTTGGTGATGGCGGTCTTGAGGCCAGAAAGCGGCGCCGGCAGTGAAGCCGCCTTGTAGGCACTGCACAGAAGTTAGGAATGGTTCATCCAAATATGCATGTAAACTTACGAGTTTGTAAAGTCAGAGGTATCTGACACCCAAATCTCGGTACCTCCAGGAATCTCGGCATTGGTGCCGTTGATATACAACAGACCCGAGTCAGTAGACCCCAGCCAAGCCAATTCCGAGACATTGCTGTCGTCGGTAAGCTTGGTGACTTTTCCAGTCTTCAGATCCAGCAGACTCCACCATGATGATGTGGTGTGGGTCTCGAAGGAGTATTCAGAGGTGGAAAAGAATGCAACTTCCTATGTCAGGTTAATAACGCTTGATCGATATCTGCATACAGCTACTAGCGCAACTCACTCCAGATGGATTGGGAACAGCGTCACTCCGTCTCGGAGCCGAGATAAGTTGTCTACAAAGAAGATCAGCATCCGGCGAAGAAGCACAATTGATAAATTGGCTTAGAAGATCGGCACTTACTCGGGTGTAAGAGCTGCCGCAGAAATGACGATCGACCCGAGAGCCGTCGTCAATTGAAACACACGCATATTGACAATCAAGTATGAACCCACACAGCCCAGGAGAAACGTGCAGAGTAGTAAACGGGCTGCAGCAGACCCTGAAATATAAGTGTTGTGACTCCGCACGCCGAGTCAGCTAGTAGCCATGGCGGATAGCGCACTTTGCCGTCGAAGGGGGGCATGTTACATTCCGCGGTGCCAAGAAAGATAGGCATGATGTTATTTCCAGTTGTTGGCCGTTTCCAAGCCACTAATAAGACGTGATGCTAACAAAGAAACGCGGGGCGCAGGCCGACATTGTGCCAAGAAGGGTCCGGCTGCTTGGTGCAGCGCCAAGCGTACCGGAGTCCGCTGATAATCCGTTGATAGCCGGGATTATGGAAGACAGTCATGATATTGAATCATGATCAACAGGGGAATTATCCTAAAAAAGATAGATTATAGTAAGCAAACAGAGAGATGCCTACGGGAAATCATCCCCGAGATCGTATAGAGAGTCAAAGGAAGGATACTAGTGGCACCATGGTAAGCCCTAATGATGCACCCCATATGAGCAAAATGGTGCAATTTACACAATATGTACGACTACGCGACGCGGGAATATCAATATCCAATGAATTTGATTACAATCGCTATAGTTCGTTTGACAAAATCGCTTCAATACTCAAAGTCATCATCCACACCCCCCTTGCTCCCAGTCTCTTTGGCGACTGCTTCTTGTTTCCGATACATCTCCGCCACAGCACGCGTGGTAGTAGCCTCGTCTGGTTTCTTATCGTCGCGAGATTTGATATATCGCGGGAAACGCAGAGACACACCCTTTCCACCACCGGTTGTTCCTTGGAACTCATCGGCAGCGGCTTGGTAGCGTGGACTGAGGGTCAAGTCGGCTGTTTTCACTTCCCACACAAGTCTTGGCTCGAACCAAACATCCGGTTGATCCTTTGGGACGGCCGAGTGAGTGTAAAATGGCTTTGGGCGGTCAATTACCAGAGGAACTAGCGTCTGGTGTAGCTCTTCAAGTAGCACCTCGGAGAAGCCAGTGCCGATGTTACATATGGTCTCGTATGTGTCACTGTTGGGGTTATAGGCAGCGAGAAGGAAGGCACCGTAAACAGAAGTACGTTTTCCACGACCGTAGTAGGCCCCAAGTACGACAAGATCGAGGGAGTCGCCAACGCCAGCGAGATAATCTTTTTTAACCTGGATGATTCGTTAGCAATTTGTTGAATAGGAAGTCAACAAAAGAGGCATTCATACCTTCAGCCAGTTGCGACTCCGTTTACTTGGCTCATAGCCACTCTCCGCTGTGTCCAGCATCTTCACCATAAGACCCTCACACGAAGCTTTAACACTAGCCTCGAGCAATTCTTGGATCTCATCGAGAACATTGGAGTTGCCATACTGGGCAAATTGGAACTCCCCTTCAATCGGTTGGAAGCATTGGTGCATAAGCTCTCGCCGTTCCCGTAGAGACTTCTTGACGCAAGGCTATTGCAAAGTTAGCGAGAAAAACTAGGTATGGCCAAAAGCGACTCGCTGCACCTCTTTCCTCTCTCATAACCCTGGCGATAAACGAGAAGACCACCAAATCGCGAGGGAAAAGAAGATAGAAAGAGGAATCCAGCGAATCGCTCTTTCATAGTCATTAAAGAGACGAATGGTCTTACCTCTCCATTGAAGAAAAGCAAATCAAAGGCATACACGCAGACCTTGACCTTGACATCCTCCGCTTTGACATCCTTGCGCTTGCGAGTCATCAGTTGTTGGAATGGAAGAACCTTTTTGGCCTCCGTATCCCACGCGACAGTTTCGCAATCGAGAACGAAGCTCTTAACGTCAGCTTTGACCCACGTGTCGAGCTTGCCTAGAACATCGGGATACTTCTTCGAAAGATCTTCTGAGTTGCGGGAGAAGATTGACGAGAGTCCTTTGCTGTCCTTCTGTAATGTGTTCAAGGCTCCAGGATACTGGTGGATAGAATCCGGAGACACAAAATGGATCTGTGCTCTTTCTCCATCGTATTTATATTCGCAAGTAAATTCCTTCCCTTCGAACCGGTCAAGAACCTCAGTTATAGACTTGGTTGGTTTGGCAAGCATAGGTTTGATAGGAATTCCCGGGGAAAGCTTGCACACTTCAGGCAGCTTGAGCAGACCATGCTCAAGAACTGCAGGAATGATTACTTCGTAGGCAGGAAGCTCGCTGTAAACAGTCTTGAAGATGTTTTCACCTTCGACCATTTCCTCTGCAGACGGGATCTTCTTGCCAGCTGATTCAGCCTCGTGGGTCTGGACTGCCCGAGAAACAGCGACAAGAACTGTCTTCTCTGCGAGGCCCAGTCTCAGTTTACCTTCCAAAAAGCGAACGATGAATTTGGCTTCACTCGGGCCGCCCTTGTTCTCGGTGATATCCACTCCCTTGCCAGCAGTGTCGGCATCGGCTGCAGCCAACAGTTTCTTGATGCCTGAAATCTTTTTGTCTTGAGATCCATGACCCTGGACCTTCGCGATTCCAAGAAGGCCTTCATGTACACCTCGGACAGTCAAAGGCTTAGGCTTGAACATGGTAGGCTGGTTTGACCGACTTTTGGCAGCGACCAGTCCCAGGTCTCCAATTTCGCGTTGATCGGCCTTAATGACGGCAAGGCTGCGGCCGGTACATTCACCAATAGCTTTCATGATTAGTGACTCCCCGATGCCCAGTTCAATTCCGGCATAATCGGCAGCCAGTTTATTGATCATCAGCTGAACAGTGGGTAGGAAATCGGAAGGTGTCAGCCGGAGAACCTGACGAAGGAAAAGGGAACAGTGGTCCGTGATTTCCAAGCGCTTTCTGGTCATCTCCACTAGAGAAAATGTGGTACATAACGCAGCGTAAGGGACAGGAGCACCTGCTTTCCAGTCTGGGTACGGATCTTTACCACTGCCTTTCAATTTAGCTTGGAATTTTTCGATTGATTTCTTCGTGAGCTCCGGCTTGAGGTCATCCTCGTCTTCGCTTTCCAATGGGTCCTCCTCTTCTTCGACTGACGGTGACTTCTCTTCGGGAGTAATGTCAGAGAGCCTTTTTGCGACAGGTGGTGGTGATGGCGATTTAACCTTTGGCTTTGTTGACTCGGGCTTCTTCGGGGATGCCGATTGCTTCTTCGCAGCAGGAGAGGTCTTCGCGGAGGCCTTTCGACGCCTTTTAGAGACAGGCTGGATATCGGAACCATCGCTTTCTTCCGCCTCGGCGCTCTTTTCCCGCTTCACGCCCTTCATTGGCTCCGCCCCATTGAGGGCGGCTGTTGATGCTGAGTCGGTGGCGTCTTCCGCCTTAACTTCGTCGGTGGTATCCTTGGGCTCCGCCTCAGCGGCATCACTGCTTGCAGCTTGTCTCTTCCCACCAAAAGCTAATGTGGTTTGCTTCTTCGGCGGTTGGTTCGCACCCGAGCCGAAAAACCTCCTACAACGAATAGAATGAATTAGCGGAGTGAACCAAAACAAGGGCAAAAAAAGTCAGAGTGAAAGGGCGCATGCGCCATCGGTATTGTCGACGCACCCAATCGTCTGCTGTCCATCCCGTACATACCCTAGGGTAGCCTGTTTCCTGCTCTTATCATCAGCCATGATTCGCGATGCTGAGAACGTCGTTTTGTTCAAACTAAAATTTTGCTGCGCTGCCAGGCTGGCTGATATTAAGCCTGTAGATAGCTTGGAGATTGGTGTGGTCAAGGAATTATGTTGTCTTGCAGATCGTATGCTGAAGCTAGGTCTTGAGCGCGAAAGCGATAAAAGCGCGAGCTCTGGAATCCGCACAACCCGCATAGGCAATTCTCCTGGAACTTAATGGGCACAGAATATAGCCCAATATATAGTCCAAGCAGACCAAAGCCGGAATTAAAATAGCCAAGGCAACACTGGTTGCTTTGTCGCAGGCAGCTGTCGGGATTCCCACGCGTTGAGACGCGCTAACGTATCACGTGCAGCGTTATCTTGCCCTTTCGGGATAGATTGTGTTCACCGCTTGATTATGCCGGCAGATGATGACAGAGCGGTGCAGTTTTGGGATGCAGTCCCGCTGTATTCCATCACAATGGGTCCGACGGTGTTTACAATGGAGCTCTTTGATGTTTGACTGATCTAGTACTGTCCCTCACTCAACACCCAGCCTACTATCTTGCCACTCTAACGCTGCCCGGCGTTGCTCGGCTGCAATGGACAACCTCCGGCAGGAATCTTTCAAGAAGGTATGTCAGGATTCATTCGGCTCTTAGGACGAAGGGCGCTGACCTGTTAATAGCTCCGAGCGCCATGCGTGGAACTTAGCGCTATAGGGCTTGGCTTCCGAGGAAATCAAGCTTCCGCGGCCGATGTATCCCGAGTCCTTGAGCCGGTGTACAACTGTTTAAAGGAACTCGCGCGGAACAATACCCTCGACGAGAAGCTAGCTGAATATGCATTCTTTCCATTATCGCATATCTTCAATGAGACGCAAAGACTACCTGCACAATGCTTGGAATCGGCCGTCAACTGTTTGCGGATACTGGTCGCTGATGGGTGGCGGCAACGGCTGTCTCCTGCAATGGGCAAGCAACTCATAATCCTGTTGACGTTGATCGTGGGAGGATCTCAAAGCAAAGCGGAAGAGAAACAACTACCGAAGCCTAAGGTTTCAGAAGAATTGTGTATTGCTGGGTTTGACTGCCTCAGCGCCATATTCACGGTCTTAGAAGGAGCTGAGCCAGAACGGACAATATATCACGAGATCGGCACAGCGACGGTTATCGATCAAACAGTATATATCCTACTTGAGGGAATTGTTGATGATAGATCAGATGAGCTCTGTCTAGCAGCCGCCAGGGCTTTGCAGGCACTTTATGCTCGAATCACGGACCGCGTGGTACTTGCCAGCATCATGCCGCGAACTGTGTCGGCACTGGCCAAGATTCTAAGGCCATCAACACAGACTCGCAGGTCATACAAGCTCCTCCAGACTTCCTTACAGATTCTCACAGAGCTCCTAAGAGCTGTTCTCAATGACCGTGTCGCCTCAGAAGTCTCCCCGCCCGAGCTAGGAAGCGATAAGATAGCCCTGGATGAATCCTGGTTGAAGGCCACAACGACACAGATCAAGCTTGCGCTGGCCAATGTTATCAAGGTTCGACGTCATCAGCGATCAGAGGTTCAGTCTGCCGTCCTAGACCTCTCCCTGATGGTAATCGAAGAGTGCCAAACCACACTTTCAGAGTCTGTGCCTATGATGGTTGAAACAGTTGTTGTTCTTGCAGATAAAGAGGATGAGGGAGTAAATGAAGCCTACAAGAACATAACTCATCTTGCCACAACATATCCTATAGTGTTGGACTCTTTGAAAGAATCGCTGCATACCTGGCTCACTTCTTTCCCTCGAATCATGCAAGGCAATGATGAAACTGCTAAGCAGTGGGGGGTTCGTCAGATCTCCACCGTCTTTCAAGTGCTGTCCCAAGTTCAATCTGGCTCCGACTTGCTTACCGGCAGTTTGGCATCCGGTCTATGTGATAGCGTCGGTGCCGTTGTCAAACAAAACACCAATGCTCTCCAGCAGTTAGCCTCAATGGATGCTGACTTCAACTGGGAGGTACTCAGCACTGATGCTAGATCTAAGGTGTTTCCGCCCATTATTCTGGAACACCAGAGCCAGCAACAAACTCTCAAAGATCTACGGTCAATGATTACTAGATTGAACTTGTCTGATTCGGGGAATGATATCACTCGATCAATTGTCAACCGTATGCACACAACATCAAGTGATTCCACTGTTGCGCCTTTCTGGTTGGCAATGACTTTCTTACGGGACAGCACTACGGCAACAGCCGGCTTTGACGATTTCATCTCTCTTGATCATGTTGAAGGGTCCACCTCGTTAACGGGCCGTGGCGAAATGATTGAAGAGTTGTATTATATCTCTTTAAATATACTGAACGAATTGTCAGTTGACGGAACGGGTGACTGGCGTACATCGGCACTCGCTCTGGAGTCTGTGGCTCTTCAAGCTCAACAACTAGGCGAGGCTTTCCGGCCTGAACTCATGGACGCGCTCTACCCAACTTTACAGCTGTTGGCATCACAGAACCCTAATCTTCAACGCCACGCCATGACATGCCTGAATATCTTAACCAATGCCTGCAACTACCCAGACACGAGTGCTATGATCATTGAAAACGTGGACTATCTCGTCAACTCAGTGGCATTGAAACTTAATACCTTCGACGTATCGCCCTATCCGCCACAGGTCCTGTTTATGATGGTCAAGCTCTGTGGCGCCCGACTGATACCGTATCTGGATGATCTAGTTGATTCTATATTTGGTATCCTGGATCTATATCACGGCTATCCCAAACTCGTTGAGATGATGTTCAAGACCCTAGCTGCAGTCGTCGAGGAAGGGGCGAAGAAACCGTCCTTGCTCACAATCGACGAGGGCAAAGAGAATGGCTTGCACAATACCCGCAAGTCTCAATACCAGAATCTCTCAATTTCAGGCATCGCCGCAAGTATTGCCAATCGCAGGGCTAAACGGCATGCCGAGGATGAATTAGCAGATGCCGATGGTAAAATCCCTCATCCCAAAAAGCCATGGTCAGAAACATACGAAAAACCTCCCCCAGAGCCGTCCATCGAAGAGCTTCTGAACCAAGCCGAATCGGATGAGCCGCCACTCCCACCCCCTAAGGAACCAGAAGACGCCGAGAAGCCACTCAGCAAAACCCACGCCCTCCTCTTACACATCGTCAAATCCATCCCATCCCACCTAACCTCACCATCTCCCTACCTCCGCCGCTCCCTCCTCTCGATCCTCATCGATGTCCTACCCGCTTTATCCCAAAACGAAACCAGCTTCCTCCCTCTAATCAATGAACTGTGGCCCACAGTAGCAAGCCGAATAATCTTCCCCTCAGCACAAGGAAACGAGACATCGAAAACACTCATCGCCACCTCGTCCACAGAATCAACCCGCAAACCAGAAACCCCAGACCACCAAGAAGAAACCTTCGTCACGGTAACAGCCTGCGAAGCCATCGAAGCAATGTGCAAAGGCGCAGGCGATTTCATGGCCACACGCGTCGAAACCGAATTCTCCCGCTGGGACCGGCTGTACCGCCGCGTGTGGGAGAAAGTACGTGCCGACGCGGAGGCCGCAAACGAGCGCCGTGCCAGGTCCCAGGCTACCACTGAATTAGGAGATACGGCGTCTACTCTACACTTAGCCCTATCTTCTTCCCTTTCGCTCTCGCCCTCAACGCCGGGATCGAGGTTCTTCACGTCGCACCACCGTCTGTGGCGTGCGTTAATCTCCCTCTTTATCACGGTTCTCTCGCATGTCCGGTTACCGTTGGAAGTGGGTGATAGGATCTGTGAGATGCTTGGAGGCTGGATTGCACTGTTTGTCGGTCCTGAGTATTATTTCGTTTCTTCGAGGACTTCTTTGTCTGTGAAGACCCCTGGTGAGGGTATGGGTTCTGTTGAGGATGCAATTCAGGCGATGGAGGCTTGGAATGTGGATTTGACGTGGTTTGTCTTTATGCAGTATCGCGTAAGAGCGGATGTGCTTACTACAAGCCATTCTGGGAAATGTGGTGGCGATACTAGTCTCCCGTTCGATGGCGAGGAAGAGCAGGTTAGACTTGCTGAGGTGGCGTTCTAGATCTTGCTCTTTGTTGATAGCATTGCATGGCATAGCATGAGATGAGATACGACTGTATTGTATTTTGTTCTACTTCCAATGTTCCAGTCATTTGTACGTGTACCAAGTGCTACTAAATATGGATTGAAATGAGGTTATTGACAACGTATTGATATGCATTATAAAGGAGTGGCGACTGGTGAGCTAAACTAAAATGAAAGCCAAAATGATCAACCCATGATGGGCAGACCAGAAAGAGGTCCAAAAATACCTGTCCAATCTAAGAATGGATGCAGCAAATAGCAAATAGCGAAGGATACATGATAGCGTACGCAACGTTTACCGTCTACTCGCTCTCTTCTTCACTCTCCTCGTCGCTCTCGGCATTCTCGAGCCACTCAATGAATGGCTTAGCAGCCTTGTGGATCTTCTTGCTGGTCGAGATGTCGACGTACTTCTTGCTAGTCTTGGCACCCCATGCCTTGAGGGTTTCCTCAGACACAAGGTCGTTCTGGTAGTAGCCCAGCAGGATGGCAGGGACCTGGGCGACAAGTTCCGGGTGATCCTGGCCAACGAAGCGCTCGGTACCACCGAGGAAAGCCTTTTCATGACGATCGGAGGTGATCAGCTTCTTCAGCAAACCAGAGCGGCTTTCGATCTGCTTGGCGATCTTCTCATCGAAGATGCTCTGTGCCAGCACGGCGCAAGTCTTGTGCTTGGTCTCAATGCCGAATTCCTTGGCCTTCATGTAGATCTCAACATCAGTGACATTGGTAACACCACCCTTCTCAGCAGCGGTCTCGACGATCCAGCTGCCCAGCTGCTCGTAGGATGAGGGTCCATCAGCTCCCTCATCGTCACCATCCTCAAGGACGAGAGCCCGCTTAAGGTCCGAGGGGAGATCCTTGGCACGAGCCTTGACGGCCTCCTCGGAAACGTCAACGGCCCACTCATCATCCTTGATCTCGACCTCAGCCTCGATGGCCTGGGCCTGACGGGTCACTTCATCATCGCTGTTAGCCTCGAGGGCAAAGTCTCCGTCATCATTCTCGGAGTTGTTGCTGTCGCCAGGGCTGGCTTCCTCGCCATTAGCGGCCTTCTCCTTGTTTCGCTCGCGGCGGGACTTCTTCTTCTCCTTTTTGCCACCCTTGGGGTTATTGCGAACAATGAAGGTGCTCAGCTTGAGGCGAGGGTCGACATCGGAGCGCTGGCCACAGGCTTTGCAGTCCAGGGTGATCTTCTCGTCCTTGATAGAGACGTCGGTCTCAGGGTTCTTGCACTTCTTGCAGAGCACAAACTTGGCGATGAAGCCGTCGAGGTAATCCTGGAGCTTGGGGGCGTCGTGAGAACCGTTGATGATCCAACGGTCGTCAGAGGGCTTAGCATTGGCCTGAGCACCAAGTTCAAAACCGAAGTACTTGATGAGATAGGCAGGGGGGCGACTGAGGGACTGAGCAACCGAGTTCAGGTTGACAACAACGGTCTTGATACCGTTGCCCTTGCCCTCGACCTTAGCCTGGAGCTTCTCCATCTTGTAGCGATAGAAGGGATCGGTGATATCCCGGCGAATGTTGACGGTGGCCATGATGACGGTTTAGTTGAGCGATTGGTTCACTAGAATGGAACAGTAGGCTTGCCTAAAGGAAAGCTGGGAGGATTATGGATGATGATGTTGTTGACGAGACAAGACATGCGTGTCAAGTTTCTTTTTTTTTTGTTATACGATGTGATTCTTTGGGCGAAGTCACAACAAATCGAGGAAAGATCCGGGGTATTCAGCCACAGGACCGAAGGTGTATGCTGCAAGGTTTCGGCGCGCGAAACGTTTGCAGCTTGAGCGGCAGGTGATGTTCGAAATTTTGGACGGAGGACGAATACATAGACAAGTTCGCGGGAAACTTCTCAACGTGTTGCTTTCTGGGAACGATCGAAGTTCTTTGAATCCGAGTCAGAGGTCGGACACCTGGCGGATGGTGGAAAGTGATGGTGGCGAGGCCGAACTAACCAGTGAGGAAAAATGAAGAGCGTAGAACTTGGAAGTCCACGCGTTAAGTAGATAAAGGCTTCGAAAATAACTCGATGCCTAGTGTTTGTGTGTTGTTGAGGAAAAGAAGAAAAAGAAGAGGAAAAGGCAGAATTTGACAAATCATGGTTATGTCAGCGCGCACGTGCCGGAAATAACTCGGAGTATAAACGACCATTGACAGTTGAATATATCACATATGATATCCTAGGAGTTTCAAAAATGGGATTTTGAAAATCGGATTTCAAGTTTAAGATTCTTTGTGTATTAAAATACATTTTTAATCATTCTTGAAGGATATATAAGTGAAATATACTATGTTTTTATGCATCCGGACGAGTACAGGCCGAACCTTCCAAGACCCCACCACGGGCACACAGCGATAAACGGCAATCTCGTTCGGTCAACTTAAGTACAGCGTTTTGCGTTGTACGAATATAGCCTGCTGACCCTGTCATTTCACTATTCACTATTTAACTTCCTTTTGATTCACTTCTGTTACAACACTTCGGATCTATTACCCCGAAATCCCCCGCTCTATCTTTCTCCGGAGCCAAGACATCATGCCCGTAGATCTATCGCTATATTTGGTCACGGATTCGACCCCAGCCATTCTCAAGGGGCGAGATTTATGTGAAGTGGTAGAAAGTGCTTTGCAAGGAGGTAAGTGGTGCTCCGGCGTTGCTAATTATTCAACTAATCCCTGCTGCAGGCGTGACGGTGGTGCAATACCGGGAGAAAACCAATGACACTGGTGTTATGGTGGAAACTGCCCGGAAACTACACCAGGTAACCAAGAAATACAATGTGCCTCTTTTGATCAATGACCGGGTTGATGTGGCTCTTGCCATTGGTGCCGAGGGCGTGCATCTTGGTCAAGATGATATGGGTTTGTTACTACGATTTTACAATAGTACATGTACTAATCTTAAATATAGATTTTGCGGAAGCAAAAAAGCTTCTTCCGGAGAATGCCATTATTGGTATCAGTACATCCTCAATCGAGGAGGCTAGAAAGGCTACCGCAGATGGCGCCGACTATATCGGAATCGGAACCATGTTCGCCACCCCAACGTAAGTTTTCATCCATAGATACTCTGTATGTCGTCTTCCAGCAATGGACGCTAATTATTAATAGCAAAACCAATACCAAGTCAGTCATCGGTACGGCAGGTACTCAGGCCATCCTAGATGCCATTAAAGACTCCGCCATTGGCACTGTTTCCATCGGCGGGATCAACCACTCCAACGTGCAACGAGTGCTCTATCAGTCTCAGTCACCAAATAAAGCACTGGATGGAGTGGCCATTGTCAGTGCCATCGTGGCAGCCGATGACCCTAAAGCATCTGCCGAGAAATTCGCCGAGCTTATCAAGAATCCTCCCCGGTTTGCCCAGGCTTCCAACCCTCCTCGTCCTAATGAGGCAGAGGCCTTATTGAACGAGGTGCCCCAAATCATCCGTAAGATGGTTGACGTGCATCCCCTCGTACACAACATGATCAACTTTGTTGTTTCGAACTTCGTGGCCAATGTTGCCCTTTCCATGTCAGTATATTATACCTAGCCAAACCGTTCTCCATGTTAACCATTGTACAGCGGTGCATCTCCCATCATGTCTCCATATGGCGATGAGGCCACAGACTTGTGCAAGTTTGATGGTGCCCTTCTGATCAACATGGGGACTTTGACTAGCGATAGTCTCCCAAACTACCTAAAGGCTGTTAAGGCATACAATGAGCGGGGGAACCCAGTGATCTACGACCCAGTTGGTGCAGCTGCGACACATATTCGCCGCAACGCTGTGACTCAGCTTATGGCCGGAGGTTACTTTGATCTGATTAAGGGTAACGAGGGAGAAATCCGCCAGGTTTGGGGTAGCAGTGCTGTTCAGCAGCGCGGTGTCGATAGTGGACCGAGTACACTTGACGGCAATCAAAAGGCTGCCTTAGCTCGGGATCTGGCTCGCAGAGAGCGTAAGTACACTATAAGTCTCCAACTGCGATTTGTCTAATTCCAAATAGGAAATGTTGTGCTATTGACCGGAGCAACAGACTACCTCAGCGATGGCGAGCGAGTCATTGCCGTCAAGAACGGCCACCCATACCTAGGCCAAGTGACCGGAGTATGTAGCCTTTCCAAATCCGTATTTCTAGTACCCAGCTAACAAATATGCAGACCGGCTGTGCCATCGGCACAATCTCCGGCTGCTTCTTGGCCGCCCACCGTTCTGACAGACTCCTCGCGGTCCTGTCTGGAATTCTCATGTACGAGATCGCAGCAGAGAACGCAGCGGCCAAAGAGTATGTTCGCGGCCCGGGTAGCTTCGTCCCGGCATTTGTCGACGAGCTTTACGCTATCCGCACGGCGGCGGCAAACGGTGATGACAGCTGGTTTGCTGGCCGGGCCAAGGTGCATGAGGTGAAGCTATAGATACCTCCATATTAGTAGACGATATGTACATAAGCAAAAGTTTGACCATAATTGAAATAAAAATATCAACCATCATCCCTCGGCTTTCCCCGCATCTCCGAATACTCCGATTCCCCGCGTTCCCCCGCTAACTCTTCTTTTCTTCTTATTCTTCTTCTACTTCTACAACCGTCCCAGATCCTTCAATCCTCACGTAAAAATTACAATCATCGCAAGAATGGCTGCCCCAACGCGCGCATCTCGAATCCGTAAGTAACCCCGGAATCTCAATGCAATACATCTAACATTGAACCAGGCAATCCCGCACTCTTGTACGCACATCCATATCAAACAATGATACCCCAAACCCAGAACTAACCCATCCCAAAACAGTATCTGCGACATCCAAGACAAATTCCGCAATGGAATCTACGAATTTCCCAAACTGTACAAATCCCATATCCCAAAACCACCCGAACCCAAAAACGCTAACAAACCAAACAGCGTCTCAACAACAGACAAAATGCTCCGCGCTGCCTCAACCCTTCAAATCCCCGTCTTCATAACAACTCAAAACCGCGCCAAACTCGGCAACACCGTGCCAGAACTCCAACAACACCTTAACGGCCCACACATCCGCGCCGACGTAGATAAGACCCTCTTCTCAATGATAACCCCAGAGATCGAGAAGTTACTCCCAGCCCCAGGTTCTGCGCCTCTAGATGTGATAATCGTCGGGATTGAGACGCACATCTGCGTGACGCAGACGACGCTCGATCTCCTCGAGCGCGGTCACCGTGTTTACATCCTCGTTGATGGAGTCAGCAGTATTAACCCCGAGGAGAGGGGGGTTGCGCTTGCTAGATTGAGGGATGCTGGGGCTGTGGTTACAAGTAGTGAGAGTGTGCTTTTTGAGATTCTTGGTGATGCTTCGCATGAGTCGTTCCGGGATATTAGTGGGCTTGTTAAAGAGACGAAGGAGAGTACGAAGGTGGCTTTGGGGGTTTTCTCGAAGATTTAATTGGTTTTGGTTGGTTTGGATACACCTTACTTGATCTTCCATAGGCCAAGTCTGGAACCAGCGGAGACTTGCGCTTATTTACCCTACCTAGTAGGAAAGTGGTGAACGTATTCGAATGATGATTTAGAATTATAGTATGTCTAGTGGCAAAGATATAAGTCACAGAACGTGGGTCACGGGACCTGGCAACAGTAACAGATTATTGAATTACTCCCTTAGCAATAGCACCTAGGCCTACCTAATGTTACCAGACCTAAAACCCTTTGTAACTCCTGCTAGCATAGCATGAAAGAAATTAAAAAGTCGAAGTCGCAGCCTTACGATTACTGATAGTAGAAGTCGTATGCGCTATCCAATTGTGCCACAGGGGCTAAGTGAATATCAAAATGCCACAAATTCTAAATGGTAAATTAAAATCTCATTCTGACACTCGGTTGGAAGAACCTTGGAGTCGCCGCCGATCACTTTTGAGATATCCACAAGTTCGTAGATTTCATAGAATATTAGTTCCTGCTTCGTGCCCATTTGTAGGTAGTCACCGATCGATAAAATCAGTTCGGGTGGAACATCAAACAGACGTGATATTATTTCTCAATGTTGCTCTCTCGGAGTAATCGCTTGGGTTCTGAGTCAGTTCAAATTTGATTGTGATGTAAGAATGAAGGCCGAAGAAAACGACAGTGACCTAGGTACAACTTTTTAGTTTGATAAGATTTCTAATCTCACGCATGGGGCTCCAGCGCCCCAGGGCTGCAGGGGTTCGAAGGTCGCTTCATTAATTATTAGCTACTACCCATCTGGGTACGAAGTTCGCACCTACGTATACTACATAGGATGTAATCATAATATTGGCATGGACCATGTGAATTAACTCGTAATCATAACATTGTTTTGCAACCCTCCCGTATCATCACGTAAAACCGAGATCATTTCAGATTCGGATGTAATCAAACATAAAGCCAAGCCTAGTATGTTTCATCTAGGACGAGGCGTTGTGAGGGGCCGGGTTAAGCCAACCAAACGCCGATGCACTACCCACGGGATTCAGCGTACCATGCTTGTCCGAGGGAGCCGTCGGATGGTGGGTAGAGGTAATCGGAGAGGACTTGTCGGACTGCTCAGCGGTAACACTGCCAGGGGCTAGGGCCGAAGTCGTGGAGTTCGCATGGCTGCTAGATTTTCCGGTGCGGAAGACTTTCATCTCACGTTTCTGGGTCGGCTTTTGGGTATTGGTGGATTTGTATTTCTTGGTATCGCGGCGCCATGCGCTCCAAGAAGGCACATCATCGGTTTTAGTAGAGTCAGAAGTCGGTAGACTGGAACTGGCGGGACGAACTTCAGCTGAAATGTGAGCAGGGGCCTGCGGGTGATACTTGTGAGGATCGGTATTCTCGCCGCCAGGTAGACGAGCTGATGGAGGTGCAGAGGCCGGCTTTTGTTGAACATTGACAGGCCGGCCGATGATACCGACGGATGGATGTCCATTAGTAGGATGTTTCAGTAAGTCCCCAGAATTGGGAGTACCAGGAGAAGTGCAAAGAGATTTGAACACAGAGTCCTTTTCAGGACGCACGAGGGGGACAGAGACACGGGTGTGGTCATCGTCCACCATAATCAGTTTATCTTGCGAGAACAGAATATCAGCATTGTGGGCGCGCATCACATCGCTTCCAATGATGATTTGAATTGAGTTATTGCCGACTGCTGTCTCCCGAACCACGAAGCGGATAGTCACAGTAGGGACTTGGTGAGTAGGTGTCCCAGGGCGCGACGAAGATGGGTGAATAAGTGCTTCAGGAAGATAGACTGGAAGCTTGAGGTACTGTACATCGCCTTCATGCACGATCATGTTCTCCATCCCAAATTCGCGGACCATGGAGAGAGTCAAAGTTGAGACGTAAGAGCCCGAGCAAACGGCTGCATACAGGAGAGAGTCGTTAGTGAAAGTGTCAGTCAACCAGCACCGGATGATGGATGGGACTGGTCCGAGCAAGAAGAGTCCAGGAGGGGGGATCAAAGGGGACTCGATAGTGGTAGCACCAAGCAGTCGAGTAGTGTTCAGACGCAGGCTATTAGTCCGAGCGGAATGGTGTGAGTGGCCAGATGAGCTCAGTCGTCCATCAGATTGGTGAGAAAAGGTCCGTTCAAGAAGCGGGTGGGTACTCAAACTGCTGCCGGTCCGTAGAGGAAGGTCGTTACTGGAACGGCTAGCCTGGGCGTTCCCGTGTATAGCACTTTCGTCGAAACGGACACTGTTGGCTCGGGATGCGCCCCGTCTGGGCTCATCATCGCCATCAAACCCCACCGTAGAGCTAGCCATTGCGGAATGGTGACCCTGATCGAATCCTTTGAAAGCATCCGGGGGGGATTGGAACGCGGGGTCTGGAAGAGATGTCTTGGTAAGTGGCGAGCTGATTCCGGAAGGCAGTGGACTACCTGGAGCGATTGTCCCAACCGAATGTGGAAATGGGGACACAGGACACCAAGGACTCCTCAGACGTGCATCGTCGTCCCGGCGACGCTCCAGTTGCGCGAGCCGCTCTCCTTGCTCGTACTGGGCAATGTGGAGCTCCTTCAGCTCGTCAAAGACACGCCAAATGTCGTCACGTGAAGCAAAAGGATATTGCGCATCCATAGCCAGTTTAATCTTCAGACTTCAAGGTAAAATAAAAGAAAGCAGAGAAATTGACGCGGGGGAGTTGAAATAGTCCGCCCTAAGAGCAGGGACGCGAAAGACGTCACTTGGATTCGACACCTTTTCTCTAATATCTCCTACCGCCTTCGATCTGTGAGACGGCCCACCGGCCGTCCACCCTGTCTTCGAAGGTCAAATATCTGGGACCTGATCAGAACATCCAGTAGGGAGTTAGAGATGATAGACGATGGTAGGTGGACACGCGTTTCAGTATGGCTGGTATCGTGATAAGTGATTCCTGCTGGATTGTAGGCAATTCACAGACAATTTCAAGTTCACAGAAGGATGCAACCAAGTCTTTATTGACGTAGGATATGTGATGCGCAAGACACAAGTTGCGTTACGGGTTATTTGGCTGTCGAAGCAAGGCGAAGCGAAGCGAAATCGAGAGCAGATCAAGGTTTCAAGATTTCCAATTAGGGAGGGTCGAGAGGACAATGAAGAAAATTATTAAATGATGGTTTCAGCAACAATCTTGGGGAGGAAACGATTAGTCCAGTAGTTTGGAGAGAAGCCATTGCAATCAATGTATCCATGGATGGTAGGCGGTGACGCACGATAAAGGCGGTCAGATGAAGGGCGGGCACAGTGAAGGCGGTGATCAGTTTCGCAGGTTATCAACTAGTGAAGATACGAAGTCCTTGAAATTTCCTTGAAATACCTTTCTGACTGGATAGGTTAGGTTGTTGGAGGATGTTTGTGGAGGACGCAACGAAGATGAACTAGCTAGTCACCAGCATCAACACAATCTTCCCATGTTGTTACTCTCAGGTGATGAGTCACCTGACCCGGGTGGATAGGGCCCACCTGAGTACAGCATCTTTATCTTTCCTAGAGCTTTCAAAATTCAGCGTCACACATGCCCTCTTCTATTTAAGGGTGGGAAGGCTCCTAACATAGCTCCATCGTCTCGTTTCGGCTTTGATGCTTCGGTCGAAAGCCTTCACTCCCTAAGTATGGTACCACAAGTTTAAATGACCAAGAACGAATTTATGGAATGCTCAAGATGGTGTGGGTATCGGTGTGCCATTATGAAGAGCTGGACCTCCAATCTCGAATGTCCCCCTAGTGAAATTACTGGCATTTTACAAGCTTTTCATATTGTTCCGTTTGCCCTTGGGGGTTTCACGAACAAAACTAACAAGAGATCTATTCAGAATGATTCTAAAACTGCTAAAAAGTCCGCTAAAGAGTCCGCTGAAAACCACAAGGTATTCTTCCACTATAAGACTACCGAAATATATAAAGGGAATATTTGAGAAGATCACTGAAACGCCTATATATAGGGCGGCATGAGCGGCCGGTGATTTATGTTATACTTGAATCCTATACTTGAAGTTTGTGTTAGGGATCGTAATATATTGATTATGATGAAAAACGGCGGTAGGCTAGGTTAAAATGTGTTGTAGCCATTAGACTAGCCAAGGAAGAAATGTTGGTTTTAGAATCTATCAAAAAGCATCCACGATGGTGTTCGCGTAGGAAATATAGTAAACCACCAAAGTAATGGCAAATATTATATTGTAAGTAAACTACGTACCATATAATCACAGCAAATTATATGTAACTATGGGAAAATCTGTCATGGCGCACTGGCAGTTGGAGACTGCTGTACTATCCCACCTCTGTTTGCTATGCTGTTTGCTAGTACCGAGTATAGACATGAGACCTTTGATTGCCAGTTTGCCACAGGTATAAATACTCTATCACTTCATAATCTTACACATAAAGGGCCGCTTGTGTTGAAAAACCGGGGGCCAAATGGAATCTAATTAGGTTAGACCACTGCGCCAACAGTATTCCACATTGCGATTGGCCATCCATGGGGCTTCGCACATATAAGCCTAGCATCTAGCATTTCATAGAGTATTCAAACTGCCTATGAGATTTAACACTCATGATATGATTAACATAGAAGAAAAAGAAGAACACAGTAGCCCTTGGACATAGGATCACATGTCCAGTCTGGTTGTGCTGTATCTACCATTCCCTTTTCAGACCCACGAGATCCTTATCCTGGTTCACAGTATCGCTAGCAGCCTCGAACACCCTGAGAATCTGAGAGTTCCTCTGCTTAACATCACCTAACATAATTTCGATTGCCTTCGCAGCCTGCTCTGCAAGAACCTTCTCATCTGCTTTTGATGCCTCATCTGCAATCTGATGTAACCGCTTAAGCCAGTATAACCATCTCCATGCACTAAATCCATTCGGCGCTCGCTGGCCTAGCTCCGACTGCGTATACTCCCAGCCACCTCTCCCAATGGTACTATGAGAGCACTCATTCCACGAGACATCGGACAAGAGTATGATATTATGCCCAGCTTCCCGGATCCAAGCACATGCAGATGGGAGTAACGAAGCAATAGTAAGACCATGGTTTGATCGACGAGGTTCTTCATCATCCGGCTCATCAGAGCTACCAAGGTGACGCTGGGTCTCGAATGTATCACGGAAAATGACCAGAGCAATCTGACAAAGTCGATCGTTCGCAATGCGCGTGGACGCAAGCTTCGCAAGGAAAGACGCAGAATTAAGACGCTGTTTTGAGTCCATTGCGGCGAAGTCGTGGATCCAGCAATCTGTCATGTCCGTCGCAAGGAACGGCATGTCGTTCCAGACTGTCCCGTCGAGAGTTCTTGCAATATCGATCCCAGCCCCCGGTGCCTTCCTAGTGAGAGGTCCGCGTCCTCGTGTCCGGACGATGTCGAGGACTAATCTGTCTTGCTCGAGGCTTTCGTGGGAGACGTGTCTGGAGCATTGGTAATAGATGTACCAGAGGGAATGCAAATGGTCTTCGCAGGAATCAATTGACTGTCGGCTCCGGCAATAGGTTAGGCCCATGATCCATGCTCTGTTATGTGCCGCTCCTCGGAGGATGTCGAAATTCCCTGCTCGAGCAACCGCTTCCATGTCTGCCCAATCCTCTGGGCCGCATACAGCGCAGCCGGAAGGCATATCTCGTGAGGTCGGTGATTCTTTTAGTAAGTCGTGCATTCTGACCAGGTGAGTTTAAGAATGTAACGAGCTGGCAGTACTGATCAATGATGAGGGTCACCAGGGTGAATATCTAGAAATGAGATGAAGGTAGGAGAGATAGAGTGTGGGATTAGACGGATATATTATTCCTAAAAATAAGAAGACACTTGGGGTGGAAAAGAATGGTAAAGATACTGCTGTCTCTGTGACAGGCAGCAATGATCTTTTTCTTTTAACCAGACCGGTATACCATTGGTGACACACCCCTGTTCAGGGCAGGATATCCACTTGGGATCAGCAAGGATCAGCAGAAGGCGTCTTCATGACTCGATATCTGGGGCCGCCCCGGGGGCTAGATATGCGAATTCTGACTAGACTCTCGTGCTGTACTCCACAGTGGAGTTGAAAATAAGTACAACGAGTCGAATGAGAACAAGATGCCAGTTCATACAAAATGCTGGTATACAACATAGTGTAGAAAACAGGACAACATATACTGAAATTTAGCAAACTTGCATGTGGTCCTATACAGTGCTTCAGAATCAGCCCAGTAGCACAGAACTCCAGCTACGATTATTACCAACTTTTTTAAATCATTTGAATGTTAATCCATCTGGAGTCTGGAAATTGCACGTCGGATACTATTAAGGACATTGATGCTATAGCTCACAATTGTTACCAACGCCAGAAGTATATAAACGATGATCTCAAGGACGGAGCCTCTACGGATGTCCCACCATGCTCTTCTCCTCCGAGTAAGATAGGGAAGTCCCACCTACCAGGGAAAATCCGGTACTTATAGTTGCACACGTGAGTCTGAGAATTCTTCATTGCTAATTTCTATCTTAATAAACAACTTTAATCCCAACTCCCCTTACGCTGATTGCAAGCTACCAATCTATGATCTAGGCAACTCATTTAGGTGCCTCGACCCACGAGGGGAACACCATAGGAAGGCTATCTGGAGTCTGATCCGGCCAGTTCGCCTGAATTACCTTCATAAGTTCGTCGTAGACGATGCGGTTACCAGCGGGTGTCAAATGCAGACCTGTGAGATGAGTGAGTACGCGCAAAATGGGGAATATGCCAATATTCACGCACCATCAGTGAGGAGACTAGACAATGTCTCATTGTCTGGCGCATCACGACTGCCAATCAGAGGCTCTCCCTCCTTCCAGCCAGTAGTCTTCATGAAGGCAGACCATAAATCCACCACTGGGACATTGAGCGACGCGCCAACTTCGCACGCAGCCACTGCATATGACTTAGTGTTTCTGGCGGTTCTGCTGGGGAATGGGCAACCCTTTTCAGCGTCGAATCTCTCCATTTGATACTCATTAACAGGAGGGGGGCTGATCAAGATGAGTCGCGGGTTCTGTGCGCGTGTCGCTGGGTGTTGAATAATCGTCTTCAAGTTCTCCTTGTATTGATCCATAGGCACGTGCTGGTCATGAGCTGGAACGCATGCATCATTCGCTCCGAAAAAGATGGTCTATCGGATGTAAGTAAATTGGTCTTTTGGATACATTCGAGATTTCAAATGTGTCTGCCAATAACGGGGGCTTACCATGAACCGCACATTAGCGGTCTGTGGCATAGGGAAGAATTTCTCAAAGACCTTGACAGCATGGGCGGTTGTATATCCACTGTCGCTTGTTAGCATTGAATATAGTAAAGCCTTGGATTATCTTACGCTAGACCACGGTTG
The DNA here is from genome assembly GCF_001561935.1 of Penicillium griseofulvum. Lineage (NCBI taxonomy): Eukaryota > Fungi > Ascomycota > Eurotiomycetes > Eurotiales > Aspergillaceae > Penicillium > Penicillium griseofulvum. The sequence goes on from NW_024467419.1 coordinate 1,660,859, forward strand.
ACAACATCCAATCTGCGACTGTAGGCTGATTCTTTCATTAGATTATTGGTCATGCAAATTTTTAACGGTATTAGAGGAATGACTTACATTCCTGGAGCGCAGCATGAAATGCGAAACCTAGCTCTTGATTACAGGCCATCTGTGTGATGGAGTCTCCGAAGAGAAGAAATTGGTCATACGGCTTGAATGCATCCTGGGTCTCGGTGGTAGCCATGGTGAAGTAAGGATGTGACTGTAAAAGGATCAAATCACTTTAGAATGAAGTTATGGGGGTCGGGGGCTTATAAGCAACGTGGACGAAAAAAGCAAGTGGGGGAACTCGCTCCGCGGACGAAAGGGAAATTGGTGGAGCTTCGCTTGTCGTCAACTATGGAAAGAATATATTAAGACAAGTTGATAACAGAGTAGAACATTGTCCAAATCTGCCCAATCTGGAAATAATTTATCCACTAATTGTTAGTTTCGCATTGGGGGCCAGATCTGAACCCCGCCTTGCACTAAGAAAATTAACTACCAGATATAGCATTGGCCATGGATTTTGTTCTAGGTAGCTACATGGCTATAACCATACTTGTAACAAACAGAATCACTACTTTGGACCCCTCGTGCACTTTAAAACTGATGTTTTGGCCTTTCTGGATGTACTAATGGGGAGTCCATCACCACCCCATCCAATTCAACTTTGCCGGTTATATTCAAAGGAATTAGAAATGCAAAGTTTCGTCGAAGTTCGATGGTATATCCTGGAAATATAACTAATCCAACCGAGAAAGAAGATCTCAACTCAGCATCTAGCATAGTTTTCGTCTAATTCACATCATTGTTAGACCAGATATCGCCATATAGATAATATGGTTCTCACTTTGAAAAATTCCACTCCTTTTCACAATCACATAGCAAGCGTCTATTGGGAAGAACTTGGCACAGTTTATAGATTTGGGCCTAAACAAGGGCTAGGTGATTTTAGACATTTCATTCTCCCACACCTGTGAGACGCTGGCTTCCAACGTCTCAGAGACAACCACCAGAGAGGGCACTGGAGAAAGATTTAGTCACGTAGTAATCTTGAGAGTTCAGGATAGGAAGGAGCACAGTTCGAAATGGACTTGGTGGTATATTTGAAACACCCAAATTTTCAGGGTTTGAGTATAGAAGAAGCGAAAGTTTCTCTAGGTTTAACATCAAGTCATGGATCAAAGGGAGAAGAGATTGTGGGAAGAGGAAGAAGCTGGAGTTATTATGCGTCGCCATACCTAATATATAAGTGGATAGAGTCCTATTGCACGTCTCTTGAACCATAAAATAACAATAAGATACCCTACCAATGTTCTGGTGATATATACTTCTCCGGAATGTTATGAGCATCTTAACATACTGGAACAGCTAGTCAACCAACTAGACTGAGGAGCAGGAGTGAGCAACATAGGGCTATGAAACCATCTAAAGGATGCTCACTACCCCACTATGGATCGGACTGTCAAGAACTAATATAGCGCCAAAACATTAGTAACTACAGTGACCTGACATGGACCCCACTCTATATCTATGAATCCTACAATCATAAGACCGTCGCTCAAAATTGCAGGATATAAGCTTGACCAGGCCTTGACCTCGAAAGTATTATCTCAGCCGTTGCAAGATCCTCAACATATAATGAAAATTATACTCTGTTAACTATATTAGGCTGGCGTTAAACTTGTTGCTAGTCTTACTAAATGATATACTTGTAGAACACGCCATTCGTTGAACCCCACATGTCCGAAAGAGCGGTAAAAGGGATGTTGAGAAGAAGGGTTCAAAAGATAATATCAGCTACCTATTAGGTATGGATCTCGGAGCATGTGATTGACTTCCTTTCTAAAGGATGTTCCAATGCCTACCAGCCTTGTACACATGAGGTTGGAAGCAGTCCGCGTGAAATCGGAATATACCGAGTGATACCTGCATGTCTTAAAATGTTGGACCAAATCGAAACTTTATATATACCCCAGAATAGCCTGAGCCTCAAGTCAGCCGCATGCTAAATCCGATATTTATATGTTGTATTTCAGCTATATCAGGCATCCAAAAGAAGCCATATTTACCCGGAGATGACGATTTCTTCAAGTCACACATCCGGTTCCTCGCATGGCGGCGTATACGGAGTATGGAGTACTTCAAGCATGCCAAGAGATCAGCGTCGGATGACGATCAGATTGGGCAGTGTCTGTCACAAGGATCCCTTCAGCCGGGGTGAAACCTCTAGATGTCGAGAATGTTAAACATCCTGAGCTAGGTTGATACCCCAAGGAACTGCTTTACAGGCACTCTTACCTTTATCGCCAAGCCCAGAGTGGCGCCATGAGCAAGGAGTAGACGGGGTATACTTGAACATGCCCCTACTCCGTCCGGAGTACAGTGAAGCAGATCGGCGGAACGTGGGGATGATCAGAGGAATGTCACACCAAGCATCAAATCACCATTCCAAAATGTTGAGCATTGAACTTCAAGTACATAAAATAAATTAAAGATAGTCAAAAATGACCCCCGTGGGTCAGCACTGAACTTCCGCCTGACGCGTCCCCGCCGTTGAGTCGATCGCCTCATCTTTAGACCTCGGACCCTCTTTTCTCACCGTTATCTCTTTGTTTTTTTTTGTTTTTTTGTTTTTGTCTTTCTAAATTATTTACCTCCGAGAAGAGAGAGATATGCTACTCAGTAAGTCAAGTTCCTTGATCTCTTTGATCGTGTGAGCTCTATTTCACCCCGTGTTTACGTCTGGTGTGGATCGGCTGCTGCATATCTCCAAAGTACATACTGCCAAAACTAACCCTTGCCAGCTCCACTGCATATAATTGTAGCATAAATCCATATATGCGACATGCCTCGGTCCCTTCCAAAATCCAGTGTTCCCCTGCGCGAGCAAGAGGACATCGAAACAACACGCACTGCCCAAACAGCTCCCCCCTCACCGAATGCCTATAGACGATCTCAAAGCTACCTCTCTGAAACACATACCGAATACCAGTCCCTCGATGCGCCCTTGGAGATAACGGAAACAACGAGCCTCCTCGGGCCCACTCAGCCCTTCCGCCGACGAGCTCCCCGACGGTCGTACACCAGCACTTCTGGGGTATCGGGGAGCGGCACGGACTCATTTAGACATGTTCTGGCGGCTGGCAGCCTGCGACGAACGCGAAATCATAGCCGTGCCAACTCTGCAGGCAGGCGATTTAGTCGACGAGCAAGTTTAGAGGGCGATAGCAGACCTGCCAGTCTACCCCCGTCTACAAAGGACAATCTTACGGCGTCTTCATTTTTGGATGAGCGGACGTGGTACGATCAATTCACTTCCACAGATTGGGTACATGATAGTATCGCCGATGGAGCACGGCTTCGCCTACTCCGCCAGCGAAAGGATGTCCGAGGCCGATTGCTAGCAGCTTTCGACGGTGCGCAAGGGTGGATCTTAGTTGCGCTCATTGGATGCATCACCGCTGCCATCGCTTATTTCGTCGATGTTACTGAAGGGTCGGTCTTTGATTTGAAAGAAGGCTTTTGCACGACACAGTTTTTCCGTAATCGGCGTACCTGCTGTCAAGGGCTGGGTATTTGTGATGGATGGCGGCCCTGGTCCAGCATCTTATCGCCATCAGGTACAGAAAGCGAGTGGATTGGCTTTGTCATGTTTGTCTTTTGGGTTGTGACGTTAGCCCTCATATCGTGTGCTTTGACTCTGCTCACAAAAACTGTCGTTCCTTCATCAATTTCTCTTGCCACGCTTGATGAAAACCTGGGCGCTGAGTCTCGTGGTACGAGATCTGGGAATGGACTTGGTACCTCCGCTTCTCCTACTTCGGAGCCAGGGATGAGCCCACCGCATGGAACTTTGCCTAATCTTCCGTCCCGTCCAGCTATGATATTCTACTCTGCTGCTGGCAGTGGGGTAGCGGAAGTCAAAGTCATTAATAGTGGATTTGTCCTCCACGGATATATGGGACTAAAAACACTGGTCGTGAAGACTATTGGCTTGATCTTTAGTGTCTCATCTGGTTTGAGCTTGGGAAAAGAAGGCCCGTACGTTCATATTGCCACCTGCGTGGGCAATATCTGTTGCCGTCTGTTCGCTAAATATAACCAAAACGATGGAAAGCGACGTGAGGTTTTGAGTGCCAGTGCCGCTAGTGGTGTTGCTGTTGCCTTTGGTGCTCCGATTGGAGGTGTCCTCTTCAGCTTGGAAGAAGTCAGCTATTATTTCCCACCCAAGACCCTTTTCCGGACGTTCTTTTGTTGCATTGCAGCTACGCTGTCTCTTAAGTTCCTAAACCCCTATGGAACAGGTAAGATCGTCCTATTTGAAGTTCGGTACCTTTCCGACTGGCAAATCTTCGAACTTTTCATTTTCATCCTTCTCGGTATTATGGGAGGCGCCGCTGGTGCGCTCTTTATCAAAGCCTCGAGTCTGTGGGCACGATCGTTCCGTCGTATTCCAGCAATCAAGCGTTGGCCAATGCTTGAAGTTTTCCTCGTTGCGTTGTTTACAGGCGTTGTCAGCTACTGGAATCGATACACCAAACTTTCCGTCACTGAACTTCTATTTGAGCTAGCTTCTCCTTGTGAAGCAGATGTGGAGAGTACGGGCTTATGTCCCCGCACAGACGGCATTCTTGAAATCGTCAAGTACCTTATGGTAGCATTTGTTATCAAGAGTTTCCTGACCATTATTACATTCGGTATCAAAGTGCCTGCGGGTATCTATGTGCCATCCATGGTTGTTGGCGGCTTGATGGGGCGGATTGTTGGACATTTGATCCAATACTGGGCTCTCAGACATCCCACGTTTTTCTTATTCGACTCTTGCCCCGCCGTTGCTGGGATTGAATCGTGCGTGACTCCAGGAGTTTACGCATTGATTGCCGCTGGAGCGACAATGTGTGGCGTGACACGGCTATCGGTCACTTTACCTGTGATCTTGTTTGAGTTGACGGGGAGTCTCAACCATGTGCTTCCGTTTTCCCTGTCAGTGCTCTGCGCCAAGTGGACTGCGGATGCTATTGAACCTCGCAGTATCTATGTATGTCCTATCACCCGCCTGTTAATCCAACCCCGACGTTATACTAATTGAAATTAGGACCTCTTGACCGATATGAACTCCTACCCCTTCCTTGACAGCAAACTCCAACCGACCACCGATGCCGAGCTGGGAGACATAGTTCGACCAGTGCGGAAGAATCGCATCATAGATATCTCTGCATCACCATTTGTCGCAGCGACAGCCCTCCGTTTGAAACTGGAACACCTGCTAATGGCAGGCGAGCTGGACAGCGGACTACCCATTCTACGTGACGGTGTCTTGGCAGGTCTGATCCCAGCGCCGGATCTCGAGTACGCACTGGATACGCTGGGCGACGAGGAAGAAAATACGATATGTCTGATGGCTATGGATGCTTCCACGGCCATCTATGACAGCGAAAATGAGGATGCGGACCAAGTCGATTTCAGTCGATACATTGACCCTGTAAGCTTAGTTAACCTCTCCAATATCTTGACCCGCACTAATCTCTTTTATCCATAGGCTCCAATCGCTCTTGATGTCCATTCCCCTATCGATTTAGTCTACCAGTGCTTCGCCAAGCTGGGTCTTCGTTACCTCTGCGTTACTCAGGACGGGAAATATGCCGGCCTGGTACATAAGAAAGCCTTTGTGAAATTCATGAAGGAGAATAGTGACTAGGTTGTGTATATTCGATCTTTCCACTGTTTCTATTCGCATTTTCGGGCGTTCCCGAGGCATTTTGATTCAATTATTTGCATAGCTTTACATATCTCATTCCATGTCTATCTATCCTGCGGGCTCACTGAACATTGTGCAACATTTGTACATATTTTTGGTTCTTCATCTCTGTTAATAGGTAGTGTCCACGGGCACTATTACTAGTAGTAATCAAACGCTATACATAGGAAAGTCGTCTGCACAAATTAAGCCTTTTCCCGCCTTTTATTTTGCCGTCGGCCTATACAATTGGCACATATAAACAGAATGATATCTGAGAATACCGCTGGAAAGACTACTGAGAAGACCACTGCAAATATATCATAGGGCCGCGTGCGTCCCATTATTCTTGTAGTAAATAATTCTCTCAAGGTTCGAGGTACCCGTGGACACTTGCGTTAAACACATTGCATCATCTTACGCGTCACTCTACTCATTTTCACCATGTCCTTATTACAGACGAAATGTCAGATCCCGCCCCCATACTTATATCTGGTCTGCCGCGAGGTTACCTGGTTTCGTCTTCTCTAAGCACACTGCGCCACGAGGCATACCGGATCATCGAGTGGTTTAAAGACCATACCAGCGGCAATCAGTGGATTGTGGTTCTTGACCTGTCACCAACACTAATTGAAACCCTTACAACCGACCGCAACGCGCTTAACGGTGTCACATATCGCTTTCAATGGGAGGGCCCAACTGGCCTCATCAAGGTTGTCCCCAGAGGAGAACATGAGATCGCGATATCACAGTTCACCACGGTAATCCACGATAAACTCAAAGCTATGGGCCTCCCCCGTAGAGAGGTGGTTTGGGTTGGTTCTAAAACATACCACTCTGGGACAAAAGGGATGGAAGCTGACAACTCATACTTGCCCCCATCTCGCCATGCACGACCCATTGAAAACGCAGGCTACCCATCACTTGTGATTGAAACAGGTGTCTCTGACTCGCTTGATCAGCTGCGTCAGGATGCGCGCAAATGGTTCGCGGACTCAGGGGGTGACGTCCGGATCGTCATCCTTATCCATATGAGGAAGGATATTGTGTGCTTCGAGCAGTGGCAGTTGGCACCGAGTACTGCACCCCGTCCGTTAACCAAGAGATACATCGATAGCATCTGCGCACAAACACCCAACATACCACTTACCGGACAACCGGCACAACTCCAGCAAGTCTACTGTGTCAGCCAAGTTGATGTCACCAGAGACTTTGTTGCCGGAACGAATGTTATAAATGGGGCTCCTATGGTCCTCCCTTTCATTGCAATCCAAGATCGCCCTCCAGGTCCAGGGGAGTGGGATATCGTGGTAGGGGAACAAGAATTTGATGAGATTGCAGATTTGTTGCTCTGATTTGAGGAGTGCCTCGAACAATGCCGGGGATATTGCTATCTTTGTTCTGCAATCCTGGTTCTTATAGACGATCTTTCTCTTTGCGAGTTTCCTAGGATTTACTCCCTCTTCGTCTACCTCTCAGTGTATTAGTACGGGAGTGTTCCGGTTTCGAATCTTTATAATTCCCCGATCTACACTTATCTTAGTGTTAGGTACAGGAGTCTTTTGTCTTCTAGTATATAAGAATAGTCGGCCGCATAAGCGGCCTTGTGATGTCTTTTCAGTAGTCTTTTCAACAGATTTTCTAGTGATCTTCTCAGATATCATTCTGTCTAGATGTGCCAGTCTTATAGGTCGACAGCAAAAAAAGCGGAGAAAGGCTTAGGTTGTGCAAACAACTTTTCTAAGCATAACATTGGAAATAGGTATAGTAGAGGGTAGATACTAGCTTTGATATTTGGACACGTACAAAGTCGAATCTTTGAACATATTTGACTAGTCAATTATCCAGGACAATATCCTACGAATATCTAAGTCAATTTCTCAAATCCAACCATCTGAACCTCAACATCTCCATCCCCCTTCCACTCCCCATCAACTTCCTCCCCAACCCACTCAGAAACCTCTTCAGAGCTAACAGCCCGCCACCCATTCCCCTCATGAAGCCCATCCAACGGGAAGAACGTATCACACTCAAACGAAGCAGGCGCATCAACAGCCCCCTTCCGCACAACATTCGTCATAACAACCCTAACAGCCCGACCCCCGAGCTCCTCAGCACCCATCTTCAACGTAGCATTATAAATCTCCGCCCCACCAATAACAAAAACTTTCCCAAGCGTCGTCCCATAAACAGAGTCCAACTGCTCCAACGCCGCGCCCAAACTCGGCGTAACAATCGCGTCCGTCATCGGGCCCGGAACAGTCTCCTGGGGCGGGTTAAATGTCTCTTTCTCTGCACTCGTAGTCTGAGCCTGAACTTGAGCCTCGGCGGCTTTGGCCGCGATCTTTTTCTTCATTTTCGCTAATTCGGCATTTACGCTCTCGCGGACAGAGCCGGTTGTGTCGCGTGTGATCACGACGTTAATTCGTTTTGCCAGAGGACGTAGAGAAGCCGGCACGGAGTCGTAGGTCTTTCGGCCCATGATTATCGCGTTGGTCTTGCCTGGGCTTGGGGGGCGGGATGTCACACGCGCGAAGAATGACATATCTGTTTTTATGCGTGGCCATGGGAGTGTGCCGTTTAGGCCGATGCCTAGGCGTGTGATTTCGTCTTTTGTGGTTGGCGACGCGGTGCGGATTGGAGTTGTTGCCACGATTAGGGTGAGAGAGGGGAGAGAGTGGGGGTTAAGAGGTGGCATTTCGGTTTGTAGGTAAGAACGTTGTATTCAGAGATTCAGAGGCAGTGCGAGGTAGAAGTTGTGAGGGTGTTGAATGGTGGAGTAGGTAGAGGTTCGCGTCGCGAGTGGACTCGTTATCGGCTGCTTATCGCCCCGCACTATAGGTACAGCTATAGGTCCACGGGTGGGCTTGACATGGTCGTTCACTTTGGGAGGGTGTTATGTTATGGTCAATTCGATTTCGATATGAAGGGTACTACGTTATTGCTCTAGTTTAAGTCAACGAGCAAAGAAACAAAGTAATGGTAAAGCAATGGGGTTGGATTCAACATTGCATAAACTGAATGCGCCATAACACCGGTCGAACGCCAGAAACAAGTGGGTATCACATGCGAAACAGCTTTAAGGGCCAAGCAAAATGCTTCAAAGGAGGGCCTTAGGAAATCATTGTTCCTTTTCGGTCTTCTCGGGCTTCTCGGCCTGCCCAAAGTCCTTTGACTTGGGCTTCTCAGACTGTTCAGGGCCCCCGGACTTCTCAGGCTCACCCGATGAAGGCATCAATAATCCTCCATCAAGGGCCTCCTGGATGGCCTTCACATCCTCCTCGAGCTTCTCACGCCGCTGGACATCACGTTCGTCTTCACCGAGGGTATCGAGCTTGCCGAAGAGCCAAAGCTCCTTCATGAGGCGAGACAAGGCAAGTAGGTCCTCCGCAGCACGGATCTAAGGTAACAGAATGTCAGTCTCACGCGTTAGGGTAGATTTGGATGCTCAATTGCATTCTTCTTGGGAAGGGGAAAGCTGCGCAAGACTGGGGCGGTGCATATCAACATACCAGCGCAGTAGACTCTACATCAATTTGGAATGCTTCGACAGCAGCATCAACGTGACTGGTTCCATCGAACTTGTTGGCAGCAATAGCGACAATGTTCTCGAACCGCTGCAGCAGCTGCGAGATATCATAGTCAAGGCGATCTACCAGGATACATTAGCGGACAGAAATTGGACCTAGGATGTAGCTGCAGTAGCTCAAAGCTAGTACGTACCAAGCAACTCCTTGGCAGTTGGACGTGAATCCATGGTTGAAACGTTGGTAATGTCTTCAGACGATGGTGAGGATAAATCCGAAGTGGGATAATCCGAATCCATGTTGATTAACGATAACGATAAGAAATGTGTGGATACGGGTAGATGCGGAATGAAGCCGACATTACCCGAAGTTTTACTTGGGCGGTTTGTCTTGGGCGTTCCCCTACCCCCCATAAGACCCCGGGGGGAAGCCCGTTTCTAGGCTTCTCTCTAACAATACCAAGCACACAGCCAGGGACCCGGTCATTAACCTCGACTACCATCAATCTCACTATGTACGCATTTATTTATCTACTTTTTCTCACTTTTATTTCGCTAGATACACATCAATAAGACAAATTTAGCTTAAGAATAGTACATATATGAAATATTTATATTTGGCCATATTCAGCTTTTGTATTCGAGGCTCTCTGGTTTCAGTTTTGAACGATATAGCACAATGGAACAATATGATCTATCCGACTCGAAATTATATGTAAGACATTGCACGCTAGATAAGACTCCGATGTATGTATTTTTAAGATGTTCTTTCTATAATAGGAATAAAAGCACAGAGTAAACATACCGAGATCATCAGTCTACGACAATAAAGTAGAGAATCATGCAAACTATATAGACGAGTTCTCTATGCATGACTAGGGATGCAACTAGTACTCAGCTTCCCTCACCACCTCTAGTAAAAGAGACGTTGTCGGTCAAGCGTAGCCCTACCAGCAATAACTTCCTCCAGCCAGAATTGCACGGCAATCGCAGCCTTAGCCATGGTGATACGGACCTCTTGCTCCTTACTTTCGCAGTCCATCGGAACTTCTACCGGGAACGAAATACACTCTTTCCTCATCCAATGCTGTGGCTCTCGAAAGATCATAGCACGGATGTTATGGATCTCGCGAAGCGCAAACTCTAACAGCATTTGATCAGTATTGGTAGACGCCATGGTCAAGGGGATTTCCACAGTCACCCAGTATAAGTTTCTGGCTTTACTATCTTGTGCAAACTGGTTTGTGAGGACTATACGAAAGAGAGATTGCGTTTGTGGGATGTTTGGTCGCATACTGTCGGGTGGTCTGTCCGTATGAGCTTTAAAAAATGTTTGTATATAGTCCAAAGAGGGATCGTGTTTAGATTCAAGGACTTTGCGAGGCCACTGAAGCGTATTTATATGGAGGAAATTAAAATTCCGAGGCCTTTTGGATACAACAATAGTCTTTATGACCCAATTCTAAAGTCTTTATCAAGTAACAAGAAGGTTGATCATAAGAATAACCATAAACAAAGATGTTAGCTCAAAGGTTGCCACCACCACAAAAAGACACTCTTGGGGAACCAAACTGCCCTCGAAATCCTATTACGTTCTTTCAATGAAACGACGAAAATAACATAAGATAATACATATCCATTAGTTAAGCTAAAATATGCCTTGAAGTGACATCTAGATACCCAACTATCACAGGAGACTCTACCGCACATATTTTCCCTGAAAGCCCGGTCAGCGGATGTATAAAAATGACAGCGGATATAGGTACATACCATGAAGCGCTTGTGGAAATCAGAACGAAGAAGATCCTGAAAACGAATTAGTTTAGTGTCACAAGAATAAGCCAAAGGAAAGTAAGCATACGTTGACAAATTCCTTGCCGTCTCTGTTCTCTGTTCCTCGAGCCTGGTTCTTGAATACAACGTCGTCATCCCAGCGCCGTTTCATGCTGAAATCCTGGGAATTGAGCAGAGGATTACCGCGCGCGATATCAACCTCTCTTTTCTCTTCTTCCTCGGCTGCCCGTTCACGCTCCTGTTTATGCATTAGCCACCAGTATTTAATTCAGGATGTGAGAAAGCAAGATACCTCTTTCTCCTTTTGTTCCAATCGCTCTTTTTTGATCTTTTCAAGCTCCCGCATTAACTCAGCTGCTTCGTCTTCGTCGTCGCTACAGGTTGTCAGTTTATTCGTGCTAGGTAGAAGATTCCGGGTTCAACCCACCTATCTTCATCACTGCTGTCTTCTTCTGACGCGTCTGAATCGGCATCTATGTCGCGCGTCTCCTCCAGTATGCGTCGGCGTTTGGCCTCTGGGTCTTCTTCCTGGATATCGCCATCACCTCCGTCTTGGGGCGCAGCTTCAATTTGTCTCTTGGGGGCTAAGGATTCAACAATAGCTGGTTGCTCGGCCGGAACTCCATTCTTCTTGGCGAAGTGTGCTGCCTCAGCCTGGAGAAGCTCTGCGCGAAGGTCACGGGGCGATGGTTCAGCGTCGGCAGCGCCGCCTTGTCCGGGTTGGCTAGAATAACGTCAGTGATCGGTATTGACTGCCCAAGTATCGTTATACATACCGAACTTTCAGGTGTTTATGCGCAGGGAGGAGTCGCTGGTGGTATGCTGGACCACGGAGGGCTTCTTTGCCTTGCGCCTGTCGAAATCAAGTCAGTGTCTATGAAAAGTCGTGTCGAGAAAGATTGTCGTACCGGGTCAAAAGTAGGTCTGTGAGCTAAATAAATGTCAGTTACAAGTATTCAAATTCCCACATTTTGTTTCTATTGGCATACCTGTAGTCATTTTGTGATGTGGTTGCTAAGTGAAAGTTGAAAGTCCTAGGACGTTGCGGCTTCCAGCTTTCGATATCTGTCGTCGCCTCAGGCACTACCTAGTATTCTCCTCACGTTATCTTCACCGCCTGACGTATCATCCACTGTCATTGGCGCAAACTTCGGAATAGTGATAATCCGAACCGCTACAATGCGGTCTGCACGGGCAAAATGGCCCAAAAAAGAAAGCATCTCTGATCCCCGCGCTGGGGCTTTTAGATCTTCCTCAACGATGTCGAAAGAAGCGCAACTCTCAATCGCAGAGCGCGACTTTATTCTTGAGGCTCTCCGTGAGGATGTGCGTCTCGATGGTCGCAAGCCTGACGACTATCGTCCACTAAATATCTCCTTTGGTGAAGAATATGGACATGTGAAGCTGCAGCTTGGAAAGACACAGTGAGCCTCAGATCTTTTGTACTACCACAGATGACAGTCACTGACTCATTCTCTAGCATTATTGTTCGGATCTCCGCTGAGGTCACCAAACCGCGTGAAGACCGGCCCTTCGATGGCCTCTTCAACATCAACCTAGAGCTGAGCGCAATGGGTTCACCAGCCTGGGAAAACGGACGGTATATACCACCCGACATATTCACTATCCACTGATCTATGCTTACAATTACGTCTTACAGATCTAACGACATTGAGGCATACGCTACCAACACCCTTGACCGTATCATCCGCCATTCCAACGCCCTCGATACTGAATCTCTGTGCATTCTAAAGGGTGTGAGCTGCTGGTCAATCCGGGCCGACGTTCACATTATCGACTACGATGGAAACATCACTGATGCGGCCTGCATTGCGATCATGGCTGGACTGCAACACTTCCGCCGGCCGGATGCTGTGGTGAGAGACGGACGTGTCATAGTCTACGGTGTGGAACAGCGTGTGCCTGTCGCACTTAATATTACACACAAGCCTCTCTCAGTAACATTCCACACCTTCAATGACAGCAAGCATGTCATTGTTGATGCCACCCTCAAGGAGGAGCAGGCTGCCGAGGGTGATCTTGTCATTGGCATTAACAGCGCCGGCGATGTCTGTTACCTCTCGAAGTACGCAGGTGCACCAGCAGATGCCATGGCAGTTGTGAACAAAACAAATGTGGCATGGGAAAAAGTCAAAGAGATCAATGCTACTGTTGAGAAGGTCCTCCAGGCCGACTTGGCTAAGCGGGCGAAGATTGGCATGGCCGATGAGTCTCGGGCAGAAAATGACCGGTTGGTTCAAGTCGAATAAACAGCATGTACTACCATTACTTTGACGATCGGGGGACTGGAGTTTTGCATGGCGTTTACATCAATGATACTTGGCTGCCACATGATGGGCGACATATGGGCGCTAGTAGATGAATGAACTTAACCATTTTTCCTATGTTCTCAATGTACTCCGTACACTGGGCACCTCAATTTTATGAGGAATCGTTTAAGTACCTTATGTTAACCCTTTTTTCTTTCTCAAGCAATATTTTTTTGTGTTTAAGTGGAACCGTTCCTATATCGCATAGTACTCCATACAAACAAAGCGTTTAATATATTTCCGGATGCCAAGAGCCCCCTATTCTTAGCTCACTTCGCCGTAGAGCCCGGGGCAGCCAATGAATATAAGTGCATTTTGACCATAGTATAGAAAAAAAAAAGTACAGAAATAAAGTGTTCATTAAACTACACAGTTATTATAATAAAATCAAAGTATCTTTGCAAATATTCGAGCTCTTTGGCTGTTGTGAAGCGCTTTACCGCCTACCCGTGCATCAAATCAACATAGCTTAATTGCTGCCTTCGCCCGCTAAGCCACCCTTGGACCTCATTCTCACTCGACTCCCACATTTTTCCAGCCCAAGCCTCCTCAAATCTTTCATTGTTCGCCATACCTCGTTTCGTTATCCCTGCTTCCGACAGATATAGCAGAGCGCTTTCTGTCGACCTGGCCTTGCGATCAATGCCTCAGGGGCATTGCTACTGCGCTACAACAGTGAGGCTGTCAGCTTCCCCGCGGCATCATGGCCAGCGGTAGGCCTCCTGGGTCGCATCCAGCCGCTGGCCGCGATGACGACCTGCTGCTGGATTCCGAACCTATCTACAACAGTGGTCAACGCCCTCCCGTGAACGATGAACATCTATTAGAACGCTACGACATTGACGACTCCGAACAACCGTACACCCAAACACAACCACGCCCTTCCGTCTCCTACGATAACTTTGTCGGATCTCGCGCGCCGCCTGGCGCAACGCAGCACAATGTTGCTTCTGGACCGGCGCATCCGCCTGTCAACCCCAGTCTCCAACCAAATGACCCCTACTCCAGTGGCACGCGAGATCGAGCCTACTCTCAGTCCTCTGGCCTGGACAATTACCGGCGGTATTCTTTAGACGACTTCGACGACGGGCATTCAGGTTATTATGATCTCGACGCGGACGAAGACCGAATCGCCAGTTCACACCACGTCCGCAAGGCAAATGAGCGCAATAGTGTTCTCGGACTTGGTGGTGGATTTATGGGCAAAGCGAAATACATGTTCGGCATGGGGTCATCGCAATATTCAGAAATGGATCTTCCATTGACTGAGTCAGGCGCTAGAAGAGCGACAGTCGATAGCAGTGCTTCTCCGGCGCCACGTCCGAAGGAACGCAAGAAGTTCCGTGTCTCTGACCTTAATATCTTTGCACGCAAGGTTGACCCATCGACACTGGGTCCGCGCATGATTCAACTCAACAACCCGCCCGCAAATTCCACCCACAAGTTCGTCAGCAACTTCGTATCAACGGCCAAGTACAACATCTTCACCTTTGTTCCCAAATTCCTGTTCGAGCAATTCTCTAAATACGCCAACCTGTTCTTCTTGTTTACCGCCATCTTGCAACAAATTCCGAATGTGTCGCCCACGAATAAGTTCACAACTATCGTTCCGCTAGCTATCGTTTTAGCCGTGTCGGCAATCAAAGAATTGGTAGAGGATTACAAACGGAGAATGTCGGACAGAGGACTGAATTACTCCAAAACCCAAGTCCTTAAGGGATCTTCATTCCACGAGACAAAATGGGTAGATGTTGTGGTCGGGGATGTAGTTCGGGTTGAGTCCGAGCAGCCTTTTCCGGCCGACTTGGTACTACTGGCGTCATCTGAGCCTGAGGGTTTATGCTACATCGAGACCGCAAACTTGGACGGAGAGACCAATCTCAAAATCAAGCAAGCCATTCCGGAGACTGCGCATCTGGTCAGCCCTAGTGATCTGAGCCGTCTGAGTGGACGCGTTCGGTCAGAACAGCCAAATAGCAGTCTGTATACTTACGAAGCCACCTTGACTATGAATGCTGGAGGCGGCGAAAAAGAGTTGCCCTTGGCTCCGGATCAACTTCTACTTCGTGGCGCAACGCTGCGCAACACTCCCTGGATTCATGGCATTGTGGTGTTTAGTGGCCACGAGACAAAACTCATGCGAAATGCGACAGCAACCCCGATCAAGCGAACAGCCGTGGAACGAACAGTTAACATACAGATTCTAATGCTTGTCAGCATTCTTGTTGTTCTGAGTGTCATCAGTTCTGTCGGTGATCTCGCTATTCGGAAAACCAAATCTTCACAACTTGCATACCTCGACTATGGGGGTTCGGTCAAAATGGTAAAGCAGTTCTTTTACGACATTTTCACGTACTGGGTGCTCTATTCAAATCTGGTTCCGATCTCCCTCTTCGTCACCATTGAAATCGTCAAGTACTTCCAGGCCTTCCTCATCAACTCCGATCTGGACATATACTACGATAAAACCGACACCCCGGCCATCTGCCGCACATCCTCCCTTGTGGAGGAGCTTGGTCAAATTGAGTACATCTTCTCGGACAAAACAGGCACCCTTACCTGCAACATGATGGAGTTCAAGCAAGTTAGCATTGCCGGCATCCAATATGGCGATGATGTTCCTGAAGATCGACGTGCCACCGTGGAGGATGGTGCTGAATATGGTATTCATGACTTCAAAAAACTCAAAGAGAACCTTCAGTCGCACCCAAGCCAGAACGCTATTCGCGAATTTCTTACTCTTCTCGCCACCTGTCACACTGTTATTCCTGAGCGAAACAGCGATGACCCAAATGTGATCAAGTATCAAGCAGCATCGCCAGACGAGGGAGCCTTGGTAGATGGAGCCGCCTCGTTGGGTTTCCGATTCACCAACCGAAGACCGAGATCGGTGATCTTTGAGGTTGGCGGCCAGGAGCTTGAGTACGAACTGCTAGCAGTATGCGAGTTCAACTCTACTAGAAAACGAATGTCCACTATCTTCCGATGTCCTGATGGGAAGGTCCGCGTCTACTGTAAGGGTGCTGACACAGTCATTCTTGAACGGTTGCACCCCGATAATCCTACCGTGGAAGCAACTCTCCAGCACCTGGAGGAGTACGCCTCGGATGGTCTACGGACGTTGTGTCTGGCTATGCGTGAAGTCCCAGAAAATGAGTTCCAGCAATGGTACCAGATCTATGACAAGGCTTCTACTACTGTCGACGGCAGTCGTGCGGATGAACTAGACAAAGCGGCCGAGCTGATCGAAAGGGATTTCTATCTTCTGGGTGCCACGGCTATTGAGGATCGCTTGCAGGATGGTGTTCCGGATACTATCCACACTCTCCAGACTGCAGGCATCAAAATTTGGGTTTTGACAGGTGACCGACAGGAGACTGCAATCAACATCGGCATGTCCTGCAAACTCATCTCGGAAGACATGACGCTTCTCATCATCAACGAGGAGTCGGCAGATGCTACCCGTGACAGCTTGCAAAAGAAAATGGACGCCGTTCAGAGCCAACTTGCCTCTGGGGACACCGAACCTTTGGCTCTGATCATTGATGGACGGTCGTTGACTTTTGCTTTGGAGAAAGATATGGAGAAACTGTTCTTGGATTTGGCTGTCATTTGCAAAGCCGTTGTTTGCTGGTAAGTGCCATTGGCTTTTGGTGATTTTATTTTGGTTCTAACATGTTCTTTAGTCGTGTCTCTCCTCTTCAAAAGGCTTTGGTTGTCAAGCTCGTCAAGCGCCACAAGAAGGCTCTCCTCTTGGCTATCGGTGACGGTGCCAACGATGTGTCCATGATCCAAGCCGCTCATGTCGGAGTCGGCATCAGCGGTGTCGAAGGTCTCCAAGCCGCACGATCTGCTGATGTGGCAATTGGCCAGTTCAGATTCCTTCGGAAGTTGCTTTTGGTTCACGGAGCGTGGAGCTATTCTCGCATCAGTCGAGTCATTCTATACTCATACTATAAGAATATTACCCTGTACATGACTCAATTCTGGGTAAGTTTGACCTTGATGGATTATTTGGAGTGGTATCTGACTTGTCATAGTATTCTTTCCAAAACGCATTCTCTGGACAAGTTATCTACGAATCTTGGACGCTTTCCTTCTACAACGTGCTCTTCACTGTCCTACCTCCATTCGCGATGGGAATCTTTGACCAGTTCATCTCCGCCCGATTGCTGGACCGCTACCCACAGTTGTACCAGCTGGGCCAGAAAGGTGTCTTCTTCCAGAGGCACAGCTTTTGGGCCTGGATTCTGAATGGATTCTTCCACTCTCTGATACTGTACATTGTGTCTGAGTTGCTCTACTTCTGGGACCTTCCCATGGCAGACGGCGAGGTCGCCGGCCACTGGGTCTGGGGTGAATCTCTGTACACTGCTGTGCTAGCCACCGTCCTCGGTAAAGCTGCTCTGATCACCAATATCTGGACCAAGTACACATTCATTGCCATCCCAGGATCAATGGCCCTGTGGCTCATCTTCCTCCCGGCTTACGGCTACGCCGCCCCGGCTTTGGGATTCTCAAATGAATACTACGGCACTATCCCCGTGCTCTTCAAATCCCCCATCTTCTACCTGATGGCCATCGTCCTACCTTGTATATGCCTCCTACGTGATTATGCCTGGAAGTACGCCAAGCGCATGTACTACCCACAACAATACCACCACGTCCAGGAAATCCAGAAATACAATGTCCAGGACTACCGTCCACGCATGGAACAGTTTCAAAAGGCCATCCGGAAGGTCCGCCAGGTCCAGCGCATGCGCAAGCAACGTGGCTACGCCTTCTCCCAGGCCGACGATGGCGGTCAGATGCGTGTTCTCAATGCTTACGATACTACCCAGAGTCGTGGGCGGTATGGTGAGATGGCTAGCTCTAGACCTATGGCGTGATGATTGATTCGCTGTGGGTTGATTATGCATCATGCATTTGCAGTGGCGGTTTGTTGTGCTCTTTTTCGCTCTTATGCATTCATGCCAGAGGCTGGTATATTTGTATCTTTGTGTACCTTATGCTCTTTTTCTTTTCTCTAGGTCGTCCTTATAGCCATGCAATTGGTCTGGAGGCTGTGACATATTACCTTTTTCCTGTTTACTTGATATCGCTTTAGCTGAGTCTTGCGAAACTTGAACATGACATGATTCAGTAACATTCTGGTTCTTTATTTGATAAACATAATTAACGTATGCGTAGACGTGGCTGCTGGTCTAGTACTTCTACATCTACTAGTAGAAGATCTCCGACTACTATAGCGTTTTTCTTGTTCTCTTTTATAAACATTTCCATGTAGTATATGACATGATAGCTGGTATGTACACTTTACATCCGATGTCCTTTTGGGCAGAGCATACATCCAGACTATATTATCTCTTCCCCGGCTGATCAGGGTTCTATCTCGAGCACCGTTCTTCTGGTGGTCTCCAGCCTATGCCCATTCCCTCCATCACAAGTTTCTCCCTCTCCTCCCAGGTCTCTCCGCCATGTTCTAGGTCAACCTGGCGTCCAGTATTTCGATCTCTCACCCCACTCGAATCAAATTTCAACGCGCGAGCTTTCTTCGCATGCCGCCGTAAATCCCGCTGAAAAGTCGTATCACCAGACCAACCGAGTATCGCACACCCGACCGTACGCCAAGGCGATATAATGATATCAACACGACGATGGATATTAGGATTCTTCCTTCCATTATCCCCCGCATCAAAATGCGGATCCTGCCAAACAACCAATGCTTTATCCAAAGTATCGAATTTCCTCGTATCATCACCATGAAAAGGCAACGTCTGTTGCTCCCGCAGCGAAGAAGTCAAATGCAAAGAGAGCGTATGAGTGATATACCGCTCAGCCTCAAGACTCGCAACAACATCAACAACCAGATTCCGAGTCACCGCGTCATCACGATGACTCAATACAATATCAACATCACCGCTCAATTCCTTCCCGCGTCGGTATCCGCCTACAATCACACACTCAATGCCATCTCCATCTTTCCGGACTCGACGAGCATGCTCCCGAATGACATTCGCTATACCCTCGCTCTCACCGCGCGGAACGCCCTCCTGAAACTCTTCGTAGAATTTCACTCCTATCTGCTGAACGCGAGATAGTGTATTCCACCCATGCTCCACAATATCGTCGAGATCACGCCAGCCATGCTGGTAGAACTCGTGTGCTGTCTTAGCGCCAACGCCCCATATCCCATAGAACGTGTTCAGAACGCGGAGGATGGGATCCGTCTCCAGCGCGTCGGCAGCGGCGACATTCCCGTCGTCATCGGTATGACTACACCCGCCGTGTCGCTGGAACTCCACGAATAAATCTGCGATCTTGGCGTTGCACCCTGGTAAAGCGAGGATCTCACTCGGGGTCTGGATGGGATATGGGTAGGCTGCTAATGCTGCGATGGATGTGCTGTACGCACGCACGCCGATCTCGTCGAGGGTGAGTTCGCGGATTCGTCTGATTTTCACGAGTTGAGAGATAAAGTCTTCGTTTGGAGGGTGTAAGGGTGCTGAGCGTAGACATGCGAATATGACATGGTCACGGACCCAGTCTGGTTGTGGGGGTGCGTTGGCTTCTTCTTTTTCGTGTTCGGAGGTCGTCTGTCGATATAGTTTTGGTCGGGGGCGCTGGGATGATCCATCAGGGGGTTCTTTTGAGCGGTGTGCGTGGATGTGGTCTGGAGGGGGAGTTCGTGGTGCTGGTAAGCCCGCATCTTGTTTTGCACGCTCGATGATCTGATTTGATTTTTGTGCCAGTAGGTCGTGCTTGCTTTCTGTTTTTGTCGTGGGAGGAGGGGGGATCTTTCGCCCACGATATACAACGAATGGGGCTTGGGATACACAATTGCCGGATTTGATAGAGGTATCCATCCACTCGAGCTTGAGGACTGTGACTGAGTTTTTAATTTCCTCTACCTTTTGCTCTGGAATTTGATTCTTCGAAGGGTCATGTCGATTGGCAGTTCCATCCTCGCTCTCAGATTCAGTACTAAGGTCGATAATCTCAACCGGAACGTCTTTTGTCCCATCATACTGATGTGTGCGTCTACGCTTAGGAGGGGGCTCCGCATCACTGCCCATTGACTTCGAAGCTGAGTTAGGTATGAGCTCCTCTGTCCAGGTACCGCGGGTGCGCAATTCCAGCGCTGCACGCTTCGCGCGCCCGACTTTCCCCAGCACGAGACCGGCCTCGGCGATGTCATAGGTCAGCCTTCCACCGTAATCTATCAATCGGCCTTCAATCTCGTCCAGCTCCTCCAGGGAGAGATGTGTTGGCAAAATGAAGATGGGTGGTTGGGATGAGAAAATGGAGACATGTTCTGTCTTGTCTTTCGAAGAAGAGCTTATATCTGCAATCATGATCGTTGGCAACTTCAGAAAAATGAGTCTTTGCTCTATAATATGCAATCATCATATATGCGAGGAAGAGTCTTTAAGGAGCGTGCTCATTATTTTGCTGCCGTTGGTGCTTTGAGACAAACATTGCTCGTAAGGTAAATAAATGAGAAAAATGTCTCGAATATTCAATCTTGTAGAGCCACGTCTCATCTTTGAATTTGGCTGAAGTTGTGATGGCACATGAATTTGAGATCACGAGGAAGGTTTAGGGGACTGACGTCACTAGCTTGGCGAGGCATGAAGTATATAAAAGTTAAAAATGTCATCTTAGTACGCATACAGTACCCAAGAAGGAAAGAAAATATCTAAAAAAAAGAACTCTGAGAAGACATCTAAAAAGATAAGTGAAAAGACAATCAAAAGATTATAAGAAACAGAAATGCCAGAGTTCTCAATATATATCTCCCAGTAGACTTTACACTGACTCTTCATTCATCCACTCTGCTTCCGTATACTCTTTCCGAAGTGTAGGCAAGGCCAGACAGTTCCTTCTAAGATGAAACTTGCTATACAATTCAGAGCATTTCCTCTTCAGAAAATGCCCCGGTACAGCACAGAAGCGTCGCTCTTTCGCGACGAGGACACCAGCACAACTCTCTGAAGAGAAAATCAACGCCTTCCAGACCCTCAAGGATGTCATCGCTTCTGGAAGCGTCTGTACGTACCTCGATCGAACAAAACACACGTACTATGACCTGGATGCATTCCTAGATGGCTTTGCGGCCTCGTTCGTCGTCCCGTTCGCCGTCGCCGTCGCACTTTTCGATTTTCTGGGCTTTTGTCGGTTTATTTTGAGGGTTGAAGCTATATTGGGCAGCGACTGAGAGACAATATCAGTCTTACCGCTAGCAGCCAAGCTCCCATGGCCAAGCATTTGGCAATCAACCGCAGAAAGTGGACAAGGGGAAAGGACATGGTCCGAGAGACTTCCCCCTCAAAGAGTGGGAATGTGATGGTAATTTGATCCGGACTCTCAAGTGAACCAATAATGATTCTGAACAGTTCAGCGACATTATGCCAATCGATAGTCGTGTCACCTCACGAGGAGGGACCCCGATGAGTGTCTGCATTGACCTAGAAACTGACGAATACATGATCTGGGAGCCCGTATATGCGCCAACTCTCGCATCTAGGAAGCTAGAACTTGAAAGATTGAACTATCGCTTCATGGATTGGGAACTTGCGCCCATTCGCGGCGACGGGGCTGTAGGTGTCCAACTGTCGGCCTATTTCAGATGGTACACGACCACTGCCGAACGGATCAACAGGGTCCAGCAAATCTGGATCAGGACTCTAGCGGAGAGGATGTGGCCATTTGAAACGCCCCAGGTCTTCTCCCGAGAACAA
Source organism: Penicillium griseofulvum (assembly GCF_001561935.1). Taxonomy (NCBI): domain Eukaryota; kingdom Fungi; phylum Ascomycota; class Eurotiomycetes; order Eurotiales; family Aspergillaceae; genus Penicillium; species Penicillium griseofulvum. Next base: position 1,683,002 of record NW_024467419.1, read on the forward strand.
CTTCAAAATCGGGGAGTCTACAAGACGCCATGCGAGAGTTCAAAAGAGCACACAGCCGACGCTAGAAGACAGCTGCTGAGAAATCCTGAGGCGCAACGAATTCTCCGTGCCGGACAAGAATTGGCAGCGCATCAGAGCGAATACGACACAAATATGGCTCTGATCAGAGAACGTATTGCGGTAAGAGAGAACTGGGTGAAATTCAGCCTTCGAAGGGCTCTGGGCTTGACCAGACTAAAGGATCCTGAGGGATCTCTCGTTCAGCCTGCCACAGAGAATCAATCTGCCGATGCATAATCCGTCGACGTGTGGTCCGCCTATGAACTCTACGATCCGGAGTAGAAAACTACGGAATCCAACACGGGTGATGAGGGCAGGGAAGCGGAGGACAGTGGCGACGAGGGCAGCCACAACAGTGGCGAGGATGACGATGGTGAGAAGGACAGCGGCGACAATTAATTATTCATCTATTCTTCCGGTTCGCCTCGATGAGAACGTCGAGAGTTTAAACCCGAGGGAATTATTACAGTGGATAGTCACCACCCGTCCTACCTTAGTCGCAATAATTTAGTCTTAGGAAATTGTATCCTTTTTCCATCTCCCATACATAACAAAGCTTTGGCTTCAGCTTTCTAGGAGGCTAACCGCGAAGTTGCAACCCTAGTTACAACATGGAAAACAACGGAGATAGGCTGCTTCGACCCAGATAACAAGGCTGCTTCAACGATCGAATCTATCAACGTCAACCACTACACAAACGTTTATACATGGGTCGATCATATGCGCGGCATTATGAAACTCATATTGCATCAGAATATCGGTCAGTGTGTTCGTAGTGTCGGTATCCCCATAAATTGTCAACCCATTCTCGAGTGTGACTTCCTTCGGGTTTTGGGGTCTGAGCGTGAATTTTTCGTGGGATATGGTGGTCGTTGCTGCGGTTAGCGGTGCTGCAGTGGCGTCTACCATGTAGGTAGTGGTGTAGTCTGACTACATCACAGCGCCGATGCGTGTACGGCGTGGAATATCTTGTATAAGAGAAGGTAGAAAAGCAGACGGAGAGATGTTCATGTCTGTCGTGCTATCGGATTGCATCAAAGTATCCATGATAAATAGTATTATGATAACTGGTATGTTGAAAAGTCGTTTGCACAGTTTATGCTCTTTCTCACCCCGAAAAGGGTGACGTCTAGAAGAATTGTCTAGAAGGTCGACTGAAAAAGAAGTCCCAAGGCCGCATAAGCCGGCTATTACTGTACCATGATGAAACAAAGGGCTACTGCAGCAGTTGAAATTAGCCCGAACTAAGTAGGCCACTGATCAAATACTTGGAAGACTAAGTTCTTATGACGATAAAATTGAAAGACCATGAAAATTCCTTGATTTGCTTTATAACTATGGAGTGTCCTGCTCCGACAAAAATGGCATAAAGATATGCGATATGCAACGATTTCTTTTTGTTTTTCCTTTCTTTTTGATAAGCACACCCCTGCAAGTTTGAAACCATAACAAAGGAATAGTTGAATGATTGAGGTGGGCAATTGAAGTGGCCGGTTGGTTGCATTGAATGATTGAAGTAGTTGTTGGAAGTGAATTGGGTGAAGTGGGTAATTGACCAGTCTGCCGATTGTCCTGAAGCCGTAGCCCGCCACGGTCAGACTGGGAGTTGTTGGTCGTTCGAGGAGGTCGTTCGAGGAAGTCGGTCGAGGAGATTGCTCAACCAGTCTGCCGATTGTCCTGAGGCCGTAGCCCGCCACGGTCAGACTGGGAGTTGTTGGTTGGATCGGATTGGGTGGTTGTTCGAGGAGGTTATTCGAGGAAGTGGTTCGAGGAAGTGGTTCGAGGAGGTTACTCGACCAGCCTGCCGATTGTCCTGAGGCCAAAAGGCCCGCCACGGTCAGACTGGGAGTTGTTGGTTGAATCGGATTGGGTAGTTGTTCGAGGAGGTTATTCGAGGAAGTGGTTCGAGGAAGTGGTTCGAGGAGGTTACTCGACCAGCCTGCCGATTGTCCTGAGGCCGTAGCCCGCCACGGTCAGACTGGGAGTTGTTGGTTGTTCGAGGAAGTTGTTCGAGGAAGTCATTCGGGGAGGTTGCTCAACCAGTCTGCCGATTGTCCTGAAGCCAAAAGGCCCGCCACGGTCAGACTGGGAGTTGTTGGTTGTTTGAGGAAGTCGTTCGAGGAAGTTGTTCGAGGAGGTTGCTCGACCAGTCTGCCGATTGTCCTGAAGCCGTAGCCCGCCACGGTCAGACTGGGAGCGGTTGATTGAATGGATGCTTGAAATGAATGGGTGGTTGAATGGGTGGTTGAATGGGTGGTTGAATGGGTGGTTGAATGGGTGGTTGAATGGGTGGTTGAATGGGTGGTTGAATGGATGGTTGATTGTATGGATGGATGATTGAATGATTGATTGATTGATTGGATAGATGATTGAATGATTGAATGATTGATTGATTGATTGCTTGGATAGATGGTTGATTGGGTGATTGATTGATTGGATAGATGATTGTTTGGATAGGTGATTGTTTGGATGGATGGTTGGTTGTATGGATGGATGATTGATTGTTGGGATAGATGGTTGATTGGATGATTGGATGATTGGATGATTGGATGATTGGATGATTGGTTGATTGTTTGGATAGATGATTGTTTGGATGGATGCATGGTTGATTGATTGATTGATTGATTGATTGATTGTTTGGATAGATGCTCGATTGATTGATTGGATGGTTGATTGATTGGATGGTTGATTGATTGGATGGTTGATTGATTGGATGGTTGATTGATTGGATGGTTGATTGATTGGATGGTTGTTGATTGATTGTTTAGATAGATGATTGATTGATTGTTGTGAATAGATGATTGATTGAATGGATGGTTGATTGATTGCGATGAATGACGAGACGTAGTGAATGAACGGGAACATGAAGGGCAAAAAATGGGGATTGACCACAATTGACTCATTTTTGTGACAGCTGGTGAAACGTTGTTTGCCAGTCGCTTTGGGAAGCCATGCCGGATTGTTGGTTTGTTTTGAGTACAACAGTTCCAGCTGCTGGGTGGTCATGATGAAGTGAGGAGACGGAGGTGTGGGCAATATGGGGGTGGGTATGAAAGTTTCTATGAACTTTGAAGTTAGCAATGTTTGTATTCTGGGATGAATACACGTACATCACAAAAGGTTATTAGCTCAAAGCAGTCATGATGGAAGGTGACCTTGGAAGGTCCATGAAGGTTGGAAGGTGGGTGACCAAGGCGGAAGGACCATGTTGGAAGGTGACCAAGGTGGAAGGTGACCAAGATGGAAGGTGACCAAGGTAGATGACCAAGGTGAATGTGGTCAAGGAGGAAGGTCCATTGTGGGATGTCCTGGTAGATGGAAAGGATGGAAGGTCCAAAGTGGATAGGGCCACGTGGGGGATCCATGATGAAGGGAGACCATGGTGGAGGATGAAACCTTGAAATGTGGTGGAACCTTAGAAGTAGAGAAGAAGAGATATGAAGGAGGGAAGAAAAAAAAAGAGAAAGAAATGGGGAGGGGGGTATTTATACCCTGGCAGATGGATGAGCATCTGGGGAAGGTGCGGTTGGACCGGGTTGGTAGTTCCTTCCTAATTGGGAAGACTCAGTAGTAAACGAAGAGCGTCACGCACCTTAAGATTCAGGCATTCGCGTCCCTCCCTGAGAAGATGGCAATTTAGGTACACACAGCTGTAGCGTCTACTCATTGGAAGAGAGTTATGTAGATATTGAGAACTCCTGCATTTCAAGAAACCAACCAGATTATACTAGCTAGATAAAGCAACACCTACATGATGTGATCTTCAAGTCTCGGCTCACCAGTCTCCTTAACAGCAACGCGAGACGAAGCCCCCTTCCCAGTAAACTCAGTAGCTATACCCTGGTGCTGAGTACCGGTTGTCTCAGTCACAATGGCAGCGCCAGGAGCATCGCCAGGAGAACCATCTTCATCTCTATACCCCTCCACATCATTAACGACACGCTTCCCATGTCGCTGATCCATCCACCTACGCCATGGTTTGTAGACTAGAACGCTCAGCCCACCAAATACAATAAAGCAACCACAAATACCACCACCAATAGCATCGTAGTAGTCGCCAGCGACCTGGACGCCGTCCCAGAATTTGCCTTTGGCATCTGTGACGTTCAGGATGAGACTGAGCAGCTGGATCACGCCAATTATAATCGCCACGATGACGGTTAGCGTGGTCAACACGATCGAGTAGTACAGGAATGCGACTGGGTCGCGGTGGTTGTTTCGCGATTGCGGGAGCTCATCTGGGTCGCTGGCTGTTGATGAGGTGTCTGAGATGGTGCTTGTTGGTTTTTGCGGGAGAAAGTTGGCTGCTGGTTGGATGTAGAGGGAGAACATTAAGGCTCCGTCGATTGTGTCGAGGAGACACATACCGGCTGGGGGGTGTTAGTCGAAGACCCCAGAAGAAGTTATGGGCTCACATAAGAGGATACTAACCTGTGAATAGAGCTGGGAGAATGAGAATCACCCAGAAGGATGTTCCCTTCGCTGCTTCGATGGATGAGATTCCAAGTAGAGCGATCTCGGACGAAGTGTCGAAACCAAGGCCGAACAGAATTCCAAGGGGATACATCTTCCATGGGCTAGACAAGGATAGACACATGTGTCAGAGGCGCGGAACATCATAAGTTCACCAAAGAACATACCGGTCAATCAATTTGAACATCTTCTTCAAGATCTTGAACAGCACTCCTCCACCCTCGATCTTCCACGCTTCATCTTCATGGCCCTCAGGAAGACTGAATACCTTTTGCATCTGTTTCACAAGTTTGTACAGGATGTACGCATTCATAAGACCAAGTAGGATCAAAAAGGCAGCGCTGACGGAGGTACCGATGATTCCACCGACCGTGCTGAAGCTGTCGAAGCGCTCAGAGACTGCTGCTGCTGTGGCTGCGACGACAATAGATGTGATGATCACGATACTGGGCTCGGTCAGATTGGATTTCATATAGAATGAGGAGACTGTGCTCACGTTGAGTGACCAAGCGAGAAGAAAGTGCCCACGGTAACAGGCTGTTGTCCCGTTGCCAGAAGTCTTCTGGTCATTAGATCGATAGCCTATAGATAACATTGTTAATTATTTTGATATAGCTCGTGGTCGAATTCGACATACGGAAATATGATCCGCATCGAATGCATGTCTCAATCCAAGCGAATAGGCAAGGGCAGCTGTAGAAACTAGCGAACTGTAGACACGCAATTAGTATATAAAATGAGTTCCTAGCCATGATATATCCAAAGACTCACGGATGATAACTCTACAATAGTCATTAGCGAATCAGTCCAATGTCACACAAGCTATCAAAACATACTAGCACAATAGCCGCCGCAACCCAAACTAGAATATTCAACAACGCAATAAGCGCAATAATTCCAATGGCGCGAAGAGGAATCTTTCTAATGCCCGGCATTTTGCTATGCGAGCGCTCAGCACTGCGAAGAAGAGGCTGCAAGCTCCATTTGCGGTCGCTGTCTAGACTGTGCGAGTCTGTATCGGCAGTATTGCCAGACTCATTGAAAGCCGACATGATAGATTTTCCCGAATTCTTTGTAACAATACCTAAATTTATTTTATATTGGAAAGATATTGAGGAGATTCTCAAGACATTTAAAAGACTTTAAATCACAAGAAGAGGGGTTCCCTATACGCCTGCAGCTCTTAAACTTTTTAGATAACCGCGCCAAGCCCTGCTCTGCCAAGCATACACATCCAACCTTCCCTACTCTCTCTATAGATGAAATTCTGCGGGAGTTGACCCGAGTCATGAAGTGATCGAGATACCAATATCGATGCCCATGATCCCGTTAAAAACAAATCCCACGTGTTGAGTGTTGTAAAAAAAAAGTAGAGCTATAACACAGTAGAGCGGCGAGTTCCGATGCTGATAGGAAACGTGGATTATTCACAGCTTGTATTCCCATGTGCTAATAGTGTCAATGCTTCAATTTTCATGGTTGACACCCACTATAAATATTTTCCCGTGTCTATGATTGGACGGTCATGAGTAGGTGGCTGTCTCAGTTCGCCGGTCGCCGAATTTAAGCGGGGCCAAGCTATGGCTACTCCCGAGGTCGGCAAACTATATACGCCCGAGTACGTACCTGATTCATGTCAGCACCGTTTGGTATAGGGCCGGGGTATTTGATTATTTTTCGGATTTGCTAGTATTGATTCTGCTTGGATCTTTGGATATTGGCTAATTGGTGATTAAAATTTTGTATGGACACCTAAGAAGTGAACTATGTACACCGTGAATTGGTTCGCAACATTCAATTCCCTGACAAGATCCGTCATTAAAAGCTTTTGAGATCATTATCATATCAATATTAGAGCGCCAAGATGAATGCTTGGCGCCAGTCCGGGTACCGAAATTCTTCGCACCAGTATGTCACAACTGGGCAATCTGTCCTTCACCAACCCGGCCTATCAAGGTCTAGAATTGATGGAATCAGATACGGGGAAGACAAAGAGATGGTCCAGCAATACGAGCTAATTATAGTTCTCGTCTGTGTCTTCATATTCAAACTCAACAAAACCCCAACAAGTCTGGGGGATTAAACGTGAGCCGTGACCGAGACCCGGCGCTCACGACAAGGCTGGGGTTTGCTCTGGTTGGTTTTGTGCATCAAGCCAAAAGATAAGTCAAGGTCAAGCAGCGGCCAATGCCAGCACAGTTGGTGACGGAGTCCACTTGGTAACTCTAGGCTGGGCACGTATGTCCTGAGCGGCAAGAATATTCCACTCATTTCGCGTGATAGGAGTAACATCCGACGCAGAAAGAGGCGTCTTAGGTCCACGCTTCTTTTGTCCTCGCATGTTTGACGGTGGGGGCTGCCTCCGACCGCGCACAGTCTGGATGGGTGATCTCTTTACTTCACGAGGCCGTTCGGCCTTCACCCGGATAGGGATAGGATTAGCTTTGGGCTTCAAAAAGTCTCGCTCAGCTTTGGGCTGGGAGTTCACTTGAGCTTGAACCGCCTGGGCTTTGGCCTGGACTACAGCTGTAGCTTTTTCTGGAACGATAGCCTCAGCTTTGGGCTGGAGTTTCGCTTGGACAGGCTGAATTTTGGGCTGGACCACGGCTGTAGCCTTTTCTAGAACAATGGCCTCGGATTTGGGTTGGGGTTTCGCCTGAGCCGGCTGAACTTTGGCCGGGACTACGGCTGCAACATTTGCTGGAACAATAGCCTCGACTTTTGGCTGGGGTTTTGCACGAACTGCCTGAACTTTGGCCTGGACCACGGCGGTGGCTTTTGCTAGAACAACAGCCTCGGCTTTGGCCAGAACTGGCGACGGAGATGGTGCTGGAGGTTTTGTTTGGGCGGGAATAATGATAGCATCTTGACTGTGAACATTCTTATACGCAATTGCGACGGCAGTGAGCTGCTCGTCTAATATATCGAGCTGCTTATAGACACGGTGGAAGAAAGCTTTGCTAAAGGGGCGACCGGAGAAATCTGCGACGATTCGGTGGAGTAGCCGGACGCAGGATGACATTGATTGTTCCTCATTTCGGGAGAAGGGACGGGTGGAAAGGATACACACGCGGCGCTTAAAGGTATAGATGCGGTCCATGTTGAGAAGAGTTAGACCCTCCTGGCTGAAGATGACTTCATTTTGGAGAATGGATTGCTTGACGAGGTGATCGTTTGCCTGTCGCTCATATTGGCTCCGGCCGATGGCGTCGGTCCAGCTGGGGCCGAGTGAGAACTTCTTTGAACCTTTGGCAATGGCACGTTCAAGTACTCGCCATGCTTGTGGCTCAATCGGATGAATAGGGATGATCATTAGGTCGGAGGGTTGGCCAGTTGGGTAGGGCTTTCCGCGGCCGATGAGGAGGGTGACATGCATCACTCTTTGTTGAAGTTTGGAGGAGATGTATTCCAGCGCTGGAATTAGAGAGGGTGTGATGGTCTCCGAATCGAAGCTGAATTCTGGAGAGAGTGGTGGAGATATCATGTCGTTGGTGAGGGTTCTTGGTGGTCTGGGGACATAGATGCCCGTTGGGCGGGGTAGACGCATAACACCCATGATCTTGGGATTCGATATAGGGGAAACCCCTTTTTCGGTTGAAGGGTTGGAAATTGAAGGATTCGGATGGCTTGATTGCCATCAGACTCTGATATAGGGACTAGCTCAGGAGAACAACAGTCAATTCCCCCGCATCTCTTCAGTCTTAACATGGAAAACTATCAAATTAACTACTATTTAATAATTCTAATGATAGTAAATTTCAAATTCCATGGACGAATCATAATCTTCCGATCAGCACGATAAAAATACCCCCAAGGTTGTAACCGCTGCGGCGTTCGCCCACCCAATAGACGACCTTCATTGATCGCTGCCCTAATGCACGTATGCATGCCACAGCACACTTTCAAGGCATTGGATTTGTTGACCAAAATAGCCCCCACCTGAACATAATTGATCACATTTCCCACCATCCAGGATGTTGGAAACGTTGGATTTCATTGACAGGCTCAGAATGTCTCCCCAACTGCTAGCTCCGGACGTGTTTACAGGAACTTTCTTTCATAACGGCAGGTTCCACTAGGTCGGAAGTGGCAGCGCATATGATGAGATTTTAACTGGCTCAGTCTCCTGAATCACTGCATACGCGTTGTTGTCTATCATGAACTCTACCCTGTCAAACGACAGGGGTCGTCATTGTGCAGGTCTTCTCGGTGGTACCACCTAGTTAAGTAAATACGAGCCATCTCCTCATTCAGCCTCCCTAACTGCACCAACATAGACCTCCCACCATTATTTCGCCCCGAAATCCAACCCGGGATATGCATCGCTCCCACGAGGCTGAACAAGGCGGCTGACTCCCACATGTGAGAGGCAGACCCAGTCAACTTTGCTAGACCTGCATATGCTGTATAGTGGCTACACACCCTCCAATGTTGTTCCTTCTGAAGTAACATGATTCTGCCCTTCTAAGGCCACGTTGCTCATGCATCAAAGCGCTGTGGGTCACAACCTGCATCTGCGAGTCTTGATTCTGGACGAATGAATAACCGACCTGATCGGTGGCTTTGTTCTGCGGGCATTTCTTTGAGGGTACATCATGCCTGGCTCCCCACGAGGAGCCTCCTTCTCAGTGTCGGTGTGAGCCCAACTAGAGCATGATTCGCTTGTTGGCTTGCTGGTTGGGGGCCATCGTCTTCCACGTCAGCTATTCATGCTCTAGCCCATATCGCCTTCACCTAAATTGAGCTTAATTTGCTAGATTAACCTGGATGAACGCTAAGCAAGCGTGATTTTCTGTTTATCGCAATTCTTGGCATTATCTAAATACATGGACAGACCCCGACTCGATCTATGACTAGCCCAGGTATCCCATCGCTGAGACCTTCTTACTTTTTTTTTTCACTCGCTACTTCTGAATTTTAGATACTCCTACATTTCTTTACCTAGGCTATCAATCACGTTTTGGAAGCACTACTGACTATTGTCTCCCACTTCAGATGGGTTTTGTAAGACCCCACACTGCAGAATTTTGGATACCATCTCTGTGGCCATTTACTCTATGTAGCCAAGAATCAGGGTGCACTCGACTGATCATCGAGCCGAAACCCGAACCGTGTCTCTTCAAAGCCCGTACAATCACTTTAGGAGGATGTTTATCCGTTACGGTGGAGCCCACACGAGAAAAGAGAATGTCTTAATTGTACCTGAGACATTTCATATCGACGACTCGGCACTTCTCCGTATTGTTCAAACAGTTGAAATCGCTGGTTCCAGAAAGCCAAGGAGAGCTATGCCGGGCTTTCCTCCTCACACCGCTCCAATTTCGATACCAGCTGTGGTGTTTGCCCCTTGGTTGAGCCTTGGCCCAGAGCGACACACGGGAAAGTACAACAAGGGGTGCAACTGATTAAAACATTTGCTATGCAGCTAGGCGGGGCATTTCCACTCTTTCTATCTGGATCCACGAACAAGCGCGAGATAAGCTTGACAAACTGTTGAAACACACAGATAATCAAGGCAACCGAGAAGATCGACATCTCCGGAACTATACTTTGTCGGTACGGGCTAGAGATCGAGGAAACTGCACGTCTTGACGCCTCCTCGCATTGATGTGTTGTGATTGACGCCATAGCCGATCCTACCAGGCCCTATCCAAAATCCTTCTAGAAAATTATTCCCCGTAAACCAAAAGTACTATAGATTAAGACTCTAGATTAACCACTCGAGCACCGACCAAGAGAGATAAGCTATGATTCGATGGTTTTGCCCTTCCCTTTCATTGATTGGTTGAACCATCCGGAAACACTCTTGGCGCACATACCCAGACCCAAAAACGTGTATCTCGCTCAGGTTTAGGTTAGCGTTTCAGGTGCCAAGGTGAAATTTCATCTTGGCAATGGCAGGGTGCACATACTCTTTGAGGCTGGGCTTGATAAGGGGGGGTTTCTCACAAATTGGGGGCTATCAGCCGGCCCGGGGGCACTCGGGTGGCTGAGTCAGAGATATGGGGTTTTTAGACCCTTTTTGATTTCGATTTCAGTGCTTTCAATTTATGCAGCACAGTTGAACATTTCATCTATTTTTGTTTTTCTAGATAAATCAAAGTATCCATCACATATCAAGCATATCGAAAATCTGGGGGAAATGGGGGAGATGGGGCAACTTAATTCTCTCAGGCGAATGCCGTTGCAAAGCGCTCCCCCGCAGAGTTTCTTGGCGCCAATGTCTCCGCTTCCGTGTTCCGTTGTGATTCTATTACATATCAAGCTTTATCTCTAGATACATATAGTTCTAGAGAGGATGTATCAGGAGTACGGAGTATGTTGTACATATATCTGTATACAGTAATCATCTGCATCTTGAAGGCATCCCTGCCGAGGGATCTACAGCCGCATCGAAAAATCACGTTGTACCACGTGGGAACCGAACACGGCCAACCCCGTCGGATCGCGGATTATACCCTTCTTTCGGAAAGAAGCCAAGTGGACTGTGCAGTGTGGTCTGAGGTGTTATGATAGGTAAATTATTATAGTGCATGCTACCCCGTAAAATGAAAAAGCCTTGGCTAGGTCCCGAGGTCTTATGTTTTCGTATCTTATTTAATCGTGTTTCCCTCTGTTTTGCTTATCTTTCTCCAGGGCTGTGTTCTCCTCTTGGCTTTCCATTTAATCCCTCTTCCCCCGTCCTAGTCTTACATCTGGGATCAATTTTATCTCTTCGGGCTTTTTCCTCTCGGCGCAAAGCTCTGCGCGTCGAACACAAAATGGAGAAGTCTATCAAGGCTGACGATTACCCGCAACCAACCGTAACAAGGGAGTTCAGCGAGGATGGCAAGGTTGAGCATGGTGAGAGTGGTCTGAATGACCCTAACCATGTTGAACTGAAGCGTGCGCTCAAGGCGAGACATATTACTATGATTGGTAAGTGCAGCTCTGAGCCCTAGAGTCGCACACGAGTATGCGCTGACAGTGAACAGCCATTGGTGGTGCTATTGGTACTGGTTTGATTATCGGAACGGGAGAAGCTCTTGCAAAGTAAGTGATTGTCCAGACATCTTACCCTAGGAGCCAAGGCTAACAAAATTGCGTGCAGGGCTGGCGTAAGTGTTTACACTGGAATTGACCGAAACTTCTTACTGACTTAATATAGCCCGGTGCAATTCTTATTTCTTACGCTTGGGTTGGTTTCATTGTTTTCCTGGTTATGTGCGCTCTTGGTGAGATGGCGGCTTGGCTGCCATTGCCATCTGGTTTCACTGGTTATGCTGTTCGTTTCGTTGACCCTGCGCTTGGTTTCACTCTCGGTTGGACGTATGTACCACTAATCCCCTTCGAGATGGCCGCGCTAACACAAATCCAGATATTGGTTCAAATACATCATTTTATCGCCGAATCAAATGACTGCAGGTGCATTGGTCATATCCTATTGGATACCTACAGAAAAAGTCAACGCTGGAGTATGGATTACCATATTCCTGATAATCGTTGTCGCTATCAACTACTTCGGCGTGAAGTTCTTCGGTGAATTCGAGTTCTGGCTATCTTCCATCAAGGTCATCGTTATCCTCGGTGTCATCCTCCTCTCCTTCATCCTCATGCTTGGTGGTGGGCCGGACCATGACCGCAAGGGTTTCCGCTTCTGGAAAAGCCCAGGTGCTTTCAACACTTATAAGATGGAGGGATCAGCTGGCCGATTCTTGGCTTTCTGGTCCACAATGGTGTCCGCTACATTCGCCTACTTGGGCACTGAGCTGGTCGGAGTGACTGTCGGTGAAGCACAGAACCCTCGCAAGACGATCCCTCGTGCGATCAAGTTGACCTTCTACCGAATCCTGGTGTTCTACGTGACCAGTGTGCTGTTAGTCGGCACACTTGTTCCCTACAACTCCAAGAAACTTCTCTTCGCCCTTTCCGATGACAACAAGAAGAAGGGCTCAGCCGCAGCTTCACCCTTCGTCGTCGCCATCGAGCTCGCCTCCATCCCAGTCTTGCCCCACATCCTGAACGCCTGTATCCTACTCTTCGTCTTCTCAGCAGCAAACTCCGATTTGTACATTGCCACCCGTACAATCTATGGTCTCGCCCGCGAAGGCAAAGCCCCCAAGATCTTCGCCCGCACTGACCGTCGTGGCGTCCCCGTCCCCGCATTGGCTATCTCATCCATCATTGCCTTGCTCGGCTACATGAACGTCAGCAGTGACTCCAAGACTGTGTTCAAGTACTTCGTGAACCTGGTTACCATCTTCGGTCTGCTTACCTGGATCTCCATCCTGGTCACTCACATCTACTTCGTGCGCGCGCGCAAAGCCCAGGGCATCCCCGAGGAAAGCCTGGCTTACAAGGCGCCCTTGGGTGCCGCAGGCTCGTACTTCGCTCTGGGATTCTGCATCCTCATCGCTTTCACTAAGAACTTCGATGTCTTCATCCACAACCCCAAAACATACGGAAACTTTGACTACAAGAACTTCATTACCGCTTATCTCGGTATCCCTCTTTACCTCATTATGATCTTTGGTTATAAATTTGCCACCGGCTGCAAGGGTGTTGACCCCATGACGGCTGATCTCTTCACCGGCAAGGACGAGATTGATCGCGAGGAGGCGCTGTATCTCGCTGCAAAGGAGGCACAGGCCGAAAAGAACAACGATGCAAGCTGGTTCTACCAGAAATTCGTCTCCTGGCTTTTCTGAGGCGGAATCTATGTCAATATCTTGTTGTGGAAATTGAGCGCTGTTTGTGCCGTCGTCTTTATTGACAGGCCGTTAATATCTTGAATTTTACCGTTAGATGTTTCGATTATGAGAAATGATTTTCGGTCATGGTTAATTTTATCGCGTAGCTTCCGGTAGTTGTACAATATACATGTGGTCAAGCACAAGCACGTGATAATTACATTAACGATCAATGAGTCCCCTAATGTATATAAAGTAAGTGGTCACTTTCTCAAAGTCATGTCACATCTAAGTATACGGGCACAATGGAAGATCTGCATTACATTCTTTACATTCTTGGGCCGAAGTAGCCAACATACTGTACAGGGATCCTTCAACATCAGAAGTACCGTAATTAAAGGGGAAAATGCGCTCGTAAAGTCAACATGTAATCATCAAAAGGAAAAGCCTACAGGCTGTCGGATAGAGGTATCTGATCGCCCATCAAACCCTCAAAGCTGATATCAGACGCCTCCTCGCCCCAGACAAACTTGCCGAATGTCAACAGAGCATTGAAAATCTCCTTGCCCGTTGGAACAATGTGCTCCGAAGGCAAAAGGAATCCGTAACTACCGCGGTCACGGAGTTTGATCTGATACGAGAATTTGGCGTGCAGCTTATGGTAGAACCAATCCAATGCACTGCCGCCCGAGGTAACCCCAGCAGCAGCGCCTTGAGAAAGAATCCCTTCACATGCTGAGGTAACGTCATATGATTCATGGGAGGTCTGACGAATAGACTTGGCTAGACCTAACGCTAGTTCCTCAAGACTCTCGAGGGTGGGGGGCACGGATGAGCAGGAGTATGAGTAAGGGTATAGAATCTGCTGGGAGTAGGAGTGCAAGTCAACGAGGCCTACAATCTCAGCACGACCATGCGAGGTCTCGTTTTGAGCCCACAGGGCCAGGCGCTGCGATTCAAGTGCTTCGAAGGGCTCTGAGCCGGCGTAGTTCTCTGAGCACGGGTTCGAGCGAGTCGACTCGCCGTCCCACTCATAGTCCCAGGCCCGGTCTAGGTCAACGCCCGGGCATAGTGGAAGACCCGTTGGCTGGCGGTTCTTGCGCCACAGACGGTCTGATTCCCATGAGTAGACGTATCCGTCCGGGTTGAGGGTTGGGATTAAAACCCAGTCATACTCTTGCAGTAACCGTGTTACTGCGGGCGAATAGCCATAATGAGTGATGAGGCTGTATGCGACATATGTTACCGTGGAGGTACTGATCCATTCCCTGGCATGAGTGCCGCCGACGATAACGATTGTCTTGCGAGGGCCCGATTTGTGTTCTGGGTCGGTAGAGGTGCCGACTCGCAATGCTGGGATCTCGCGACCCTCGTAGGTGGCTCCTACGCTGAACATCTGTACGTGCGAGGAGAACATTGATGCCATCAAGCGCATCCATTGCGTGATGACATTGAGCGGCTGGTATTCTTGGAAGAATAGGTCGCCGTTCGATATTGTCTTCAGTTCCCCTGATCCAATTCTTGATCCAAAGTCTGAATCGGTACGGTGGCGGGAGGGGTAAGAAGCGTATATATTATCGGCGAGGTTGTCCATGAGAGGAGTGTAGGAGGTGCGGAGTGTTGAAGGTAGTAGGTCCAACAAGGAAGGGATCTAACAAGATAATTAGTGAGGCGATCACATAAAGTATCCAGAATAAATCTCACCATATCATCTGCAAGCCTAATATCTACGAATTTTGAGGTTATGGCCCAGATGTCCAAAAATAGCACATGGGAGGCGGAAGCTAATGCTTCTGCCTCCTCCGGCTCGCGCAAATGGAATCGGAGGACGACATCACTGCCATACCGATCATGAATATTGGACGGTGGCGACGAATGTTTTGAGCAATGTTTGTGATCAATATCCCATATCGAGCCAATTACCCAGTCGCGGAGCCGACTCCATGGGCGCGGGTTGGTATGAGGTTGGCGGACAGGTAGCAGGGGTGGCGGTGGGGTGATGCTCGAACCAGCGGGGACGGCGGAGATAAGAGGGAGCAAGGTCGATGCGACCAATATCGGTGATAAAAGACGCATGCCGAGTCGCAATGATCAAGTTTTGAAGGGGGTATTCACAATCAGAGAGGTTCACAGGTACTTAGGTTCCCAAGATTCTGTGAGATCGGATGCGGAGAAGACCTCGGGAAGGGGACAAAGCGTTGAGATAAGCCCTGGACAAGTTTTAGTCCAAAAGTCCAAAGTATCAAATTAAATGTAACAAGAAGTGTAAAATAATAAATATTTGTTAGCCATTAAAATCCGGAGAGAAGAATGACATGCAGGCAAAAAAGTCTAGGATTTTCTACGTCAGTGGCCAAGGTATTCGATATACAACAATAAAATGAACAGTTTTTTATCTTATTTGAACATTCTATTGGTCTATTAAGATCTTTTTTTTTAATTTAATTAGAAGATACCCCGTACCTTTAATACACTAAATCCATTGCTCTCTCTCTCTCTATAAACCTGGTCAATTACCCGACGCTCAGACCTAGATTCTAACTCGTCTGCCTTGCCCCTCTGTTTTTTTTTATTTCTTTCTTTCTCTTCTATACTTTAATTTTATCGATATTTTTTGCTTGTGTGAAATAAAAGAAAAATACGCGTGGCGGCAGAATCAAGAAATCTAGAACCTTTCCCTTTCCGGTGTTCCCCTTTTTGCCAGGGCGCTGACACCCCAGATCCCACTCTGGAATGTCCTCGATTCCCATTCTCATCTAAACGCGTTTCATGGATCATTAATTTGGGTCTGTAGCGCTCTGTCCTTCACCATGCATTGGAAAGGACTGCGTCTTGTCGCTGATGGCAAGAGGCAGAGCACCTTTGAGCCTCAAGCCCGTCACAGTGAACAGCTTCCACGTCCTTATCCCCCCGCCGAGCCTAGACTATCCGAGTCAATTTCTCGGTCATCAGACAGCCCGGTAAATCAAGGACTTCAGGTACCAGATGACAACGGGTCGCACCATGCGGTATCTCAGCCAGACCTTGCAGAACCATCTGAGGGAGACCGTCCCAGCTTACGCCACAAGCGATTCAGTTTCATGAGACTACGCCATGCATCTGACCCCCAACTTTCGAAGTCTTATGTCAAGGCGGGCCAGGACACTCCCCCAGTCCCTTCCTTACCTCGTAAGTGAAACATAACAACCCCAATGCTCATCAGAATAGATTGATTGACTGTCTCTACCGGATACAGCTCCCAAGATCATTACTACCGCCCCGACTAGCCACGAGCTCGACCAACCCGTGAAACAAAAACCCAGGCTCAGCTTTCGACCATCGTCACGAAAACAGTCTATGGAGGAAATGTCTCGGAAATCAATGGAACACCCCGCGAAGCCTCGTAGAAGGGGCCAAGGATCAACCGACTCCCAGGTTACCGACTCGACGCTTGCCATGTCCCGGAGTATCACCGAAGAACCTGGGCGCTTATCAACCAACTCGCTTCGCGGAAACCCGCAGACCAGCGACTCTCAGCGCTCGTCGGTCATTGATACCCGATTGTCCGAATCCTCACGATCAGACCAGAGTTACGGTGACCATACAGTCACCCGAAGCGTTTCCCCTCGTGATGGCCAAGGCGCCAATACCGCAAAGCGATTCCGTATGCCGCGCTTGAAACGAACCCGGGCCCCTCTCTTCCCTTTACCCCCGAAAGTCTCGCACCCGCCTGGAGTGGATAATCGACCGAAGTTCCCCCCGGTAGATACGCCAAAATCCGAGGCTTCAGATGGCCAGGACCAAATCTCACCACTACCTTCCCCATCCCGTTCCACTGTGGGGCTCGCTACCTCGAGTGTACTACCGCTATATCGAAATGATTCGACAAATTCCGCTCACTCAGTCCGATCCAATCCCTCTGTTAAGAACCGAGGACGCTCGTCTACCATGGGATCGCTGGCCGAGAACCAGGACGACTTGTCCATACCCCCATATTTGGCATCCTCGACACGCACCTCCACTTCGACCAGTGGCCGCAAGAGTTTCAGTGATATGTTCAATATCACGCAGCGATTGAGGCAAAACTCCTCCCCACCTGCTCCTCGCCATGCTTCACCCGCGGTAGGCGGCACCTCCACTCCGATTTTAAAGCAAGAGCTCCCAGTAATCCCAAAACGGGAAGAAAACGATACACCCGCTTCATATCTAACCCGCTTAGAAGAAACTCTGCCCCGCGGCATGATTGCTGGTGTCCTCGCTCAATCAGAGGAGGAATTCTACAAGATCTGCCTGCGAAAATACATGAGAACTTTCTCATACTTCGGTGACCCACTCGATATGGCAATCCGCAAGCTTTTGATGGAAGTCGAGCTTCCGAAGGAAACACAGCAGATTGATCGGTTCGTGCAAGCATTCGCTGACCGCTATCACGAATGCAACCCAGGCATCTTCACAGCCCCGGATAACGCTTACTTTATTGCATTTTCGCTTTTGATTCTTCACACCGACGTCTTTAACAAGAACAACAAACGGAAGATGCAGAAGGCGGACTATGTCAAGATAAGTCGCAGTGAGGGAATCTCGGAAGACATTCTTGAGTGTTTCTATGAGAACATCTCATACACCCCGTTCATTCGGGTCGAAGACGCCAATCTACCTGACCGTCATTTGGTGAAACCACGCCGCACTCTATTCAAAACCACTAGCTCCGAACATTTGTCCCGGATTGCACGGGAGCCTGTCGATCCCTATTCGCTTATCCTGGAAGGCAAATTGGGATCCCTGCGCCCCAGCTTGAAGGATGTCATGGATCTGGATGATACATACAATCATTTTGGAACCGCTGGGCCACCAGACATGGATGCCCTTCACCTGGCCTTCACCAAGTCCGGAATCCTACAGATCATCTCTCTGCGCTCTCGTCCTGACGCGTTCATGCCGGCTAGTTTGGATAGTCCACTCGACTCGAATCCCGGTCTGGTTGATATCAAAGTCGCCAAGGTCGGCTTGCTTTGGCGGAAAGACCCGAAGAAGAAGAAGGCCAGGTCACCCTGGCAGGAATGGGGTGCTATTCTCACATTCTCTCAGCTCTACTTCTTCCGCAATGTGAACTGGGTTCGCTCACTCATGGCACAGCATGAGGTATACGTCAAGAATGGCCGTCGAGGAACTCTCGTTTTCAAGCCACCCCTTGCGGAATTCAAGCCGGACAACATCATGTCTACTGGTGATACAGTTGCTCTCCTAGACTCGAGCTATAAAAAGCATAAACACGCCTTTATGTTTGTTCGGCACAACGCGTTGGAGGAGATATTCCTTGCTAGCTCTGAGTCTGAGATGAATGACTGGCTTGCACACCTTAACTATGCTGCAGCCTTCAGGACCACTGGTGTGCGCACCAAGGGCATGATTGCCACGAATTATGAGGGACAGCGATACCGCAGGAGTCAGCGATTGAGCTCGATATCTTCACAAAAGTCTCAACAGTCGACGGAAATAGAGCCCCCTTCTCCCAGTATCGATAACGACATTGTTGCCGAATTTGTTGCTGCACGACGAGAATTGATGAGCCAGAAAATCCGGGAGAGAAATGAAAAGCTTTTGATGCTACAAAAGCAATTGGATGACCTTTTACAAAATGCTCGACACTTGCAGGTTCTCACTCCTCTTCACGCTCGGGCCCGCGAGAGCGTCATTATGGCCGCAGGCCGGCTCTCTGCCAAGATTAAATGGGTGAGACAGGATATCTGGCGCAGCAAATGTTACCGCCAGGTTCTCTTGCGAGATCTGGGAGAGGATGACGAGGTAGTGGAAAGCAGGGTCGGGTCTGTCGCTGAACCGACGCCATCCCAGTCGGACGGAGCACGTCTGGCCTCTCTTTCCGGGCCGTCGGTGACATCGGAACCTAGCGTGGAAAGAGGGAGCAGTATTGTGCGTACCGTCTCCAGCGCCGATACCCGTGAGTCTAATGTGGGCCAACCCGAGCAGCCCTCGGAGACCGGGCTGCTGGGTAAACCTTCGAATGATGAACTGCGTCGTCCTAGTATCCCGGCATCTGTCACTTCATCTGACATTGCTCGTATCGGTCGCCGGCGCTCTGCCGTGGCCGTCCCCGAGCGTGCCAAGTCATACTCACCCGATCCAACGACCCTCAAGCTCGAGCGTGAAGCTTCGGTCCTCAGCCGTGCCAGCCGATGGGATGGAGCTAGTATGGCATCTCGTACTTCGAAACTGACATCGCCCGCGAGCTTCGATGATGGCGAGGAGCGCGTTCTGAGGGAAGCTGGTCTACTGGCGCTACCAGAGTCCCCGTCGGCACGCCATGATGAAGAGATCGCCCCTGATACACTCCCCGAAGGCGAGACAAATCCAAACGATAAGAACGACAGACCGAGTCGCGTCCGTCGTAGCCTTCATCGCACGCTCCGTGATTCGCATACTCATAGAAACCACTCTCGTTCGAAGAAGAAACGGGGTTCAGTGTCTAGCATTGGGCAGGAAGAGGATGATCAAGTCTCCGGTGATGGAGAAGTCCTTCCTCGCAAAGCCCCCAGTTTCACTGTGCACGGCAAAAAAGCATCCGTCGTCACATTCGGTTCTGAATGGCAGAACATGCCCCCGGAAGAGCGCCTCAAGCTCCGCAAGCCCACCCCTCATGAAGAACCACGGGCGTCGGATCCTGCTATCTTGGGTAGTGGCGAGTCGATTATGACCGACCGCAGCCCGGAACGTCGCTCGGTGCGCAGAATGAGCACTGCCACAGGTCTAAGTGTGCACACCGACGATCTGGCGGAGTTCAAGGATGCGCGGGAAGAGCTATCGGAAGAGGACATCGAGGGCCCGGCTTCTCCAGTGATCACCACGCTTCCGACTTCAGATGCAAATGCCCTAGACACTGAACATAATCCTTTCTCCCCTTCATCCACAATGTACAACAGCCATCTTTCTGCACCAAGACATGACGGCTCTCCCTCCCCCTCCCCCTCCTCTACATCTATCAACGAGCGAATTGTCGATACGCCGTCCAGCGAAAACCTACGTGAGCAGGCCGTAGGCGCCTGAGTCTGTACGCCTTCTTCAACTCTCGACCCTCTCTTCCTTTACTTCCTTCTGTACATCCTGACCATTCTCATTTTGATCTTCTGCTTGACGATTATTATACCCCTTTCACAAACTCTTGCGCCTCATCTTATCTTTTCCTGGTTGGCTTTCTTTATTCTTGCATTAACATCTGGCGAATCTCGGTTTCGTGACAGGTTTTCGGTTCGGGTGGGATTTTTGAGCATCTGTCTGCATCCCCTTCTGCATTTGTGCTTCTGGGAACTTTATTCATTTGCTTCCAGATCGTTGAATGAGATCTGTATGACAGGCTGCATTCATGGGCGTGCTTTGATATCTTATGGCAATCTGGCCATTTCATTTCGATTATGCTTCTTTCGAGTCTGAAGCTGTGGAATTACTGATAGACAAAAGCGAATTATGATTGACAATGATTTGATTCCATCCTTTCTCATTGTTTCCGCAGTATCTGTACAAGCTTATATGTATACAATCACTTAGCGACTACGCATTTGAGTCGAATGATTGTTCTCAGTAGGAAGATGAGCATACAATCCCAATGTTGTATATGTTGCATAGGGCTGAGAAAAGCGGTAAACCAAGCGGTGAACCAACCCACCAATCCCAAGTCCCAACTTCCCACGCGCCTCCAAACCCCCGATCAAAAACCCATTACGACATTCCAAAAAGCTCCAAAAAAGCCACCCTCACCTCCCATCAACTTCCACGCCAACATCCAAAATGGCGCACTCAAAACGCAACACCTCCCTCCCACACTTCACCTCATATGAACGCGGTCTATTACGCTCAACATGGGGCACAAAACGCAGCGCAATCGGCCGCGACAGCTTCCTACCCTTCGGCTCGTGCCGTCTATGTCTGCAACCCGCACGCGCGCCTGTAGTCGCATGCGCCAGCAACGGTGACCTCTTCTGCCGCGAGTGTGCGATCAGCGATCTCCTCGCTCAGCGACAGGAGATCAAGCGACTTGAAAAAGAGCGCGATGAGGCGCGGAAACGCATTGCGGAGGATGAGGAGCGCTCGTTGGCGGAAATGAAGGAGAGAGATCTCAAGGATTTCGAGCTTGTTTCTATGGGATTGGAGAATAATGGTGGGAGGAAGAGGAAGGCGGAGGAGTCGGAGGCTTTGGAGAAGTTTAAGGCGAGAGAGGTTGAGGTTGGTGGGAAGAAGAAGAAGGTTTTTGAGCTTGGGGAGGAGGAGATGGCTCGTGTTGCTAGGGATGAGAGGGAGAGGTTGAGGAGTGAATTGAAGATGGAGAAGGTTTGTTCTTTCTTGGAATTGGAGCTTGAAGCTTGTGTCTTGGCTAACTTTGCTTCAGTCGTCTAACAAATCCGCGCTGCCGTCTTTCTGGGTCCCTTCGTTAACGCCGAATACGGATGCGAATGAAATCGCTGCCAACAAGGCTGTCAAGTTGACGCCTGTTTGTCCTGGGTCGACGGATGAAAGCCGGCATAGCTACTCGCTCAAGTCGCTTGTTGATGTGAATTTCACAGAGGAGAAGGCTTCCGATGGGACTGTGTCTAGGGTTTGTCCGAGTTGCAAGAAGAATTTGAGTAATGGGCTCAAGGCGATGCGTATGTGGAATGGAAGCTGGTACAGCCATTGGATCTTGCTAATTATCTCTTATGACAGTCACAAAACCCTGCGGACATGTCATTTGCGCTCCGTGTGTAACGAAATTCATGACTCCCCACGAACATCATGTGCCCGATCCACATGCCTCAAAGGAGGAGCAGGAGAGAACTGCTGCTCTTCATGGTCAGGTTCTATGTTACGTGTGTGAGACAGATATCACGGCAAAGTCAAAACCAGAAGACAATGGGAATGGGAATGGGAATAGCAAGAAGTCTAAGAAGAAGGATAAGGATGCTATTCAGCCTGGTCTGGTGGAGATCTCCTCCGAGGGGACTGGCTTCGCTAGCAAAGGTGGGAATATGGGGAAGAAGAATGGCGTTGCATTCCAGTGTTGAGTCTAAAATAACCGAACAAAAAACATAAAACACCAGGGTGTTGATTATGTATACGATAAAATATCCTGATTTTGCCGCCCGGAGCGGTTATTAACGCCCGAACCATGCAAATACAATGTTCTAGATATACAATGAAGCCAAGCGAGAAGTCAACAGGCGAACCTAGTCTCTCTCATCCCATATACATCAAGCTCAAGAGCGCTTCTTGGCATTGTTGAACTCACGCACTGTGACCTTGCAAGCCACCTCCTGACACAGACGACGGCGGCGACTGAGATCCAACTTAGAACCGAACTCCAAACCAGAAGCACGCTCAATAGCCTCGAGAGGAACCTCGAAGTCAGTCAGAGCCTTATCATTCGCAATACGAGCATTGGGCAGAACAAAAGCACCAAGCGCAACCTTGCTCGTAGGCGAGTTGGTGCCATCCTCGGCATAAATAACCTTATAGAAATGCGTGGGCACAGCGACGTTAGGCGGGTTACCAATAACCTCGTAGTTAACGCGCCACTTTCCATCCGGGTCACGGTGAGGCAGGTACAGCGGGCCGGTAACAACACGAACGGATGGATAACGCTTAGTGAGATCGCGGCAGAAAGTCTCAAAGTGAGCCCAGTAGTCGCGGTTGAAGCCCTCTCCGACCTGCGGACACATATTGCTCAATGCGAAAGTGCCGTCCATCGCATCCTGTGACCACTTCGCATCTGCCGCTGGCACCTGGTGTCCGCGGTCATAACCTGAGCGGAAATAGTCCGACAGCTTGGCACGGAACATGGACGGGATGGTGGTGTCCTCGAAGAAGGTGCTCTTTTTTCGGTCGGCGTTGTTAAGGGCCAGGGATTCTGGGGTTATGTGTTCTGCGACCCAGGATGGGTTGCGTGTGCGTCGGTCGTAGGCGCCGTGCAATGGGAGCGAGGAGAGCTCGTCGGCGATTGGGCCTGGGAAGCCATACTGGAGGATTCCGGCTGCATCGACGGGTCCGGTGGCTAGTTTGGATGCTAGGGCCGGTGCTGGGATAGTTGTGGGCACTTTAGGGCCTGGGATTGTTGGTGTCGGGGGGAGGGTCTCTTGTTGGGGCTTTGAGGGTTTGCCGGAGAAGAGCAACGCGGTGACACCGGCACCAGTGGCTGCACTGGCGGCAGCGATGACGGCCAAAGTTGCCTTGGACATGGCTAAGTGTCCGGGTATATTTAGGGCTTGTTGAAGTCGAAAAAAGTCAGGAACCGAAAGAACAATAAAAAGTCGGGGAGTCACGGGCCAATCATATCACATGAAGAATGAACTATTGTTATTCTACAGGGGAAGGATGGATGAATATATATATATTCTCCTCATTGTATATTTCTTCATTCTCTCGTGATTCTTTTGTGTCTGGTGAGTTCTAAAATTATTTCAAATCACAAGATAAATGTCACATCAACCCCCTTGCATATGCCCTTATGAGTGTTGTTAAGTCACACTAGATAACTTGCCATTAAGATAGTATTTATGAACCTCCGGTGGTCGGACTTTTTATCCATATCCTATAACTCTATAGTTCTCAAGGGACTTACATACATTGGATATTCATAATGGCAGACTGTCTATTCCACCTCCCATGTCGCAGATCTTATGAGGGGGAGCTGCACCGCAGTGAGAACCTTGGGGGTGAATGCGCCTCAGACAACAGGTGATCGACAATATAAATCCCCCATGGACATCGTCATATTTTCATTATCATCAAGAGAGAGAGAAGGAGAGGCGAAGTGTTGACCGCCAACCCGTTACCAATTACATCACCGTTTTCCGTTTTCTTCAACTCCCCACGACATGTCTGCTAACGACCTCCGGGGGTGGGTGATGAGCGCCGTCTCAGGCGTCGGTAAGTATCACTTGAAAATCATCGCGGTCAATCGCTAATTGTATTCAGCCTGCGTCCTTGGTTCCTCTATCATCTGTATCGATGTGCTGGTGCGGGTGCTTTCCCGCCGCAAGAGCTTCCAGATCGCCAACAGTAGTAATTTCTTGTCGGCATCATTATGTCTTAGCGCCGGAGTTATGGTGAGCTATCTCTTCAAAGGAATGTATAGGTTATACTAATTCCAAACAGCTCTTTACCTCCCTCTATAGCATGCTCCCCACCTCGAAGCAGTACCTGACGCGCGCTGGCTTCTCTCCCGGTGTATCCGCATATATTTTGATCGGCCTTTTCATTGTTGGAGTGATAGGCATTCAAATAGTATCCGCATTTGCACACCGATATATCCCATCTCATGTTGTCGACTGTGCGCATACCCACGGCGAGTCGGAAAGTGATCCCGAACGCGGAGAGCTGACACACGAGGACCATGGCCACAACCATACAAATGGACATACCGAACGAACACCATTGTTACGGCCTAATAAGCCATCTTCATTCAAGTCAACGCCAGCGGTGGTACAGCGGAGCCAACATACCGAGCCGGAACCCAGACGCCGCGAGACGATGCGGGCGATATTAACGCGCAGCATTACCTCCCTCATGGGTGGCGTAAAGCCCACCTGCGATGAAAACGGGCCTTGCTTCGGCGTTTCTCAGACCTGTGGTAGTGAATGTACCAAGGTGCTTCCGCCATCCAACGTCAATGAAACCGCACGGCCAAGCCTGCCGCAACGTGAAAGTATCTCTGTGCCGCTAGAGCCGGAAATTGCCCGTGCAGAAAGTGACATTAGCAATGAACATACACCTACTACAATGGAAGGAGGGTATTTTGACAACATCTCCGCACACCACCACATGCACCCGCGGAATCCATCCGCTTCGCATTCCGAGCATCATTCCGAACATCATCCTCATTCTGAGCATCATCACGAATCTCATGGTCATCGCGACGAAATTGATTCCGAGCGTCCCAAATCTGCCGCCGGAAACCCACACCACCATCACGTCCCTAAAAATGCATTCCTCTCCATCGGACTCCAGACCTCACTCGCCATTGCTCTGCATAAGCTTCCCGAGGGGTTCATCACCTACGCCACAAACCATGCCAGCCCAACTCTCGGTATGACAGTATTTCTAGCGCTATTTATCCACAACATTGTGGAAGGCTTCGCTATGGCACTCCCGCTCTACCTAGCCCTCGGTTCCCGTTGGAAGGCAATGTTCTGGTCCAGCCTCCTGGGAGGTATTAGCCAACCGGCCGGTGCTGGTCTGGCTGCACTTTGGATCTGGAGCACTGGGCAACACGGTAGCGACGATGCTATGGGCCCGTCATGGGGTATATATGGAGGTATGTTCGCCGCCACTGCTGGAGTCATGACTTCCGTTGCATTGCAGCTCTTCAGCGAGGGACTTAGTCTCACCCATCACCGCGGGATGGGAATCGGGTTTGCCATTGGGGGAATGGGTTTGATGGGCCTCAGCTTTGCATTGACTGCTTGACCAGGCTGGCTCTGATTATTTTTTTATCTGGCATGCATGAACGCACATATTGTTCCTGCTTCCAACTACATTCATTCAATATGGCCAGTGTAGTCTTGCACAAATGGACAAGGGTAGGTGCAATTTCGGACAATATCTCTTATCAACAAACTGCTGCAGGTGTCAAATCACCGATGTGGTGGAAGCACAATACCTGGTGTCATTGGGTACTGTATGTACATTCCTCGTGCAGATAATGCATTAGATTTCAATATATCCTTTCTACATTCAAATCGAGTCTACCGCAAAGTATATTAGGCCAAATATTCAGGTTATTAAAGTTGACAAGTAGCTGGATAACTTCAAGATCGTGATATTAACTATGGACATGGTGTACAATTTGGTCCTATAAACATTTTAGAACATCAGAAAACGCCGGCATAGAATCCAAATATAATACATCTTTCAAATCCCACATACTCAGAGAGCCTGCACCGAAACACGTCTCGGGGCACCGCTAGACTCGCGCAGATGATTGTGGTGCATCTGGCCATCCTCCTCCATATCCTCAACATCAATACTAAACCGTCTAGGCTTCGACCAAACGCCGAATTCCGCACCTCCATTAGCCTCACCAGCTTTCTTCATCTGCTCGGTCTTCACACCGAACCGATCAACCAACGACTGGTACAGCTCCGCATGCGCCGAAGCCCGTCTGGCACTCTCACCCGTTCCAACACGTTCCTGAGCACGACGCATCAACTCCATATGCTGCGACGCAACATCAGCAGCGCTGGAGTGGCCTTCTGCCTCAGTGTCGCCGAGCAGGTCGTACAGAATTCCTTCGTGCAGAGCCGCAGCGGACTTGTGGTTCTCTGATGCTGTGAACATGGCAGAGAGAAGCTTGGTCATGTCCAGGGTAACCGGGTCGCAGCTACCCCATACCTGGCGAAGGTTGTAGCAGATGTCACGACATAGCTGGATGGCGGAGTCGACTTTGCCGCTGCAGAAGCGGGTTTCGACTAGTCGGCGGCCGATCCATACGACCACGTCTGGTGTCCAGGTACGCTGGACGATTCGAGAGGTCCAGAGTTGGGTTAGGATTGTTTCGAGTTCGTCGAACATCTCGTATTGGCCCAGGAGGGTGATGATGTCGTTTAGGTGATTGAAGGGGAGGTCGACCATCTCGGTACCCATGGATCTCGAGGCTGCCATGATCTCTTGTAGGAGGAGCTTGGACTTGATGGACATGGCTTGGTAGGTCTTTTCGTTTGTGCACTTAGTTGCCTTGTGGCCGCTGAGGTATAGGCAGAGCTGGGTGGCGGTGTTGATGCTCTCGTGGTTGTTGAGACCGTCGGTGAGATGCATGAAGGAGTGCAGAACGCCTGTCAGGATGGTGGCTTCCTGGAAGCGGGAGGAGTTGCACAGGTCCCGGACGAGCTCAGTGGTCGTTTTCAGGATGTTCATGCTGTAGTTGTCGTGGTGAACCTCACGCAGACAGATCTGGTAGAACTGCTGTACGATTCCTTTGTCGGCGACCTTGTTGGCGGACAGGTTGGAGCAGAAGTAGGCGTACAACTTGTCCTTGGTTTCGTTGGCAGCCCGAACTCGCTTCTGACCAATCTGGATATTGTAGAGCTGGTGGCCATTGATCAGAGTAGGAATGAAATCGTGGCTGGAGAGGCTCTTGGCAAAGGCCTGGGAAGTCTTCATCTCACGGGCCATGTCCTTCATGATCTGGTCGTAACTGGCACGCCTGCCGAAGACTTCCTCGAAGGCAGCGACAAATATGGCGTCCCGACGAAGGTTCAGATCCATGGCGGAAGCTTCGGGGCTGTACACCACGCGGTGGCGAAGCTCATCGAGGAGATTGTTGCCGCCTTCGATGAAGCCGCACTCAAGGTAGATGCTTGCGATCCGGCGGGCCCAGTCGGCCATTGTGTCAGGGGCACCGTCGTCATGCAATACATCGGTAGAGTAGGCGTGGAGAATAGCGTTGCCCTGCTGAACGGAAGAAGCAGTTCCCTGCCGCGAATGCGCGAGAGCAAGTTCACGGAGCCACGAGAGAGTCGTGGTGGAGAAGTAGCCCTGGTTCTTCTTGGCCAGCTGGAACTCTTCGGTGTAGAGGGAACGGGCTTCAAGGGTTGAATCATGCTTGCGCACATACAGCTGTGCCAATTTGTGCTTGAGGGTGATAGGCAGCGGTGTAGTCATCTGGTCTAGACCCTTCGACGACTGAGAAGGTTCCACCCATTCGCTGGTTTCCAGAGGGATCTTGTACAGCGAGATGGCTTGGTCAATGTATGAATCATTGGTCTCACACAGCTCGGCAAAGAGCAAAGTAGCATTGAGCGTCTTCCCGCTTGTTGCTCCGTGCACGTGGCGACAGGTCATGACATACTCAGAGGCAACCCGGTATCGCTCAGAGAAGTCAGAGCGTACGTGGGTAGTCAGGATAGCCATGTAGCCCAAGTAAGTCTTCTCCAGCATCCGGTCCACGAGTTTATTGTCATAAGTATTTTCCCTGTTGTCTTCAACAACCAGCGTCGGCCAGAGAGATCGGTAAACCTGCAAAGCAGAATCCCAATTCATCTCCGCCTCGTACAGGGTAATGAGGCCAATTGCAGCGTCAATGCCTGCTGGGGCAATTGTGTTCTTATCGGAAGTAGCCTTGTAGATGCGCTGGTAGATGCTCTTGGCCTCGCCACTCATCTCCAAACGGATTGCCAAAGCAGCTTCAAGATACATGTTATCGATGGTATGCTCGTGTGTTTCTCCGAGACGAGCAGCCAAGAAGTTGCTCATGGTGTGAAGCAAAGTCAGCGCCTTAGTGAATTGATAGGAAGTCTCGTGGAACTCGACGACAGCCTTAGCAACGGCCAAAACAGACGGCACCGGTGCTTTGTCAGAGGATATCATAGAACCGAGGGCATTCTCATACACAACTGTAGCCTGTTCCAGATGCAGCCTGCGGAAATGGCAGTAGGCTAATACCAAAGCCAGATCTGCCACAGGAGGTGCTAGGTCGTGGGAGAACTTCTGGTGAGATTTAGGCTTTTCGACTGTGGGCCAAACATGCTGCAGGACGGCCATGACGCATTCACTGCCATGGACCCAGTTCTCTTCACGCACGTAGATGCTGGCAAGGTTGTGGCACATAATCAAGGTGGTGACAGTCATATTCTCGGCACTGGCCGAAATAACGTCCAGCAGCTCAACCAGCAACTTGCGGTCCCGAGAAGACAGAGAGGATGCATTCTCCATGGAGACTGCATTTGCCATGCTTTGGGCAATTGAGAGTGCCAAAGCTGTAGAATCCTTCGAGTACTCTTGGTGAGTCTCCTTGAAGTAGTACCACATAAGAATGGACAAGGAGCGATCGAGATTGAACAGAAGCATCTCCCGAGTCTCAGCACGTAGAAGGTGCACGCGCTGCAGCATCTCCTCAGAGTGAATACCAGTAACCTCGAGATCTGCAACCAGTTCACGAATGATGACCTCAGATTCATCACTTCGGCCCTGGCGGCGGAGGAACTGGTAGTACACAAGGGCTACATTGGCCTTCTTGTCCATCATATCAACCGAGTCAATATCGCGCGAGTTGAGACCAGCCCAGAGGCTCGAAAGAACTGCCTGGGCATGGGCTACATCACCCTGATCCTCATACATCTTAGCCATATACAGAGTGTAGGAGATTCGGCGCTCGTCGGTGACCTCCATTGTGCGCACGACATTGTCATACTTGGTTCTGGCAATATCGCGGCTCATCTCGTCGCTTCCAGTTGTCGAGAAGTGATCGGTCAAAAAGTCGGCTGTCTCGGATGACTGGCGCGAATTGGTTCCATATTTCTGAAGAACTTGCTGATAGAATTGCTTTGAGATGAACAATGCGGACTGGTTTTCGTCGCGAGACTTGTACATGCTCACGATCATTCCAAGATACTTTAGGCGTTGGTTGAACTCCACTCCGGTAATCTCGGAGTCTGTCAAGATCAAGTACTTCACGATGTCTTCCTGCTGAGAGGTCATCGAGCCTCGCTCGGAGAATGACTGTATCATCATCTCGGAGCATGCCAGAGTGATCGAGTGTGATTGGCCAAGAAGCTCCTGGCTTAGCTTCCACGCTTCGTAGCAGGTCTCATCGGCGTGGCTGGCAGACGCCAATTTGGACACACGTGCGCTGAGAATCAAGCTTTCCAACAGGGCGAGAGATTTATCACCGAGAACTAATCGGCGAATGTCACTCGCAAGTCTGTAGAGCTCTACAACACTAGACCGAGTGAACTGGGACTCGCGGCAAGTCAACTCGAGACGCGCAAAGAGAATGGTGGCAGGCATGAGGTCCTTGAAGCTTGAGTTGAATTGGAACTCTCCCTCGTCGGTGAGCAAGGGCGAAGAGAGAAGATGCGACAGCCAGTAGCGTGCGGTGTATTCCAATACGGCATATTTGTCGAAGAGGTGGTTGCGCTCCTCAATGCTCAGCTTGTTCATCGAAACGTCGACCTCCTCACGCACGCTCAATTGCACACAGGAGAGGCACCTAGTGAGCAAGTCGTAGTGAGCATCCTTGATGCTCAGCTGGGACTGCCCACCGGATGATTTGGCCTGTTTGATGACGTGATCGCGAATGCAAGTGTGAGCGAAAGAGACCACACCATCACGGGTCATGACCAGCGGACTCAGAGCATTCAAGATATCGTAGCTGCTAGTGGGCTGGTCGGAGTTGTAGCTGGGACCCTTGGGGTCCACATTGAGCAAATGCTCAATCTCCTCAACTAGCAGGGGTCTCTCGGCAGCTGCGAGCCAGGAAACAACATTAACAGTGCCCTGCTGGCTGAAGTCGAGGCTCTTAGAGTGGAAGTCAATGAGTTCAGGCATCAGTTGTGGCAGGCCCTGAACACACGAAACAGCCTGGCTCAAGGTCTTTTGCTGCTTAGCGTATGCAACTGCCATTTCGGCCCAACTGAAAGAGCCCTGGGAGCGGGCTACAATGGCAGACACAGCAGATTGAAGCTGATTGGTCTTGTGGGTGTCAAAGTTGGCGCCAGATGCAAGCATCTTGTTGACATATGCTGCGATGTCTGCCTTGGTCTGAGAGGTATGCATGGCGTACTGCTGTACACCCTTAGACCTCGACTTCACGCTCAGAGGCCGGGTGAAAGCGATCATCTTAGATCCAGCATTCTGTTCAGAGAGAATTTCACAGATACGATCAAAGCAGGCAACCGCATTGGTATGGCCACCCTTGATCTGGTCGATGCCGTCAATCACAAACATGTACTGGATGTTTGTGGCAAGGCCAGCACGGATGCCCCTCCAAAGGCTTGTTTCAACTGCGTCATCTCCAGCCCCATCAATCGCTCCTTGGGCTGCCCTGGCGACTTCAACCAGAATGGCCTCCTGGGTGTGCTTGTCACTGACGGAATGATCCAACATCTGGTGAAGGATACCCTTCAGGATGCGCAGAGGCAAGGTAGCGACAGGAATATCATCACCTGTATTGAATCAGCTCGTGAATTCAACAAAGATACAAACAGGGAAACTCACGAATGGTGTATGGGATAACATTCCAGCTGTCGTGTTCAGCCGACTCTTGTAGTCTTTCGATTGTCCATTGGGCTAGCGCACTCTTTCCCGAGCCAGGACCACCAGAGATTAGCATAACAGGGGAGCTTGAGACAGAGAAATCGTAGAGGGTGTTGTTGAACCACTCAAACGATCCCTCGGCAAGCGAATGAGCGCGAGAGTCGAGGATAAACTGAAGAGGGCGGTCTTGCACTCCCAGGAATTGACGCAAACTACCCAGCTCAGACGAGGAGTAGATCAGGGCGCTTTCCTCCACGAGCTTTGCAGTGTGAGAATCGACAACACAATTCCAGTGGGTAGAAAAGCGCTTGGCGTAGGCCACAAAAGCGGCATCAACGTTGCGTCCAATAACTTGATCGGACTCTTTGCTCTTGAATCCCTCGACACAGCTGATGGTCGTACTACAGACCATCTCAAGCAAATCTGCGAAGACTGCGGCAACATCCGGCTGGAGCTCAGGGGACGATTTGTACGCAATCTCATACTGCAGAAGCAAGTAGATGCCGACGGCGACCCGGCCATATCGGCCAAAGACACTCTCGAAGACATCAGTGGTGTCCAGATCAGACTATGCAATAAGTTAGTATGCATATCCAAAAGTTTGCATCGACCCTTAACTCACCTCCAAAAGGAGGATACAGAATCCCCAGATGAGCGTTGCCGCATCATTGGCAGCAGGCGCGAAGGCTCCGACGGACTGCCGAAGAGCATCAACTGCATACGCCAATCTGGACGCCCATCTGAGACTGCAGTCAAGTCTGCTACCATCATGAGGCATCCAGCGGAGACGTTCAGCTGCGATGGCGTCGAAGAAAGCATCCACGTTAGGGCTGCGCTTGCTGATCGCGCCGGAAGACAGGCCCAGCTGAGTCTTGCATCTCTGGGATACAGCCTGAACCTTCTCCTGGAGGACAGTGACCTTGTAGCCACTGACACTCAGTTGTCTGACAATACGCTTCGAGGTCATTCCATGCGCGGCGCTACTCTTAACACCGGAGCTAGACTCGGTGGTTCCCATGTTGAGGCTTTCACTGACAGAGGGGCCGTAGGCACCGCCCTGTCGAGTTACTCCTCCGCCAATGATGCTTCCCTGGTTGACTCCGCCATTTTCAATGTTAGATAGACCATAGCCACTGTCTTGGTGAAGTCCCAGGACTCCTCCGCCAGCGGCACCTGCTTGGTTTACTCCAGTGGCGCCAGTAAACAAGGCGTTGTTCGACTGGCCCGTGGTGGTAGAGCGTAGACCACTTGTTTGGTTGGATTCACTGGTGGTAGCCTGCCCTGTGCTTGTCTGGATCTTGGGAGTGTGCGCTTGGTCGGACACTGCGCGGGCATAACTATAAACCGGCCTGTTTGTCTGGTTTGAGGCGGCTAGTCCTTGTCCACTTGCATATTGGGTTCTGCTTGGGTTGGTCTCAGAGACAGAATGCCTCTTGCTTCTCTGTTTCCTGGTGGTAGAGGTCTGGTTCATGACTCCTTTGTTCACGCCATAGGCGCCGCCGGCAGCGGCAGCGGCAGCAGCAGCAGCTTCGCTTGCTCCCTCTTTCTGGGAAGGCTGAGAGCCCTGTTTCTCAAGTTGCTTTTTGCCGATGTGGTATTTTCCAACAGATTCTTGGCCGGTAGCTTTCTTGGAGAGGTTTTTGCTAGTGGTTCCATCACTAAAGACGTCGGGGCTAATTCTTTCAAAGTCGTGGAGCTCTTTTTCGATATATTCTTTGCCCCAACCACCTCCAGCGACGGCTTTCGCGGTCTTTGCCTGGTTTGAGCTGGCCTTACTACCGCTTCCTGCTCCGACGAAGGCAACCTGAGGGGAATCTTTCATGGCGGTTTGGCTAGGTATCTCCTTGCTTCTAGTTCCTCTCTGAACGAGAGTTTCTCTGCCGCTCGCATTGTGGAAGTTCTTTTCCTGGAAAGTTCCCGGCAAGGTGATGGGGCCCTTGCGGATGTCGTAGTTGGGTTGAAGCTCTCCGGCCGCCACACTACCTCTATGGTCAAACTGTGTAGAGCCAGTGTTGCTCCTTTCATTCATGCTGTATTGTTGTTCCTGAACAGCTTCTCGCCTGTCGTTTCCAATGTCTCGTTGCTCCACGTTCGTGTTGCCAGTAGAGTAGATGCCTGTGTTGTCTTGGCCAATCCCTCCTTTGCTGGTCTTCTGTCCAGACTCCTGAACATATTCCTTGTTAAGGTCTTCTTTGTTCATAAGGTCTTCTTGGTTCATTCCAGCACCGCTGTTGGATGCTCCGCCGGTGTCTCCTTGGCTGGTTGCTTGTCTACTGGATTGGCCTTGGGTGACAACATCTTTGGCGCTGTCGAAGTTTCCTCTGGGGGCTTCCTCGCGAACGGATGAGCCCTTCTCGAGGATTTCCTTGGCTTTGGCGAACATGCTGGTTGGTTGTATATTGATGTGTGAATAGAGGTGTGAATATATTAACAATAGGTGGATCGTAAAGATAAAAGATTAATGAAATAATGTCATTCAGTCGTGTGGGTTCGGGTTTCAAAGTGGTATCCGTTCAAAAATAGTAGATGCTGCAAAAATAATTGGGAACCAGACCCAGGAATGGAACTCGGGGGCACCTAAATAATATGAGCAACCATCCTGCTCTTCATTGCATCATAGAGATTTTTCGGTCATGCCCGAGTCAGGTTCATATTCAGCAGTGGGTGCAAGAATAAGTGAGCCAGCTTGCTCGATATGCAGGTCATGGTTTTGCTTGGATTGCAAGGCCCGCAGCGTGAACCAAGAAAGCAATGGGAAGCTCGATGTCATGGCGCAGCATAATATCAAAAGTCGATGATGCTCAACCAGAGAAAAGAAGCGGGTTAGGTGGATCTTTGAACAGCCGTTCGCTCCAGGTTTGGAAAGTTCATCACACGCTCTATGTCCAATCTTTTTTTATTCTCCGGATAGAATAGCTAGCTTACGGCCCTTCGTTGTTTTACAACTTCTGTTGCAAGGAAGATGTAGACCCAATTGGCAAACTGATATCGTTCTTTGCATTGTGTCTTGTAGTACCACAATATCTAAAATCAACTTCAACCAGTTAAGGACTCGGAATTGGGTTCAATCGATGTCGTTGCAATGTGTGGGGTAGAGACCTAGAGTTTGGGGACAATCAGCTCTGAAACTCAATGGCTCCAAAGGGAATGCATGTCTCCACTGTCTGACGCTTAGACACGTCTGGATATGTGGTCATGGCGTTCCATAATTATCTCAAGTGGATGTAGAAGTCAAGATTGAAGTCAGCGACTGGTCAATATACCCTTAGTCATCTCGAGCTACCCCGATAACCTTAAATTAACTCTGGCGATTTTGCCAGAAATGTCCGAAGTCATCATTTCCGGATGACCCGGCATTAACCTCGTGAATTGGTGAGGTCATGCCTCTTTGTTTCGATCAAATGACCGCGGGAACATCCGCTATTTATGTCATGACATAGACTTGGGTAAACACTTTTCCTTGAAATTGAAATAGCAGATCAACATCCCGAGATCGTCCTGAAATCGAGATAAGTTGCTTTGATTGTCAATCATAAATCCCCGTTCGGGGAACAGCTTGCTTATCATGTATACTCAATGTTATAATAGAATAAATTTGTAGGAGTTGAGGGTTTGAAAGTGTTTTGCGATTCGCAATCATCTCCACCCTTTATAATATAAGAGGAAAGTGAAGGTCTTACGCGATCACCATCGAAAGACAACTTGAAGCTAATATAGGTAATCTATGATTTCATTGGGAACTATAAGATGATCAGTTTGGAAGAGAGGTTTATATTCCCGCTGTCTGTAAGAAGGCTCGTGCCAAGCGTCTTGCTGGTATAGAGACAATGTCTACTCGGCCGGAACGCCTGTCTCCTGCTATTTTTTCCTCCCAATACCTTTGAAGGAATATGAATAACAGATCAGGAACTCTCTGTCCAGTGTGTCAGGTTCAATCACCTATCTATAGCATATTAAAGTGATCGCGTTTGAATATTTCTGGGTGTCAAAACCCCCCTTTTTTTCCTTCGCAGAAATGTTAGAGCCTCAGGTCATAGTTGGTACCTGAAGGACTGATCACTTTAGACACCCCAGCAGAGCATCCATCAAAAAGACATTATACATAGTAGCATTACCATAGATATAAGGTCCCTAAGATATATCATCCTGAGCTAAGCCACGTCGTCAAAAGATAAAGTGTAGGTAGTGGACAAGGTATAGAGTGATCTACATCCTTGTGTTCCAACCTCCAACACTCCCTCGAATCAAGCTAAAGCGGAAGTATGTACTTGCCAATTTCTATCATCCCCCGCACTTTTCATGACGTGAGGATCCATGTTGCGACTCAGAAATAGAAATGCAGAATAAGGACTTGGACTATGCTCCTTATGCTAGCGAGATCTGGCACGTGTGGAGCAAACATCACATGTAAGTGTGGAGTATCCTTCAATGTACTCCGTACAGTGGCCAGATGGGCACCGGATATATATTACATTATTATCATTGGGAGATCAGAACATACTGCATAGGGGCTGAACCCCACCATGCAAGGCCCGCCTAATCCATTCTACAACTCCAATATCAAATCTAAAGAGGCAGGCCACTAAGGCAAGCAACTAAGAAGAGCGAGCTCTATGTCCCTAGGCACATTCTCAAGTAGAGATAACCCGAAAAGGATGGAAAAAGAGGTAGTCCATTTCTGGATCGGAAATGCAATTCATGAAACAGCCTATGAAATGAGTCGAAAAGGGACTCTGAAGTCTAGCCTGCGAACTGCCCATAGACAGCTCACATCCAGCCACAGCTTTCCATCCTCAGACCGCCATGGGTATCCATTCATTTCCGCGAATCAACCCCCAAAAAAAACCCATCCGTTGCCAGCAAAAAAAAAATTCAAGTGAAGACGAAGAAGCGTGATATCATCCGTACAAGTACCAGCCGTATCTGGTGTGCTTTCGTTCGTTTGGGCCGTGGTCGTGCCGTGGTTATGCGAAGATTTTCATCGTAGAACTCGACTAGCCGATCGCGGCTCAGGTGGTTGTTTTAACGACTTGAATAATCTATTGGCCGGGGTTGGGGTTCATCTGCATTTCGCGACTTGTCAGCCTTCCTGTCCTTCATTTTCGATATTCGTGGTGTGGTCGTGGATATTTTGCGAGATTGGTTTGTGTTTGGTTGTGTGTTGTGTGTGGGTGAGTCATTCGATATGTACCTTGCGCTTGCCACCGGTCATGGTAACGTTGACGAAACGGCGGGTGTAGAGAACACGCTTGTAGGCGCGACCCTTGGGGTTCTTCTTCTTCTCCTGGGGCTCGACCTGGATGCAAAATTGTCGTTAAAAGGACTGGTCGGATGGAGGGCCACTGCGATCGTGTATCAAGTGGCGTTGGCTGGATATCGAATATAACTCACCTTAGGAGTGGCAGCCTTGACCTTACCGGCACGGGCGAGAGAGCCGTGAACCTTACCCATGTTGGATGATTGACGTTGATGAACGGGAGATGGAAGTGGTTTGGTGATGAAGCGATTCTTGAATCTCGATTTGGGTGTGCAAAATTGGGAGTGCGACCTGTGTGGGGCGGCTTAGCGAGTGCTTTCGGTCCGGATTAACTCAGCCCGTGTGGGGTCATGTGATATGAGACAAGTTGGTGAGGTAAGCCGGGGTTAAGGAAGTCTTGGCAATGATTTCTCCGAGGTATGGCGGTAGAACTTACTGGGTGGTCTAGTAGTGGGGACTGATGGGTAAATGAAGAAAGAATTACTGGCAAGGAAGCAAGAAGTTGATAAATATATATACTCTTAAGAGGATTTTCCAGCAGCTCTTAAGGGACATGGTAGCAAACAGTATGACTCAAAGTCGGGGTCTCTTTTTGGTATCATGAGTAATGTACAGGGTTCTCCCCAGCGCTATGCAATATTAGGTATTCCAAAATTCCATGGATGCAGCACATCCAGACCACTCTTTGGCATACACTTAGGCCCCCTTGGATTTCTCCCTGGCAGCAGCCTCTTCTCGTTCTCTTTTTCTTGCCAGGTACCGCTCTTTGGCGCTTAGCACATCTACCTCGGTTTTGCGACTGCGGCTCTTTTCGGCGATCTCCTTTTGTCTTGCAGCCTCTGCCTCCTCTTCTTGTCGCGCACGCTCTTCGTATTGGCTTGCAACCATGTCGGTCTGTCGAGCCCGCTGGGCACCACGGCCACCCTGGTAACCAGCACCTGGTCGTCCGGCAGTAGGTCGTGAAACTCCTGCTTTGGGGGCAGGTGCTTGAGATTTCGGTTTCGGTGCCACGTTCAGTCCTGCAGATAGGAGTTGGCGCTTGTCAACGACTTCGCCCTCGTCGTTCACAACAACCCGAGCTCCATGGGAGTTGAGATCCTGCGCCTTTTGGGCAGCCGTCTTATCCTCTTTATCCTCCGTCTCCTCAATAATCTCGCCTGCTTTGAGGCGGCGGGCAGTTTCTTCTGCAGCCTTGATAACCTCCTCGTGTCGTGCTTCTCCTCGCGACAGAACGTCCCGGTAGAATCCAATCATGCCGGAGCCGCCACTCTTTTTACGCCGTTCTTCTTCTTCCTTTTCACGGCGTGCTTCCTCTTCCTCTGCTTTCCGCAGTTCAGCTTGCTGCGCCTTGTAGGCAGATGTGACAAACTTCTCCTTGTCAGCAAACTCGTCGCCTTCGGCTTCACGCTCCCTGGCTAGCTGGCGATCCTTGGCACGTAGTTGATCCCGTTTCCGAATCTCCGCAGTCTGTAGCAAGTTCTGCATGTACTTAGGTGTGTCGCTCTTGGTTTCTACTGAGGACTTGGCGGGCTTGGCATGTAGACTGTCGTATACTTCATCGTATGAGTAAATCAATGGGTCGAGCTCTTCGGCTGCCTTTGCATGCATGTTGCTGCTGTGCATTGACGCGAGGTTGGTGTATTTCTGGGCAGGGGCGGTTGGCTTTTTCGGCTTCGCCTGGTTCAATCCAAGATTAATTGCGCCTTGTTGCTCTTTTTCCTTTTCTTCGTCTTCATCCTCATCGTCTGCAAATAGCGAATTCTTGCTGAGCGGTTTGGCTGTTGGTTTGGGACCGCTTCCGAATTGAATTTTGCGTTTTGGGGGCCCTGCGCTTGGTGGGAGCTTCTTTTTCGTGGCTGGCTCCTCTAGCCCTCCAATCGTTGAGATTTCAATTGCGCCATCACCAGTTTTCTGGTCTTCATCTTCGGAGTCGTCGTCAAAAATGTTCTTCCTTTTCTGCCCAAGGGCATTCCCAGGTTTCGTCGCACTTTTGTTTGGAAGGTTCAATCCGTAGGGGAGATTTGCTGGCATATTAAAAATAACCTTTTCCAAGCAGTTCCAGGTTTTCTATACTCGGATTAATAGCAACGATACTAGTGTGTTCGGCAGGAGATGATTGTCGAGGTCAAAAGTTGCGACTGCGATCGACCGCGATAAAGCCTTGGCTGGTTATCAGTCGATCACGTGCTGGTAACATTTGCGGGGAGATCGGAGCATCGAATATTGTATCCATACTAGACACAAAATAATGTCGGTTTTGTAATTAAGAGTTATTCATCAGGTTTTAATGGGATATTATTCTGATTTGATTGTATTGCCAAACTTAGGGGTATCATGAATAGTATTGCTAAATTCAGTTCTATAGATGTGAAATGCAAAGATATATATTAGTTAAAAAGCACGTTTGGACAAGATATCACACCCGATATTCCTTTGAAGACAGCGCAGAAGATCAATTTAAACCAGCCCAAGAAGCTAGAAACTCCAAGCCTCATCTCATTATACAATATCTTTCATCCTTCAACTTGACCATATCAAAAGTGCATACATTCATCTTCACCTGGGCAAGCTCATTGCTTATCAGGCACGTGATGGCGGCCGCTAGTAAAGCCACAATCCCCAGCTCCTCGACCGTCAACGGGTCCATCTCAACCCTTAATAATCCCAAACTACTCAGAATGTCCTACTACTTCACGATTCTGTCGCCCACCGACACGCCTTTGTTCAACATCGCCTTTGGCACATCAAAGGGGGGTGGTGATGGCATTGCCCGCTTCCGCTTCCCGGAGACAGCGCAGTACATGAACCAGTTCATCATCCACTCAAGTCTGGACATATTGGAAGAAGCGCAATGGACAAATAGTGGAATGTGAGTTTAATAAGCTATTCCACATCCCAAATTGCTTCTGCAAACTGGCTAGAATCCCGGAGAGCCATATGCATGCAGAGGAATCTCCCTAAGCCTAATAACCCGCGCTCCATACCCCACATTAAACCTCCAATTCCTAAACTAACATTGTCGCAAAAGGTACCTGAAGCATATCGACACATACCCACCAGCAGCAGCCTACATCACAGCCTTCCTCACCCCAAGTGGCGCACGCTTCCTCCTCCTCCATCAACCCCCGAATCTCCCCTCTTCAACTAGCACAGGCAGCGGCCTTGGTTCCTCCTCACTGCTAGGCACAGCAGGATCTACCACACGCGCTTCATCCAGCTCTATTGCCGCAAACCCGACCTCCCCGCAGACTGAAGAGGCTGTGCGCCAATTCATGAACGAGGTATACGAGAGCTATGTCAAGACAGCGATGAACCCGTTCTATAAGCAGGGAATGGAGATCAAGAGTCCTGTTTTCAGATCGCGGGTAACTGCTGCAGGGAAAAAATGGCTGTAGTCTGGCTGTCTCTTGGTGGTTTTAGTTCATGAGCGTGGCGTTTCTAGGGCATGTACTCTTTGGGGGGATTGGTTCTTTCTCTGTATCTATTGCATTGTGTTTGATTTGCTTTGCATAATAGAGACACATGTTTACAACAATGATGGAGTCGATAATCTACTAGCAGTGTCTAGTGTAATACAAACAAGAGTGTCCTTGTTATTTCTGATTCAAAACAACTGATTGAACTAGAAATGTAAATGACTATTGTTCTGCACCTAAACTGGTTGACAGGAAATGACACTACCTGATGATCAACGAAGTCCTGGCCCGCTAAAACCTAATGAAAGAAAAAGGTTCGAAAAAGAAAAGCAACGAGTATGCGCACTGCAGTATCTCAACAGAAAAGAGGTAGCTCAGTCCCAAACGCCGGGGAATTTCCTTCCAATCCCAGCGTCCAAAGTCAACCCGCTAAAACAAAGAGTACAGAATTAGACGCTCATCTGAGGAGCCAGCTTCTTCATGGTGACGGTTTTGAAATTATCGACAGCGTGAATGACGTCGTCCAGCTTGGCAACAGTTCCAAAGATTCCGCCTTCCATTTTAATTGATTGCATCGTGCCAACATGTAGCGATGGCTCGGCAGCTGCAGTGCCGTCGTCCAAGACGACACAGTCGAAGCCACGGTCGTTGGCTTCGCGCATAGTAGTCGAGACGCAGACGTCGGTAGTCACACCCGCAATGACGAGGTTTTTCACTCCTTTGTTGCGAAGGAGGAGCTCAAAATCGGTGTGTGCAAAGGCACCCCGGCCGGGCTTGTCGATGACTGGCTCACCGGGGAGAGGATACAATTCGTCAATAGTGTCGTGGCCCATTTCGCCACGGATAAGCAGGCGGCCCATGGGACCAGGGGAACCAATGCCCAAGCCGGATGCGTTGTTACGGGACCGATATGCCTCACGACTTGACAGAGTAGATAGATCAGGTCGATGACCTGATATGAGTCAGTAATACATCTTGGAAGCCAGATATGAGTCACTAAGTACCCTCGCGAGTATGATAGACCGGGAAGCCCCCAGAGCGGAAAGCATGAAGCAATCTTTGCAGGCGGGGAATCAAAGCCTGCGTGGCAGAAATATCATAGCCTTGATATCCCATGTATCCTTCGGGAGAGCAGACTAAGGAAAAATCAGCCAAATGATCCTCTGATAGTGGTGATAGTCTGAAATACTTACAATCTTTTTGCATGTCAATGATCACAAGCGCAGTGGTGTATGGGGTGAATGAAGCATCATGGGGCCAATCATACGGGACGGCTGGCAGCTGGCCCTTGCGGACCTTGTGATGAGGCACCTGTCGCGGCTTCTCGACAATGGGACCATGGTTGTGAGTCGAATTAAGCACCGTCAGGGTCCAGATACCTGGAGAACCGGCTGCGACTAGCATGAAAGGACAGTCCATCAAACGGGAGGTTCTGCGGCGCTTGCGCGTTTCCTCAGTTAGACCGTTCCGTGGCCGATAGTGGCCGCCACGATCACAACGCAGCCACACCTTGGCGGTGCGGCCAGGCTTCTTCTCTGTGGGCGTGCTTGAGGACTTAACAACCACATTATAGCCATGCTCTTTGCCATGGTCCTGGACCGCGGCGAGAAGAGTGGCTCTATAGATAAATTGTCAATTTTGGTCGTAATAAGCAAGGGGCGATCCATGGATGGGATAATTTACTTGTCAGGATATGTTCCCTCTGGAGGGGGCACCAATTGCATCGCTAGCTCTGGAATGTCTTGAAGGTCACTGGGCGCATCGTCAAGGTTCAGATCGGTTGAGTCCGCCATGGTGATAGATCGGGTTGGGCCTTGGCCTCACTGGAGGGGACCTATCTGAGGGACGAAAAGTGTAAGTTCAGATGTCATACTTCCATCCCAAGTCTAGCCGATGCGGCTCAACACTGGGATAGGCTGATGGAGCTTGCGAATGATCGGGGGTAAACAAGTGCGTGGAAGCAAACAGGTTGATCAGCGATCTTAAGAACAGCGTGCGTGGTTATAACATTGTAGCTTTTGGAGGCAACAAACACATGATCTTAGAGCCTGGAAGCTCACAGAGGGTTCTAGAGAAAATACTGAGAGATAGACAAAGCTACTTACCTCTCCAACTTGATTGCCCTAGAGACCTAAAGACTGGACACTGGGAACTGCTGAGTCCAGATCACGGGCTGAGGTCGATCAGGATCACTTTCAGCTCCAATGAGGCTTAGCTCCAGGTTGACGCCTTAATATGCCTGGGGCAGGAACTTTCTGCCTTAGCACGTTAAAAGAGCGGTGGGTGGCTGAGACCATATCTGCCAAATTAGGACTAGTGCATTACCCGGCCCCCCCTGACGACCGAAACAACAACATCGGTTTCTCCCAGCCCGATCTAATCTAACCCGCTTTTCGACGCGAGGCGGGTCGAAAGTAACCCAGCTGTGGACATCTTCGCTCGTCGCATCCCTCGATCTACTCTTCTTCTCTCTGTGGAGAAACATATTACAAGTACCGGAATCAATCCCTTGCGTCACCGCCTCGGGAGGGGCTCTTATCAAAACGCACGGTTGTTGACATCGGGCCACCACACAACATATGAGTATTTGAGAGGGGCTGGTGCGATCTGCAGGGCAAGACAGCTTGGTGCACAGTCTCTACTGATCTTCGCCAATTTTGGACGACACCTGTCGTCCAGACATCTTCTTTGCGACCGGTCCTCTGGGTGCCCAACGCGAGAAGATGCCGGCCGTCGATGAATCACCTTCCGAACGGAAGCATACGAGCAGCTCTTACAGAGATGA
Organism: Penicillium griseofulvum; assembly: GCF_001561935.1. NCBI lineage: Eukaryota > Fungi > Ascomycota > Eurotiomycetes > Eurotiales > Aspergillaceae > Penicillium > Penicillium griseofulvum. The sequence goes on from NW_024467419.1 coordinate 1,725,656, forward strand.
ACTAGCTCATTACAAAGCCCAGTATGAGCAACTTGAAGCGGAACTTGCGGACTTCCAGTCCTCTAGCCGGGAGCTGGAGACTGAAATGGAGAAGGATATTGAGGCTTCGGAAAAGCGGGAACGGCAGCTGAAGGAAAAGCTCGACACGATGCGATATGAAGTCGACGAGTGGAAGGTAAGGGATTATGCCCATTGCTCACGATTATGCGGTCACTAACATTGCGCTGCCAGACCAAATACAAGCAGTCGAAAACCGAAGGCAACGCCGTGCAAAACAACCTACAGAAAGAAATCACCACACTCCGAGACGCGAACCGCACTTTGCAGCTCAAGCTTCGAGACATTGAGGTTGCCAATGATGACTACGAGCGCCAAGCCCGGAACACCACCTCGTCCCTGGAGGACATGGAGTCCAAATATAACATCGGCATTGAGCGCGGGGTCTTGCTAGAGGAGGAAATAAGAAATGGGGAGCAGGAACGGGAGCAGCTGCGCATTGACAACCAACGCCTTCGAGATGAGCTGTCGGATCTGAAGATTGAGGCTGAGATCATCCAAGAGAAGCTTCGCAATACTGAAGGACATGGATTCCGCCGCCGCAAGCCCACTCCCTTGTACCATCGCAGCCCGGCGACCCCGCAGAGTTTGGAGATCTTTGATCGCTCACCTACCGCTACGTCTTCCCCAGTATTTGCTACGCCCCCCGCTAAATCATCCCTTGCGTCGTCGACCGCTACCCCACCTTCACCCCCTATCTCCGAGTCGTCGGTGAACATGCGCAAGTCGATCAACCCCAACGGAAACGCAACGCCTACATTCCCACGACAGAGAGCCGCTGGCGCAGAGCCAGTGAACTCTAGAACCCTTCATGCTCGGACTCAATCGCGCACCGCCCAACCGCGCACCACTCATTCACGAACTCCATCTTTCGCTTACAGCAATGGCGCATATAGCACTGGCACCGGTACCGGCAATGGGAGTGGCAATGGTCGGTCCACTCCTTCCATGTCGATCTCGTCTCGCAACAGTTTGACGAGAATGAGTTCCTCGCGGGCACCGGGTCTTCCCAAGTCTGGATCACTGTTCCAGATCCGTGGCCTGATTGGCAAGATGCAGAAGCTCGAAGAGCGCGTCCAGTCAGCCAAATCGCGACTTCCCGCCCCATCCGACACCTCCTCACGCGGATCCCCTCGTTCGGGCTCCGTGGTCAGCGAAAGCCCAATTGTTCCGTCCTCGATCACCGCTAGAAATTCTCATAAGCGGCTGAGTAACAGTAGCCTTGGGTCCTCAGCGCGAGACAGTGAAAGCACACCATCTTACCCTCCGCAGGGTCGTCAGTCATTTGGACGGACAGGCGAGAGTCGCCCCAGTAGCCGAACCAGTTACTCTAGCCTCAGTTCCTTCAGCCAGAGTGTGCACTCTGGTGTCCCTGTCAATGCCCGACCCGAAAGTCGTTCGAGTCGTCCCGGGGCCAAAACGCCATTGGGTCACTACTCGACAAACCCTCTGATCGAGGGCCGGCGGCCTCGTTCATCCCTCAGCAACCATGCCGGCCAACTCCCCAACATCGCTGGCATGTCTCTCATCGATGAAGACCAAGATATTGTTACGCCGACAACCTCCCGCATCTCCCCAGAGATTCCACGCCCATCCGTGACTACCACCCCCACCCCCGTAGTGAAGAAGCGAACCATCAGTGGCATCCCGGCTCCTCGAAGCTTCAAGACTAGCATCGGACCTGGTACTATGCCACCGCCAAACAGGAAGACCCAAGTCGGTGACCTGGGAGAAACCTTTTAATTGGTATTTTCGCCTTTAGTATTTATGGAATTTACAAGAGGGGGGGGGGGTTGGTTTCAGTGAACGGGTGTTTCGTGTGCTACGGTTATTTTTCGACTTTTGTTTTACAAGGTTTTGTGTGGCCTCCAGTTGATTCTGGGGGCGTTCCTAAGCTGTGTCTCAGCGAATTGTCTTTTCATTCCAATAATACCCATGATGTTACATATTCCAAATTAAATAACATTGTACAATGTACGGAGTAGTAAGTTCAACATATTTTGGCGGTTCCTTGAATAATTGAGATAGGATATGATTGGTCAAGTTCTCATATTTCACTTCCAAGGAACTGGAGATGTTGAATTATGCATGTTGGCCGAATTAGGATAGCGTGCCATTCCCGGCATTGGGGCGTGGAGCATATAGATTAGTTTAGGTCATACCTAGAATCTACCTTGGTACCTAGGTAGATTGCATATTTCAAACAATACGGAGTATGGAAAAAAACTATACCTTAAACCATTCCCTACTCCTAGGTAACATGGACATTTAAATCTTACATACCAAAAGGAGTCAAACCCGAATCTCCAGAAAAAGAACCAAGACGAAAATCGCCGAAAAAAAACACCCCGAAATCCGAATCGGGTACCGAATGGGCCCGAGACCCATGGGGAAATATTAACGGAGTATGTACTCCGTCGGAGTTGAGATCTCCCTAGACTGAAGTAACTAAATGTTGGATCTCAACTTATATTGTTTTTATAGTCAAATATAAAAATCCTCACAAAAATCCCAAAAAAAAAATAACCAAAAAAATAAGAAGCCAACAGATTGTAGTGGAACCCGGCCCAACAAAGCCAGGGAGTTGGGGGAGCTCGTTCCTGGAAAAGTACCTTTCCATAATAATAACTATGGGGAGGTACATGTAACTTCGGCCACTTAGGGGAAATCAATCACGGCCAGTTGGGATGATCTCCACTTCGGTGGGACTGTAGAAAATCATCTTCTCAGCAGTTTTTCTTCACTTTATTGATCTTTCTTGCTCCTTTTCCTATATTCAATTTTTACTTTTGCAATTCTGCTCGGGTCTTGGTGGTCCTCGGTAAGTCTAAAGTTATGATTGTACTTTTTTTTTATACCTTGATGCCGTTTGCGAAATCCTGCAGACCAATTCCGCATTTGACGCTATCGTTCTTCAAGTCTCCAATTACACATGCTGACCTGGCCTTTCTTACTCTCTAGAGCTTATTCCTTACGCTTATCCTTCTCTCGCCTTCTATTCCCCTCTTCTCTTCCTCTTCCTCACTTTTTCTGCCCATATCCACCATTCGGGCTCTTTCCGCCACTTCCATTGTACATTACCCGACTTTTTAATCAGCGCCCGCATACCGCGCGAAAGAACCTCAATTCCTATAAGGGAATCTGACCTGTGCTTATCAACATGGCCATCACAAACGGTAACCCGTCAGCCAACGGTGCGACTGTCACCAAACACGACCTTCCCTCACATTTTATCGGTGGCAATGCCCTCGAATCAGCACCCCCTAGCGCCGTGAAGGATTTTGTCGCTGCTCATGAGGGTCACTCCGTCATCACATCGGTAAGTGAGAAATTGAAAGACTGGCGGAAAACAAAAATACGGGAAATTGAACGTGGGACTGACTTGTTTCAAGGTGCTTATTGCCAACAATGGTATCGCCGCTGTCAAGGAGATTCGCTCAGTGCGGAAATGGGCCTACGAGACGTTCGGAAACGAGCGTGCTATCCAATTCACTGTCATGGCCACACCCGAAGATTTGACCGCCAACGCCGACTATATTCGCATGGCCGACCAATACGTCGAGGTTCCCGGTGGAACCAATAATAATAATTATGCCAACGTCGAGCTGATTGTCGATATTGCGGAGCGAATGGATGTTCACGCCGTGTGGGCTGGATGGGGTCACGCTTCCGAAAACCCTCGGTTACCCGAATCTCTTGCTGCGTCGCCCAAGAAGATTATCTTCATTGGACCCCCAGCTTCCGCTATGCGCTCGCTTGGTGACAAGATTTCCTCTACCATTGTTGCACAGCATGCCGGTGTGCCTTGCATTCCCTGGTCTGGAACCGGCGTTGACGCCGTGAAGCTTGATGAGAACGGTATTGTGACAGTCGAGGACGATGTCTATAAGAAGGGCTGCACCTTTTCCCCCGAAGAGGGTTTGGCCAAGGCTAAGGAAATTGGTTTCCCTGTCATGGTCAAGGCCTCCGAAGGTGGTGGTGGTAAGGGTATCCGAAAGGTTGAGAACGAGGAAGAGTTCCCCGCCTTGTACAATGCCGCTGCCAACGAGATTCCGGGATCGCCCATCTTCATCATGAAGCTGGCTGGTAACGCTCGCCATTTGGAGGTCCAGTTGCTGGCTGATCAGTACGGAAACAACATTTCCCTTTTCGGCCGTGATTGTTCCGTCCAGCGTCGTCACCAGAAGATTATCGAGGAGGCCCCTGTGACTATCGCGAAACCGCACACCTTCCAGGCCATGGAGCGCGCTGCCGTGAGTCTCGGTCGGTTGGTTGGATACGTTTCCGCTGGTACCGTTGAGTACCTGTACTCGCACTCCGACGACAAGTTCTACTTCCTCGAGTTGAACCCTCGTCTGCAGGTCGAGCATCCCACCACTGAGATGGTCTCAGGAGTCAACCTGCCTGCTGCCCAGCTCCAGATTGCTATGGGTATTCCCCTGCACCGCATTCGTGACATTCGTCTTCTTTACGGTGTCGACCCCAACGCCGCCGCCGAAATTGACTTCGATTTCTCCAAGGAAGAGAGCTTCCAGACCCAGCGCCGTCCTCAGCCCAAGGGCCACACCACTGCTTGCCGTATCACCTCCGAAGATCCCGGCGAGGGTTTCAAGCCCTCCAGTGGTACTATGCACGAGCTGAACTTCCGCAGTTCGTCAAACGTCTGGGGTTACTTCTCTGTCGGTACTGCTGGTGGTATCCACAGTTTCTCCGACAGTCAATTCGGTCACATTTTCGCCTACGGTGAGAACCGATCCGCCTCGCGCAAGCACATGGTCGTTGCTTTGAAGGAATTGAGCATTCGTGGTGATTTCCGAACCACTGTCGAATACCTGATCAAGCTTCTCGAAACTCCCGCCTTTGAGGATAACACCATCACCACTGGATGGCTCGACCAGCTTATCACCAACAAGTTGACTGCTGAGCGCCCCGATCAGATCGTTGCCATCATCTGTGGTGCTGTCACCAAGGCCCACCTTGCTAGCGAGGCTGGTATTGATGAGTACCGCGTTGGCCTCGGAAAGGGTCAGGTTCCGTCCAAGGAGATCCTGAGAACTGTTTTCCCTGTCGACTTCATCTATGAAGGCGAGCGTTACAAGTTCACTGCCACTCGTGCCAGCTTGGACAGCTACCACCTCTTCATCAATGGCTCCAAGTGCTCAGTCGGTGTTCGCGCTCTGGCTGATGGTGGTTTGCTGGTTCTGCTCAGCGGCCGCAGTCACAATGTTTACTGGAAGGAGGAGGCTGCTGCCACCCGTCTCAGCGTTGACGGCAAGACCTGCCTGCTGGAGCAGGAGAACGACCCCACTCAGCTGCGTTCCCCCTCCCCCGGTAAGCTTGTCAAGTTCACCGTTGAGAATGGACAGCACATCCGCGCCGGTCAATCTTACGCCGAAGTTGAGGTCATGAAGATGTACATGCCCCTTATCGCAAAGGAGGATGGTATTGTGCAGCTCATTAAGCAGCCCGGTGCCACTCTAGAGGCTGGTGACATCCTCGGTATCCTCGCCCTGGATGATCCCTCCCGTGTCAAGCACGCCCAGCCCTTCACTGGTCAGCTGCCCGAGCTTGGCTCGCCTACCGTTCTCGGTAACAAGCCCTCCCAGCGCTTCTTCTTGCTTCACAGCATTCTAGAGAATATCCTTCGCGGTTTCGACAACCAGGTCATTATGGGCACTACCCTGAAGGATCTCGTTGAGGTGCTGCGCAACCCGGACCTTCCTTACGGAGAGTGGAATGCACAGTCCTCTGCGCTGCACTCTCGTATCCCCCAGAAACTGGATGCCCAGCTCCAGAACGTGGTTGACCGCGCCAAGGCCCGCAAGGCCGAGTTCCCTGCGAAGCAGCTCCAGAAGGCCATCCTTCGCTTCATCGAGGAAAACATTGGCCCTGCCGATGCTGAGATTCTCAAGGCCACCCTGTTGCCCCTCGTTGAGGTCATCAACAAGTACATCGATGGTTTGAAGTCCAACGAGTACAATGTCTTCATTGGCTTGCTCCAGCAGTACTACGATGTTGAGAAGCTGTTCTCTACCCACAACTTGCGCGACGAGGACGTCATTCTCAAGCTCCGTGAGGAGAACAAGGACGATATCACCGGCATTGTCCACACCGTCCTTTCGCACAGCCGCATCGGTTCGAAGAACAACCTCGTTCTGGCCATTTTGGACATGTACCGCCCCAACCAGCCCCTTGTCGAGAATGTTGGCAAGTACTTCAAGCCCATTCTCAAGTTGCTGACTGAGCTCGAGGCTCGCTCTTCCGCGAAGGTTACTCTCAAGGCCCGTGAGGTTCTTATTCAGTGTGCCATGCCATCTCTGGATGAGCGCCTGTCTCAGATGGAGCACATTCTGCGATCTTCCGTTGTCGAGTCTCGCTACGGTGAGACCGGATGGGAGCACCGTGAGCCTTCCTTGACTGTCTTGAAGGAGGTCGTCGATTCGAAGTACACCGTCTTCGATGTCCTTCCTCGCTTCTTCGTCCACGCTGACCCCTGGGTCACCCTTGCCGCTCTGGAAGTTTACGTTCGTCGTGCCTACCGTGCATACACTCTCAAGGGTATCGAATACAGCGCCTCCTCTGAGCAGCCCTTCCTGTCTTGGGACTTCACCCTTGGCAAGCTCGGACAGCGTGAGTTCGGTGTTCTTAATGCCCAGCCCTCCGCCCCGGGCACTCCCGTTGCGGAGATCAACCCATTCAAGCGCATCAACTCCATCGGCGACATGTCCCTCTTCGTGAGCGACGCTGCCAGTGATCCCGTCCGCAAGGGTGTCATCATTCCCGTGCAGTACCTGGAGGATGCTGAGGAGATCCTCTCCAAGGCCCTTGAGGTCTTCCCTCTCGGCGGCTCCACCGTCAAGCGCCCCAGCGAGCAGGGTCTTATTGCCAGCCTCGAAGGCAAGCGTCGCCCCGCCCCTAAGCCTGTGAGTGACAGCGAGCTCACCGGAGTGTGCAACATTGCCATCCGCGATATCGAGGACATGGAAGATTCGGAGCTCGTTGAACAGATGAAGCAGCTGCTCGCTGACAACAAGGATGAGCTTCTCGCCCGCCGTATCCGTCGTGTTACCTTCATCTGTGGCAAGCAAGGTGTCTACCCCGGTTACTTCACCTTCCGTGGTCCCAACTACGAAGAAGATCTGAGTATCCGCCACAGCGAGCCCGCTCTTGCCTTCCAGCTGGAGCTTGGCCGTCTCTCCAAGTTCAACATCAAGCCCGTCTTCACCGAGAACCGCAACATTCACGTCTACGAGGCTATTGGCAAGGGCCCTGAAAACGACAAGGCTATTGACAAGCGCTACTTCGTTCGCGCCGTGGTTCGTCCCGGCCGTCTCCGCGACGACATCCCCACCGCTGAGTACCTGATCTCGGAGGCCGACCGCCTCATGAACGACATCCTGGACGCCCTGGAGATCATTGGCAACAACAACTCCGATTTGAACCACATCTTCATCAACTTCTCTCCCGTCTTCAACCTTCAGCCCGTCGATGTTGAGCAAGCCCTGGCCGGTTTCCTCGACCGCTTCGGTCGCCGTCTGTGGCGTCTCCGTGTCACTGGCGCAGAGATTCGCATCCTTTGCACTGACCCGGCTACCGGCATGCCCTACCCACTGCGTGTGATTATCAGCAACACCTACGGTTTCATCATCAACGTCGAGCTGTACATCGAGCGCAAGTCCGAGAAGGGCGAGTGGATCTTCCAGAGCATTGGTGGTACCGCCAAGCTGGGTTCTATGCATCTGCGCCCTGTCGCCACCCCGTACCCTACCAAGGAGTGGCTCCAGCCCAAGCGGTACAAGGCCCACCTGATGGGAACTCAGTACGTGTACGATTTCCCCGAGCTTTTCCGCCAGGCCTTCCAGAACAGCTGGACCAAGATTGCCGAGAAGATTCCTTCCTTGTACGAGAAGCGCCCTCCCGTTGGAGAGTGCATTGACTACAGCGAGCTGGTCTTGGATGACCATGACAACCTTGTTGAGGTGTCCCGCGAGCCTGGTACCAACACTCACGGTATGGTTGGTTGGATCATCACTGCCCGTACCCCCGAGTACCCCCGCGGCAGACGTTTCATCATTGTCGCCAACGACATCACCTTCCAGATTGGTTCCTTCGGTCCTCAGGAAGACAAGTTCTTCCACAAGTGCACTGAGCTTGCCCGCAAGCTGGGTATTCCCCGTATCTACTTGTCTGCAAACTCCGGCGCCCGTATCGGTGTGGCCGACGAGATCATCCCCCACTTCTCGGTTGCCTGGAACGACCCGGCGAAGCCCGAGGCCGGTTTCAAGTACCTCTACCTCACTCCCGAGGTTAAGAAGCGCTTTGATGCTAGCAAGAAGAAGGAGGTCATCACTGAGCTCATCAACGATGAAGGCGAGGAGCGCCACAAGATCACCACCGTCATTGGTGCCAAGGACGGTCTTGGTGTCGAGTGTCTGAAGGGTTCCGGTCTCATTGCCGGTGCCACCTCCAAGGCTTACGAGGACATCTTCACCATTACTCTTGTTACCTGCCGCTCTGTCGGTATTGGTGCTTACCTTGTGCGTCTCGGTCAGCGTGCCATCCAGGTTGAGGGCCAGCCTATCATCCTCACTGGTGCCCCTGCTATCAACAAGCTGCTCGGTCGCGAGGTTTACACATCCAACCTTCAGCTTGGTGGTACCCAAATCATGTACAAGAACGGTGTTTCTCACATGACTGCCAACGATGACTTCGACGGTGTTGAGAAGATTGTTGAGTGGATGTCCTTCGTCCCCGACAAGAAGAACGCCCCTATCCCCATTCGCGCCTGGTCCGATACTTGGGATCGTGACGTTGGTTACTTCCCTCCTCCCAAGCAGGCTTATGATGTCAGGTGGCTCATCAGCGGTAAGGCGGATGTCGACGGCTTCCTTCCTGGTCTGTTCGACAAGGACTCCTTTGAGGAGGCCCTTGGTGGCTGGGCTCGCACCGTCGTTGTCGGCCGTGCCCGCCTCGGTGGTATCCCCATGGGTGTGATCGCCGTCGAGACTCGCTCGGTGGAGAACGTCACCCCTGCTGATCCTGCCAACCCCGACTCCATGGAGATGATCTCCACCGAGGCTGGTGGTGTCTGGTACCCCAACTCCGCCTACAAGACCGCCCAGGCTTTGCGTGACTTCAACAACGGCGAGCAGCTGCCCGTCATGATCCTGGCCAACTGGAGAGGATTCTCCGGTGGCCAGCGTGACATGTACAACGAGGTCCTCAAGTACGGTTCGTACATTGTTGACGCTCTCGTCAAGTACGAGCAGCCCATCTTCGTGTACATTCCTCCCCACGGCGAGCTCCGCGGTGGATCTTGGGTCGTCGTTGACCCCACCATCAACCCCGACCAGATGGAGATGTACGCCGACGAGGAGTCCCGCGGTGGTGTCCTCGAGCCCGAAGGTATGGTGAACATCAAGTACCGTCGCGAGAAGCAGTTGGAGACTATGGCTCGCCTAGACGCGACCTACGGCGAGCTCCGCCGCTCCCTGGCCGACACCTCCCTCACCAACGAGCAGCTCAGCGAAGTCAAGGCGAAGATGGCTACCCGCGAGGAGCAGCTCCTGCCCGTGTACATGCAGATTGCGCTTCAATTCGCCGACCTGCACGACCGCGCCGGCCGCATGCAAGCCAAGAACGTTATCCGCCAGCCTCTGCAATGGGTCAACTCCCGCCGCTTCTTCTACTGGCGTCTCCGCCGCCGTCTCAGCGAAGAGAACATCATCAAGCGCATGGTCGCTGCCTCGGCGCCTCCTGCCCCCGGCGCTGACGCTTTCGGCGAGACTGCTCGCACCGTGCAACTGCGTACCCTGCACGCCTGGACTGGTCTGCTGGACGAGGAACTCGAGCACGACGACCACAAGGTCGCTGTTTGGTACGAGGAGAACAAGAAGGTTATCCAGAGCAAGATCGATTCTTTGCGCACTGAAGGCGTTGCGTCTGAGGTTGCTCAGCTGCTTATTGGAAACAAGGAGGGTGGTCTCCGCGGTGTGCAGCAGGTGCTTTCTATGTTGCCCGTTGAGGAACGTGAGAATGTGCTGAAGTACCTTGGATCTCCTTAGATCTGCATGTGTCTTGCACAGAAGCATCTATTATGACTTGATGGCTTTTTGTTTTTGTTTTTTATATTTTGATACAGATCGCATGGTGTTGTTTGTTTTGGATCCTACATAGGATTATGGCGTTATCTTCAATTTCAGTACTCCTTATTCAATACAGTATATGTGTATTCAATATGACCAAGTTCTCTTCATGATAGAAAACGAAGTAAACTGTAAATAGTAAGGCTATGTGATATGATTCCAGAACTTCATGTATACTAAGACCATCAACTCAGCACACTCCCGCATAACCACCCTTAGTATAAAACTTCCTCCACCCACCCTTCTGACCCGTCCATTCTCGTCGCAGATCGCGCTCACGTTCTCGAACTCTTTTGCTATGTGATCGGCTGTGCGACTTGCCTTGATATTTGGATCCTTTGGCTGATGAGGGTTCAGAGGACTCTGATTTGCAAAAAGGGGCTTTGAGCCAGGTGAACATCTTGAGGGGTTGAACCTGGTCTGGTACTTGCCGATGGACGATGTTAGTCTTCGTATAGGCCAGGAAGTCGGGTAAGTTGGGTTAGTTCATACATGCACCGAATAGGAGATAGAGAGGATGTGGGCTTAAGAGGACGTGTGGCTTTAGCTAGGAATGATTCAAAGCATTTACGAAGTATTCACTAGTTGAAATGTTGATGTTCTAGGTTGGGGCTGTTAGGGACCGGGGGCCAGAAGGTGGAGATCAAGAGATCGAAAGATGCCAGTAATATTGCAGATTAACGAGAGAGATCTTGGCATGGAATACTTTTATAGCTCGCTTTCAGTTAATATCAATAATCTTATAAAGTCATCTTTCATAAAACATAGTAGCAATATACAACATACGCAACATACTAGTCTAACCATGCATCTTCTTCATACGAACATCCTTCCAAGCCTGAACACCAACGATACCCAATATCATCAAGAACAAAGAGATAAAGATAAAAGTCTTCGCAACCATAGCACAAGCCCTCTGACCGTTTTCCTGATTTTCCCTGTGTTCTCGCTGCCGATCACATTCTGCACAGTGAGTATGTTGACCAGACTCATCACTCGCTGTCACTTCGGGGACAATATGAAGGTGGTGACCATGACCCTGTTCCACATCTTGGTGTTCGGCGTCTGTTTGATCGACCATGGCATACTATTTAGGTTGATTAGCTAACGGACCAGCTGGACTTTATAACCCTCTGGTAAGTGCGTACGCCATTTTGTGAGCTTGAACCGGGTTGGTGAAATAGGTCTTCGTAGGCTGGAGCTGGTTCTGTGGGTGTTGAGTTGCCCATATTTGATGATGTATTCTGTATTCTGGAGATCGAAAGAACTTGAAGGTCGTTGATGTTTTTACTTTGTACAAAGTACGCCGTCTGACATTGTCTTATATACTAGGTGGGGCTAGGCAACAGGGCTTGTACATCGGCTTTTATTCGCCAGTGGTACGCCATTTCAAAAAGGCTACCCGCATGACTTGGCGAGTGTGGCGATTTTTGTTAAATGGGCGTCTCTATGCGAATCACGAAGGATACTACATATATACGGTAGGTTACTCCAGAGTGCCAGTTATATCTGTGATATCAAGCTAGAGTTATTTATCGCAAGTCAATATGTGATGAAAAAAAAAACTTAATATCGCGTAGCTGTCCCGATATGGACAGTAATGCGAATACTGAGCTCTTTGGAATAAGAAAAACTTGTCATCAAAATTTATGATAACTGTCATTCGCAGTGATTGCCTATATAAGTAATTTTGAAGAACATTCGCAGAGGTTTCTCAATTCGGAGAGGCTTAGATTGTACGCTAAACCTAAATTGGATCAATATCAGATCCACTTCAAGGCTTAGCCATCTTCTTTTACTTCGAGATAGGTATGGAGTATGCAGTACAGGACATAAAGATGGTTGAATCGCCCCGGCTTTGGTTTAAAATCATCATTGCTCATTTGTATATCCTATTGAAATCATGTTTCTGATCTACAAGAAAATCAAGAAGCGCAACGAGCGGAAACGCCTAGGTTCTGAAGTTTCAAATACACCAGACAACACAATTGAACTCGACACAGTCGATGCAGTCAATACACCACAGCCTGATGGGAAGAACAAGAAGAACCTCTCCCCCGAACAAGTCGCAGAGAAACGACGAAAGAATGTCTACCGCTGGAAGATTATCCTGGGACTATTCAGTCCATACTGCCTACAAGCCCTAGACACAACGATCGTGGCCTCAGCTTTACCATTCATCGCAGAGGATTTCAGTATGTACCACATACACCATCTTTCAATGGAAAACCCTCAACTAACCCCACAGACCAACTCAAACAACTAAACTGGATCATCTCCGTCTTCAACCTCACATCAGCCGCCTTCCTCTTCTTCTGGGCCCAACTAACTGACCTCTTCGGCCGCCACATCGTCCTCCAATCCGCAATCCTAATAATGACAATCGGCTCCGCAATCTGCACAGGAGCCCCAACATCAGCATTCAGCGTCCTCCTCGTCGGCCGCGCCCTCCAAGGCGTCGGCGCCGCAGGCGTAAACATCTCCATCCGCACTATCCTCGCCGACCGTGTCTCCCTCACTGAATATGCAGTCAACTGGACGATCTTCGCTCTTGTCGCCGGCATCGGATTCAGCATCGGCCCCGTGGTCGGCGGGTATCTGACGCAAGCGTCGTGGCGCTGGTGCTTCGCGATCAACCTGCCCATCGGGGTTATAGCCATGATCATCGTGGTTTTTGTTCTAAGAACTGAGTTGCTGGGTCCGCAGTCTATTCCCCAACTCGAGGGCAGAGGTACTTTGACCCCGTCTGCACGGTTCTTCGCGAGGATATCAACTATCGATTATGGTGGCCAGATGCTCTTTCTATGGGGGTTTGGTCTGCTTATCCTCGCTTTGACATGGGCGGGTGGTACCTATTCCTGGAAATCTGCTGCTGTTCTAGCGCCGATGGTGATCGGTGGAATCCTAGTGATTGCTTGGGTTGTCTACGAGCGTTGTATGTTGCCTGGCTCATTGATGGCACGGGTGCTTCCGCGTCAGAAGGCGATGGTGCCGTGGGAATTACTGAGACAGCGTGATATTGGCTTACTATTCCTGATTAATTTCTCAATTGGGATAGCCATGTTTGCTGTTATGTATTTCATGGACATATATTTTACGCTGGTGGAAGGGAAGAGCTCTAGCGATGCCGGTCTTGCACTGCTGTTTTTCCTTCCTGGTTTTGGTGGTATGTATCTATAGCTCCCTGTTTACTTTATGGACCTTACTAAACTCAAATAGCTGGTCTTTATATGGCGATGTTCTCTTCGAACGTCTGGCCCCGACAAACCTTCCCACCCCTTTTCCTAGGGAGTATAACGTCCGCAGTAGGAATGACTGTACTGGCATGGAGTGTGAAGACAGGCCACACAAGCGTTATATACGGCATGATGGCACTAGTTGGACACGGAATCGGGATGCGAATGAACCCGGCTTCTATGCATGGCTTAGCGTATTTCCCTGCCATGACGGCGCAGATTTCCTGCCTTTCTTCGTTTGCTGTTCCGTTTGGAGGATTGCTTGGGTTGACTATTATGTCGACCGTGTTTACCAATAAGAGCGGCGCTGGAGAGGGAGATGCCAAGGGCGGTATCATGTGGGCTTTTATTGCATTGTTGCCGTTTATGTGGCTGTCTGTTTTGATTACTACGTTCCTTGGGAATGTGTGGATTCTGAAGGAGGGTGGCCATGAGGTTGTTAATGAGTCTTACCTTTGGAGTTTGATATTTAGAAGGAAGCTTGTGAGGGAGAGGAGGGACCGTGGGGAGGACTTGGGGGATGCTGAGACGAGGAATGCTGAGGTTACTGTTTAGAGAGGCTATTAGGTATATACAGGAATTGTGTCAACTTATAGAGTGATATAGAGCAACAGCAAAGTCCATTTTCTGAATATCTTATTCCACCGTTCTGAAGTATTGTAGCCAGAAGTCCGAAATGCCGCAGACTATAGGATATGGAGTGATGGTATGAAGCCATCGCAAGACTAGACACTTTAATCCATATCCCATCTGATATTGCTATATTGGCCGTTTCTCATTGATATTCTAGCCACCGTCAAACGGTGATAGCTGATAATCCCACACCCATGCTTTCTCAGACACAAGCTCACTTCAAACCAACGTAACTATTTACATAGTAAACTCAAGCAAGTTTCCACCAAAATCCCGAGCGAAGAATCGCGTGGGATATTCTTTCCCTTGAGTCCCTGCAGCGGTAATCAGAAAATAGCCGTATATAGGATATACCAAAGACAATCTCACCAGAGTTTACTTCACCGGGTTTATCAGCAGCCATTGGGGCCGCAGGACCACCACGCACATGATGGTTATAGATACTTGCTTTAATCTCCTCTAGTTCCTCGCGGGAAGGTAACTTAAAGCATGGATGCCGGGTAGCTTGGGGATCAGTTGCGCCGCAGGTAATATGCACTTGCTGTCCACTGGAGCCGATATCAAACCTGTTATGGAGTTAGAAATAAGCAATTTTGAGAAATAACTCGATTCACTACCATAAGATTGTTCCCTTCTGGAGCTCCGGTACCGGTGCTGAGGTGAGTCCGAGGGTTGTTCCGTAGAATTCTTCGGCTTGTTCTAATGTACCCCGAGGGATTGTGAGATTGACGTGGGCGATTCCGGAAATCATGATGTTGGATTGAGGATATGTGGGATTGTATTGAGGATGAGTGGGTATATATGGTTTAATGCGGGAATCAGTTTCCGTGTCGGATGAGAGATGCGTGAAACAATAAATAGTATGACGGCGATTACACGATGGGGACTTATTAGATCAGTGAAGATGTATCTTGTAAGTCGTTGGAAAAATATCCGGATGGATTCTCTAAATGGTTTGGGGTGAATAGGTCAAATGCTACCCCCTCTTGAGGAGTCAATGGTCGACTTTAGCCGATGTCGGGGGTTTTGCTTTCAGTCCCCGGTCTTTTTATTTGACGTCCGCATATTCCTATTTTTGTGTTATTGAATTCAGAAATTCCCCAAGTCATCCTCGTCTAGAGGACATCGCCAGAATTGCTTGTGCGCGCTGGTCGAGTTTCACAGACATGGATGGTATCGGAGGCCGTGATGCGAAGTCAGCCAAGGATGGAATGCACGGTTTGTAGGAAAATAAGTATATACTTGCAAAATCTGAGCTTGAGATGTGTGACATTGACAACTCGGAAAATATGAATGGGTAGACATTGTGTTATGTCTGCGACTACCAGGCAAGATATTGGCAAGACCATTTATTTAGATGGGATATTATCATATGGAAGTCTCATTAAATTCACAGGGGACCATTTCGAGCAAAATAGTCATCTATGATCATCTCCGCCGCCTTTTCGGCAATCGCATATACAGTGGCTTGGATATGTGCCCCAACCTGCAAAGGCATGATGCTAGCATCTACAACCCGCAGAGCATGAACCCCATGTACCTGTAACATATCATTCACAACTCCACCATTGATTCCGTCTGCTTCACCCATAGCGCACGTCCCAACGGCTGTATATGTCTTTAGTGATTTGCTGCATGAACCTTGGAGGGAGAACATACGATGCCAGTCGGTGACAGTATAATTCGAGACAAAGTCTTCGTATACTTTCTCCTCGGAATCTGCCCCGTTCGCGGGAGGAGGAAACACTCGACCGCTAATGACTTTGGCTAAAGGCTCGGTTTGACAGATCCGATCTCCCCATCTGAGGGCTTTGGCCATGACCTTCTTATCAATCTCCCCGGGTCCTAGAAAATACCGCGGATCAATCACGGGCTTGTCATCAATGGTGGTCTTTTCATAATTGATCTCGCTCATAGGGGGTATATGGATAGACCCGCGTGAGAAAGGGTACTGCAGCATTTGCAGCATCGTGGCGTATTTCTTTCCTGGCTCAGAGACAAAATATGGACTCCAATTACCCAGATCGAAGAGATACTCGATTTGACCGCGCGCTTGGCCGGACTCAAATTGACTGGCTAGAAGAGCGTCATGTGTACGTCCTGTTTTTCGCGCGACTTCCTTAGCCTGGGTGTGGAGTTCATCACATTCCTCGGGTGTTAAGATCTTCGAAAGTGGACAGTATGCCACTGAACAGGGCATCACAGTCCAAGGTCCGCTCTGAGAGGCATAATACGCACGGTCCGCGGCTTCGCGCTGAATTGGGTCTTTGAGAATGTCATCACGAGTTGGAATCGTGGAGGGTACTTCGAAGATGGTGGCAGTCACTTAGAAACATCAGCCAAGATCATAAAGAGCGCTGTTAGTTTCCCATACTCATATGCTCCTGTAGATTCTCTCCTACATTGGGACTGTGGACTTTCGTCTCAATTCCAGCAGCTTCCAACACGTCCTGGTCGCCAATACCGGATAGCTCCAGAAGTTGTGGAGATTGCACGCTACCAGCACAGATAATTACCTCTTCGTATGATTTAATATTTGCTTCCAGTCCGTTCCAGCGTACTCGAGCCCCTGTTGCGTACCAATCATCATCTTCAGATTCAAACAGGATTTCCATGGCAGTGGCTTCGGTCAGTATATGCAAGTTTGGCCGTTTCGCAATGGGGTGGTAGTATGCAGATGCAGAGTAGCTGCGCTCTTGACTATCTGGATTAATTGTGCAGAGCATGTTCCAGACACCTGTATTATCACCGGCCAGACTATCGCGCGTAGATGGAATCCCCAGACGATTGAGCGTCTCATGCCAATATTGGTGAGTGGGGCCATACTGCTTGGCGTGAGTTGTATGTATAGGGCCCTTCGTTCCATTAACCTGAGGATCATAAGAGGACTGATAATGTTTCTGATGAGCGGAGCTCGGTGGGTGGAAGTTCTCGCTGTGACGGAAAAAGGGCCTGTAGGGGATTTAGTATCTCACAGATCAGCAGATGAAGAGATAGAGCCCCGAATCTTGAAGCTGGTTGCTCATACAGTAGATCTTCCCATCCCCATCTCTCATTCCCCAGTTCCGCCCAAGCATCGTAATCCTTGCGATGACCCCGATTCCAAGCCATAAGATTCAGCGCACTTGTGCCGCCTAATATACGGCCTCGTGGCCATGGTAGTGATCTTCCACCTAGGCCCGGCTGTGGGGTAGTTTTGAATTTCCAATCGTATTTTGAGCCGATGGTTTCGCCATATCGACCAGGAACATTGATCGCACCATTATCATCTATGTTTAAGACCGATGGACCGGCTTCGATGACCCCCACGCGAAATTCAGGGTCCTCAGTGAGGCGCGCAGCAACAGCTAGCCCCGCAGTACCTCCACCTATAATCAAGTAGTCGAGATCGAGCGCGGCGAACTGTTGAAGGGTCTCGTTACCCATGACTGATGAGAGGGGGGTATAGGGAGAAAATCAAAATAATCTCGCGTGATTGGGCTGCTTTGCGCCTATGCCAAGCAACGGGACATTTCCCAATATATGCAGGGTTGTCGCTTGTACTTGCTTGCACTTGCGGGGTACAGCAAAACTCCCAACTTTTGTCAATCTCACATATGATATATCATACGACATGACTTTGGAGAGGCATATTTTGCTGAAATTTCGTCGACGCCACAGCGCTAGTCGGTGGCTGGAGGCTGCTGACATGCCTGTACAGCCCGATTATACGAGCCGTCCTGGCCGAGGCGAGAAATCTATTTCTTAAATCACTGCCCTGACCAGATTTTAAGTCAGCTTGGAATTTGAAAGGGCCAAAGATTGTGGTGGCTTTCACCAAGAAAATCTTTTGCTTCCAACACATCCGATGATTTCGAGGGTAGTACTGTTGTTTTTCCTCTCCATATCCACAACATACGCACTTGTACTCAAGACGAGAGAAGAACCTGGTTCAAACCCAACAGCAGTCATCCAGGTCGAACAAAGCTACATCACTAGCCTCTCAGTCTCCGATGATACAATATCTACAACATCGACGGACAAGACAAGTTCTTCGTCTAATGCGACTCCCACACATCAATACTATGACAGCGGACCCCCAGTTTATCTAGCTGTCACATCCGAACCACCTGATGTCTTAGGTATCGGAAATGTGAGCGGATTTTATGGACCGGGAACTTGGGCGGCTTGGTTCATCTCAATCGTCGCATCATGGTGGCGGATCATTCGAGTTTCGGAAGAGAGATTTGATCCAAATACGTGGCTATTTCTGCTCGGCACCAACTGGGCCGCGGTGGGTCTTTTTCGTGGCATCCGCATGGCGCAAAGCATTCCACGCGACTCCTTGACCTACGATACAGAATTGGGTAGCATGAAAGGGTCTATTGGGGCGGCATTTATTGTAACCTTTTGGGGAACATTTCATGGCTTGATGCAGTATCTCCTCACAATGGTATTATTCGACAACCTAAAGACCCAGCGATATCGGTTGTGGACACTCTTTCTCGGAATGATATTGCCCTCCCTCGCACTTATGCACTCTGATCCTATCAAAACAATGGACGTACCCGTGCTATACTGGCACGAAATGCACAGCGGGGCATATGAACTTAATTTGGTTGTTGCTGCTGCCACTCCATATTTTATCTTGCCATTCTCTGTATGGCTTCTTGGATACATGGATATACCATTGTTACCAAATATGTTCCCTGGACTGCTGAAACTGCCGAAAAAAGTGCTCAAAAAAGTGATATCATCCAGAATGATGCGAAGATCGCTGCCTCTTTTTATATACGCGTCACTATTTGTGGTACCTGCCTCGATCATCATGATCAATGTCACAGAAGATCCAATATGGTGGATTGGGATATCACCACTAGCTCCACCTTTCCTCTATCTGTTTTTGTTTACAGGTCCGTTCTTTTGGATTTGTTCGGTTGTATTTGCGAGTGGTGGATATGCGTTCATGGCTTATGTGACTCGCAGTGTCAAGGCATCACAATCATGTTTCTTCATGCCATGTGCCCCCCAGTCAATTAACGAAGAAGATCAGCTGTTTGCTTTATTTGCTGGACTCTTGCTTTTTGTTGGATGGGAGGTTATCCCGATCCTTGCAGGGGAATTCGGGAAACGCTATAGAGACCGGCAAGAGTTTGTGCGGGATATGGAAGTACGAATGAGGGACCTTGAAATGAGACGAACATTGCGGAGGTTTGGTCAAGTAACTGGTACTTGGAGGACTGAACGAACTGATTGAGACATAATTTAAGCTTAAATTTAGGGTCTTCTACTTCCCAGGGGATTTGTTTGTGCCTATGGATTTATAAACTACGTCATCGTATATACAGCCCTGAAGTGGAGAACAAAATATTAATCCCCCACCTCTCCAATTTGATTTCTGCAACAACCCAATATCTTTGCAAAAGATGACCATCTCCACCATGGCGGACCCTCTCACTGTCCTGCCTCCAGAGATCATTCTACAAATATTGCACTTCACCCCCGTCTCCGCCCTTGCGTCCCTGACCGCCGCCTCAAAGGCTTGGCATCAATTTATCGACGTCACTCATCAAGATATCATTTATACATCCGAAGCGAAAACCGCCCAACCATGTGGAGGTAGTCGCGATTTCTCCTTCCTCTCCGATACCCACAGCTTTGCCAAATTTTTCGAGGGCACGCAGTCATGGAAAGATCTGTGCAAGCGCCAGACACTGTTGGCCCGAAATTGGGCCGAGCCTCATCCAGTCAGCCAAGAATCGGTGCTACAAATCGGCAACGATCCTGTTTGGCGATTCCGTGCCGACTTCAAGCGCCGGTTTTTCATCTCTACTTCCCATGCTGGCGGGTTGAACGTCACTGATATGGACACGGGCCGTATCCTCTGGCAACTCCCTTCGGTGCTGGACACCGACGGCGATGGAGTTCGTCCACACGCACATTTGGAATATCAGGACGGAATGGCCGTGTTTGACAGTGAAGGAGATTCGCTCGAGGTTTGGCAGGCAGACCATGAAGGTGCGAAGCGTGGAGAGTTCCGGCGCATCGCTACCTTGGCGCATGATTGCCAGACCAGAGGCTTCCAATTGTCCTACTGGACTCTCTGTGTTGTTTCCAACGAGGGCCAGGGCTTTGTATATGATATGACACAGCGACCTCCTACATTGACCATACACTTGAAGATTGAGGGGGGTGGCATTGGCCATCTGGACCAAAGCGCAGACATCGTGATATATTCGATGGGAGCCAAAGGATATTTTGCTTATAACAAGGAATCTGGTGCGTTCTTAGGCACGCTGAAGCCGCCAAAGTCCACAGAAAAATATCACATCCTTCCTCCCGAAGCCGCCTCCGCTTCTGCACTAGGAGGCGCTGCGCGGCATGGTCCAACACCTCAACCCCTCCCACCTGGTGCTTTCCGAAAAGATTGTTTGGTACCAATTGAGATTTCCAAGGGTCCACTGCCACCACCAGATGACCCAGGTCACGTTCGGCATGGGGAGGACGAATGGGGAGCAGGGATGTTACACGGCGATCTCTTCGTGGGCTTCTCTCGCGCTGGCCGTGTCTTTATATGCTCCGACTTCCGTAAGGCTCTCCGTGACGAAGCAAGTCTTGTGGCGAACAGCTCCATATTGGAATGCGAATCAGACGGGTCAAGCTTTGACCTTGGTGGCTGGCTATCAATCCGCAACCACCGTGTGATGTTCGAAATTCAAGATCGGATCTATGTCGTCGCCCTTGATGACAACAATAGGGTTCAAAATGTGGAAAACCCTACCCGTGCTTCGTACTCTCTGCTCACCAGCTCTGCGCCACAGCTTGCTGTGCCGATCAGTTACATGGCGCTGGCTGATGATGCAATTATGACCACTTACACCGTGAGCTCCTTTGACTTATTGACATTTGGCAAACAGAACAGCTAACAACAGAAATTGCAGACCCTCGGCTGGCGTGATTCCAATATTCCAGGTGGTGCACCTCCACCACAAGGCAGAGATCTTCCTCGCGTATTTCCCACAAAAGTCATCCGCATACTTAGCCTGGCCCCTGACCTATCTAACAAATCTTCTTCTGCCTCCGGCGACACGGATGATACTTTAGCAGCGGGTAGCGGTGGCCTTGGTGTCCCTGGACTAAACTTGCCATCCGAAGACGCATGGCGCACACAGGCCGGGTTGCTACAGTTGCTTAGTATGCTTGGCGAAGAGGCGGATTTCGAACAGAGCGATGGTGAAGATGAATGGGAGAGTATTGACGAGGACGAGGAAGAGGAGGAATAGGACATTGAGTACGAGCAACCACATGCGCCTATGGGGTCTATATTTGCCGTTGGCTAGCTTTGATTCGAGAGTCCTCACTGGTGTGACAGCCTTTTCGTCTTGGTTCTTTGCCACCTCTCACACCGACGATCACACTTTTCACAACTAACTTGCTGCAGTCCACTATATCACTGACGGCTGGCCCTATCTGGGAGAATGCACTGTAGCAGGTTCAGATCTGGAACTATGGGATAGATGGAAGATTGGTACAATTTGATCTCGTGACACAGGCAATAGACAACCCCAAAGCCGCTTCATTCTAATACAACGAACGGAAACAACCATTTTTCTTGGAATGATATCTTGGCTAGGAGCATAGGGAAACAAAATGGTAGCGCATACTTGATAATATTTGGAAACCCCTAGTGATGATGACCAAATATCCTCCAAGATCTTGGGATAAGATTAAGTGGAGCCAAGTGGGTCTTATAGAACAAGGTTGGCTGTGTATTCCAACGGTACTCCGTGGATGTTGTGTGGATGTTGTGTGGATGTTGTGTGGATGTTGTGACAATATAGTTTTGGATATCGGGATTCACAAAAGCCGATTACTATAGATTCAGAAATATGGAATATGACTAGCGTTTATAGGAACTAGAAAGTTCATATGCAGACCACTCTCACAGTTCGTGATGGCGTTGGATTTTGCAGCCATCCATATATGTCTTGCTTCGTTCCTACATAAAACCAGTGGTTATCGAAAGGAGCCATTTTGTAATACTGTAACATTGAGAGGAGATTAATTGGTAATCCTACAACGGAACAAAAACATCCCAACACAACGAAAGGAATCATATGATCCCTGCCTTGTGCAGACGCGGGGATGCTTGTCCAAACAGAAACTGAATCATTGTCCCCCGCCTCTGACACACCCTAATCTAACACTTCATATCTGCAATTACTTACTCCACCTTACGGCGGATGTAAGCAGTAAGGCAGGACTTAAAGGGAACTTCCCCATCCTCAGGCATGTCCCAAAACTCATGGCAGTCATATTCCTTCTGGATCATGTTCCCCACACGGGGAGAGTCTGGGTTATGGGAAAAAGTCCTGGTCAGTTAGCAAGATGAATTGAATACATGCATCGGAATCAGAATTGGACCTACCACTCCCGGTCTCGGTAACAGTCAACTCGATCCCAAATAAGCATGGCTGGACGAGCAAATTCAACGGTAATCTCCTTCAATGGGAGAGCTGGGCAGCAGGAGAAGAGAATGCAGTTGTCGTCGATCTCAAGCAAGGCCTTGGGGTCTTCCAGAACCTCGCAGCCATGTTGAGCAAGAGCCCACTGGTCGACGGCAGTGTATCGGGGGTCTTGGGTGTAACATTTGATTTTTTGCCCAGTTATCTCTTCAATCGACTCCTTGATGGTAATTATGACGGAATTCTGCATGCCGCAGCGCCCGATGTAGTGTTCGTTGGTACCAAATTCCATCGGTCCATTTGCGATTCCGATGACCTTTGTAATTTTGTGGTTGGAGACAAGTTTGAGGAGTTCCTCCAGATTTTTCCAGTGGGGGAACTGCTTCCAGGACTTCAGGGTACTTTGCAGATACTCATCAACAGGCACAGGATTCCGAATGTAATCGGCCACGATGGGGAGCTTAGTGTCGCTCGCGCGCTTGAGCACGAAATGCTCAATCTGCAAGGGAAAGAACGCCTCCTCCAGTTTAACCTGCTCTAACTTTACAAAGGTTGCGAGTTGTTCATAGCAAAAGTAACGGATCTTTGGTCCTTGGCTGTTTGATATGTGTTAGCTAAGTGTCACGTGCCAGAAGAGCCCTGAGGAACAGCGTTGACTCGCATCTCCCAGTCCTGGTTTTCCTTCTCTCCGGTGAGGACCTGACCGGTCAGAACTTCATAGCGAAGCTTTGATCCAGTGAGACCTTTGATAGAGATCAATTGCTTTTGTGAACTATTCCGTCCGCGAGTATTGTACCGGCGATTGAGTTGGGTCGAGAGCTTCTCCAGCTCCTTCTTTGTGAAGAAAGGCTTGCCACTATCATACCACGTCTTGAGAAAATCGCTGGCTTTATCGATGGTGCATGGCCATTCTTTAAGGGGAGGTGTGCCCGGCAAGGGGTCTCGGTGGAAAGTCCCCAAATCATTCATTGCGACGGATTCCGGAAGGGAAGCAAATCAGTCAATCTGCGAGCGAGAGTATGAAGTCAGGACGTGATAATGCTCTGGAAGGCTTCAAAGGGACTTATCCATCCAGGAATACTCACTGAGTTTAAAGGCTGTAATTGAAAAGTGAAACTGTGAGATACAGGGTCCTTCGTGATGAATGAAAGAAAGAGGGAGAAGATAGATTGATGGGAAGAGGGAAAAGTTAGAAAGTATGGGATAGACGCGTGATGAAAAAGGACGCGTTTGGACAGCGACGCCATCGAATTCTGATGCTCACTGACCGCTCAAGTCCGAAGATAAATGGCAGCAATTTTCAAGTCACGAGCCACCCGATTCATGGGACTTTCCTATTTGGGCCCAAGATGGTATGAACGGCCAGTGCATGGTTAATGCATGAATATAGACGAATGGTACTCCTACTAATATTCCCTTCTACGGTACTGCATGGATGGCTAACAAAATATTAAGTCTGTAGAAGCTGTATAGAATTGTTGGCTAGTTGGCTTCATGAGCATAGTTCATATTTAGTCATCTTCCATCTCATTGACAGTATACGATCCTTTGTTCCTTCTCTTTGTTCTTCACGGAATATATTGAATAGCTCATAGAAAGAGGCACATGCAAGGTATCACATTCTCTTCCTGTTGTTTTGTCTCTGTCTATTGAGTTCACGGCTTCCATCGCTCCAAGGACTACGGATAAAGCTTGTGTGATATCTCTATTGCATTGTTCCTCTGCAGATGGTTAATGATCGAGTCTTGAAAATGTTTGTGTATCTCAATCGCATGCAGTGTAATATGCATATCGTGTCCATCGCTCCTACCAAAAATGTCTATAAATCAAGAACGCGTCCATAGATATTGACCACCTTGCTCGCGTTGTTTGTATTCTAGTACCCCAATTCGACTTTGTTTCTTTCTCTTTCTCTTCCCCGACTTCTAGTACCAAGCGTCCAGTGGGTAGGAAATGTACCATTGAGCCAAAACGCATAACGAATCAACACATTACAGGTGAGTGTCGAGGCGTTTCCACGGCGATATTAAACAACGATTGCTTTAAGCACCGGCGTAGAAGTCAGGTATAACCACCATATAAATCTATTTCACTAGCTTACTCTCCATCAGGAGAATTTCAATTATCAAACTTTCATCTATTTTCTTATCTTCCCACCAAAGTACGCCTCCAGATATGGCGTAACGCCTTTCCAAAAGCCGACCCGCTGGCATGGACCCCCTACAAAACCGGCTGTTGGCGCCCTGTTACTGTGGCAGAAAGTCAGCATCGGGAAAGCTTCCATCAAAAATGGTGAGAACTAACAATTCATAAACAGTTCACTCGGATGCCGGTGAAGTCTCGTGACATTCTCAAGTGCTGACAGACCAGGTGAATCATGTCCTGCACCTGCTAGTTTGCCTCATTAAGAGTTCTCACGCGTTGGTGTGCTCGCACGGTGATCAAATTGTGTCTGCTCCTCTCCGCTGTGTATCTTCCACTCGACCATTATCCAATGTGTCCTAGAAGGGGCTCAACATGTTCATCTGCTATCTGTCCAAGACGTCTAGTAGACGATGGATGACCCCCAGCTCCTTGCGTATACCCTGCTGTATAAATTATCCATGCTCCTAGGACATCGGTTGCTAGTAGGATGAGTCCTAGTGTTAGAAGCGAGAAATACTTGTGAATCGACATAAGGCTGGCTGAAAGTAATATAGGCTTGATGTTCCTGTTGTAGATGAGCTATCAGGAAAAGATACATCGAGTAAAGGTCTAATGAGAAAAGCCGTAGTGGGTTTGGCAGCTTAGATATATGGTCCGCAATAGATATGTAGGGTATCATTTCATTACTAGAGCAGAATTCCCACGTTTCGTTTGGTTCTGATGTTAAACTTGCGTTGCATTTAGACCTTTATGGTATCACCTATTAGTAGGTCGTACTATGAAGCTGCTAGGTTGGTGCCACTCAGCGTGTAAAGCCGCACTACATCTCCCTAACACAATCGTGGCCTAAATATCAAAATAGATAAGGATGATCTAGGTAAGACGTACCTACTTATGAAGAAATACAAAGTGTCTTTCTATAAGTACCTCGGAACTAGGGGGTTGAGAGAGAACAATGACCCATCTTAAATATATTAGCATTATATCCTCTTACGTACTCCTATGAAGAGGAAATGGTGAGTATCGAATATATTACACTGTTTCACAGACTGTACATTTCAGAGCCAACGAGCCACAGAACAAGGAATATAAAGGCGTCAACATTCTGGTTCAGGAGTGACAAATCATTGGTAGAAGAGAAACTAGCTGAGTAGGATCGATACCACAACGCCGATGGACCGGATTAGCGCTAGCCTTCGAGATGAGTATGTTCTACCTACTTTGTCGTATCTACCTCAAATCGAGTCTAATCCACCTTTCAAGAATACTGCTGTTTGAATATTGCACGTTTATTATTTTTATAGCATGCAAAGAAAAAAAAAAGGATCAAAAATCGTTCCATCATGGGTATCCTCAACGGCCATAAACATCGTAAAACAAAACAACATACCCATATGAATATAACACGAACCTCAAAACATATATTCCCATATTCTGGATCTTCCAAAAATCAAGCAAGTTGTCGCTCGACGTTGCGTGGTCCAGCCAAAAGCGATGGCGGGATCGGGGGTGCGGGGCCACTATACACAGGCCCACGGACTTCTCGGGAGCCGGGAGGGGGCGGAGGCGGAGGTAAAGGACGTCCGTAACGCGGGTGGTGGGCTTGAGGGTGAGGATAATGATGAGGATGGGGTGGCAAAGGTGGACCAGGGGGACCTCCGGCGCCAAAGGCCAGACGACTAAAGTCATCTGGAAGCCGCTGTGCCTGGTAGCGGTATTGAGCAGCCTGTGGGGATGTAGGGTCGACGTAACCCATGGATCGGTTCGGATCGCCGGGAAGGGAGACGAGAGAGGCACCGAGGGTGCGGGCGATGTCATCGAAGGTGACCTCCATAGGAGAAATGTAGGTGGTGTTGCTTTTTGCGGACCAGGCGAGAACATGGCCGCACACACGGCCGGTGGGACGGTCGAAGACCCATGCGCCGGAGTCACCAGGAGCTGTCGAATCAGGAGAGGTTAGCTTCATATTTACTCGATACGAGTCGATGTCTTAGGATCCAATGATGCTGTATGTTTACCAGCTAAGAAGGGTAACAAATGATGGGTGTGCATGAAAAAAAAAAAAAAACAAAAAAAGGGTATATAATTAAGGATCATATAAACATAAAAATGGATCCGCTGAAGTGCACCTCTTACCTCCGAAGTTACCATTGACACAAAAGCTGGTTGAGAATGAATGACGTCCATGAAGTTTGACCAATGTCATGGCCTTCGAGATCTGCCCTGTTTGCAGTCCACTTGTGCGGCCGCAGCAATGAACTTGCAAACCACCTAGCTCCTCCATCCGGGCTACCTGGTTCAGAAAGATGGGTTGTGGTGGGATAGGGCGCCCTGGACGAGCGATACTGGATCTGGTAGTATCGAGAATGATGTTGCGAGGGTCCATGCGGGACTCGTCGACTTTGATGAGTGCCCAGTCAATCTCATGTTTTAGACCCTTTCGGGTCCAACGCCGTACCCCAGATGATGCGTGGACATAACCTAGCGAGTGTGAGGCTAGATGCTCGTCGTCACGATCTTCTGGGGATGGAAAAAAGTCTTCATGTACGTCGTCAATGGCTGGTTGGGTGACAAGCAGCCGGGGTTCTTCGCCCGGTTCGATACCAGCGGTATCGCCGATGGACGCGGTGTCACCGTCATCGTCTTCTGGCCCAACGGAGTCATCATCTGACGAATCATCATCCGAAAGCCAGAATTCATCATATCCAGACTCAAGGCCTTGCGATGCATCGTCTCCGTCCTCAAGGTCGGAAATTTCAAAATCGAAATTAATGTCGGCCGAGTCATCTTCCTGATAGTCGTACCTGAATCCAGGATGTGGAATGTCAGATGTATCACGGGGCCAATTCCCCGCCGACGACCTGGAAGGGGCGTCTGGATTGGAGTCTCCGGTGCTAGTTTCTTGGCCTTCGTCTTCGCTGGGAGCTTCCAACATATGATGGACTGTCAGACCATATGGCAAGCCATCGACGATGACGGCACCACCGTACGAGACGGGTGGTAGGTGTTCTTCATTCTGAAAGGCACCGATAGACGCTCCGCATAGAGGTCGCTGCTGGTGACATGGATTGAGCTCTCGCTGTCGAAAGGGTGTATCATTGGTGGCATTGGGGCGAGTCTTGGCCGGCCTCCGGCGCCTGTTCCGAGGAACTTTAGACCGTTCGATATCGCCACGAAGGACAATCAAATCCCAGTCATCCCGGCCAAGGGCGAAGTGCTTTTTGAGAGCCATACGAACTTTTTTCACACTAGCGCAAGTAACACAGATCGTCGTTTTCGCACTTTCAGACGATTCGCCAGTCATGATGAGGTTTACTCCACACGACTCAGAAGACTCCTTCAAAATCTTCTGAAGAAGGCGACTCACTCGAGGCATTATGTGAAAATTCCACTCTTGCAGGTGCTCGTCCGGTATTTCCAAGTTCGGAAGTCTCTTGACGGTGCGTTTCTTCTGTGGCTTTTCGAAGTGCTTGTCTTCATTCACGACACCCCACGGATCGGTAGGAATGGTGGGAAGCTTTTTGTCATAGTTAGACATCTCCAGCTTCGATGATTTGTATGCCTTGACTTTTTCTTGGATGGTGACTGGCTCGGGGGTGGGGACAAGGGCAAGCGGAAGGCAGTCATCCAATTCTTCTGCCGAGGGTGCCGAGAATATATCAATCCTGCAACATGACCACAGAATCTTGCAGATTGTGTACATGAAGTTCATTGAAAAAGAGAATGTGCCATCAGGATCTGACAAGTCAAGCACCGGGTAGTGGTAAATTTGTGGAACACGGAGGCCAAGGTCGGTCATCGGTTGGGTTGATAAATGGAAGTTGGGGGCATCAAGGCACAATTGAACGGCCTGAAGATAAGCACCACCGCATTTTGGGCCAAGTTTCTTGACATAAAGATCTTCCACTCGATGCTTGAACCACGAGCGGTCATACTTCATCTTCCAAAGCCGCCCAACTGGTGCCCACAACCCTATCTCTAATAGAATGAGACCCAGCGAATAAAGGTCATAAGCCCATGCGCCATCATCGTCCACGTTTCTCTTGTCATCTGGGTGACGATACATTGCCGAAGACAACGGCTCAGGGGTTGGTCCATCCCCAGAGAAGCGTGCCGGAGAAGTGAGGTAAGGACGGCGAAGATCAGGTCCGAGACCACTTTCATCATCACTCGCATCACTTCGACCTGGGAAAAAAATAACGTTGCTGCTGTTGATATTTCCATGAACCGCATTCTGACTTCTTAAGTGGAGAGCTGACATTAAGAGATCATAAGCCAATCGAAATCGAGTATCGAGGTTCGGAACTCGATTTTCCCGGTACTCCTCTGCTGAAGGAAGAAGAGCGACCAATGGCTTGGGCTTTAGCTCCTTCAACAAGTCACTCGGATTCTGTAGGAATGGGAAGTAGTCGACCGGCATCTGATAAAGGAATGCATAGCGAGAATTCGAGTTATCAATGCAGTAGCCCAAAAATCGCATCAACCCTAAGTGCGAGATTCTGGCGTTCTGTAGTAACTGATCAAGAGACTTCTGGAGCTTTTCTAACCGATCACTCTTATTATCCATCTTTGATTCTGCCAATATAGGCATAAACTCGACAAGCACAGACACATGGGACTCTTTTGTGGAGGCAAGAAGATGCGACGCCGATGATTTCAGACGTCCAATGGCACGCGAATTGGAAGATGCCGCAACAGGTTCATATGGGGGAGGGCTATTGTCGTGGGCCGCACCGTATAGTTGTAGAGCAGAGCGATCGATGAGGAGATGGTTCAATGGCAGGAAAGCACTAAGGGAGTCACGGTGCGTGGTCGTGGGCGAGTAAGTAAATGAGTCGAACATTTGCTTTGGGCTTTGTACCTTCTCCTTGGATTCGGAGAACGAGCCGTGAGACGAATCATAAGGTGAATTGAGGTTAGGTCGTGGGCGGCGCGCACTGTTCCTGCTGGATGACATGCTGGAAGCCATTGTTCGCCGGGAGCGCGAGAGATCATAAAGGGTATCAATGCAGCCGGTGAGTTCATTCAAAATTGTGTTGGAGCGATTTATATCATCCTCCGTCCATTGCGTCTTAATAGGTCTGCTAGCAAGGGTATCCTTTGATGGTATATCGACTTTCCGTTCCTTGGAAGGAAGCATGGGCGCATCTAAATGCTGGATTTGTTCGGCATCGTTGAGAAGTTCTTGAATCGATGACATGACACTCTCAACAACATCGCTGAATCCTGCAGCAGTCAACGATTCGTCGATGTCGTTGGGCTGCGCGGCGCTTGCATCGCTCCAATCTAGACCCCATGCCAGTAATCGGTCCCTCTGTTTCTGGAAACTCCCGTGGAGGGCGACGAGCTCAGGGTCGTCCAGGGCCTTTGAAGCTGTTGTGACACTCTCGCAAGAGGTCTTCGTATCGGTATATAATTTCGTGAGGCGTCGCTGGAGAAAGCCGCCTCCTCCTCCATGTCGAAGGACTGACATCTTGGCGATTGTGGAGGGGATCGATAAGGACAAATATAGTATCGAGCATTAGAGACAAGGCACTGCAGTGAGAACGTTCAAGAGCACATAGTGAGAGTCGCGGAAAAGCAAAGAATCCATCGGATAATAGGGAATCGACAAAGACGGAGCAGTTTCAATGGGTGCCTTGAGGCGATGAAGGCCGATAACCACAGAACGACGCATTGAGGGAATCCTGTTGCCTAACCAATGAGCGATCACAAGAGATGTCAACAGTGGGGTCACGAGCGGTCACGAGTCAGGCAGCAGGTAATGAATGTTTAGATTACGGTATTACCAGTACCAATTACAGATATATAAAGTTCCTGCCTCGGGCATTACATCAAATGATGTGCACGAAGTACATATGTTAATACATAGTACTTGCATTCTATTCATTTGAGTTAATTTGTACATACAATAGAGTTAAAAAAAAGTAACAAAGTCACCGGAGAGAACATGCCATCAAGGCATAAAATTGTCACTCATCCGATTCATCACCCTGTCATCACTCGCGACACACCAACATCCCGTGCTCGTTTCTCACTGAAATTATGCAGTCTCTCTCCAATGAGATAGACTTCATCGCGGATATTGGTACGCCAGACCGCCACTCGTCTCAGCAGTAAATGCACCATCCATACAGACAGCACGGTCAACAGTGTGATAGGGTAAGCATAACGGTAAATATTAGGCTGCACTCCGGTGTGAGAGTAGAAAATTGTCCAGCGCACAATAAACCCAAAAGACAAGGGCAGGGTTACTGCGATTGTAGTGAATAGCATGATTGGAAGAACAAGGGCACGAGTGGCGAGGCTCGCATTGGGTCTCAGCCAACCATCTTGGAAGACGCTGTTGACTGCAGCGGCCACCCAGGAATGGGGCTGCCAGAAGGTCAACTTGATGGCCATCTGGACATACAACACCCCGAGTGCCCAGTCCTGAACGACATGGACAACATGAGATTCTCCGTCACCAAAGAGGGTGTGCGCTGGAATGAGAATGTATAGTTCAGTGAGCAGCGCGAAGAGTGACGGTAGAATGATAATGGCGACATGGACTATGTAGAGAAGTCGAGCAGCATGCATCACGAGGCCCAAGCTGGTCTGGGCTGCTTGGCGAGGAGAGCGAAGGTATGCGCCTGTATGCTCTCGCACGGATTCAAGTGCGGCACTGGAGTAGTACGCCAGGTAGGCAAGTGCACCGACCATACAAAGACCACTTGAAAAGGCGTAGACGTCGTTCACCGGAGCTAGGGTAGAGGAGTAGGAGCCGATGATTTTCCGACCAATGACCAAGGGAATAATGGTGATGCCTACCCCGGTGGTGGCGGCAAATAACCAGATTAGAAGAATGAAGGCAGCGATCCGAGTCCGGAAGGACGGAGGGATATAAACTTTGGTGAACATGTTGCTAGATCGGCCATGTAACCCATCGGCAGGATCAGGCTTACCATCAACACGTTCATTGTCTTCGGTGACCTCAAGGAAAACGCGGTTGCCTTTGGGGATGCGGACCTGATCAGAGCCAGGGGCGCGCACGTATCGACCGTCGCGCAGGAAGTAGACATCAATGTTTTCCCGTTCGGCTGCAGCCTGCTGATCACGTCCAATTACTGGATGTTCCCAGTCACCCTTGCTTCTAGATAGAACACCCCACCAGGTCTTCCGGACATGGTAGCCTTCCTCCTCCAGGTGTCTTTCGGGGAAGAAAAAGTTGCTGAGACGCAGGTAATGGGCACACTTGTGGAACCACCAGTTATACAAATCATGCAATCCATCCGAAGGTTTGAATGATTGGATGACTACAGGCAACACAAAGTTGTAGAATAGCAGATCAACCGGGAACTCAAGCATCGGGGCACTGGCAGACCAGTGAATTGGGAGAACACCATCGAGGGCAAAGTGCAAGCCCCAGACGACACCTCCTAGACAGACGATCACTAGCGCACCGTATACGAGGGCACTAAACCCTATCTTACGGAGCTGGGTAGTGATGCTGCGTTCGAGAACATCACGTATTGGATGGAAGGTTGGATCATCGGGGTCACGAATGAAGTCTAGAGTAAACAATTAGCGAAAGGATCAAGCTCCAGCAATAGAATCACAGCACTTACAAAGCACACCGCTTCTCAAAATCTTTCTGCACAT
This sequence comes from Penicillium griseofulvum, assembly GCF_001561935.1. Lineage (NCBI taxonomy): Eukaryota > Fungi > Ascomycota > Eurotiomycetes > Eurotiales > Aspergillaceae > Penicillium > Penicillium griseofulvum. The sequence goes on from NW_024467419.1 coordinate 1,757,957, forward strand.
GGAAACAAATAAGGCGAAGTGGAACATGTAACACGTCCCAACAAACCAATGCACGAAAAGTGAAGTGAGCGGGGAAGCAACAGTAAAAGCGATACGAGAGGCCACGGTAGCTTCGGAGAAGAGTGGAAGCAAAGCAAGATCAAGAAGACTGCCACAATACAAAGGGAAGACAATCATCTCAATCCCTATGATGAGAATGACCTTCATAACTCCTCCGGCTTGTATCAGGACCTCAGCAAGCAGACCTTCCATTCTTTGTCCCCGATTGGCGCCAGAAAGCAGCCCTGTGATCCGTAGATAGAGAAGCCCTATCATGAATGCAAGCAAATATCCCATGAAGATAGCAATGACACGATCCTTGGAATCCCAGACCGCCAGGTCATAATCGACCGGTAATGTGGCAGAGGCTGCTTTTGCTGCACTTGCGCTCATCAACCTTGTTCCAGGCATCGAGAAAAGTGATGATTTAGCGAAGGTGGTGAGTTGTTGTTGAGCTTGACCAACAAAGTTCTTTAAATGGGAAAGGTCAAGATCCAGAGATAGGGCACCGGGAACGCCGAGAGTCACAATCCGGAGTGGGAAGTCATGTAGGATAAACTTAACAATGGCAAATACAGATTGGAACACAGCACCAAGGCGAGCCTGGTGCAATTTAAGCGCCTGGTGTGAGAGCACTGAGAACATGGGAATATCAGACTCATGGAAAACTAGGAATGCTTTGATCACTTTGTTCAAGCGGTGACTGCTTGCATCAATGAGGGAGAGCGATGCACTGGTGACTGAGTTGTCCCGAGGGATCCATTCCCCAATAGGCAAAAGAGCACTGAATGGGCTCAGTACAATCTTGAAAACAAAGCTGAACCAGTACATGAGATATCCCACGACACCAATAAGAGTATCAAGAGCGATGTCTGCAACGACTTCCACCGCGGTGATAGGGACACCAATGATGAGTTCAAGAGGGTTGGCCAACAACACAAGGGCAATTTTACCCCATAGGTACGGGAGCCAGATACCGATGGCGACTGTGAACGCAATCAGAAGGGCACAGAATACACCGTTCTGGAAAAGCCCGAAAATGGGACCATGCATGCCAATGAGGTCCATGATCCCTTCGAAATCGTCACCTTCGATTGCATCGATGTCGTTAGGGTCCAGCCCAGCATCCGCCGCGGCGGCAGCAGCATTTGCGGCAGCGTTTCCTTGGATTTGTTCCATCCGATTTGGCAAGGGCACGAATGGGTCTTCCAAGGCTGGATCCTGAACAATATGTCCCTCGTCTTCGGGAACTGGTTCTTCTGTACCGCGCTCTACGGGTATGATATCTCCCCAAAACCATTCGAACACCCGTTCAATGATGCCCTGTGGAAGCCGATCATCCACTTGCACATTGCCGACAGGGATGTCATTGTCTCTGGTCGATGGCCCATAAGTCACGTTCTGGGTAGAAGGTCCGGCGTCCGTATCAGGTGGGTGATCATCACCATGGTCATCTTGGAAATCAAGATGGGCAGCGTCTAAGAGTCCTGGGTCTTCGGGATCGCGGGGGTGAGTAGAAGGCCCTGCTGCTGGATCCCGGTTGATGGTGGCTCCAGTGATTGCATTCACAATCCAGTCCAGGTCATCCCCATGAGCCTCTTCGCGGAGGATGCGCAGCATTTCTTCGTGGTTACCATGAGTCCGGGCCACTAGGTCCCGGAAAGCCAGAGCACGAGCCGTAGGAGGGGGGCCTCCTATTTCATAATCAGGGTTGTTCCCATTGTAGTCTCGTAGCTCTGCTTCAAACCCAGGGAGACCGTAATCAGATTCATTTGAGGACGGAGCTGGGGAGTGAGGAGCAAAATGAGGGAGGTTGTCATTGTCCAACTCATGGGCTTCGGCGCGTTCATCGTTGACCTCATTTTCTATTTGAGCTGGAATGGCTTCAGGTTGTCCAAGACCAGCTTGTTCGTTTAATCGATCATTTACCCGATTATTGGCATTTGCAACCAATTGAAGAGCAGCCTCGCGCTCTCCTTCTGCGATGTTTACCATGGGTTGCTGTTGCACAACCCATTCTCGAATCAGGAAGAGTAGAATAAATGCAACGACTACAAGAAGGGTGATGAGCTGGCCCTCCAACGTGTCCATGATCATGTTGTTAATTGTTGGATACGGTGTCAACGAGTTCAGGAACTTGACATCCGAAAGCCATGATGGATATCGAGGTTTGGTCGAGCTAGCCGTGACGTTGTTTTGTGTGTTGCCTTGTCCGACAGTCGAGGTAAATGCGGACATGAAGAGAGTAGGAATCACTTTTTTGATAAGGGTGAGCATGAGTGGCTCACCAGCTGCGAAATTGAGAATGGACGACCGTGCAGATGGTACAGCAGTAGCAGATGAGATAGCGGCATTAGAAATGGTCGAAGTAATCGAGTCAGCTACTGCTGCAGCGCTTCCATTTGAGAACAGTTGCCCTAGACCATCTTGGGCGGTTTGTGCGGCCTGGTTTCGAATGCTTTCATTAGCAGACCACCGGCCATCAGCAAGCCAAAACAGTGCCCTCCAGATTGCCCGCATCGACCAGGGTAGCCATCCCAACCAAACAAATGCAACCAGAACAAATCTCAACCATGTCACCAGAGTCCGAAAGCATTGGATCAAGGCTTGCTTCGCAAACAGAGGTGCAGGAAGGCTCTGGGGCATATTTGGGTCATATAGTTTGGTAAATCGGAATGGCGTTTTGCAGAGCTCGCAGTGTTTCTTCTGCGAATGTGACAACCATTCAACCAGACATGTTTGGTGGACAAATTTAATACTTCCGCTGCACTTGCACGGGTAAAACAGAGATTCCTCTTCCGTTGCCTCGCCATGACATATCCGACAGGTATCCAGGTCGTCAAATCCTTTTTCCCTTTCATCATACGCCGGGTCGTTCATTACATCGGGAAAGGTGTTATTCGCATTGTCGCGGAATTGGTAGTCCGCGGGCTCCATAATTCGTGAATCTCGCCGAGTTGACGGTGGTTGATCAGATGTTCACCATGTTCCTAGTCGAGCGGGAATGGTAAAAGATCTAAACATGCGGAAGGCTTGTGTTGGTGGGGTAATCCGAGGTGGGCTGAAGAGGGATAATTTAGTAAGGACAAAATTAACATGGCTTTTATATAGGAGTATCATACCTCACAAGCGTAATCTGTAGATCATTGGTGCTTGTAACAAAGCAATTCAGCCCAGGTGCCCAGCCCGGGGCCATCCAATTCGCTGACTCAGGGGTGTGTAATGTAAGTACATTAAATACGCTATTCCCTGCTTATCAAAGCAGCGTTAGCCCTGGGTATTGTTGTATCTGCAGTACAGGTAGCCACCGATGACCTCACTAAGGTGCTCTAAAAAAACAAATCCTTGATTATTGTGTCATATGCGATCGGATCCCCTTGTCCCCTTAATGTAATAAAATCACTACACTTTCTCATCAGACCTAAAGCTGATGCGTTTGACCATTACATCCTTAAAATCCAACAATCTTGAAAAATTGACCCAGCCTACTTAAGGTATCTGACCGCGGCCCGTGAAAGTTGCTAGCGCCAAGACCGACGCGAGCATTTCGCCTACAGCAGCTAATTTGCTTCGATTTATTCAGTCTTGAGTTCCAATATCGAAAAAGTCATATTCAACCGGGCTGTGAGCTTCTCTCCGATGCAGCGATAATCCTCTACCGAGCCGACTCGATCTAAGTGTGTGGAAGGGAAGCCCTCCGCAGATTACGGCGACCTCGAATCTCAGGAAATCGCGTGACCTCGACAGGGTCACCCTTAGTTGCTATGGCAGTGAAAGAGAATGGACAAGTGACAGAAGTCACGTCTAAAGTCAATGGTCGAACGGATCTTGAAAAGCCACGGAAGAAGGGCTTCGTGCGATGGACAGTCGGACTTGTCGTGAGGTGAGTGGTGGTATCGCCATCCTCATACATAATCTGAATCCTCTTTTAATCTCTTCAATTCTCAGGCTGTGTATCTGGTACGCACTCCTGTCGCCATTCCTCAGATGCCCATCCCACCTCGAAGACCTCACGGAGATCTCGCCTCGAGTCTGCAAGCCATACCTGATTGCTCGTTCACATGTGGAACCTTATGTGACGCCATATTATGATATTTATGCGGCGCCTTACGTCGATCAAGCCCAGCCATACGTGGAAGTGTTTAATCACCGAGTTTATACCCCGGCATCCAAAGTTGCCAAATCCGGGTATGAAAAGTACGGAGCGCCGGCATTGAAGCAAGCTCAGGCCTATGGGGTTGAGCAATGGGAAAATCAAGTCACACCAAGACTTCACACTGCTCAAAGTAAGGTGCACCAGCTTTATCTAGTCGAGGTCGATCCCTATGTCCAGCAAAGCGCTGCTATTGTCTCTCCGTATTATCAGAGGGCCCACAATGTTATTCTCACTGTGTATCAGGGCCATCTGGTACCTTTCTACGCCAGTTCCAAGCCTTTCATCTGGAAGGCTTACTCCACTGGCCAGAGTATTTTGACAACCCATGTCATGCCCCGGGCGCAGTATGCATGGTCATCTGCGGTCTACTTTGCTAATAGCTCACTATGGCCTCACGTTACCGGTCTTTACTCTGAGCAAGTGGAGCCCCAGCTAGTCAAGATTGGCCAGCGGTTAGCAAGCTACAGGGAGGGCAAGCGACTTCGCGCTGTGATAGAAGATGTGGATAGGTATATATAGTTCCCTGATTTCTCCAACCCATGGCTTGCTAACCATGATGATTGGCAGTTCGACTGTGCAGCCTGTTACCTCCTCGACCACCAAGTCAGAGGAGCAAATCCACACCACGACCACTGTGACCTCAACCTCCACGCCCCTGTCTCCTGCCCAACCCACACTGACTCCTACCGAGCAAGCGCAGCAAGCCCGTGAGAAGATAGATTTGGACCTTGAGCGGTGGCAGGGAAAGTTTGCTCTCGCGGCTAATAAAGGTATTGAAGACCTTGAGGAACGTATTGGGGAAATCGTATCCGCCCTAGTTGCAAGCAGCGCGAACAGCCATGGCCAGAGCCTTTCTACCGCGCTTCAGTCGGTTTCCGCTGAGCAGATTTCCTCCGTCAAACAACGTATCAATGAACTCGCAGGTTCAATGCCAGAGGAGGACTCCCCGGAGATCGAGAAGTCTACTAGCGACTTGCTGGTTGGAGATATCCGAGCTTCTGCTATCTTTGTGAGAGATCGCGCACATGCACTCCGAGAGTGGTCTATCTCGTTTGAGGACGAACTTGTTCGTCGAGTCACTGCTGCCGTCAATTCGACACTGGATGTTCTGGACAGCATTCGCGATCTAGGCCTACAGGAAATTGGTATGCGCTGGGCGTGGATGGATGGTGTCACATACAAGGATTGGGCTAAGTACCATGCCCTCAAAACGCAACTCGAAGAATGGCGCGCCGACATCCGAAATGTCGGCATGAATCACAAATCCGTATCTGACGCTAGAGCCGTGGCCAGTGACATCCTGGACCAGGGCATGCATGAAGCCGAACAAGCTGCCAGAGAACTTGTCCGGTTGAAGGATGTTGGGATCTGGAAGATCGCTGCTCGTGAAGTAAGCGATAATTTCGACACTCGCACCGGAGCCCCGCCGGCTAGGCCCAAGCCCCAGGAGACTGAGGAACCTGACGAAGAGGCCATCAAGGTGGATTCCGAACACGATGAGTCTCCCGAAGCCATGTCAGCGTCAACATCTGACGACACTTACGAGGAAGCACACTCTGCCGATGGACCTTCCACGGCTGTTGATGCTGAGGCGTATTTTGATGGCGCGGACGAGTCTGTTATGGATGATGATATTCTGGTAGAAGAGCAGCCCTCAACGAGATCCGCCTTTGGTGTTGCGGCTGCCGATGCAAATTCGCATCAAGCACCGATCTTGGATGACGAAGGTCACGATGTCCTAGACAGTCTGGCAAGCAAGGCCAGCGACACCTACGCCGAAGTGAGCAATGCTGTCAGTGAAGCTATTTACGGTGCATCGACAACCTCCGGAGTCGGTGAGAAGGCAGCATCATTGGCCAGCGAACAGTACTCTCTTGCCTGGTCCGCCGCCTCTACCGTTATCCATGGCACTCCTCTGAGCCCCCGGGAGCAGGTTTCCAGTGCCGCCTCTGAAAAATATAGCGAGGCTGTAGCCGCGTAAGTTGTATAGAATATCCAGCTTCTTTTAAAAATTGCATACAAAATCGAATTCTCGCTAATGCGAATTTCTGCCACAGTGCGTCCTCGGTCATTTACGGCACTCCAACACCGATTGTCCAATCTTTCATGGGCGGAGCCAGCTCAGCATTTGCTCATTCGACAGAGCAGGCTAAAGTACTCTATGAGATCGCAAAGTCTCAGGTTCTTGGCCAAATGGCTGAATCTAGCGCTCCTGCTCATTCCCAGCTCCTAGCTTCCATAGAGTCGGCCTATTCGGAGTCTCTAAAATATGCCACAGATGAGCTGGAGTCGAAGCTCCGCGCTGTTCGTGCTACCGCGACGCCATCCAACGCTGGACCTCTGGCCCAAATTTCATCCATCGCATCTTCCCGCCTAAGCCAGGGACTGAGTTTAGCATCCGAACAACTATCTCAAGTGCAGCAACCAGAGCCAACAGCCAGTCCTCGGGGAGGTCTCGACCCATTCGTGCTTGATGCCCAGCGTCGATACTACGAGGCAGTCGGTTTGGCCCATGACCACTACTCCGCTTTTGTCTCTACGGCATCTGGAGCGGTCTATGGTTCTCCAACTCCAACTCCAGCCAAGGGAATCATTGAGGAAGCTGGCTCACAGTACGAGCGCGCTTCCTCGTTGGCTTCTGCCAGCCTTGCCGCTGTTGTCGCATCGGCAAGCTCGGTCATCTCTTCTGCGGATGGTGGCAAAGCACAAGGTATTATTGATGATGCTTCATCCAGATACAATGCCGCCCTCTCTGCGGCTTCTTCATCTCTCTCTGAGGCCTCCATTTCGGCCAGCTCGGCTATCTATGGAACTCCCACCGGCCCTGTAGAGTCACTTTCTAGTCAGGCATCTGAAAGCTGGGAAAATCTCATCTCTAAAGCCAGCGAGCAGATCTACGGCACACCAACACCGTATCTGCAGCAAGTGCTGAACCATGGGCGTCCGCAGTTTGAGGCAGTCCAAGAACTCGTCTCTGAACTGATCGTGGGCAAGCAGCCTTCGTTTACCGAGAGTGTGCTGAGCAAGCTGCACGCGGCATACGAGACGCCATACCCAGCTGCTGCCATCTCATCTGCCTCTAGCTACGTTAATGAGGCTTACGGATCAGCATCCTCCGCCGCCGCTTCTATCGTTTCGGAACCCCCAAGCGTAGAGGACATCATACAACACGCGAATGACCAACTACATGCTGCTGTTGAAGCCGCCAGCGTTGGTATCTACGAAATTCCTAAGGGTTCCTATGAAAAGGCCACCGATGCTGCAGCCGATGCCTACACAACAGCTTCTGCCCAGATCAGTGGTGCGGTTTACGGCAAGGAATCTGGTTACATCGATCGCGCCAAGGATTCTATTGAGAGTATTCAATCCAAAGCCAGCACTGCTATTTATGGCCAGGAACCCAATGCAATGGAGAGCGCGGGTTCACGCCTCATCGAAGCCCTTGAGAGCGCCAATTCCCAACTGACTCATCTAGCCGCAAGCTATGGCAGCGTCGCGTCTGAGGCAGTCGAGACCGCCGCATCCCACGTTGAGGATGCAACAAGCAGCATCAAGAGTGCTGCAGCTTCAGTCAAAGATGAACTCTGATCCATTTTAATCCGGCGTGTATCATCTTTTCGTTCATTTTTCTCTTTTGGTTCGGACTCACCCAGTTTGTTCCAAAGGAAAACCATCCTTCGGGAATGCCATGCGCGGCCCACGACGCATTATTCCCCATATAGTTTGTCACGACGGCCATATGCTCATGATCTGCATGCAACATTCAGTTTTGCTTTTTTCGGCTTCTATCTTCTCATTCTGCGTTCCTCTAGTCACTTCCTGGTCAAAATACTAGGCTTGCTTTGAAGTGATATATATACGTTCGGTACATAATGAATTGAATTTTCTAGTTGTATGTAAGTTTTTCAATTGTGAGAGAAAAGTGAAATAATGTTCTGTATCAAATGCTTGGCCTGCAAAACACGTAGGCAAACCTTTATGTAGCTTGAACTCAGCTCGAGGGTCCCCAACTGATAAAGATATAGAACAAAAAGGGCGCTTGAGATTGGCAACCAGTAGAGACAGGAAGGACCTTAGAGCTCCCATTCTATATAAGCTCATTTTGTACATATCCTCCATACTCCAGCAGAATCACCGATACTTCATAGTGGAGCCTCTCTTTTCTTTCTTCAACTGCGTCTTGCTCTTTGGGGCATCGCCTTCTTGGCTAGCATCACCACCACCCATTCCAGCAAACCCCTTCTTCACGCCCATTATCGTGGTATAGGCAGCATACACAGAATACAATGGAATCACAGCCCACAACCACCAGGCCCGGTCGTTGAAGAGGCATACAGCGACAATGCATCCCTGAGTCCAGTAAAGCACATCCCACATATACTCCGTCAGGCCAGTGGCGTTGAGATCTTCGCCAGCGGAACGCAGAGAGCCGTCCTCATTGTAGCGGGGCCGGCCCATCCGGTCTAAGTAGTATTCAATGGCGAGAGTTGGAACAGCTAGGAAGACATATGGCTTCAACGAACGCGGCCGCTGGAAGACAAAGTGCAGGAGGAGGAAGAGCAGGTGCAATGCAGCAGAGACAAGGTGGGTACGGCTGAGTACTGCGCCATTGCGGGTCGCCAGAGATTTAGCAGCTTTCTGGGATACAGTCAGAAAACTCCCTGCACAATGATCAGAGCTAACTCACCTGAGCCATGATTGAATGCGATCACCAAGTGATCTGCAATATGGTGCTAAAGATGATCCTTTCCAGGTACACAATGCTGCAGATGAATTGACCAAGCTTTCCTCCTTTTCAAATGATAAGCAAGTGACGAGAATCCGAGGCTAAACCGAAAAAGAAGAAGAGAGGGGACATGCATGACAGCTATAGCACATCTGGTGATTGTTGCCCTCCACTACCCTCACCGCCCAGCAACAACGGCAGAAATGACAAAGGCCGCTTCAGACCAAAATAACAGAAAGAACGACCGAAGCTCGTCTCATCTTGAGCACATCTTACAGTCCTCTACTTCTTTGGAAATGTTCCTGACATTCTGAGAGACTGATCCTGCGTCCGCAGATGACGTAACCAGAGGAATCCCTATTCGTTTCTTTCTATCTTTCATCCGCTTACGATTTCCGGCTTGGGTTTACATTCCTCATTGTTCCACACCTGCGTACCGAAAGCAGTCGATAGCTCCTGCATCTAAGAAAATTCAAAGACATTGGACTTGCTGCTGTCCATGTCTAGTAGCTGTTGATGGACCATTCGATCACGCTGCAACAACTCACTCGATCGCGTCGTTTTCTCCCCGCGTCTTGGAGGACATTACAAAGGCGCCGGACACTGATGTTACAGTAACGCCGACTAACCCACTCTCCCAATCGCATCATTACCACAACCTTCGATAATCACTACACAATCCCCTCCCTGCCTTGAGCTGTCGCATAACGTGCTGCCGACCCCTCACCATGGCCTTGTCCACCGGGCATGTTGCCAGTCAGCTAAGGCACCTCATTTATTACCAACTTGACAATAACCTAATCCGCAATGCGCTCTTTCTCGCTGCACGCCTCCTCGCTTATGAACCCCGATCCTTTGAAGCTCAATACCTACTCGCTCTTTGCCATCTACATAACGGGGAAGTGAAGGCGGCGTTCGAATGCAGCCAGGCTTCGGGCTCGCGCGGTCTGCATGCCGGCTGTGCCTACGTTTTCGCTCAGGCCTGCCTGGACCTGGGAAAATACTTGGACGGTGTTACAGCTCTGGAGCGCAGCAAACCCCACTGGGTCTCCAAGAACCACTGGAGTAAGCCCCGTCAAACTTCTCTAACTTCAAATTCAAGCGCTTATTACATTATAGATAAGCATAGTGAAACCCAGCGCCAGCACCTGCCTGATGCTGCGGCTGTTTATTCTCTGCAGGGAAAACTTTGGCACGCACATAAAGATTTGACCAAAGCAGTTGACTGCTACGTGGAGGCACTAAAATTGAACCCCTTCATGTGGGATGCATTCCTAGGGCTTTGCGAAACAGGTATGCCCGGCTTCTTCTTTTGGGGTGGCCTTTTCTAACACAATCTCAGGTGTCAATATTCGTGTCCCGAATATCTTCCAGCTCAGCCCAGAACTTCTTGCAATAATATCTTCATCGCCGGAGGAAACAGCTACTGCGCCAGACAATGTGTGTTACGAAGAAGGTAACTTTCCCGTGCAACCTCCTGGTAACCCTGAATCCGACCCTTTTATGGTCTCTGCCTCTCGTGGCGAGACTGACGCCACATTTGGGAGCTCTGCTCTTTGGGAAAAGTTGAATGGGAGCTCTGCCAATTTTCCTACTTTGGCACAACCTGTCTTCCACGACGGAATGGAGACCCCAGGCGCACAGAGCAGTGGCTCCGATGATTTCCGCATTGCGAATGGCGTCACTGACCCAGAAGCTGGATGGGAAGCACCATTAGCCCCTGCTCGAAAGACGCGGACAATCCAAACTATGAGCCTTGACCATACCGGGCAACCTCCACCGCGAATGCGACCAACAGGCATCAGACCTCGACACAAAACACGAACCGAACCAGAAAGTCAGCCGACTGCTCCAGTAGAAAGAGACCCCTCTCTTGTATCCAGATTCGGCGACCGCAAGCGCACAGTCTCTGGGCAAGTTGCCCATCCCCCTCCTTCGTCACAACCGACTGAACCAGGTGCACCCCAGCGCCGAAGCGTTCGCCTTTTCAACCAGATCAAACCTACAACCAGCAAACTTTCAAACAGCACGCTTACCGGCAGGGATGGTCGCGAAATGAAGAAGTTGAGAGGAGGGCCTACGAAAGGACGGGTAGGTGCGCCCACTGTCGGGCGTGTTGTGAGTGGCAATCGAAAACCCATGGAGACACCCGACAACGATGGTAAAGATAATCGGACTGGCTCGTCACAATCCCATCCTGCTGTCCCTCCTATGCCCAAAAATGCCGAAAAAACCAAAGAGCTCGAAGCATTGGATTGGCTTTTGGGACTTTTCAATAAACTTGCATCTGGATACTTCTCATTGAGTCGTTACAAGTGCGCGGAGGCCATCAGCTCTTTCAATTCTCTCTCCCAGGGGCAGCGTGAAACCCCTTGGGTTTTGTCTCAACTTGGACGGACCTATTTCGAACAAGCAAGCTACACAGAAGCTGCCAAGTATTTCTCCAGGGTTCAGAAATTAGCGCCCTCTCGCACCGAGGATATGGAGATATACTCCACTGTCTTATGGCATCTGAAAAGTGATGTAGAACTGGCTTACTTGGCACATCAGCTACTCGAAGCGGATCGTTTATCCCCTCAGGCATGGTGTGCTATTGGCAACTCTTTCTCTCACCAACGGGATCACGATCAAGCGCTCAAGTGCTTCAAGCGTGCGACCATGATTGATCCTGGATTTGCATATGCTTTCACGCTACAGGGACATGAATATGTCGCCAATGAAGAATATGATAAGGCATTGGAGGCCTATCGCCACGGCATCAACGCCGACAATCGACATTATAATGCTTGGTACGGACTGGGGACTGTCTATGACAAGATGGGCAAGCTTGACTTCGCTGAGCAGCATTTCCGCAATGCAGCCAGTATCAACCCGACGAATGCAGTGCTCATTTGCTGCATTGGTCTGGTATTGGAGAAAATGAACAATCCCCAAGATGCCCTGGTTCACTATGGTCGAGCCTCCGCACTAGCCCCCAACTCAGTATTGGCGAAGTTCCGGAAGGCGCGCGTACTGATGAAGCTGCGTGAATACAAGTTTGCCTTGGCAGAATTGAAGGTTCTAAAGGACATGGCACCGGATGAGGCAAACGTACACTACCTTCTTGGAAAGCTGTACAAAATGCTCCACGACAAGGCCAACGCTATCAAGCATTTCACAGCGGCCTTGAACCTGGACCCAAAGGTAGGTCTTAATCATTAATGTTCCGTTCCCTTTTTGAGTTCTTTCTGACTGTGATCCCGCACAGGCTGCACAGTACATCAAGGACGCGATGGAGTCGTTGGACGACGACGATATGGAGGATGAGGACATAGCGTAGACCTGTGATGTTCCAGGTCTTTCTCTTGGGTTCCTACGGGGCCCTCTTTATGAACTTGGCGTTTGAGGGCCTCTTTGCACAGCATCACTGGGGAGTTTTCTTTTCCAGGTTTAGACATCTGGCATACGATGGTGTTCTGTACATTAATTGAACGATTTTCCTCGGACATGCATAATGAGGATGATGCATGCATAATTCCATTATTTTTTTCAAGGAAACTGATTCTTGGTATTGCATCCTCAAAATATAGCTGATTCTACAATATGCATGTCCCCGCAAGTGCCCTGGTGACATCGTCATATGCATCTTCCAGGCGGTAAGTCGGCTTAAAGGCAGAAAAACGATTCAACGTTTCTACTCCGATTTGCCCTTCCCCACAAGCCATGCATGGCTCAGTCTTGGATTTGATCTGCTATTCCTCTTTTCTTTTTTAATTCCTTTGTATTACCGTCGTGGGTTGGGTGTTGTCTACATAACAAAGAACAAGGTACGTATCCTGTTGGGAAGTATAATTTCTGTCCTCTGACCGCGTTTACCCAGCTATTCTTGACTCGCCCCAACAACCGTCATCATGTCCTTCGGCTCTTATATTACTTCGGGTGTTAGCGCTTTCGTGGTGTTGACAGTTTCCCTCTTTGCACTCGGACAAAAGGTGCCCCGGGCCGCTTTCTTTGCCCGGTGTCTCGCCTCATATGGCTGTCTCCTCGTTTCTGCCGCGTATGGAGTGGTCGTCTCGATCTGTCTGCGGTTAGTTGGATACGGGCGTGTTTCACAGTGGGCAGCAGGCCGCAGCTTCAAGTGGCTGATGCGATTTACAACCGGTGTCACATTCGAGGTTGTTGAAGGCGAAGAATACCTCTCCACTCGTCCAGCCGTCTTCATTGGTAACCACCAAACTGAGCTCGACGTGTTGATGCTTGGCTGTGTCTTCCCGCCATACTGCAGTGTGACTGCCAAGAAGTCATTGCGGAACATTCCTTTCCTGGGCTGGTTCATGTCTCTGTCCCGGACCGTGTTCATTGACCGTGCCAACCGGGAGACAGCCCTCAAGGCTTTCGATGGCGCGGCCGCCGAGATGCGCGATCACCGCCAGAGCGTCTTTATTTTCGCTGAGGGTACCCGCAGTTACTCCGACGAGCCTACCCTACTACCCTTCAAGAAGGGTGCTTTCCACCTTGCTGTCAAGGCCGGTGTGCCGATCGTGCCGATTGTGACGGAGAACTATTCGCACGTTCTGTCGCCTCGTGCCTGGCGATTCAACGCCGGGGCTATCAAAATCAAAGGTTGGTCATACTAAAAGTTACTGATCGTAGAGCATGGCTAACAATTCTGAAACAGTCTTGCCTCCCATCCAGACTCAGGATTTGACATCGGGCGATGTGGATAGCTTGACCCAATCGACGCGGGATTCAATGTTGAAAACCCTTGCAGCAATGTCCCATGCGCAGAAGAATGAGGTTGATGGTGCTCGCACCAACGGCGTCTCCAGCGCCGTCGAAATCTAAGTGCAAGATAAATTGTGCTTTGTCACATAGCTCCGCGCTCAGTACTAACCATATGCCTCTTTTTGACTTGAGTGCATAACAGCAGAGAGCAAACCTGGACACCACAATTAACCAAGCAATCCGGCACTGCATTCACCGCAGTGTATTTCTGTCCACTTCTTGGATACCCAAGAAATAGAATTTGAAGGTCCCAGACGTCGAACCTATCCGACACCATCCTTCATTGCTCAGGATATCAACAATAGTCTAGACATTGGCATTGCCTCTGGACCGACTTTTGACTCTTGATCCAACTCTTCCCCCTTTGGAATTTAAAATGTATATATTCTTAGCGCAACGCATGACATGACCCGGCTACTGTTGGATACTTGCTTTTTTTACTCTTATATACTTGGTCTACACTCGTCCATAGAATAGAAATAGGCTTGGATTCTTTTACCCGTTACCGCGCATCTTGTACTTTATCTTCGCAGAGTGCCCTTGCAGCTGACGTTTCAGTAGTTAAATCAAAAGTGAATATCCATCATAAAGGTCATTGTACATCTCATCGGCACTAGGTAGCCTTCCAGAAGAAGAATTACAACTGCTTCTACTTGGAACAAAAGGATATATGTAGTAATCAGAATAAAACGCGCAGGGATGGAATTAAAGGAGCTCTTTCATTTCGTTAATCATAACAATGCACAGAAATATGCCAAGGGGAATCAATGCGCCGAAAAGCTCGCTCAGAAAGAAATACGGGATGCAACGTGCAAGTAGCTCCAGGGAATGGTCACTGGTCTTATCCTGGGAAGAGGGCACTCAAAAGCTTGGCAGGTTCTGGGTGTGCTCGCAGCGGCCCTCAGCACATGGCCGGATATCGATGTCAATATCAACCTCCTGCATGGGCAACCAGGGGTCGCTGATTTTCGAGTTCACTCGCCACGGATCCTGCTCGCCGATTGTGCGAAGGGCAAGGGGCGCAACACGGACGTTCTGATGTTCATTCTCAGGGTCTGGGGTCGTGATGCACCCGGGCAGGTGGTGATCACTGTCACCCACGATCACCTGCCGCGAAACCGCTCCAATATTAGGGCCCGAGGCAGCCGTGGCGACAATATAGTCGGTCTCGAAGCTAACGAGTTGGACGCGCACAGAATAGTTAGGAATGCCACCTATGGAGATTTTGATATCGGAGTAAGGTCGGCCCCAATTTTGGACAGAGTAAACAGGAGACCCGAGTTCCTCGACTGGTTCGGGGGGAACGACGTTTGTAAACTCCAGATCCTTTATCCAAGTGGCCAGCAGGCCGTCTCCGGTCATTTTCAAGTAAGCCTCCTTAAGAGCCCAAATTGAGTAGAAGAGCCGAACGCCGTAGGCAGCAAGAACTTCCTCATTGTCTCTGCTGGGGTCGCTTTTACTGAGCCCAAGCTTACGCGCCAATTTAAGAGTCAAGTAGGGGTTCTTGATGGTCGCGAGCTCACGGGGTGAGAGAACATCAGTAAAGACATCCACGAAATTTGCCAGGTCGGCAAGAGTCTTCGGGGGACGGTTAGAGCGACGACGAGAGGGTTCATCAACACATGCAATGTCAATGCCCACTCGAGGCAAACCTTGGGATTCGCCAGTTGAGTGGGCTGTTGCGGCACGTGTGCCTGCGAACAGAGTGAGACCAGCCTGATGGCTTACGTTGAAATCAAGGGTTGAGTCGTAGAATGGGCGGTTTTCAGGCATAGGAGTACGCTGAATCTCAATTCTATTCCAAGGAGTGCCAGTGGCTTGGTGAACGTAGTAATATTTCAGCAGCTGGGAGGCCAAGGACAGGCGCTTGTCCGAGGTTTGATGGTACCTCTTAACGGCTGCCTGATCAGACTGAGTTAAGGTATCGAGAAAAGGAAGGTCAAAATAGTTTTCCTCCCAACGTCTGACATCGATGTACCATCGGACCAATGTGGGCTGGTCCTTGGAGCTGTCGTTCAATCCAACCTCAGTGAGATCCATTTTCGTCTGATATTGGTTAGTGGATGCATTACTGGAGACCCTGCGGTTAGTTACTCACAAGTCCAGAAACACCGAGGTCTAATAGTCTCATATATACCTACATGCTCCGCATCCCACCTTGTCAGATCGAAGCCATATTAGCCCCGCCTATCGGAGTTCTTATCTATCAACACGTGTCGATAAGCCGATCGTGTGTGCGTGGAAGTAAGATTATGGAAAGATACTACATAGTATGTACATGACGATTTGATCGTACCTTACGGTGCATGGAGACAGTAACCAACTATGGGATCAGGTACGACTATCCCATATTGTTCTTAACGTCGCTGTCTAGCAATAAGAGGTCATTACGCGACAACACCCAAGTTCCCCGCCGGAAAGTTAAAGTCACGTGCCAAACGAGTCATCAATATCAAGACTCCGAGGACAGTCCTCAATTCCTATCTTTAGAGACAATGGCTATCACCGTTGGAGTTCTGGCTCTACAAGGCGCATTCTTCGAGCATGTGCAACTTTTGAAAAAAGCAGCCGAGAAAACACCATCATCGGAATGGCGCTTTATTGAAGTACGAACGCCACAAGAACTAGCAACATGCGATGGCCTAGTATTGCCCGGAGGCGAGAGTACCACCATGTCTTTGGTCGCAGCAAGGTCAAATCTCCTCGAGCCACTACGGGAATTTGTAAAGTAAGTTGACTGCGGTCAGCCCATATCATTCCGATCAATCTAATACCTTGGGTGCGCAGAGTGGATCGCAAACCAACGTGGGGTACATGCGCTGGGCTCATTTTGCTCGCAGAGTCCGCTAACAAGACCAAGAAAGGCGGACAAGAGCTAATTGGTGGTCTTGATGTGCGAGTGAACCGAAACCACTTCGGTCGACAGACGGAAAGCTTCCAAGGCCCGTTGGATCTGCCCTTCCTGGGTCGGGACGCGCCTCCGTTCCCAGCAGTATTCATTCGGGCCCCTATCGTCGAGAAGATTCTTCCTCACCATGAGGGAATTCAAACAGAAGAGATTCAACAAGACGATGTTGTCGTGGCGCCATCCAGACAAGCACGGGATTCGGTGGCGCAAGCAGCAACAGCAGAGCACGTCGAGGTGCTAGCAACATTAGTTGGGCCAGCAGCTCAAAAAGCCGCGGAAGGTCGAAACATCAATCCTGACCAGGAAGTTGGCGACATCGTTGCAGTGCGACAGGGCAATGTATTCGGCACCAGCTTCCACCCGGAGCTGACAGGCGACGCAAGGATCCACACTTGGTGGTTGCACGAAGTTCAGTCAGCAGTGCGGAAACGAGACAAGTTAAAGCAATAATTCACTAGCATTAGAAGGCGATGGGGGAAAAAGAAAATTGTGAATAGAGTATTCGGCGAATAGACATTTTCTGTTTCTGCTAATTGGATTCACCCTCCCATTAAGTAACGCCATTGCTTTGCCAAGCCAGTACTTTTTCATTATGTCCTGACCTACCTGCCGGCGCCGTATTCATCCTCCTCGCGCTGGCGCTGGTCATCATAGGCGCGGCCATATCCACCACGGCCCGGATCGTATTCTTCGCGGTATTCATCCCGAACTTGACCGCCTGATTTGCCTCGTCTGTAGAGAGAAAGTCAGCCATTACTGGCCCGTAGCCGCTATTAGTAAATACATACCCGAACTGCCGTCCTTCCTCGAATCCAGGGTCAAGGTCTGTCCGAATTATCCGCTCATCCAGCTTGGTTCCTCCGATGTACTTCAAGCAGTCCAGCGCATCCTGGTGGGTATAATACTCGACGAAGCAAAAGCCGCAAGGTGTTTTGTTGAATCGGTCGAGACCCATTACAAGTCGCTTGATCTCACCACACCTGGGATTCGAGGTTAATCTTAATTCGAAGGGAACCAAGGGCGCATTCTCACTTGGCAAAGAGCTCGTGGATTTGTTCCTCGGTGGTATAAAAGGAGCTTGAATTGGTCAGTAACGGAAACTGGGTCTAGGTTATTGCATGCTGCTTGCATACAGATTTCCCACGTAGAGGGTTGTCGCATTTTTCAATTTGTCGTCCGGTTTCTCCTGCTGCTGTTCATCTTCATCCCGGTCGTTGAATCTGCGTCGCTTGTTCTGTGTATGGTTGTTCAGCCTCTATAGCCCACTCGGACTGGGTTGGTTGCGACTGGACTAGTTGCACACAGCTTGGTGAAGGACAGTCCAGGGCGAGTACTCACTTTGCTAACATAGTATGCGCTAGGTCGATCCAGTCGGTCGACTGTATTTACAGCCAACAAACTCATAGTGAATTGGTACGAATGTTGAACTTGGACTGCGTGGTTGGCGGACGGTAGTTGGGGAAGCAAAGCAGCTCGGAGCTCTTCGAAAGATCTTGGCGCCCAAGAATTCCACTCCGCATCAACAACTTTGCTTTCGCCAACTTTGTTTTTTTCACCCGCGTAACTCATCTGCTATTTCCGACCGTCCCAGGATGGTCTGAAACTATCAACACCTTTTGATTATACACAATTTACGAAACATCCTCAATGCCGAAAGTCAACAGTTATGCGCCTGCCTGGCTGTGCCGGCCTTCGCCTGGCGCAAAGTTCCTTTCTAGCAGTTCAGCCCAAACTCCAGCGGAGGACCTGCAAACTAGACCCAAGCTTGTGAACAACGGAGCTACGCGAACGATTGCTAAGAGAGGAAATGAGGTGTTCGCCGTTGTGGACAATGAGATACGGTGGTCAAACCTTACCCGACTCAAAGACCAATGGCAACAAGAGATTAAGCAGAAGAAGGGACCTGCTGGTCAAGCGGAAGAGCACACCGACCACACTCAGCCTCCTGCCTACAGGGTATGAACACCTAGTACACCTGATCAAACTAAATTTGTGTTGAATTGAATTGCGACTAACGGTTCCGCAGGTTTTAGCAGTGCCTGTGTACGGACTGATCAAACAGATCATCCCCTCCCCGAACGGCGCCTTCCTTGCCATCGTCACTGAGCACACCGTTCATATCTCCGTTCTCCCCGATTCTTCACACCTTTCATCCTCCGACTGTGACTCTATCCGGCTGAAGACATATCAGTTGGGACCGACGACCCATGTTATTCCTGAGGCTCCGGTGGTCTCCGCGCTATGGCATCCACTGGGATTGCACACTAATCTAGGGGGGTGTATTGTTACAATCACAGCTGATGCTGCGGTGCGCGTGTGGGAGTTGGACCGGAATAACCACTGGTCCTTTGATCAGCCGACCCTAGCAATCGATCTAAAGAAGCTTGTTGATGGGACGTCATCCGACCAGGATTTCACGCCTTCTGGTTTTGGCAAAAGTAAGGGATTCTCTGCTGATGTCATTGACATGGAGGTTGCGTCGGCCTGTTTCGCTGGCAATGGGAGCGAAAAAGAAGATGCATGGGCACCTATGACCCTGTGGGTAGCGATGAGACCCGGCGATCTATATGCGCTTTGTCCTCTCCTACCTTCGAAGTGGCAAGCCCCTTCTACGACCATTCCTTCTCTCTCTGCTGCCATTATTCCGAAACTTGGTGCTCTGGAACAGGAACCTGAGGAATCCGAGGAGGAACTGATTGCCTGCCGGCAGCAGTACGACTGGCTGTCCGAACTTGATGAACAAGAGCCTCTGGATGTGCGTTCTGGATCCGAAACAATTCAAGGCGCAGATGTGTTTACTCGCCCGGCCAATCCTAGCGCCATTCCAAGATTACAAGGGCCTTTCCGCTTTGACAGTGGCGATGAGCTTGATGATTTGGATCTCTGCGATCTTCTTGTCATTGCTGCCAGTCTAAATGTTGAGGAACTCATGATGGGCGAGGAAGAAGAATTAGCCGCGGAAGCCGGAGACCAAGAGCGACTTTCGGCAACGGTTCTCTCTCTTACGAGTGGGAATGGCCGAGTCCACATTTGCCTAGAGCTCGATGGCGTTGAAGGACAATGGCTACCCAAAGCTAAAAAGAACGCGTTCCGAACTCCTCTTTCAGAGCCGACTGAATTGGTCTTGGTTGAGTCACTGGATACAATCAAGGGTGGAGAGGGAACAAGTACATGGCCTACTTTCACTAAGGATGTCCATTCTCGATACTCGTTCTTTGTTACAACTGCCACGAACGTGGTTTTCCTGTCTCTATCCGGCTGGGTACAGAGACTGGAAGCTGAATTGCAAACCGAAGACACTGCAGGTTCCGCTTTCCGTCTCCAAGTTCTCTGTGACGGTAATGTAACCAACCGAGAAAGAATTTTGCAGATTTCAGATGCCGATATCACCGTGCAGAATGAGCACCTGACCACGTCTCTTGTTTTCTATGACGTCGACCTTGGCTACTTGCTCCTCACCTATCATCCATCTAACCCTTATGCAGTTGTAATGGATACGCCGGAAGATTCCCTGTCCGTCGCACTAGACAAATCGCTATATGATGCCAGGGCGCCAGCGCCAAGCTTGCCTATTTTGCCCCCGAGTCGGGCCCCATATCAAGTTCCCGCCATTTTCTACGCCAACTCTCCGCTGGATTCTTTCGTCGAGAAGCACATCCCACACCGTCAACGCCACACGCTCAAAGAGCAAGTGCGTCTATCTCCTGCGACGTTGGACCTTGTGGCCACTGCCCATCGCGTGCTATCTGCTCATACAAATGCTCTTGAACGCGCTGCTTCAGATTTGTTCCGCCGCTGTGAGCGACTGCAGGGCGAGATGCAGGACCAATTGAAGCAGCTTGCGGATGTTGCAGAGCGTGTCAAGGGTGTCACGAGTGAGATTGGGGAAGATGGACATCGCAAGGAGGGGGTCCGAAATGGCGATGCGCTAGATAAGAGATTGCAAGCCGCCCAGGATAGGCAAAGTGAACTGAACCGACGATATGAGGCACTACGCACGAAGGTTCTAAATTCTGGAGGTCGCCCTCTGAGTGAAAGGGAGAAAGCTTGGATAACCGAGGTGAAGGCATTGTCTGCATCCCTGCAGCAGGGCGAAGACCAAGAGGAGGATCAACCATTGATGTCACGGTTGGAGACTGTAAGTTTTTTTGTTTCTTGCATCGCCCCAGTTCGAAATGCTCACATATTATCTAGGTCAAGCGCCTTGCTCTGGACCTTATGGCCCAAACCAAGTCTGTCACAGCCAAAATGCCTTCCCCGGAACTTGGAGCCCCGTCATCTCCTGGGGGCCAGCCTAAGGTGCCCCAACGACTGCAACGGGCCAAGGTTGCAGATGCGATGAGGATGGTCGAACGAGAGTGAGTTCACTCTACATTTATCTATCAATGGATCAATGACTAACCTTCATCCAGGTCCGCTGTTATTGACGCGATTACCTCACGTTTGGAACGACTGAACACGAGTCTGTGAAGTGTCTAGCTCTGCATGTTGTCGGAGGATCTTGTTTTCCGCATGTATGTTATTACGCATCAATCCATCAGGTTCATGAGATGGGCCACTGTTTCAATTTTTGACTTTAAGCCCTAGACCACCTGTCCTGTCTTATTCAAGATCTAGCCAAAATTATAAAGCCATTAATCCTTGTTACGACATGTCAGTTTTGGTTTATATCTCCATTCATCCTCCCACTAGTAGTAGATTTAGACAGCCTCAGAGGGCTGCCTCTTTCATGTGTCCACCCCTCTTCATCCTATCCCCGTCTACACAATAGTTATCCGACGCTAGTATTTGAATGATCCTGAAATGATAGATGAATTGCACTAAAACGAAATGTTTTTTTTTTAGAAAAACGGTGTAGTCTACAAGATATTAACACATTTGATAATATATTCCACTCCACCCTCCATCTCTCCCACTATGATACGAGAACTGCGGCTGAGTGAGGAGGGGCCTCAGTTTCAGAATGAGTATCACTCTCTTGATCAAGCCACTCTTGAGCACTGGTATTGCTAAGACGTTGGTAGCAGGAAGGTCCTCTGTAGAGAGAACGAAAAGTAGGCGGCCTGCTGTCGAGACCGGGGGGATAGGGGAAGCTCATAAGGTTCAGGGGAGAGGAAAGGAGACGGAGATCGTATAGATAGACGATAGTCTTCTCAACTATAAACGGTTGATCTCCATGGTCGAGGGCGTTTAACGGGGGCTCTTGCTCTCGATTGTAGAGCTTGACTCTCTGAGTCAATGGAGAGGTCTTTGTCTTCGGGTTGACAAATGATTGTTCGTGTAGATGACAGTGTCGACGGCAAAGGGCCAAGCCTCGTCGGGAAGCTGAACATCAAGCACCATCGTTTTTGGATATCATTGATGTCCAGTCCTCTGACTTTTGATCAGGCCTTCACGCCTTCATGGGAACCCACAATACTATACTAGAGATCATATTCTCCGTTCCGTGAACAGTAATCTTTATCATCAGGGTTTTCTTCATCGAGGTACTCTTCACAAGAAACAAAAGAATCCGTATCATCCGACGAGTACTGGGATGGTGTTGTCTTTGGGCGCCTTGCTCGATAGTCCCTCCTCATCGACACAGGATCCACCGGGTCGCAAGTCCTAGTCAAATCGAAATTGTTATCATCAGACACAGGCCACCATGCCGGATGTTGCTCATAGTATAGTTGCGGGGTCGCAGGTCGCAAGTATGGAGATGGCGACAGGAACTCTTCGGCTGAAAAATAGCCCTCTTTCTCGTCAGAGCCATTGTCACTCCCATCTGCATCAGTTCCGCAATCCAATGTCGCCATTTCGGATTGTTCTCCTTCTCTGTCGGCTTCGTTGCATGTTTGTTGTTCGTAGACCCGGTGGTCCCCTCTCGCCCAACAGTCTCCGCATGTCGCTGTGTGAGATTCGACGGTTATCATTCTTGGACCCCAGCAAAGCCCCTTGTCTGCACATTTCGATGGATCCATGTCCCATATACAGCCGCATAGTGTGTACTTGCATATCCAGTAGATGCACATCTTGGTGGATGGAGTATCTTAGATTCAGTTGGGTTGATACCTTGGTTGATATTGGGTAGGCTTTAGCGGAGAGTAGAGTCGAGAGACCTATATCTTATAGTCTCACACGCAAGTTTCATTCAGCTATATAGCCATAGAAGAGAGCTTTGACTGACAAGTTTTGCACAAAGACCATGTGTACGTTCAGGCTTGATGGCTCTCTGGCGTGGGTTTCTTTGTTTATCTGTTTGACTTGGTTAGATTTCTTTGTCTTATTTCTTTGTCGTGCCTGTTTTTGCAGAGACAAACAATGACAAACAATGACAAGGTAGCTAAGTGGCTAGCAGTAGCTAACTTTGTTCTCCTCCAGGGCGGCTCCTATCGATCGATATGTAGGGTTCAAATACACACGTGATCATTGATGGAAATCAATTTCTGACTTTCCTTTCATTATGCAATTGAATATCAGCTGATGGATGCATATGTGTTGAAAAGCTTCCCCTAATGCCCCCAAGTAATAGAAGACCAGGAAGCAAGTGTGCTGTAGCGCCAAGACCATAATGCATATAGTTCGACCATTCGTGTCAAATTAAATTCGCTCTGAAGTATCATAATCGGTCGTAGAATACATACTTTCAAGTTCGCTGCATTTCAGAAGGAACAGAATCGAAAATAAATTCAAGATCATAACTCCAGTTATTCCCATATGTCATTCCCATCAGGTCGCTCAGTACCGGCACCGAAACCAGACCCAAATCCCAATTCACATTGCTGTCGTAATTGTCGTCATATCTATCAAATCATAATTGCCGTAATCGAATGCAGGTGTGCAGAGAGGCAAGTTATATGGCCGAAGCCAACACCGGGTTGCTGATGTAGAACGAGTCGGCCAGAGACTGGGCATCCTCGACTCGATCGTGGATCATCAGATAAACGTCATCGATGATCTCCTCCCAAGTAGGCAGGATCAGACCCTCAAGGCAAACCTCCCACTTCCACATATCTTCAGCGAATTTGCCTTCCCACCAGATACGCCATTCCTCATAGTCATGCGGCTTGTGGCTCATGAGACGATAGGCAAGGTGTCCGATCTCAGTGCGAAACTGACGCCAGTTCTGGAATTCACCGGACATGTAGTGGTCGATCTTGTGGGTGTAGTCATAGGTGAACTTTCCGTAGGCGATTGAGTCGACACAGAACTGGAGGGAGTCACGGGGGATTTTGGCGGCGGCTGCAAGAGTCGGGTCGGCGAGTTTCCAATCCTCTTTCCATTGGAGAAGACGTTCCATGGAGGAGTGGTGGAGTCGGTAGGTAATAGATCCTGTGTTTTGGGGGCACAACTTGAAGTATCGTTCGTTGCGGGACACCATGAGGTGCTTCATGCCACAGATGGCTTCCATAGCTCTGCACTGGAGGTCTTTCATTGCACAGCGCACCTCTGGGGGAACTAGGATCCACTGGGGGATGGTGAAGGCATTTGGCTCGAAGTTGTACTCGAGAATCGAACGGCCTTCGTGAAGAAGGCGCATCATGGACCGCCGTTGGCGGAGTTTAAGGGTGACACCGCTCATTGTTAATGGGTGTATGAGAAGAGTATGTGGGAAAGAAGGATATGTGGGAAAGAAGTGGTAAAGCGAGATTTGTGGATGGAAAAGAAAGAGAGGAAAGATGGGAGAATAAATGTAGAGGAACTGGGAGAAATGTCTCGACCGTAATAGTAATGTTTTGCGCTCAATGCCCTTTCACATATGACCTCGACGGCATGGTAATCTCGCGGCTTATTTTACTATTCTAGTAGAACCTTACAATTCATCTACTAAGCCTAAACGCGTTGTTATTAGCCTAAGGCAGAGTCTATTTAGAATTGGTTACATAGGTTTGATATCAGATCCTTTCCATGTTGTATCCAAACGAGAAGGTTCAAGTCCTGTATGTCGAAATTTTCGTTCGTAAAATCTAGGCATTCTGAGACTTCATCTTCAAAGTGCATATTGGCATCTTTCTATGAAAGGCTGTCGCAGGTTCCCGCTATTCGATTGTTCCTACCTAAGACAAGACACTCTGAGTCAGAAGAGAACAAAGATGGCATTTCATTCATTGTAGTTTATTTCTTTGAAGATTATTCCAAGACGTGAAACCAGGGTCTGCAAAGCATTGTTGCGATCGGAATTTTTCGCGGAATTAACCAAGATATGGGTAAAAGCGATTATTGGACACTGAAGACAGGGATCTGAGATTAGCCATAGATAACCTCACTTCGAGAAATCAACATACCGTTCAATGAGATGAACTCCGGATGCTGTCTCAATGATGCTGCTGACTTGGCCAGGCTGTAGGCCAAAAGCGGCGTCTTCAAACTCCTTCTGCATCTCGCCGCGGCCGAAGAAGCCCCTTCCAGGAGTTAGCAAAGCATACTGCACGTAGGTCATCGAGAAAAACTCACAAATCGCCCTTCTTCCGGGCACTGCTGCAGTCAGATTCCGCGACTGCCAGGTCACCAAGTGTGGTCTCTCCGGATTGAATGCGCTGTTCGTGGCCCTTGAGAATCTCAATAGCCTCCTCCTTTGTGCGAGTGATATCGGCCTCCTTCCAGCTACTGGGACGGCGGCTATCGCGATGCTTAACGAGCAAATGGCTGCAGCGGATCTTACCCTCGCCCTCGCCAGAGGCGTCAGGGCGAGCAGCAGCGGGGGTGTGGTTTTGCGCCATGTAGACTTTGAGTTTTTCGGTATCGGTTTCCGCAGGTGGCTCCCAGCGAGACTCTTTTGTAGAAGGGTTGAAGTAGTATGGGAGATTCTTAGAGTTAGAATGGCGAACTTCCCAACCGGTAGGAAGACCTGTGTCAGCCTAGGTCCAAGAGTCAGCTATGCAAACTTTTGAGGATGATTTGATCCTACCATTTTCCAAGATTTGATCTAAAAGGTGAGAATTTTTTGAGTAAATAATAATGTACAGATCGATATCCAAATCGTAAACGATCAAAACGTCTTTGTATGTGAACGGAAACTGCGGGGGAAGGTGACAAGTTGCAAACTATACAAACATTACCAAAGCTTTAGCTCTCCCGCTGACTACATAATGTATAGAGAGTCCTGGAGTACGTAGAACACATACAAATGCAGGGGTGCAGATAAATACCTATGTACTTATTATTTATGTGTAACTTGGAAGTATGTATTTTAAATCAAACATTCCTTGAATTGTTCTTGTCAAGGTTTAGGTAGGGTCGAGGTGAGTAATACAAGCTGTTGCCTAGGGTGAAACCTCATCCCTTTGGTGAGTCGCCGGGAGTTCAACTTCTTCAACTCAACCCATTCCCATACTGGTCGCACGTGATCCCACACGTGACTCTAACTATTCCTCTCCAATCATCGTTAATTGAAGATAAAATGTATGTCTCCACCTTAACTCACTGTCTCCCGAGGTCCGTTCCCACAATAATCTCGAAGCTCATCGCGCGACGACACCTCGACGTACCGGTTTTAAACCCATCTTTGCAGGATGTCTGACACCCCTTCTTCTACCGCTGGTGGCGACACCAAGCCGTCTGATCAAATCCACTTCAAGTTTTGCCGTGAATGGTAAGTTTCTGTCCGAGTCCGATGGCTCACAACTATCGCCGTGGGCATATCTTGACTCCGGAACATCTCGCTGACTTCTCCGATAGCTCCAACCTGCTGTACCCCAAGGAGGATCGAGTCAACAATCAGTTGATGTTTACATGCCGTACCTGCCATGTCGGCGAGCCCGCATCCTCTCACTGTGTTTATCAAAACCACCTCCATAGCCAAGTCGGTGACACCGCCGGTGTTACTCAGGATGTGACTTCTGATCCAACGGTTTGTGATCCTGCGTTTTGTACTCTTTGCGGTGATATCCTCACCTGCCAAATCTGCGGCCACATCGTCAACGAGGGTCTCCTCGAGCATGCGCCGCCTGTGGGTGACAGCCTGGAGTCCTCTGAAGTCGAGCCCCGGGCCTCTGACCCCGCTCTGTAACTTCCTGAGCATCCATAGGCTAACCCCCCCATGATTTGCAGCTCCCACGAGCGAACAAGCTTTGTCCAAGCTGCGGAGAAACCGAAGCCGTCTTTTTCCAGTCACAACAACGATCCGCCGAAACCGGCATGGTGAGACCTAATCCTTCGATGGACCCCTGTCCCCGACTAATATAATTCGAGGCGCTGACTCGTGCTTCTATTTACTCAGAAACTGTATTACGTCTGTTGTGCATGCGGTCAAGTCTACATGTGATCTCGCCCCGTTCCTGCAACGCGGTCTCAAATTTCCGATACCCTTGATTTTATGTTGTGGTTTTTTTGCGATATTATCGGAGTTTGGCGAATTATTTCGGAGCAGGAACGGGAGAATGCGTGGAGATTTCGGAACGGGGGTGAGACCGATGCTATTTACGGAATACTAAGAATACATATGGATTGAAACCAATCAAAGAAACAAGCGCTTTCCCAACGAATGTAGAGACATGGAATATTAAACATGGATGGGTGCCAACGACAAGATCTTTGACCACTTCTTGTTTCGTAGCTCCTGTCCCACCACACCTATGAAAATGTCAGTATCTAAAACGTGAAGACGGCATCATCTAAGGCTCTCCGAAGAGCACTTACCATTCATTCTTGTCCCAATAGGGTCTCCGGACTTGTTGACCAATACACAAGCATTATCACCGAACCGGACAAGGGACCCATCAGGGCGCTGCAACTCCTTCTTCACACGAACAACGACGGCATGACGAATATCACCACGGCGGACCTTACTGGCGAGCGCAGCGGCGGTAGTGGCTTCGGAGCCTGCAGATCGCTGCTTCTGGACAACGACGACTATCCGGTCACCTAGATAACCAATCAGAATGTCAGCTTGGGTTCACAATTCCTGTATTTGTGTGTTGCATATTATATGTTGGGTTCGAGGGCCGTGGAGACTAACCGATTGTCGCGGGCCGCTTCTTCTTCAAGACGTTCACGCACTCGACGATCGAGGCGCCGGAATTGTCAATACAATTTAATAGTGTCTGGCGGAGTGGGTGTCAGTATTTTTTGAGTCAGTGAGAATCACCACTTGCGCACCTTTAATTGAATCATTGTGTTCTGGTACTTGGTCTGGAGATATTCCTTGTCCGCAATTTGTTCTCGCGGCCCCGGAGGGAGGTTTCCCGGAAAATATGTTCTTCCGGGTATATATATGCCTTTCTATACAATGTCTAATGGGACTTCAAGTTAGATTCTTAGGGAATTGAGTTTCTTGCAGTTGTTCAACTAAAATCTTAGATTAATTTGTTTCTTTATTTCCGAAAGCCTGTCTTTCTAGCTATCTAATTGGCCATGTTACCCATGATACGTATGAAAGCGCAACAAACACCGCTTGTTCATAATATATTCTGATCATTTTTATGTGCCCATTGTGCTCGGTTGTGTTAGACTACATAGTATTCACAGGGTGTGTCTTTCTAGGTGTATGAGTAACATCTTATGTGGGAATCCACTGACTCAATCCATACAACATCCCTAAGTCAATAAAATATATAGTTCAGAGATATCCGGATTTAGATCTATATAGCCCTTTTTTCTTGTCGGGTTCCCACTTAGCCTGATAGACTGGCTTCTCTATACCTCTGGGGTACATGGAATATAAGAATGGACCTGAAAGAGAGTGTCCCATGTTCATACTTGGATCCATCAGGTTCTTCATTGGCTGCGAATATCCCGCCAGCAAAGACCCATTGAGGGATAGTATCAATATATATTACGCGCAAGACAGAAAAGGATGATCATTTGATCTCAGTAATCGTCTTGATTGGGTGCAATTGCAGTAGTTCCACTCTAACAGGTTCACGGTGATACGGCATGGGGAAAGGATTGGAGGCTTGACGCACGGTGCATATTGTATGCGAGCTGGGCGCGTAAAATTAAATCACAACAAACCCCGTACGGAATGGAAAATTGAACTACCAATACTCAATTATCTCATATGCAATAATTAGTTGAGCAAAAACAACAGGTTAAGGGGAAAGGAAGCGTAAAATTAGAGAACCGGTAAGGTCTCAGCTGCCACTCCCGAGTTTCCGCCCCTAAAAACATCTGCGAAGGAGACCTCTTTCTCCTTGGAACAGCCTCAATGGTGACAATCACATCACAATGCTACTTGTGTTGATTGTCAGTCACTCATTTTAATTCTTACCTTGCATCTCGAGTCATTTTTCGACCCCATCCCTCGGACCTCCGCCTCCCACTCCACTGTTTCCCAACTACGTTTGCATCCACTCTGCATCCTATGAGACCGCCTCTTGTCTCCCACTTGAAGATCTAGCGGTCACCAGCTTCTTACTACTTCCATCATGCCCCCAAAGAGAGTGCGAAAGAGCTCGCCTCCTGCAGAACGTCGCGAGCGCCTGACACTGGCTAAATTGGCCAGCTATGACGATGTCGCAACCGATGCGCTGGTGGATCACGTATGTTCTTTGCCTGCAGTACAACACAAATATCTGTCTACTGACAATTGCTATTGGTAGGCCTATTTTTGGACCACTACCCGCAAGAACCGCACCAAGTATAGCCCTGCCCGCGGAATCCACGATGACGATATTGGGCGCATTCTTCTCCACGACGTTATTGTCGATAAGGATATCGCAACGGCTGAACGCAAGCTGCTGGAAATAGCAGGCTTAAAGAAATACATGGCAAACCTCCGTAGCCCCCGAGAGAAGGAGTGGTTCCGCCGACACCTCCGCAAGTACATTCAGATGTATCTTCCAGACTGTCCGTTTGAGGTCACCACGACCAATCGATACATCATAACGCAACATGAGGCTGCAATCTGTGCTCGCAGGTTCATTAAAAAGGGCGAGGAGATCAAACACCTGAGTGGAACTCTCGTGTCTATGACCCATGAAGAAGAGTTGGATCTCGGCCTGACCCGCAAAGACTTCAGCATTGTGATGTCGAGTCGCCGCAAATCCCCATCGTTCTTTCTGGGTCCCGCTCGTTTTGCCAATCATGACTGTGATGCCAACGGTAGCTTGACAACTAGGGGTAACGAGGGCATGTCTGTCATGGCCACGCGAGACATCCACGAGGGAGAAGAGATCACGGTTTCCTACGGAGAGGATTACTTTGGCGTTGATAACTGCGAGTGTCTGTGTCATACTTGCGAGCGCGCTGTACGGAATGGCTGGTCTTCGCATATTGACACAGAGCCAAACAGCAAAGAGTCCAGCCCCGTTTCTGAAGCTCCACCAATTGAAGAGAGCAATGTGGCTAGGAAGCGTAGACGCAGCTCAGATGTGGATGAAGCCGGCAGCTCCTCTACCCCGACTTGCTCCACTCCGCGCAAACGTGCAAAGTTCCAACGACAAGTTTCCAAGTTGCGAGAAGAGATTTCGGTTTCTGAACTTGCTGGGGAATCTGCTCCAACGCGCGGATCGGATAACACCCCCATCTCAGATACTTTACTGATTCCAACCGCCCTTTTAACTGAAGCTGTACCACACGTGTCCGAGCTGAAGAAAGAGATCACAGAGCTAACCGCAATGGCATCGCAAACTGATTCACCAACCCCCCTTCCAATTGCCACAGGGGCGGGGCACCTAAGCGCGACTGCCCAATGCGATCCAAATGGGACAAATGGTACTAATTCTACTATCCCTACGGACTGCGACTCTCCAAACTCCACCGCCGATGAATCTCACCGGTCGTCGACGTCAACTACCCCCACAACTGAGGATGACATGGGAACCGCGATCAAGACAGAAGAAACTACATTGGAGCCGTCTGAGTCGAAATCACTCAACGGTGAGGAACATCCCGATGCCTCAACTAAAGGTCAGCCCGTCACGACCCACCCTATAACCATTGACCCCGAAGAAGGATTATCAGACTTATCAACTTCTACAAAATTAGACGACACCAATGGTGCCATTGTGGATAAGCCCAAGACGCGAAAGCCTCGCACCAAGAGGCGATTCATCGTAGACTCCGTCGAGACTGAATCACAAGTTGCCCGAGTTCCTGGAGACTATACCAAGACATCGCGATTGCTAGCCCAGAAGTATGATCGCTGGGTGGAGTGCCAGACCTGTGATACATGGTTCCTCCAGTCAAACTCATATCTTACTCGACGTGAATGTCCGCGCTGCGAACGACATTCCAAGCTGTACGGCTACCAGTGGCCATCGACAGACAAAGGTCCGGATGGTGAAGAGCGGGTAATGGATCACCGGACCATCCATCGGTTTTTGTCCCCCGACGCACAATCACGTATCTGTCGCCGAGACCGTGGCGTTAGTTTTGGGATTACCCCCACCCCTGAACTGTCAGACACAAATACCCCAGAAACGGAGACTAGTGATGCAGCTGAGTCTCGCCGTGATGCTCGGGCAAGTCGGCGTCGCACTAGAGAACTTCGTATGACTATGTAAACAGCACAGCCTTGGAGCTCTGTTTGATCTACGAGACAAGACGACAAGGACGGAGTTTTGGTTTAACAGAATTGGCATTTGTGATAATACTTTGGACTGGCATCATATCGCATGGGAATTGGATTGGAGTTTGGATGTTTTTGCAAGGATGCAATTTTAGGGTTGGAAGCTGGAGGGCACAGTGTTTGGGCTTTGTTCGCATGGGGACTCCCTTGACAGCTACTTTCTAACAGATTAATTGTGGACATGTCGAATATAAATATAACTCAGTGTTTTGGGGATCTTCCGACTATCTGTCGTTCTCTATGATCTATCGGGGTGATCGAATCCGAATTGACAACCACTGCAGAAAGTCCCCCGCATTTTGCCCCGGACATCAACAATAACTGCACCAATGAGCTGCTCTCATAGCAAAACCTAAGAGTGTCTGCTTGACAATGACCAAAATTGCTTAAGAACCATACAGAAGCTCGGGGTCTCCTTTACCGAAGGCGATTTATCTCGTCGATGGGGGCGATGATTCCTTATTGCGTGCAGAAAGGCTATATATGGCCTAGGGCCTACCATGCTGAACATAGTAGAGGAATAGAACAATAACTACGAAACGGAAGGCCGCTAAGACCCGAAGATGAGGTTCCCAAATCTGATTGTCACCCTTCTCCTCGGTCTCGGAGTCACAGCTAGCACTGCATGGGACAACCCTCAGGTTAGCCTCGACTATGGAACCTTCGAAGGTCAATATGATAGCACCTACAACCTCTCATATTTTCGCAAGATCCCATTTGCTGCACCACCAACAGGAGAGAACCGCTTTCGTGCGCCTCAGCCACCACTTAAGATCACTGGAGGCCTCTATGACACAAACCAGGACTTCGACATGTGCCCCCAGCGTACGGTCAACGGAACCGAAGATTGTCTCTACTTGGGTCTATTCTCACGACCATGGGATCTGGCTAAGCATACTAGCAGACCCGTGCTAGTAGTCTTCTACGGCGGAGCTTTCATTCAAGGTAGCGCGGCATTTACCATGCCACCATCCTCATTCCCAGTCCTCAATGTCAGCAACATCAACGACTACATCGTTATTTACTCCAACTACCGTGTCAATGCCTTCGGTTTCCTACCTGGCAAGGCAATCAAGGACTCGCCGACCTCAGATCTAAACCCGGGACTATTAGATCAACAATATGTCTTAAAATGGGTCCAGAGCCACATTCACCATTTCGGTGGCAACCCTCACAACGTAACAATATGGGGCCAGTCGGCCGGTGCCGGCTCAGTAGTCGCGCAAGTCCTCGCAAACGGCCGCCATGGTCAGCCGAAACTATTTTCCAAAGCCCTTGCCAGCTCGCCGTTCTGGCCTAAGACTTATAAATACAATGCACCCCAAGCAGAAGAAATATACACCCAACTAGCGAACCTAACAGGCTGTGCTAGCTCTAATAACGCTGGCAAGACACTCGCCTGTCTCAAATCCGTGGACGTCCAGAAGATACGCGACGCAAGCCTGATCATCGGCGCAAGCCACAGTTGGACAACGAGCTCCTACACCTGGGCGCCTGTGATAGACGGGGCTTTCCTCGTCGAGACACTTACAGACACTGTGAACAGGGACTCCCTGAACACAGAGTTTGTCTGGGGAATGTACAACAGCCACGAGGGCCAGAACTTCGTTCCGTCGGGTCTTGACAGCGCTGTTTTGGTAAATGGATTTAATTCCTCCGTTGCTAGTTTCCACCAATGGCTTTCCGGTTTCGTGCCTGGGTTGTCGGCCAAGAAGATTCGTGAGGTGGAATCTCTTTATTATCCCGCCGAGGGGAGTACGGAGACTATGCATCATTATAATACTTCCTATGTGCGGGCTGGCTTGGTTTATCGGGATGTTGTGCTTTCTTGTCCGGCTTATTGGATTGCGTCAGCTGCGACAAAGAAAGGGTATCTTGGGGAGTATACGATTTCCCCTGCGACGCATGGGAGTGATACTATTTATGTTTGTTTTTCTCGGAAATTTCCTGGTCTCGGTGGCATACGCTGACTTGAATAATTATAGTGGAACAGGATCAACGCTGCTCAAAAGACTAACCCTGTTGTTTATGAAGGCTACGCTGGCGCCTTTGCGAGCTTCTTCCAGACTGGAGACCCGAATGCACACAAGGTGACGGATGATTCGCAGCTAGGTGTGCCAGAACTGCATACGGGCGAGGAGTTTGTTGTTGTGGATGATGGGTTCGAGAATGTGAAGCTGGTCGAGTTGAAGAGGCGGTGCGACTTCTGGCGAAAGCTGGGGAAAAAAATACCTGTGTGAGAAGTGGAATGGAAATGTGTTTACGGTAGTTCTGATAGAATTGGACTCGACATCGTTATACAAGAGGAGAGTTAGGTTCATCATATATGATTGCGTATCGTACATAATTTCAAATATCTAATGATTATTGCTGCGACAATGGGTATAGTCGTCTTCCAGTTCCCAAAAATATCAAAACCTCAAACCAACGCCATGTATGTTACAAGATTTATACAATGTAATAAATGCACGCACGCGCGGATCTGGACCTGGATCTAGATCAGAGCCTGGCCACGGAACATGCCCTCGCGAACCTCACGGACGACGTCCTTGCGGTCCTTCTTGCCAACCAGGACAACAGCACGACCACGCTTGCCCATACGACCGAGACGACCCAGTCGGTGGATGAAGTCGATGGTCGTGTGAGGCACGTGGTAGAGAACCACTGTCTTCACTGCCAGGGTATCGATACCACGGGAGGCGATATCAGTAGTGACAAGAACCTTGGTGTCGGGAAGGCGGCGAGTGTGCTGCTCTTGACGTTCAGGGAGCTCGAAGGGAATGCTGCCGGCATCGCGGTTCTTCTTCTTATTGATCATGATCTCCTCGGCAGTCGGTGGAAGCTTGACCTCTGTGAACTGAGAGAGGGTCTCTTGTTGCTTCCGGGAATCGGTGTCGCGATTTAGCGAGGTAGCGTCGATGCCCTTGGATTGAAGGAAAGTGGCAACCTCGTTGGCTTCCTCGCGTTCGTTGACGAACACGATGATCTTCTTAACCTTGGGCTCCATGTACGCATTGAGGGGTCCCCATGTCTCGGAGGCCTCATGTCTATCTCCGGCCTTGCCAATTGACCAGATGGTATCAGCACAGGCAAGGTTTCGGTTTCCGCGGTATGGCTCCTTATCAATGTCCACGACACCTAGCTGCACGCGACGGGGAATGGCGTGCAGGTTTGGTGTCGTCAGACGCTGGAGATCAGGGAAGCGCTTGCGCAGCTGGTTGTCGAGACTGCGAGGAATGGTGGCCGAGCAAAGAATCAGCTTTTTGAGTGACGGCGTAACCTTAGCAATGATCTCAGACGTTGTTGGCATGAACGACCGGTCCATTAGGGAATCGGCCTCGTCAAGTACAAGGTGAGTGACTCGGCTGAGAATATTGGGGTTCGACCTAGCAACAGAGCCCAGAAGGTGAGGAGTTGAAACTAGAATGTCAATGCCGGCAGGGTGGAAGAGGGTGTTCTTGATCCGGCGGGGAGTGAAAGTTGATGAGATTTCGCCCGACCGGTACTTGACGGTGTGGGCCAACTCCTTGAGCTTGGAACCAACCTGAGATACCAATTCGGAAGTGGGAACGAGAATGATGGCCCGGGGGCGAGCCGCGTTTGTCATTGGCGGCTCCTCGGGCTCCAGATCGAACGCCTTGTTCTTCATTCTCTCCTCCCGCTCTAACGCCTTCCGTTCCTCAAGGGCTTTCTCCTCCTGGATATCGAGGGCTTCAGCACGCTTGACAGCATCGATGACTGGAAGCAAGTAGGCGAGGGTCTTTCCTGAGCCAGTCTCTGCTGCCAGGAGGTACTGGTCAAAATTGTATTCAATTTCATCTTCGGTTGCCTGCTTCACTTTCTTCTTCTTCTTGGATTCGTCCAGCAACAGTTCGGGGATCGCGAGTCTTTGAATTGGCGTTGGGCTAACCTCACTGAGACCAGCCAGAGCCTGGGTGAAGATCGACTGTCGAACGGCGGGAAGGAGAGGGAAGTGGTCGAAGCTGGTGATGTCGGCAAGTCGTGCTTTGATAGCAGAACGTCGGCCATAAGGCACAGGTGTCAATGTTGTCTGCATCTTTAATGCTCTGTATAATGGGCTTTCCTTCTTCTCCGCCTTGCCCTCCTCCCCTGAACGCTTGAGGGCCGCCTGTGATCGTGTGCGTGGTGTGTCTCGAATCCGTGCCTGAGTCTGATTCATCGAGGCAAAGGGACCAGCCCGTTCCCGTCGTGGCTTGTTAGCAGATGGCAGAGACGGTCTGTCAACAGTAGGCGACAGGGCCATCCGAGCAGCCTTGCGGCGCAATCGAACGGTGGCCATGCCTCGCGTGGTCTGCCATGAGGTCGGAAGAATCGATGGGGCGATCAGAGTCGCCTTAGTTTGACATAGAAAACATATCGAAGAGCGGATTGGTAGAGGCATTCTACCTAATTAAATGCGATAAGATGTGAGAAAGTTGCAAATACGGAATGATCGAAAAGAAGAGGCCAGAACAGGTTCAGATGTTTTTTTTGCGATAGGCGCTATTCCTATCTTGGACTAGCGTAGATCATAATCTTTGACACAAGATCAGGTGATTAAGATGCTGAGTCAGTAGTTCGTGGTATTGAAAGCCTCAGGCAGAAATCCCACAATCGATGATCATTTTATCTCTTCTTTCAATTTGTGTGATGATTCGGTCAAGAACCAAAATAATATATTGTAAGGTACAAAACTGTACCCCTTCTCCATTTATGGTTTATTGGGACAACTATTTGGAGGTAACTCATAGGCTTGGACCTATATGCACGTATGTTGGATGTGCTTGGGACGTATCTTTATTCCTCACTGCATATATAAAGGAACCAAGCCGACTGCCTTAATAATTTACTGCAGGGAAGGGCACCCGAGGCCATATTTGACTTCAGAACGGGAGTACAGACTTGAAGGCGTAGTGGTCTGTTGACACGAGAGGAGCCGATATCGAGGTGGCCTGTCTTGGCTTTTCTTCTGAGTTCCTGCCTGCGAAAAGATTATCATGCTCCTGGGGATGCTTGTTGATATCGTGTATGATGCCAAAGAAGTTGAAACTGGGAGCTTTTTATCTGCATTCGATCAATTCATACAATGTAGGGGGAGTCCCTAGCTGTGTTCGGTTTCTTTGGTATGTAATCCGTATCTGAAACGATAATTGGGCTCTCGGATAACAACATTCGACCAGTCGTGCTTGTTGATGTGCTATATTTAGGTGTTGGGAGGGTTGATAGTAGTTGGATAGGTGGTAGGTGCATGTTGATATCGAAAAATATCCACAAAGCTATTCTATTTGTAGATTAGCGTCGATCATAGGCTGCTGACGCAATGTCACGGGCTGAAACACTCGGAGCCCTCCGTTGCCATGACAACTCCCGTAACAACAGTTTCTTGCTTGGGGTAACAATCCACTTGAATCCATGGGAGAGACATATCAAGTATCGTTGTTTCTGTTCTTCATAACCTCTTTCTTTGTTTCTATTACTCTTCCCTGCTAGCCTTCCTTGACAAGTTGGCATTCGTATCCCTTCGTTATCCTTCTTCCCCTTTCTGTTTTTACCTTTCACAACCAGACACCCCCAACTTGGGTTTGTTTTGGTGCCTTCGCCCTTTGACGCAGCATTCTTGCCACGATTGACACGACTTTTACGTCTTTATATCGAATGCCTCAGGGCTCGCTCGACATCTACCACGAGACCGAGACTCCTAGTTATTAAGAAAGGTATGGTACCTGAGCTCTGTGTCGCCTTATTTCCTTTGTCATCAGCCGTGAACCCACTCGCTGCCGATCAGGATTTGATGAGCAAGTACTGACTCATCATAGACATCCTGTCTTGGTCTTCTTTTACTATTGCATATCTCGTATCCTGAGTCACCAGAAAACCCATCGTCAGTATGGGTAACGGATCTGGTCAGCGGCCACTCTCTGAAGTGAGCCCCATGGCCCAGAGGCGCAATTCGCCTAGCTGGAATCAAGTTACTAAGGTACTGTCACCATGGCATATCGCATGCGATCAAAGATGCTAATATGAGTAGCAGATGCCACATGGCGAATCGCCTGCATACGATGTCTCGTCTCTGAATAACAATGCCTCACCACGCCTGTTTTGGAAAGGCCGCGACTCCCCATCGCCGTTTTCTAAGGGAGCCGAGAATAAAGCGCCATATGATCCAGAGGGGTGGTATTTCCCCGCAAAGCGCCCCTCGCTCGAAAATTTGAAACGCGTGTCCAAGGTCAAAAATCACAGCATGTTCCTTGAAGGTAGCCAAGAGTACGACCCGGCTTCAGTCACTTTCCCTCAGAGACCTTTTGCCTCGCAGAGGACCTCGCAAAGGGATAGCCAATCGAATGTTGCGCAGTCCCAATTTGATGAAGAAACCACCCCGACTTCTCGACCGTCGTCCCCCAGCAAAGACCAAGCATCGCCAAGCAAGTCATCGCTATCCAAAGGTAGCCGGTACGGCAAGGGTTTTGACCCCCAGAATGATATTTGGTCCGAGTATGGCAGCACTGGACACCGGCACGCGAAGAGTGTCACATTTGACCACGCCCCTCCTCAAATCAATGAATATGAAATGACAACCCCGGATCTTTCCTCAGTTGCGTCTGAGTCACGAGAGAATAGCTACGAGTCTGATGAAGAAGGTGACCTTAGCTTTGAGGCGGAGTCGTCCATTGAGCGTGATGATAGCTTTGACGCCTCGCTGGAAGACATCGAGAAGACTCCCGTTGTCTTGCCAGAAGACTGGCGCTTTATGAGTCCCAGCACAAACAGTGATGGGGATCCCTTTATCGAAGACGAAGAAGAGAGCACCGAGGACCGACCTATCTCACGGGAAGGAGGATCTTCTCAGCACACACGGGTCGAATCGCTGGACTCGAATGGGGAGCGACGTCCCCTTCCACCTTTGCCATTTGTTAATCGAATTTCAGGTGCACGTCCATCCTCAGCTGGTAAGCTGGCTGCGGCCTTCGAGCTCGGTAGCGCAGGCCAGCGCGTACTACCTGCACCTCCTGCTCCTGCCTCGTACACAAAGTCTGATATTCCTGGCGCCGTGTCCCTAGAGGAGAGACTCCGTCTCATGAGGCTGCATGAGAGGGACGATGATGAAACACACGATCACCACGCGGAAAACATTGAGGAGCCCCTGGAGCTTCCAAGAGCAGATGAAAACGTCGCATCAAAAGATGATACACGCACACACGATGAGGCTAAAGAGAACTTCTTTTCTCCGCCTCGCATTTCTCGAGACTCAATCTTACGAGGAATTCGTAAAGGTGACAATTATGAGGATGACAGCTTCGATGACTCTTCCCAAATTGGTTCCAGCCCCCAACGTTATGACCATTATGACCCTGATGTTCCTATTCCATCGATGGAAACCGATGACGACGACTCTTCCAGTGTGATAATTAAGCAGGAAGAGCACGATGAAGACCTCTACTCTATCACGGATTATTATCAGAACATGTCAGACAATAGCTTGTCGTCCCGCGACCAACGGGCCAAGTACGACGAGGACAGCAATTACTCGCTACGCTCTGCTGCTGAAGCTACCGAGCGTGAGCACGCTGGACATGGTAGCCACAAACAGGAATCTGGACAGACTACCCCTAATGCTGAAACCCAGGTCGACGCCGAAAAGCCTGCACAGCCAAACAAGGGTACCCAGGAACACAAACAGCCGAACACCCTTCAAGATGAGTCATTCGATATGGCGTCTATCCGTCAGTCTCTTGCACGCCCTATCACCCCTGAGATGCAGCATGACCAAGATTCAGAGCCCTCAACTCCGGACTCCGTCATTCGCCATCCAATCGAGGAGGATGCTGGCGAAGGTGTAGAAGAAGAGGAAGAAGAAGAAGAAAGAGAGGAGGAACAAGACCTGGAGCCGGAGCATGATGAAAGCTCATCCGACGAGTCTGTTCCCGAACCCATCGCCACAATTCGAGCTCCTGGTGCTGGTCTCAAGACCCGACCCTCACTGACCCCTGCGGATATGCAGTCCATGGCTGCAACCCGCCGTCAGATCAGTGGCCAACACGTCCCACCCGTCCCTTCATTGACCAAGCAGATCTCCAATGACTCAAACGCGTCGGATCGTGAACCTAACCAAACTGACTTGCCACCGAAATTGGCTTTGCCCACGGATCCCCAGCGACAAAGCAGTTGCTTAAAGCTGGACATTCCCTTCAGTATTCAGGAAGAAAGC
Source organism: Penicillium griseofulvum (assembly GCF_001561935.1). Lineage (NCBI taxonomy): Eukaryota > Fungi > Ascomycota > Eurotiomycetes > Eurotiales > Aspergillaceae > Penicillium > Penicillium griseofulvum. The sequence goes on from NW_024467419.1 coordinate 1,797,247, forward strand.
CTCGGTTTTGGACTGGACAAAGAGTTCGATCGCGTCATTGAATCCCAAAAGGTTGCGTTTCACCTAGCCCTTTCCCAAAGCCCTGGTTCCGTGCCGCCTTCCCAGGCAGGAAATAGTGAACACCCCGCTGACTCTCCTACCCCCAAACAGAGAGGATATCTCATGAGACAGAACACCAAAGTTATTATTGCCAGCAGCCGTAACGAAGAAGAAGCCATGCCTGCTCCCGAGCCAACTGCCCAAGACACTCGCGGTACACGTTCTGCTGGGTCTTCTCCACGGAAACCCAGCCAGCAAACATGGACCACAGTCCCTTGGAACGGTTCACCGCGCCGCCCAAGTCTCAAGCCTGCCACCGGTATCCCGAAGAAAAAGCCCGTCCCTGGTGCAGGTGGAGTTCCACCTCTCCCTGGACAGCCAAGCAATGTCCAGGAAGCCCCCGCGACCATTGAAGAGAATGAGCCAGCCATCTCCGAGTCGTTCGAAGATGGCGAAGAGCGAGGGCGTTTGTTTGTGAAGGTCGTAGGCCTCAAATATTGCGACCTTCCTCTCCCACGCGGTAAGATCATATCCCACGAGCGAATGCGATTCACTGTTACTAATCTAATTTTAGGCGAACGGTCATACTTTGCACTGACTTTGGATAACGGACTGCACTGTGTTACCACCTCTTGGCTGGAGATGGGCAAGTCCGCTCCCATTGGACAGGAGTTTGAGCTCATTGTCCAGAATGACCTTGAGTTCCAGTTGACCTTGCAGATGAAGATTGATGAGAGCAAGTTCCAAACCCAAGAACCCGCAGCATCCCCATCACGTCAAAAGGCGTCGGCCCTCAGCCGTGTTTTTGCATCTCCACGCCGGCGCAAGGAGCTTGACATAAAGCAGCAAATGCAGTCGCAGGAACAGAAGGCCAAGGACGTTAATGCTCCTGTATATGAACGTCTTCGAAACTTGGTTGCGCGTGATGGCAGCTTTGGCCGCGCATATGTGGCTTTGAGCGACCACGAGCAGCAGGCTTTTGGCCGTCCCCACATTGTTGATGTGGCTTGCTTCAATGAATGGGCAGTTGAGGAACAAATGAGCAGCGTCAAGAGCAAGAAGAGTGCGACAAGCATCAATACCCAGCGTCGACCACCATACAAAATTGGAAAATTAGAAGTCCAACTGCTCTTTGTGCCTAAGCCCAAAGGTAGCAAGGATGAAGACATGCCGAAGAGCATGAATGCCTGCATTCGTGAAATGCGTGATGCGGAGAGCGTCGCATCTCGCTCCTGGGAAGGGTTCCTTTCCCAACAGGGTGGAGATTGTCCAGTAAGTGCTTATAACCTCTTCTATAACCTCTTCTATTGATATAAAACTAATCAATTACAATAGTACTGGCGCCGTCGCTTTTTCAAGCTTCAGGGATCCAAGTTAACGGCCTTCCACGAAACAACGCGCCAACCTCGCGCTACAATCAACTTAGCCAAGGCGTCCAAGCTTATTGACGATCGATCCTCTTTACTTCAGAAGGAGACTACCACAAAGGGTGGTTCTCGCCGTAAGTCTGCGTTCGCTGAGGAAGAAGATGGTTACATGTTTGTTGAGGAGGGATTCCGCATTCGCTTTGGTAATGGTGAAGTGATTGACTTCTATGCGGATAGCCCCGCAGATAAAGAGGGCTGGCTTCGAGTCATGTCTGAAGCTGTTGGAAAGGGATCGACCTCCGGAAATGGCGCACTCAAGCCCTGGGCTGATCTTGTGCTCAAGCGTGAGCGGAGCATGAAATCCAGCAATGACACTGCTCCTCGTCGTCCACCCAGTGGTATTCCCACAGCACCTGCCAGGGTCCCTTCTCCTGTTCGGAACCGAAACAGTGCCCTGGTGGGACCACCTCCATCTTCTGCGGGATCTGGGGCGCCGGCGCCTCAATCCCCACGTCCTCGACATAAGCACACTTACTCTCAACCTGAGATGGGTAGTATTGAGGCTCGGCGTCAGAAGACCCGCTCTCTCATGTTCTAGGAAATATTCTGAACATGAGTAGAGTTCTCAAGCACAGATCATCCTTCATTTCTTCTGTTCATGATGCCAGTTGTCACAATAACTACTTCTATTTGTCTCTCGGAGGTCTCCCACTTCGTTTCTATTCTGATTTTTGTTTTTCGTTCTGCGATAGTCACTATGGCCTTTTTTTTTGTTGATCTCCTTTTGCAGGACTTCCATGGTGTTGGTGTATGGTGCGAACTTGTCTTACTGACTTTTCATTTTCTTTGTCAAATTATCTTTTCTTGCGAGCGAAGGGGGCAAATACGGCAACTGTACGATTCAAGACCTCATAGCACAAACGATTTCCTTTTCAATTCTCCTATGCTTCCCCTGTACCTTCACACACATTTCCTTCTGTTCTAACAATCCATAATCCTACAAATTTCAGTTGAATTTAAAAGTCATGGACCTAGACACTGCGTATAGCTGGTAACTAGGCATTAAACAAGAACAAAACAGGCATGAGCATGGTTGTTATAGCTATTTCAATCTTCATCGAAGTCCGCATAAAGCCATGGATCCTGAAGTAATTCCTTTGCAGTACCTCGTTCTTCTGGGTTCCATTTTATCATCCTTTGCACGAACTCGAAAAACATCCTCTTATCCTCACCGTGCATGTTGCATATCGAATCTTCGAAGTTGAAGTTTGATGGCGCAATAGTTGTGCCTCTGAATTGTCCTATTGAATCAAGTCAGCAAACACTTGCTGGAACATACAAGACAATAATATACTCACCATCGGTTTTGTAAAAGAGATCACCCCTTGTTCCTTTGTCTAGAAGTTCCTTTGGAGGAGGACCTAACAATGCAGAGATATGGCCAAGATGGTTAAGCTCGTCATATTCTTGAACTTCGTGGGGATCAACCTCTTTGAATAACTTTTTGCCTTCAAGAACATCCCATAACTAATAAAGCGATGTTAGCCTTTACATGGTAATTATAGAACTGTAAACTTACCATGACCCCTAAGCTCCAGATATCGGCACTGTACGAATAGCCTGCATCAAGAATAACTTCTGGCGCTCGATATATTTCGGCCTGAATACACCCCTTGTTTGGCCCCCGGTCCCCGCGGACAGATAAATCGAAGTCGGTGATTTGGATTCTTCCTGTGATCTCTTCGGAGATGCCGAAGTCATTCCGAGAGAGATATATTGTGCGGCCATCTGGGCAACTCTTCTGCGGCAGGGGATGTTCGTGCTCATCTTTGGCAGATTCCTCCAAAATAGACGGATCCTCGACTTTGATCATTATATTGTCTGGTTTCAGATCTGGGATCTATTAGTTTAACATTTCTTTTATTTATCTAGGGTTAGACGAACCGGTGTGAATAACATGGCACTCAGAGTGGAGGTAGGCAAGTCCATGGAGCATCATCTGAAGTAATATCTTCAGCACATCTGAAGGTATCACATCACCAATAAACCTTTTGCGATATATCCAGAGGGGTTCTCGCAAAGGTTCGAAGACAAGAGTGAGATGTCTTGATGAATCATGCTCTAAAGTAAATGAATCGAGAGGGCGCCTAACGAAACCCCAACCCTTGTGCAGCGGATTCGCTTCAGATATGTGTTTTAAAATGTCTAGTTCAGCTTGAGCAGCGTTCTCTCGAGAATTATGAGAGCTAGAATTTATCTTCAGAGCAACATATTTCTCTTCTAACCATCGCCATCTGGATCAAGGATTAGCAGATGCTACTCGGGAGGCGTGGGTGGAGAACAAACTGGTTTAGATCCCTAGCGAGCCAGACGGTGGAGTTACTACCATAACCGAGTTTGGTTGCAAGTTGATATCGGTCAATAAGAATGTCACCCAAACGTGCGGGATAAAATCGCGTAGGAGTATAGTATGGTGTACATTCTTCTTCGATGCCTTCGTTCACCGGAAGTTTAGGGGCGACCGCTGTTGACAGTGGCCAAGGACGTTTAAGTGCCCATACCGGGAACATAGTTCGACGTTGGGAATTTGCCATGATATTCCATCTGTTGTGGTGTGTGGGCAAATACCGTGGAAGGGATCACAATGTACAGAAAAAGGGGAGAGGCTTGGCGGAATATCAGGCATCGTCTTTTTATTTTGTCCCCTCTTTTGTACAGGATATGAAGTTTGCTATATCAATTACAGCTATTATACCTAGGTATATACTGGAACTAAAAAGAATAAACCCAATAATTTCTCATGTAATACCCAATAGCCCCTAAACCGCATATAGGATGTCAAGTTTTGAATGTCAAAGGACATATAAAAGTCCATTTCACACCTTTTCCCATCTTTTTTTGCCGAATTATAAAGCTGCGGCATCTAAATAGAATGATACCTGAGCTCACTAAAGAGACCAAAAAACCAAAAGACATCACAAGGCATAAGCGGCAGCCTATTCTTCTAGGTTTGAAAGATTATAAATGGCACGACACTGTTAATAATATGATTCTATCATACTCGTGGACGTTACACTTAATTACTTACCAGTTTATATGCATTTATCAGCATTTCCCATGTCATACAACTATTGCGTGCTGATCCTGACAAATAAAGCTCACCCCCGCAACACAAGTATATAAAGATCCATTCTCATCGTTAACTCTAGGTAGTATCAAGGAATCTGTTCTTAGTTCTATTAAATTACAAATTATGGCTTCTGCGGCTATTCAACTTCCCGGTGCCCGTGGCTCTTCGCTCTCAGAGAAGCCCATCGTCCCTGTCTCCGAGAAACCTCACCATGTCCAAACTACACTGAACTACTTCAAAGAGAACGAGGACGGTTCTCCCCCGGCACCATCGTATGTCGGCAGACCAGAAACTTATGATCGACCTGTGTATCCTCAGTCTTCCACCATCCACGACATTAGCGGCCATGAACTTGACTACAAGCTAGACAGCCATGGATTCCAGTTCTACTATCATGAAAGCCAAGAGAAGGACTTCTTAGATGATGAGAAAATCAAGACAGCATACTACGCAGAAACAGAACAGCTGCTAAAAGACGCGTATGCAATTCCAAACCCTTAGAATTTCTCACACAAAACTAACAATAACCTGCACAGCACGGGTGCCTCCCGCATCTTCATCTTCGACCACACCATCCGCCGGGCCCAAACTGACAAATCCTTCGGTTCCCAGCTCCGCGGACCTGTACAGCGCGTACACATCGATCAATCCTACAGCGCGTCCAAGAACAGAGTCTCCTTTCATCTCCCGGACGAGGCACCCGAGCTTCTAAAGGGCC